>NC_134568.1:8512627-9215960 GCF_050947875.1 Dermacentor variabilis
CTCTTGGCTGTGCAGACTAAGCGAGTTGTGTCGTTCAGAAAGCTGTCTTGATGGAAAGAGCATGTGTATTAAAAAACTCAGAGTGCAGTTTGTCAGGTGCATCTACAACTTAGTTTAGTACTTAGAACCTAGTACTTGCTCAGTACTTAGTACTTAGTAGTTCTTAGTAGCACTTAGTACTTACTTAGTACTTAGAACATAGTACAACCACTTTCGTGTGGTAAGCTGTATATAGGACAGCCGGGTCGTTGCCTCAATGATCGCCTCCGTGAGCAGGCAAACGATGTGAAAAAATCGACGTGATGGTTGGCTGGCGCTTCGTTGTCCAAGCTGGGGATGCAAGCCATCTTTTGATGCCTGTACTGTTGACCGCAAGGAACGTGACCGTCTGCCTCGCGAAATTATGGAAGCCAACCTGAACCTTAGAACTCCGACCAAATTGTGTAAGTGCTCCTTCAGTACTTTTTTACTGATAAAGAGATCGACTTCCGGATAATGTCAACATTTGCAGTCACGTGCTGTCACTGCAACGTATATAAGCTGCTCTTTTCACGAATAAAGTTTAGTGGATGTTAGCTCTCTGTCTTTTCTCATCACGTCCTGGCTATATTAACAATTTTTTACTGTGCAATAATGAGACAAGATTTTGAGGGATTCGAGACAGTGACAGCATATTCAAGCTTTGGACGTACATATGCCTGATATGCCACCTTTCCTATTTCCGGGGACGCGTTCCTACGGTTTCGTCGCAGGTAGTCAAAGGTACATCAGGCATTGCAACACATTGTCTCAGTATGGATTACTAATGATATTGATGATGCCAATCCACTCACAGAAATTTATAGCCCGGTGTGCGCGTGATAAGAACTAGGTCAATGTGACATGCAGAATTAATAGTTGTTCGCTTGCGTCTGAACGTCATGTATTGACATTTAGTTAGGTGCAGCTTCATGTGCCACCTGTCGCACCATGCTATGACTGAATGAATGTCATTTTGGTTCAGGAAAGCGCGTTGGCGGGCTCGTTGGTGCGAATCCATGAATCCATAAGTGCCTTGTACTTTCGTCTTTCTTGTTTCCGTTGTTTTGCGCTAAACAAAATAAGAATGTCATATTATTGTTCTTTTTTACATCTAAAAGGCAGGTGATGGCACTGTAGACATCACATTCGTCGCAGTCAGCCTTAATGATGTTTTATGCAGTTTGGCAGGTCGTTTACCTAAATGAGAAATAATGGAGGTGATAGGCCAGAGCATTTAGGAACGCCAGGGCTAACGTTGGCGAGTGTGGAATCGAAGTTCTACGCCTGCTACTCCTCGCGTCCTTCACCCGGATAATATTTAGCTTTCTTAAGACAATATGAATGTTAGACATGGCAGTGCTGTGTCTTGAATACGCGCATTCACGTCTTTCGGCTGTCGAGAACCGTGATGAAATGTATGCCTAATAAGAAATACAGCTAGTCTATGAATGCTGAGAATTATATTTGGCGCTTTGCATAGAAATTGGGAAGTCTCACAGACGTTTACACTATGTTCGTCACACGTACGCTACATTTTCAGTACTGGTTACATAAGGCACGCAAGCGTAAAATCCAGGCTGGCAACCACGCGGCGAGCCTATCGACTTGTACTGGCAAAAAAAAAATGAAAGCGAAAAAAATCCCTGCTGGCCTTGCTGCGCGAACGTGGCTTCTGCGCGTGCGAAGAGTGACTTTCTCGCATAGTTTTGGAGCCCAAGATGGCGAACGTTTGCGTAACGGTGGCTGCCCAAAAGGGATCCTACAATATCACTCTATATAAAACGAGACTGTGGCGCCGCCGCGGGAGGCAGTGAGAAATTATTTCTCATGACTTTACTCATAAAGTCAACGAGTATCGAAAGAGTGCGTGCGCTTAAGTCGCACTTTTGAAATTGCTGGCACGTTGTTGGATGCTCCAACAATTATTGATGCGAAAGCATAAAATGGCCCATTGAGCGAAAAACCCGTCGTCTTTAGCGACGAAACGACACTTAAGTCCCATTGGCTGTGACGCCATGTACTTGCGCGCCTTGACCGAACAAAGCTTGCGAAATGGAACTTCTGCTGCCACGCTGCAGCGCCAGTTGTTGCGTGCGGGGAGAGGGAATCGACGCGAAGCCACGTCACCCTCGCTCTCGCAAGCGCGTGTTATCCTCGCGTTCCTTGTCTGCGCAAGGTCGCGGCGGCGTTCTAACTTCGCTTCGATAATCGCAATAAGGAAATTCATGTATGAACATAGTCGCAGTTTCGCCCGAAAGGCGAAGCACCGATTGCGATAGCTAATTAGCAGACAGATATATGCAGTAAGGATAGCAGTTTATTTGTCCGCGTAAATTTGTAAACATTCGCTTGTTAAAATGTAAAATAAAATTAATTAAATTGCGGTGTTTCACGTGCCAAGACCCCTTTTTGATGATGAGGCAGGTCGTAGTGGAAGACTCCGGAAATTTCGACCACCTGGGGTTAGTTAACGTGCACTTAAATTTAAGTACACTGGGGTTTTCGCATTTTGCATTTGCTCACTAAGTTAAAAAGCATGGTGTCATGCGCACGTAAGCAAACATGAACACATCTCACTCGACGACCGCGGAAGCTCGCTGTCACAGCGCTGGAGTGAGAAAGCGCGGCAGCAGCAGCGAGCGAATTTACCTTCGCGCTGCCCCTTACATCAATGCAAAACTAAGCGGCAAAAAGACAGCGGACACGAAGCTATCAGCACTAGGCGCACTCTGTCCCTATTGCAGATCGCTTTCAGGATAGGGCCCACGCGGCGGCGCCATAAAAAGAAGTCGCCGGAGTAGAACGCCGCCACCCCCCTCCCCGCTCATGACGCCAGCTTGACCTTTAGGATCGAAGTGCACCGACCTTGTGCTCTCTAGGAGGTGTTGACCAAGCTCTCAGCGCCCTCGTTTACCCGTGCGGAGTTAACTTGAAGCACCGCTAAGCGGCATAATTATTCGGCATATTATTTCGGCAATAATTATTTTGCATTCACAACTCTGTAAAAATGCTTAGGCGCCTTCAGATTTTTTTTTAAAACTTCCGACCGGGAAAAATTTCGTTTTTTTCATTTCTCGACGCGACCGCGAACAGGGACAATGTTGGATAAGCCATGTGCGCGACGCACCCCCATTAAAACGTTTTTCATCATCATTATCAGCCTGGTTACGCCCACTGCAGGGCAAAGGCCTCTCCAATACTTCTCCAACTACCCCGGTCATGTACTAATTGTGGTCATGTTGTCCCTGCAAACTTCTTGATCTCATCTGCCCACCTAACTTTCTGTCGCCCCCTGCTACGCTTCCCTTCCCGTGGAATACAGTCCGTGACCGTCAATGACCATCGGTTATCTTCCCTCCTCATTACATGTCCTGCCCATGCCCATTTCTTTTTCTTGATTTCAATTAAGATGTCATTAACTCGCGTTTGTTCCCTCTCCCAATCTGCTATTTTCGTATCCCTTAACGTTACACCCACCATTCTTCGTTCCATAGCTCGTTGCGTCGTCCTCAGTTTGAGTAAAACCCTTTTCCTAAGCATCCAGGTTTCTGCCCCGTACGTGAGTACTGGTAAGACACAGCTGGTTATACAATTTTCTCTTGAGGGAGAATGGCAACCTGCTGTTGATGATCTGAGAATGCCTGCCAAACGCACCCCAGCCCATTCTTCTGATGATTTCAGTCTCATGATCCGGATCCGCGGATCATGAGACTTCAGTCTCATGATCCGGATCCGCGGATCATGAGACTGAAATGTAAAAAGTAGATGAATTCCCTTACCACTTCCAGTGCCTCGCTACCTATCGTAAACTGCTGTTCTCTTCCGAGACTCTTAAACATTACTTTAGTTTTCTGCAGATTAATTTTCAGACCCACCCTTCCGCTTTTCCTCTCCAGGTCAAGTGAGCATGCATTAGAATTGGTCTCCTGAGTTACTAAGCAAGGCAATATCATCAGCGAATCTCAATTTGCTAAGGTATTCTCCATTAACTCTTATCCCCAATTCTTCCCAATGTAGGGCTCTGAATAACTCCTGTAAACACGCTGTGAATAACATCGGCGAGATCGTATCTCCCTGTCTGACGCCTTTCTTTATTGGGATTTTGTTGCTTTCTTTATGGAGGACTACGGTGGCTGTCGAGCCGCTATAGATATATTTCAGTATTTTTTCATACGGCTCGTCTACACCCTGATTCCGTAATGCCTCCAGGACTGATTAGGTTTCCACTGAATTAAACGCTTTCCCGTAATCAATGACAGCTATATATAAAGGTTGGTTATATTCCGCGCATTTCTCTATCACCTTATTGATAGTGTGAATATGGTCTATTATTGAGTAGCCTTTACGGAATCCTGCCTGGCCCATTGGTTGACAGAAGTATAAGGTGTTCCTGATTCTATCTGCGATCACCTTAGTAAATACTTTGTAGGCAACGGACAGTAAGCTGATCGGTCTATAATTTTTCAAGTCTTTGGCGTCCCCTTTCTTATGGATTAGGATTATGTTAGCGTTCTTCCAAGTTTCCGGTACACTCGAAGTCATGGGGCATTGCGTATACAGGGTGGCCAGTTTCTCTAGAACTATCTGCCCACCATCCTTCAACAAGTCTGCTGTTACCTGATCCTCCCCAGCTGCCTTCCCCCTTTGCATAGCTACCAAGGCTTTGTTTACTTCTTCCGGCGTTAGATGTGGGATTCCAAATTCCTCTCGACTATTCTCTCTTCCATTATCGTCGTGGGTGTCACTGGTACTGCATAAATCTCTATTGAACTCCTCAGCCACTTGAACTATCTCATCCATATTAGTAATGATATTGCCGGCTTTGTCTCTTAGCGCATACATCTGATTGTTGTTTATTCCTAGTTTCTTGTTCACTGCTTTTAGGCTTCCTCCGTTCCTGAGAGCATGTTCAATTTTATCCATATTATACTTCCTTATGTCAGCTCTCTTGCGCTTGTTGAGTAACTTGGAAAGTTCTGCGAGTTCTATTCTAGCTGTAGGGATAGAGGCTTTCATACATTGGCGTTTCTTGATCAGACCTTTCGTCTCCTGCGATAGCTTACTGGCATCCTGTCTAACGAAGTTAGTGCCGACTTCTATTGCACACTCCTTAATAATGCCCATAAGATTATCGTTCATATCTTCAACACTAAGGTCCTCTTCCTGAGTTAAAGCCGAATACCTGTTCTGTAGCTTGATCCGGAATTCCTCTGTTCTCCCTCTTACCGCTAACTCATTGATCAGCCATGTGTTTAGCACTTGTTTAGGTGCATGAAGCCCTAATAGAACGGAAGCCACCAGCATGCCCGAAAATTTGTAGCGTGCATTTCGCTCGCGAATAGACAACGACGAATAGGTGCATGCAATGTTCCCACAGGCTTACCGCAAAGTGAATGCTACAGCGGATGAAACTTCGTACAATCAATGCGCGCGCCTTATGGCGCACCGGAAAATAAATTTTTATGCCGCTTTTAACATCTTTGGGTATAACCTTGACATGGCTTGGTTGACTTTTCGAGCAAACAAAGAAAACACTCTCAAACGGGTAAACGTTCGGACCGTGTGCAACGCAAACGATTTATTGAGTGTGTCTAATTTTTTTTTCGTACACGTAATGTAATGCAAATGTTTTTAATGTTCCTATCTTGACAAGTAATACAATGGAGGCATGTCACTGTCATGACATGCCATACGTGCGTATCATTCGTGGCATGATAAAATGACATGTAATGTATGCTATGTCGTTCATGCATGTAATAAACGTAATCTCTGCGTTTCATGTCATATGCGTGCACGCTATTCCTGATCTCATGACATGCATCTCATTAATGTCATTACATCTCATTCATGACACGTATCTCATTCATGACATTGCACGTAATGTCACGCGTAATACGGAAGCGGCGGAATGCGATGTTGAGGATTTGAAGGTATCGAAAAGACGGCGTCGCGTCTATTAAGTTCGCTTCTTTACAGCGCGGCGGAACATTTGACATCATTTTAGACCACGTGATGGCGCTCGACAAGTAGTGGTGTAAGCGGCGAAAGAAAAAGGTCGGCGCAACTTTGCTCCCTTTGCAAGCATGAAGAAAGACAGTATTGATGATTTTTTTTTTATTTTGTGCATCAGCTCTGAAACGGAGCAGCGCCAAACAGTTGCCCAGCCTACTTGAGTGTATCTGGCATTTTATACATTTTCATTCTACTATTTTTGTAAACATCTCCATCTGTTTGTCTTTCTTAAGTCTTCTCTATTTGCCTTCTACCGCTACTTATGACTGTATCAATCTCTTCCACAGGTTTTTCCACTAATACCCTAAAGGTATCTTCCTTACCTCGACTACTGACCTGTTGATGCTTACTTCCACTTTAAGTCCAAGCGCTTCTGGAAGGTTTCCATTACCTACGGATCTCACTGGGCTAATACTTTCGCATTCCATTACGATGGGATGAGTGGTCTCCGGATTTTCCCTGCAGAAGACACACGCGTCATCTTGTTGCCAATATTTGCTCCGGTATGTTTTTGTTTTTAGGCAACGAGCTCAAGCCTCAAGTAGCAAGGCACTGCCCTTTGTGTTATCAATAAAAAATATCTTCAAATTTGTTTCTTCCCAGTGTAAATCTGTCTTTTTTGTTCGCAAACCTTTCGTCCAATTTGCTGTCTCTATTTCTCTCTATCATTTCTGATGACTGCTGATTGTCTATTTATGTTTTCAATTAAGCTGTACTTGTTGGCTAACTTTCTGGATCTCTTCCTCTATTTTGCGTCGAAGCCTTTCAGGAACAGACACCTGTGCAATTTAGCCGCCCATTTATTGACACCCATGTTCTTCAGTCTAACTTCAAATCTAATCTTGCTCTGCACTTCAACTTCAAAACAGGTGCAAACAATGTCACCGTGCACAGCCTCATTTCTGATTTTTCCGCGCGCTCCCGAAGGCAACCGGCCTACCGATCTTTCGCCAACTTCCAAATCCCCGACAAGATATTCGCTTTTAAGCACAGAATAGGATTTGCGAATGTTAGCGCTGGAAACATTCCTTTTCCAGATGACACGCACCACCTCCTATTTTGTGTATCACCAAAGTGCTCCATGCTTTGTTGCTGCTGCATTCCGCTTCCCCTTTGTTTTCAGATTATTTTAGTGGTGTCTGGGTATTTCCTTCTTTTATGCGTAGGTATAGCTAATTACATTGCTTGACTATGAGCATGACGCTGTTGAAGTGGCACCACGTTATGACTTGTCACGTCCTCAAAGATCATAATTGCCAATTTGTCTGTGCCAAACTTAAGGCCTAGATCTGTTGCTGCGTTGCCACACATTTGCAAGTGTCTGTAGATCTCCTGTATTGTCTGCTATCACTATGTCGTCCGCATACATCAGTCCAATGTCCTTCTGTTGCACCCATTGCCAAAGGCGAATATAAAATAAACCAAACCCTCATTCACTGTTTTCCAGTCATTTTCTATTACGTTAATATAAAGAGGGGAAATAAGAGACAGAGGAGACACTGATTTACGCCATTGGAAAATTTCCACCATTTTATTGCATTTCGGGATTTCCCATAAAAATTGCAATTTGTTGTCCCTATATAACTCTCTGAGCAGCTCCACGAAATCGTCATCCATGCATCAGTGCTTCAGAATATCCCATAACAATGCCGTAGGCTACCTTAATATCTAGAAATTCTCTCGATAATGGTCTATTGTGATCTATTGTAAACTCTATGCACTGAGTTCGTACAAAAATATGCACTAAGCGGCTGCGTGGTATGAACCCATTATGTAGTTCCCGGACAATATCATTCTTCTCCATCTACTTTGACATTTCTAATTCTATGGTTTGCATTACCATTCGATATGTCGCCGACCTTACAGTAACTCGGGAACTCGACGGTATCTGGCGGAAGGCGCAGCAGTTAATTTAAATGGCACTTGGCGGCGGCATAGAATAAGGCGACCACGACACAGAGACGCCCGTCCCACTGCTTCTACGTCTACTTGTACTCTAGCAATTGCTCTAGCAATTAAGCGGACACTCCAGGCGCGCAACTGCCGTCGTTGTCGCCGTTAAGTTCCGCATAAAGTCCTAGGGCGATAAAGTCGTCCCCGCGCGCCGTGTGCTGTACGTGCGAGTGAAAGCGTGCGAGGGGCAGCTGGCAAGCGCTCCCTCTTCTGTAACGCAGGAGGCACGAGGGTGAAGCAAGGGAGACGAGGCGTTCTTCGACGGCTGCCGCTTACGGCGCGGCCATGCTGGCGCCCTATTTTGAAAGCGATCTGCGACGTGCCAAATTTCGCGCACTCGCGGGCCTGATCTTCAAAGCGGTCTTCGATCTTTGCGGAGTGGAGGTAGCGCCAGTAGCATCGTGTGCGCTGTGGTTTCGACGTTTCATTCGCGTTGAAACGAGAGGTGCGCGGAGGCCATTTCGCTCGCTGCTGCTGCCGCGATTCCTCAGTTCAGCGTTTGGATAGCGAGTTTCCGCAGCCATGGAGAGAGAGATGTGTTCATGTTTACCTGCGCACGCGTAACACCGTGCCTGTTTATATAGTTAGTAAGCGAATGTTTACAAGTTTATACGACCGATAAGACTACTATCCTTAATTTCTATAGCTATCTACTAACTCAATTGCTATCCCAATCGATGTTTCGTTTTTCAGGCAAAACTGCGACTTTTTTATTACCGACACTCCAAGCGAAATTCTGTCCTCACTGCCGCCGTGTCGTTTGCATGAAGTCGAAGTACGACAAGATCGCGGCTGCTTGCCGCATGCTGTAGGTGCGAGGGAAAGCATGCGAGGGTGGCTTGGTGCGGTGGTATCTTCACGCAAGGGAGGAATGCTGGAATGGTGCACGCAGAGAGTTACTGTATGCACTTGCCAATGAGGGGCTAGATGGCGCTACGGATGCTGCTGAGCCGCACGGCTCACGGGAGCAAATGAACCAGCCGTCAGGTATCGCGGTTGCGAAGACGTGTTTTGCACAGTGGCACAGGCTGGGATAGTGCCTCTCCCGCACATCTGTCCACACTAGCCCGCGTTCAGTTCTAAAGAGCCTCGAAAACAAGAAGGGCCGAAGTACAGTGGAGCCGAAGTGCGGTTTAGGAGTAAGGATCGACGGCGAATACCTGAGCAACCTTCGGTTTGCCGATGACATTGTTCTATTCAGCAACACTGCAGACGAGTTACAAAAAATGATTGAGGACTTTAACAGACAGAGTGTAAGAGTGGGGCTGAAGATTAATATGCACAAGACAAAGATAATGATGAATAACCGGGCAAGGGAACAAGAATTCAGGATCGCCAGTCAGCTTCTTGAATTTGTGAAGGAATACGTTTACCTAGGTCAGCTAATTAAAGGGACCCTGACCATGAGAAGGAAATTCACCGAATAAAAATGGGTTGGATGGCATACGGCAGACATCCTGAGCTCGTTACGGGAAGCTTACCGCTATCATTGAAAGGGAAGGTATACAACTAGTGCATTTTATCGCTGCCGACATATGGGGCAGGGGCTTGTAGACTGACAAAGAAACTTGAGAGGAAGTTAAGGACTGCGCAAAGAGCTGTGGAACGAAGAATACTATAGTATTCTTCGTTCTTCGTTAAAGTTATGCCTATAGGCATAACTTTAAGAGGCAGAAAGAGAGCGGTTTGGACCAGAGAGCAAACGGGTATAGACCACATTTCAATTGACATAAAGAGAAAAAAATGGCGCTGGGCAGATCATGTAATGCCTAGAGTAGATAGCTGTTGCACCATTAAGGTGGCAGAATTTGTACCGAGAGAAGAGAAGCACAGTAGAGGACGACAGAAGACTAGGTGGTGCGACGAAATTAGGAAATTTGCGGGGGCTGGTTGGAGTCGGTTGGCTCAGGACAGGGATAATTGGAGATCGCGGGGAGAGGCCTTCATCCTGCAGTGGACATAAAATAGGCTGCTGCTGCTGCTGATGATGATGATGATGGAATGCGAAAAAAGACAAGAGTCACGACTGCTGTTAGCACAGTGGCGCTTGTTTGCTTTTGCATGCCAGTGTAACGTTCTCGCATACGAAATTACCATCCGTGACACGCAGTTAGTCAAGTGGGCTCTCGCATGGAAGTGGGTTCGAATGTCGAACGGGACACCGGGGCTCGTAGCCTCCGCTGGGGGCTCCCGCTGGGTGTCGGCAGGAGTGGCAGCTTCGCGCTGGTGCAGCGAGTGGCTTTATGTGATACGACATCATTGCACGTTCAAAACGAAAGCGAAGAAATAAGCAAAGGGACCGTTAAAGACTAAAAAAAAAAAAACAGGCGTGAAGAAACTCGCGCGCAAAGCCGCCTCCCAACTATAAAAAGAGACGGCTTTACCCTCGCTTCGCGCCACTGAACAACCGACTGTGACGTCCCTGAGGTGTTTAAACCCACGGTTAATTTGTACCCCTGTAACTCGGGCATCTTGCAGCGATGCTGAGTCTAATCTGCATCGGGTGCTTCTACATGAGCACTTTTCTACTGTCTACTGGATCCGGGATCCAGTAGACAGCGATCGTAGGCTGTTGCCAGCACCGTAATGCGGAGTGAGCTCAAACAACTCGATACAAATTGTTGGACCGTGCACCAGCTACTATTCTTGATCGCGACCTCAAAAAATGGATCCGCATCAGGCTTGATTGCGATTTGAAGGGTCCGTGTTTCACGGCTAACAAAAGCCGCCCGAGAGTCAAAGCGATTGTTACGTTTCGCCTACGACGCGCGGTTTAGCCGGCGCGGCTGCAACAAAGCGGCAGACATTTTGGCCCGTTCGGCGCCGCCGCTACGCCTCCCCGCCAAGCGCGTCCAGGCATGTTCCGATGCCACGTGTCTTCATGTGCGTGTGTGAGTGTATGTGCATATTGGTGCCCACGCTTGTCGAAGCGCGGCAGCCGAAGAAAGGAGCTCCCAACAACTGTGAAGCAAGGGGGTCCGAGCGGCGCCGACACAACGGCTGCTCCTCCTTCTCTTCCCATTGTGCCCACGCTTGTCGAAGCGCGGCAGCCGGGGAGAGGAGCTCCCAACAACTGTGAAGCAAGGGGGTCCGAGCGGCGCCGACACGACGGCTGCTCCTCCTTCTCTTCCCATTGTGCCCACGCTTGTCGAAGCGCGGCAGCCGGGGAGAGGAGCTCCCAACAACTGTGAAGCAAGGGGGGTCCGAGTGGCGCCGACACGACGCTGCGCCACCTTATCCCATTGTTCCCGAGCGGCACCGTCACGTGCTCGTCTATAGAGGGGTTCCTTCTTGCCCTCAACTACGAGAGTATAAAAGCAGCTGCCCCCGGACGCCAAAAGAGGGCTCCGATTTCTTCTGTTGAGTAACGTGCTCTCCCGTCTCTCTACTTCGGCCAACCTGACCGCCAACTCTTTGCGATGTTAGAATAAACAAGTTGTGTTGTTGTTACCACTCGACTCATGCTTTGCCAGGACCTTCGGATGCTTCCAGTTGTACCCCAGGCCGCCAGGCCAACGCTACCCTTGGGGCTTGCGACCCAGGTGCAACAACGGGCGTCAGCGCCGAGTTCCCAACAACTCGCGCCAGCGGTGCGACCACAACACGATTCAAATCACCGCTGCCCTACTCTCACAACAGAATACGCGGAGTCCAGATGCAACACAGTATGGTCCGCATTCGTTTTAGAAATGGGCTACCTAAGGATACGCCTGTGCTAAAGCACTCCACTGCTTGCAACTTGCTACTGCAGAAATGGCACTGGTCAAACACGAGAGAGAGAGAGAGAGACAAGGCGAGACTCGGATTACGCCGAGTTAAAATCAAAGGTGTAATTTTTTCTGCTTTATCAGGCTGGTGAAGACGTACAATTATTGAAAGCCAAGCCTCGAAAAATCACTTTCGAAACAGATAACACAATAATGTAGACGAGCACATGTATTACAGGTTACTCAGACCAAATTTAGTGGCACACAAAACAACTTATACCACTGTCACACCGGCATTTTCGAAGCCCTTGGAGTCAAAAACGCTCTTCTTCGAGGGTTGATGCCCGCTGTCACACGAGTGCATCAAAGGAGGCATAGTCGGAAGGAGCATTGAGTCAGGGCTGTTCGCGTTCGTTCTTTGAATTCTTAAGGACATGTCGTACGCCCTCTTCAGTTCAAAGGGTGCATAAGTGAAAAAATATTTACAGTATAATTATACAAGTTCAACCCTTACCTGTTGAAAACAAGTTTCCCAGTACGATACAAGCTTCTAGACACTAAACACTGTCGTGACAGCCGGAATCTCAATCTTGCACACGCCGGTGCATGCAGCAGCACCGGCATCGCCCTCTCGCCCGCATCATCATCGACGTCAAATGGGTGCCGTGTGCGATTTGGCGACCGGCTGCTACGCATGAAAGTGTCGTATGTTTCTGAGTGTTAGCTTTTTAATGCGAAGCGTTCTTTGCGAACTTCGGGCGTTATGTATCTGTCTATTCATGTCTATTTGTCATCCTAAGTATCAGTGGTATGTTAAACATGATGCTGCCGTGGTTATTAAACTCAATATATATCAGGATATGAATGAAATGCATGCATGACCTGACATGGATGACATCACATATGTCATGATATGAACGATATATTTCATGACATGTAATGTGCGTCATTACATGAATGACAAGACATACTAGCACATGTCATGAAAGCCATGACATGATATGGCTTGTGATGGCATGTATGTCACTACAAATGGCATGATAACATATTGCTGTCGTTACTCGATATATATGGAATAATTTGGTATATATCTGGATATGAATGACACGATAAGCGTGCATGACCTAACATGAATGGCATGACATGAATGGCATCAATTGCATGACATGACATTACTGACCATGCATGCATCAGCACGTCATTCCGGGTCATTCTTATGTAATGCACGCATGTCTCACCACGCATGTCCTAATACATACATTAAAGATATAACCTCGACTTCATCCCCTCCTGTCATTCTGTCAATTTTATGACAGTGATGTCATGACATGCATGCGTATCATGTTACTTCATTTATATTATAGATATCGTCATATATAACTTGCACGAAAATGAAACCGACATGAATGACAATCATGTCATGACATGAATGTTATAATTGAGATGAGTATGATGGATAGAATCATATGTGTTACATTTACTGACATTTCATGCCATGTATGTCGCAAAATGATTGGCAGGAACGCCAAAGTCTATGTGAAGCCACTGCATGATTCCAATGAATGTCATAGCGTGATAAGAAGTAGATAAATTCGTGACATGCATCCATGCATGCACCACATGTCATTTCCATGACAAGAACTTATGACCAGTGGACCAAGTTATGTACTAACTTGGACCGATGATTGTATGGATATGATCGTGTTCGGGATACTGCTATTGTCGTTGCATCGTTATTCCAGTTTCGTAATCTGAGTCTTGCCTCTGATTCCCTCATGCCATGTGAGCTCGAGCTTGGTGGCACATGTAAAAAAAATTACTTGGTACATATGGACATGTCCTAGAAAAAATAAACCAAATAGGCACAGACAATCCTGGGAGACATTAATGACCAGCTCGAAGGAAGAGGATCAAAAAGAAGTCATCCGCATGGCCATAGACACCGCTGAGCTCCAAGAAGCATCAGCCAGATGAAAAGTGAGAAGCAAGCTGAAAAAACAGGAAGACTCTTGACTCCTCGGTACTCTATTTGCGGGTGCAAATAAACGTTATTTCCCTCTCTCTGTCTCTCTCTCTCTTTAGCACATACTGCAGACCACAATGTGGTCCTTTCATGACGGGCAGACATAATTATCTACAAGGCTAGAGATATATATAAATAGAAAGATGCATCTAGATACATTCATATACATTCATATTCTAAGGATAGTAAATAAATGAACAAACTACATTTTCTTTGATACATTGCCCACAAAACGCTTTGTGAAAAGATCAAAACATAAAGTTTAATCATTCATTGTTACCGGTCGATTGTAGAAAGCGGAAGAGGGTGCACAGCGACGTAACCAAGATGAAACCACAAGATTAGTGAGAATAGGCAACTAATCTTTGCACACCAAAGGCAAGGGTGTTTGAGAGTTGAGCTTGCCGTGATCATTCAATAGCAAAGACAACACATTTATGCAGACACACTCCCCAGCGCAACGAAAAAAAAAACGTACATATTCAACAAAACAGTCGCACGTCGCACATAACACCTCAGCAGCACAAGTGCCGGGAGATGGTTGCCTCTGTTAAAACGGCGACTGAAAAGCAAGTTTCCCGTGAGCGTTGCTTTCTGAGCGGCGGACAACAACGCGCCTCCTCCTCTTTCCTACGAAAGCTCATACCGGACTTTGACAGCCCTTCTCGTCGCTAGCAGGCCACTTAATCAAACAGAGGCGCGCTCGTTCCTGGAGCACATAGTGTCCGAGTACGACAACGCTGCAGGAACTTCCACCGTGGCAGCGTGATCACGGCTCGGCCAAGGCTGCACGAGGCAGCCTTGCACCATGCCACTCATTCGGATGGCTAAAATGACAGGGACTTCAGATTGAACTTCAGTATGGCCGTCAAGGCACCCATTTGTGTCCTCCAAGTGATACCACGGGCAGCCGTTAGGAAACATTTAATTTCTGCCTTTTCTTACCCATCTCGCCCTCCATGCCCCTCTTTCACATTAACTGGATCGTTCGTAGAAACCATGCAATCGTTGTTACCGTCGTCCTCGACTTGCTGCCGTTGTGAAACGCTCCCCCCCCCCCACTTGGGGGAATTCTATTTCACTGTACGCGCGTCAAACACCCCCCCCCCCCATAACACACGGGATTTACAAAAAACACACTAGTCAACCTGGTAACGCTTCGCTGAGCCCCAAACAATGCTGCATAGCTAGCTGCCTGTATCGACCGTGTGCTTCGCACAAGGTTGTTTCGTACGGTGAGTGGGATCTGCAGAATTTCTTTCCTCCGTCACTGTTGCGTCTTACTTCGTTTTTTACCACATTTGCACTTGGCTCCACGGCGCTGCAAATTTTGTTTTCCTTTCCTTCCTTCTCAGCCCTGAAACTTGCTCTCTTAACTACTACACGCAGAGACAAAGCAACAGCGCGCGCATTAGATGAATGAATATTTACAATTATTATTAGGGTTATAATTATATTCGAGTGCTGATTGATGGGCTATCGTTGTTAACGAAGCTTTCCCTCATGTCTAAATATTTTAAGGCAGTTTGTCGTATGCGTATCATGGCCACGCACGCTTATATCGCCTTCTGTTTCTCTACCCCGGGTGCGCTTTAAAACCACGGCGCTGCAATTTTGCTTCAGAGACTTTCCTTTCCTTCCTTCTTCTCAGTCCTTAAACTGGCTCTCTTAACTGCTACACGCAGAGACAAAGCAACAGCGCGCGCATGCGATCCCATAGATGAGATGAATATTTACAATTATTATTAGGGTTATAATTACATGCGTGTGCTGATTGCTGTAGTATCGTTTGTTAACGAAGCTTTCCCATAAGTCTAAATATTTTAAGGCAGTTTGTCCTGTGCGCATCATGGCCACGCACGCTTATATCGCCTTTCGTTTCTCTACCACGGGTGCGCTTTAAAACCACGGCGCTGCAAATTTTGTTTTCCTTTCCTTCCTTCTTCTCAGCCCTGAAACTTGCTCTCTTAACTACTACACGCATAGACAAAGCAACAGCGCGCGCATTAGATCCCATATATGAGATGAATATTTACAATTATTATTAGGGTTATAATTATATTCGAGTGCTGA
Organism: Dermacentor variabilis; assembly: GCF_050947875.1. Lineage (NCBI taxonomy): Eukaryota > Metazoa > Arthropoda > Arachnida > Ixodida > Ixodidae > Dermacentor > Dermacentor variabilis. The sequence goes on from NC_134568.1 coordinate 8,528,417, forward strand.
TTGATGTGCTATCGTTGTTAACGAAGCTTTCCCTCAAGTCTAAATATGTTAAGGCAGTTTGTTGTGTGCGTATCATGGCCACGCACGCTTATATAGCCTTCCGTTTCTCTAACACGGGTGCGATTTAAAACCACGGCGCTGCAATTTTGCTTTCCTTTCCTTCCTTCTCCGCCTTTCAAACTGGCTCTCTTAACTACTACACGCAGAGCCAAAGCAACAGCGCGCGCATTAGATCCCATAGATGAGATGAATATTTACAGTTATTATTAGGGTTATAATTATATTCGAGTGCTGATTGCTGTGCTACCGTTTGTTAACGAAGCTTTCCCTCATGTCTATATATTTTAAGGCAGCTTGTCGTATGCATATCATGGCCACGCACGCTTATATCGCCTTCCGTTTCTCTACCCCGGGTGCGCTTTAAAACCACGGCGCTGCAATTTTGCTTCAGAGACTTTCCTTTCCTTCCTTCTCAGCCCTTAAACTGGCTCTCTTAACTACTACACGCAGAGACAAAGCAACAGCGCGCGCATGCGATCCCATAGATGAGATGTATATATATATATAGATATATATAGAAAATTATCAGTCATAAGTCTCGTAGTATAGCCCTCAGGGCCGTTTCCTTTTTTTTCGAAAATAGTCCTATTAGGGTTATTATAATTACACGAAGGTATTTCGCCCTCGTCAGCAGCAGTCCCTGAGATAGTTATTCTGGCGGCTAGCTTCCCACGCTATGCGTGCCGCCCTCGCACCTGTTTAAGCTTTTCCTAGACGCTAGAGTTATACTAGGTCCGCGCAACCTTGAGCGATCGGAAAGCGCGTTTCCCCCTCTTGGCCGGCGGAGGAGGGAGGCTTTGTTCCGGCCGCAGAGTCCTCCTCGTCTCAGTAAGGTGCAAGGTGGTGGTCTCGCGCGGCCGATGCCCTCTCGGTGAGCGCTTATTCCCCCTCATCTTTTAAGAGGTTCAATACTTACAAGCATTTGTCTCGCAAACCATATTTATTTCAAGGAAGTTTTCCACGTCTGAATAATTTCTCTCGTCGTATTCGAGTGCTGATTGCCGTGTTATAGTTTGTCAACGAAGCTTTCCCTCAAGTCTAAATATTTTAAGGCAGTTTTCCTAGTCTCTAAAGCCGCTCAAGTTCGCTCTACCCCTCGGCCGGCCATTTTTCCAAGAAAGTATGCCTTCCAACCACTCGGAATCAGTCACAAATTCACAAATCACGATCACAAATCACAATCAGTCACAAATCACAACATGAGTCCCTTTCCACGTAAGTATGAGGTTCGGAGCAGGAGCTATGGCGCTTGATAGTAACCTGGGGCCTGACGAACCAACCGACTGAGCTATCTTTCCGGGCAGCATCCAAGGGTCACGAGTTCAAATCACCCCTTATGTTACTTTTTTTCCCCAAATTTTATTTCTTTCTTTCTTTTTAATGTCTTTTCCTTTATTTTATCACTGTACGGGAACCCTCCTTCAAAAAAAGATATATATGGTCAATTATATATGGCCACACATGTGCAGGTCATAAATACCAGGTTCTCTAGCCGAGTGCCATCCGTGCGGTATAACAGAGCTCAGATTGGTCCACCTCGACTGATCAAATAGGGCACCACTGTAGGTGAAATGAGGCGCACCACTCCTGCGGGACCCGCCGTGGTTGCTCAGTGGCTATGGTGTAAGACTGCTGAGCACGAGGTCGCGGGATCGAATCCCGACCACGGCGGCCGCATTTCGATGGGGGCGAAATGCGAAAACACCCGTGTACTTAGAATTAGGTGCACGTTAAAGAACCCCAGGTGGTCGAAATTTCTGGAGTCCTCCACTACGGCGTGCCTCATAATCAGAAAGTGGTTTTGTCACGTAAAACCCCATAATTTAATTTTTAATTTAACTCCTGCGGGGACGGTAGAGTATCCGCCTCCCGTGCAAGAGGACCGTGGTTCAAATCCCGGTGCCGCGCAATTCTCCACCGGAAAAAAAAACCGTGTGTACAGAAAATTGCACAAACAGGCCTGGAGTGCGGCCTGATCCCGTGACCAGAACCGGTAACACACTCTCTCACCAGAGCAGGATTGGCCACCCTGGTGCAGTACTTGGCCACAACCTCCTATATGAATACAACAATCAAACCCCGGCCCTCAGTCCCCAGCAGCCGCGAAGCAACTGGCCACGGTGGCGGTCAGATCTGTGACGCTGCAGAGGGTGCTAAGAATACCTGCCTCCGGACAGGCCGCCATTGGAATCTGAACCTGGCAACGTTTAACGTTAGAAAGTTATCTAGTGAGGCGAGTCTAGCAGTGTTATTGGAGGAATTAGAGGGTAGTAAATGGGATATTATAGGGCTCAGTGAGGTTAGGAGGACAAAAGAAGCATATACAGTGCTAAAAAGCGGGCACGTACTGTGCTACCGGGGCTTAGCGGAGAAACGAGAACTAGGAGTCGGATTCCTGATTAATAAGGAAATAGCTGGTAACATACAGGAATTCTATAGCATTAAGGAGAGGGTGGCAGGTCTTGTTGTGAAACTTAATAAGAGGTACAAATTGAAGGTGGTACAAGTCTATGCCCCTACATGCAGTCATGATGACCAGGAAGTCGAAAGCATTTATGAAGACGTGGAATCGGCGATGGGTAAAGTCAAAAGAAAATACACTATACTGATGGGCGACTTCAATGCCAGGGTAGGCAAGAAGCAGGCTCGAGACAAGTCAGTGGGGGAATATGGCATAGGCTCTAGGAATAACAGACGAGAGTTATTAGTAGAGTTTGCAGAACAGAATAATATGCGGATAATGAATACCTTTTTCCGCAAGCGGGTTAGCCGAAAGTGGACGTGGAGGAGCCCGAATGGTGAGACTAGAAATGAAATCGACTTCATACTCTGCGCTAACCCTGGCATCATACAAGATGTAGACGGGCTCGGCAAGGTACGCTGCAGTGACCATAGGATGGTAAGAACTCGAATTAGCCTAGACTTGAGGAGGGAACGGAAGAAACTGGTACACAAGAAGCCAATCAATGAGTTAGCGGTAACAGGAAAACTATAGGAATTCCGGATCAAGCTACAGAACAGGTATTCGGCTTTAACTCAGGAAGAGGACCTTAGTGTTGAAGCAATGAACGACAATCTCACGGGCATCATTAAGGAGTGCGCAATAGAAGTCGGTGGTAACTCCGTTAGGCAGGATACCAGCAAACTACCGCAGGAGACGAAAGATCTGATCAAGAAACGCCATTGCATGAAAGCATCTAACCCTACAGCTAGAATAGAACTGGCAGAACTTTCTAAGCTAATGAACAAGCGTAAGACGGCGGACATCAGGAACTATAATATGGATAGAATTGAACAGGCTCTCAGGAACGGAGCAAGCCAAAAAACAGTGAAGAAGAAACTAGGAATAGGCAAGAATCAGATGTGTGCGTTAAGAGACAAAGCCGGCAATATCGTTACTAATATGGATGAGATAGTTCAAGTGGCTGAGGAGTTTTATAGAGATTTATACAGTACCAGTGGCACCCACGACGATAGTGGAAGAGAGAATAGCCTAGAGGAATACGAAATCCCACAGGTAACGCCAGAAGTAAAGAAAGCCTTAGGAGCTATGCAAAGGGGGAAGACAGCTGGGGAGGATCAGGTAACAGCAGATTTGTTGAAGGATGGTGGTCAGATTGTTCTAGAGAAACTGGCCACCCTGTATACGCAATGCCTCATAACCTCGAGCGTACCGGAATCTTGGAAGAACGCTAACATAATCCTAATCCATAAGAAAGGGGACGCCAAAGACTTGAAAAATTATAGACCGATCAGCTTACTGTCCGTTGCCTACAAAGTATTTACTAAGGTAATCGCAAATAGAATCAGGAACACCTTAGACTTCTGTCAACCAAAGGACCAGGCAGGATTCCGTAAAGGCTACTCAACAATAGACCATATTCACACTATCAATCAAGTGATAGAGAAATGTGCAGAATATAACCAACCCTTATATATAGCTTTCATTGATTACGAGAAAGCGTTTGATTCAGTCGAAACCTCAGCAGTCATGGAGGCATTACGGAATCAGGGTGTAGATGAGCCATATGTAAAAATACTGGAAGATATCTATAGCGGCTCCACAGCCACCGTAGTCCTCCACAAAGAAAGCAACAAAATCCCAATAAAGAAAGGCGTCAGACAGGGAGATACGATCTCTCCAATGCTATTCACAGCATGTTTACAGGAGGTATTCAGAGACCTGGAGTGGGAAGAATTGGGGATAAAAGTTGATGGAGAATACCTTAGCAACTTGCGATTCGCTGATGATATTGCCTTGCTTAGTAACTCAGGAGACCACTCGCAATGCATGCTCACTGACCTGGAGAGGCAAAGCAGAAGGGTGGGTCTGAAAATTAATCTGCAGAAAACTAAAGTAATGTTTAACAGTCTCGGAAGAGAACAGCCGTTTACGATAGGTAGCGAGGCACTGGAAGTGGTTAGGGAATACATCTACTTAGGGCAGGTAGTGACCACGGATCCGGATCATGAGACTGAAATAACCAAAAGAATAAGAATGGGCTGGGGTGCGTTTGGCAGGCATTCTCAAATCATGAACAGCAGGTTGCCACTATCCCTCAAAAGGAAAGTGTATAACAGCTGTGTGTTACCAGTACTCACATATGGAGCAGAAACCTGGAGGCTTACGAAAAGGGTTCTGCTGAAATTGAGGACGACGCAACGACCTATGGAAAGAAGAATGATGGGTGTAACGTTAAGGGATAAGAAAAGAGCAGATTGGGTGAGGCAACAAACGCGGGTAAATGACAACTTAGTTGAAATCAAGAAACAGAAATGGGCATGGGCCGGACATGTAATGAGGAGGGAAGACAACCGATGGTCATTAAGGGTTACGGACTGGATTCCAAGGGAAGGGAAGCGTAGCAGGGGGCGCCAGAAAGTTAGGTGGGCGGATGACATTAAGACGTTTGCAGGGACAACATGGCCACAATTAGTACATGACCGGGGTAGTTGGAGACGTATGGGAGAGGCCTTTGCCCTGCAGTGGGCGTAACTAGGCTGATGATGAGGATGACACCTGGCTACTGCTACCTATAGACGCTGTGCAAACGCTCAGTTTGGTCATAAAAAAACAATTACAACACATTTTGCAGAATAAAATAAGGCGTAAATTCATTCTAACGCGCATTTAGGTTCATTTTTACATCGAAGCTGTATATCGCTAGGTAATTCGTCCGTCCGTGTGTCGCCTGTACGCCGAAAACTCCTCCAGCGCATGAGCGAAAAGAGGCGCGCGACTGGCTGCGCCATAGTGACGTCGTTACTCTCCGTCGCAGCCGATTGCGCTCGCAAAAGTTTCCCTCCGGCTCCGAAATGGGTAGGCCACGCGTCATACCCACTCCTGAGGAACAGGCAGCATTCGATCAGGAATGCCGCGAGCAGAACCGGAAACGAGCTCGTCTACGCCGTGACGATGCAGCAGCCCGGGCACAAGAACAGGCTCGTGCAGCCGAGTGGAATCGGCAACTGCGCACCGAGAATCCGGTAGCCTACCAAGCCATCGCTAAATGAACCGTTGGGATTAATGCAGTGATAAACACAGAGGCCACACGTTTCAGTTTCCCCGGTTAACCATCTGTACGGAGTGCTCGGACGGCGATTTTTAAAACTTTCTTTCGATGCGACGTAAGCGCCACGGATATGTGGCGCTTTCTGCTAAGAGCTGAAGCGGAGACCATGTGGCATTGACCCATCTCCCTTGAAATAATTCCTCTGTGAAAGTTCAATGCTCTATGTGCGGAACATTGGTATGCTCGTGTTATATCGGTATTAAGCTACGCTGCGCCACCTTATCTTTGGCTCTTCTTGAAACTAACCTAAAAATATTACACATTGCGATGATAGCGATAACCAGTGCTGAGGTTTCACGCGTCGAAAGCACCATCTAATTATCAGGTACACCGTAGTGTGGAACTCCGGTAGAATTTTGACTACGTGGGGTTTTCGTGCATCTAAACCGAAGTACACGAGCGGTCTTGCATTTCGCCAGCATCGAAAGGCCGCTGCCGCGTCAAAGAGAAAAGCCGCGACCTCCGCAAAGCAACACCCAAGCCCTTAGGCTACCGCGGAGAGTGATAATGAGCAACTTATTTGCTTAGCAGATCGGTAGCAACGTTTCCGGTACTTTTTGCAAAGGTAATTAATGAATAAATGAGAACTTCCAGCTGATGAAGTGGAAGTTAAGGTACACCATTTGGTGAAGCTTAAATCCGTTTTTAATGACTCGTCTTTGTGAAGAGACTTTTCTCAAGGAAAAGAAAAGAACAAACAGACACGTTCGCAATAAGTTGCGTTTATTCCAAAGCAATTGCATAGGCGGTTACATATATACGACACATGCTAAGCACTAATCTCAAAGGATACAAGTCGACCACAAATGCCACGCTTACTTCTCAAGTTACACATAGGGAATTGCAGTCAAATATGAGATGTCAAACTTCAGTTGCACTGTTCGAAGCACGTTCATATTGTCACACAAGAGTAGAACACATGGGCGGTAAGGCAATTACCAAGCAGAAAATACTGACCATTGCAATATTCAGCAGATTGTTTTTCTGATCATCAGTGGTATGGTTTCTGTTTGCGTTTACACAAGGAAGCGTATGAGCCACACTAGGAGCCCAAGAGTGGAAGAATTAGCACGGCTGACTTCTGGAAGGAAACCGATCGCAGCCTACCTAGAGCATTTCTTGAAGTATGTCATAAGAATGTTGTACGTAGCATTCTTCAGCTCTACTTACAAGAAGGCTACCACAACGGCGTTTGTCAGAGGCTGAGACATTCGCAAAGAGTTCGCATTACACCACAAAGGACCGAAAGGAAGACGCATGCTGAAGCCTCATTTAGTCATTGTAGTCTATAGAAGATTTCTTGCAATATTAGCTCTAAACAATGCCAGGAGACCATGACATGCATCTTTACCGCGCTGCACCCACGAGTAGATCAACATGTGCATCAAGACTGTCCCAGTGAATGTATCGTTAGCTAAAGTGAAGAAAAAGGCTATTGCTTTATGGGAAGAGCTCAACCTAGAAAAATTAAGAAAGAGCATCAACGCTGCTGACATTGTGTCTTTTAGTGTTTTCTTCACTGCAAAGACCCACAAGGAATCTGTTCCTTTCAGGGCTCTTGTCCCTGAGAAGGGCTCCTGGCAGGGCATCTTGTCAAGGTATCTGCAGAAGCACCTTAGTACCATTCCGTTAGAAGACCCTTTCCTGGTAAAAAATTCTACAGAGGTTATCGAATATTTTTCCGGCCGTGAAACCCCGTGTCAAAAGAAGTTTGCATTTTGTATCGATGTAGAAGATTTGTTTTACTCATTGCCTCATCCTGACCTTTTCAGCGCGGTTAGAAGCCACATTGACGACATGGCACCAGTGGCCTTCCAAAACATGACTGGGTTGTCAACAGACAATTTTTTAGAGCTAATTTCCTTTTATCTCTCATCCACCATTATCACTTTTAATGACAGCTGTTTTATCCAAAAAGAAGGAGTGTTCATCGGCTCTTGCCTAGCACCACTTTTAAGCGATATTTTCTTAGCAAGTATTGACAAGCGCATTCAAGCGTCTCTTTACAACGCAGGCGTGCAGAAAGTTTTTAGATATGTCGACGATTAGCTCGTGGTAATGAATACGACTGATGCTCAGGATAAAGGCAATAGTATAAGCAACTTTCTCGATATTTTTGCTAGTAACGCCTTCGGAATGAAGTTCACGCACGAACTGCCGCAAGATGGTCGCATCCAGTACCTCGACCTGTGTCTTATTTTTTATGGAGCGCGCGTGTGCTGGCAGTCCAAGCCACGGTCGAAAAAAATTCTGAATTGTCAATCGGCCCACTCCAAGCTCGTAAAAAGAGCTATAGCAAAAAACTGCATCCGCTCTGCTCTAGAGAAGTCATGCGAACATCAAGTTCATGACAGCGTCGACGCCCAGCTAAGGCGTCTGGAGAAGGCTGGGTTCCACGGAGAAATCGTGGCCTCGGTGGTAGAGAACCAGATTCGCGAGGCAAAGGCTGGTGGGAGGCGCAGGCTGGAAAAAGACGCACGCCCGCAAAAGCGTCCTGTCGTTGTGCCCTATTGGCACCAGGTTTCCCACCGCCTCAAGAAGGTTGGCGACAGGTGCGGGGTGCGTATTGTGTTCTCAGCACCGGAAAAGCTGGAACGAATGTGTCGCCTAGTAAACGAATCCCAGAAGAAGCCAGCTTGCAAAATAAGACACACCAAAGCCCTCGTTGAACGTGACGTCGGCGTTGTGTACAGTATTCCCCTCGCCTGTGGGAAATTCTATATTGGCCAAACCGGGCGCTGTCTGAATGAACGCTTGCTAGAGCATCGCAGGAATGCTACATCACTAAGTGGCGCTGGTCATTTAGCCGACCACATACGCCGTTGCTCGCACAAGCCAGCATGCAAGGAGTTTTTCGAACGAACACGCGTGCTGCGCAAATATTGCAATCAGAAACACCGGGAAATATTTGCAGCGTTTTGTATCTACAATGAAAAAGATTACTGTGTCAGTGCTCCTTCTGTTGCACTCGGGACAAAAGAAATTGATTATCTCGGGGCAAACGGGTGTGTCGAATCAGCTAGGTAGGGCGGGAGATGAACAAGATTGTACTGAGTGAGTTAAAAAGAGAGGGAAATTTTTTTTTTTTTGACACCTCTGATGACCTTTGCCTAGACCAAGGAAACTTGTTGGAGTGGTCCTGCGCACTAGAAGTCCCCCACCCCCTCCCCCTGTGTACATAAAAGCCCTGTTTTTCATGAATGAAATTCAGTTGAAGTCTGGCGTTCGTGTTGTCTTTCTCTCCTCGTCCGTGTCCAAATGTGCGCTGGAACTATGTTTCATAATGCTGAACAGCCTTGGCACTCTTAGCTAGGAACTAGCACTTATGGAGGAGGGCAGGAGTGGAAACGGCGATGTGCGAAGGAGAGAAAACGCTACTACTAGGGTGCCTCGAGGCGCGTGCCCCCGCGACACGCTAGCTGCTACTAGACACGACTGCGGGCATATATATATCAAAACTTTTATTTAAAAGAAAGAAAAGTGCAGAAAGAGAGTGGGTGGAGCCCCTAGTCCAGGGCCCCACTGGCTTGAGCGGTCCGCCGTGCTTGGTCGAGGAGCGCTAGTTGCATCTCCCGATCCTCGCTGGCGAGCCAAGTCTCCCACTGCTCCCTTCCGGAAAGTTTGCCGGCTATTTTCGGTGTATTAATTTTGGGTGGCCTGTTCTGGCAGTCCCACGTAATGTGGGCGAGAGTTGGCCGGCCTCCGCACCAAGGACAGCGAACGCTGTACAGCGTTGGGTGAATGGCATTTTTCAAATGAAGGTTTGGAAATGTGTGCGTCTGTATTCGGCGCCAGTCATAAGAGTCCTGCCTGGATAGGTCAGGGTGTGGTGGACTGTACTTTCTTCGCTCGCGCCGCTGGTCCTCAAGGATGTCTCGTGGTAAAAAGGGATTTTCGTCAGAGTGGTCGACTGCTCGGTTGACAAAAGCACGAGCTGCACCGTCCGCTCTCTCATTGCCCTCGAGTCCTGCGTGACTCGGGCACCAGATGATGTGTGTCTGCGTTAAGTTGGATCCTAATAGGTGAGTGGTGCTGTGTGGTAACCTCCCGGTGAGGAATAGTCTACATGCGACTTGTGAATCTGTAAGCGTTATCGACGATTGTCCCAGAGCGTCCTTAGTTTTAATAGCTAGCGCGATGGCTGAAGCTTCTGCGGTATTCGCAGATGCAACTCTAGCCGTAGCGCAAGTCACAAGCCCTTGATTTGCGGCCGCTCCTACCACTGCGAGGGCGTATTTGTAAGCACCACATCGAGCGACATCTGTGTAGACTGTATTCGGGTTTCCACCGAATTGCTGCATTAACTTTCGAGCTCGAGCACTTCTACGTCCCCGGTGGTATTTTGGACTCTGGTTCTTAGGGATAGGGGCTACTATGATCCTTTCACGAAGGACTCTGGGGCAAATTGTATAAACTGAAGTTCATGGTACGGTACGTTTTTGCGATTAAAAATAAAACCATGCGAATGTGTTAAGCGGACGACTGACGCAGGACGTGTAGTCTCGGAGTCTCATTAAAGCACCGTAGCGTCTAGGGGACATCGTAGCACCGTAGTGCCTAGGCGTCGCACTTAAAAACCTCTGTGCCGGCCCTGGTAGCCTTGCGGCTATGGCATTGCTCGAGATCGCGGTTTCAATCCCGACCGCGGCAGCCACATTTCGACGGGGGCGAAATACAAATACGCTCATGCACTTAGGTTAGGTGCGCGTTAAAGAACCCTGGGATGGGGGCAGAATCAATCTAGTGTGCCAGTACTGCATACGTCATAATCCTATAGTGGTTTTGTAACGCACAGTTCTATGATTTAATGGAACTTGAACACTTCTGCCACGATGCGATGTGCCGTGTGAGGTAATGAGAAGGTTAACCTTGTAAGCAAACGCGTCTCGCTACTCTGTGTTCTGTGTACTGCGCAAACAGGAGTGGTGCACGCTAGGTAGCATTTACCACTAACTCACAACTGTTATTACAATAAAACCCTAATTAAATAGGAGTCGTCAACATCATGTATAGAATCAGGTATAGGCATCGGGCAGGTAAAATAGGTAGGTAAAATCAGGTAGGTATCGGGTACAATATCACATTTTTCTTAAAATGACTGAAAAACACTTAAGCATACGGATGTCAAAAGGGTTGCGCCATCGCCATGAGGTGGCTGCTACAACCTGCGAGCTTTCTTTAGAGGCCAACACTGAAAATGACCGGCGTCAGAACAGTTAGGAGAGAAGCAGGCTTTCTTGAAGAGGAAAGAGTAGTCCGGGAGCATCAGGGGGGCCATATCGCCGGGCGGACGTGGTTCGGTCGCTATTGGAGAAAGGAACAGAAGAGCATGTATTGTAGCAGTGCTTGTACATGCAACTTAATGTAGGCCGAAGTTATTTGATCAGGGTGACTGCACATTCATTCCGTCCGCAAAACTGCTAGGTTAGCGTTCCCACAAAGAGTTGGCGACCCAACACAGAGTAGACGACTGCGAACTGCAGCCGATTTATTAAAAGGAGACTAAAGACAAATACTAAGTCAAGCTAAAGTGATAGATCAGTGCTCGAGAATATCTAAGGTGCCAATATTATCACGACGAGAGCTTTAATAATCAAGACGTTGAGCTAAATGACATAAGAGACTCTCACGGGACATTGGGAGTACTTGCCCGATGACGATGACAACCACTCACTGCAGAAATATTCCTTGTATGGTATACGACTGAATTGCGAGCTGCCTAGTTCTATTTCATTTTTAGAACAAGAACTCGTCGAAATGCCCCTTGAAAACGACGCGGGTGGTCGAAAGGTTTCGTTTTTGCGCGATTCCGCACCGTCGACACTTACGTGTTTCAGTAGTTTCGTTATCGCGTAGTGCTGCACTGGTTTTTCTGGCTCGCGACACTCGCACAAACTCCAAGTGGCAGAGAATTCAATTTCCATGTCATGTAGCGGGATGCCCGAACGGTCTACGCCACTTGACGGTACCGCCGTCTGTCGGGCGCCGTTTTACCCACCGAAGGCAGCAAAGGGTGGTGATGGCGCATGCAACGTCACGACTCCCCTGTTGGGTGGCCGGAGACTTGAATTTCTAAAAAGGTATTCGCACCCTTCAGATGCAATTCCTTCGTAAATTCTTCATGGCACGAAAAAAGCGTTGCGATGTTTCTGGGACTGTACTTGAACAATCCACGCCGACTTAGTATTTGCCTTTAGTGTCCTTTTAAGCTTTCGCTTGGAGATAAAAGCGCAGAAATTCTCTGGTTACACGATCGCTGGATTGATTTAAATGAAGTTTGCGGTATTTCAGAGATAATTAAGTTCTAGCAACTGCCTATCACAGCCTTGTGTTCGGCAGGTTAGTTTCTTAGATGTCATGCTATAGCCATTACAAAGAAATAGCCAGCAATTTTTCCGTAATCAAGTTTATTTGGAGCGTAGAATTTATAAGTATAGAAGTAGACGGATGGGCATACAAAGGCAACAAGGCCGCGACGTGGACAGGTCTCCAATCACTAGCGGGATTCGGCCGTTATTTCGATAAGAATTTTAACCAGGAGAATGTAATTTTTCATATGTGAATAATGTTTTAATATTTAAGAAGCGCAATCTCACAGAAATATTTATGGTTGGGGAGATTTCATCTGTTTTAGACAACATCGCCGAGACATGCCCTTTACACACGAACTCCCGCCGTCCGGCTCTATTCAGATTTATTAAGTTTATTAAGATTTAAGTTTATCAAGCAGCAGTTTTTTAGGAAACAAATAACTTGGGCTCATTACCTGCCGACAGAGAAGGACCTGTTCTATTGATTTGCATGCTGGAAGACTCAAAAGGCGAATGTTGCCAACTGCCTTTATCCTGCCATCAAGAACTCCTGGCCACATTTGATTTTGTTTAGTTTTCGAATTCGTGCTTCGCTCATTTTCCATGAGTACGACTTACTGAAATGCTCCTACAAAAGCTTGTGAAACGTAGAACTAGCTGGACTAGGACCGAGACGAAACAAGAAAAATGTGAGGTCTGAAGCGGTGCCCTTTCCGTGCAAGATTACACACAACATCAAGATAGTCGTTCGGAGACGCGGTGTGCCTGTTGTGTTCTCCGTCCCTACCAAGCTCAAAAATACGTTTTCCAATTTGCTACGGTGACGTAAAAAGGAGGAAAACACAAGAGACATTCTACGACATTCACCTAATGTTCCACAGCAGTGGTGTATGAGGTTCTATTCTCCAGTGGCAAGTGCTATGTTGGGCAGACTGGGAACTGCGCGAGTCAAAATGAGGGAGCATGCGTAAAATTTTAATAAGACTGACTGCGCACAATTGTTGATGCATGTTAACACTCGTGGATGCGAGCTGCAATTCGGTAGTGCACGAATTCTGAGCAGGAACTCCGCCGCAAGAGAAACACTTGAGCGTTTGATATTAAGAAACATGGTAAGTGTTGTCAGCGGTACGCCTCTTTCTTTGACAGAGCAAACTCAGTGGCACACAGAGTCGACTCAGATTCCACACCGCGTCAGGTGCCTTTTGTACGATAAGATACGCAAGCGTGCACTTGTAAAAGTGTCAAGTTTTTTGCGTAAAATAAACTGCTGCTGATAATGACGCTTGTTCGTGTACTTTTCTAAGTTCTTCGTGACAACCATACATCTAGGTACCCAGCAACAGAGGATGCAGAGTTCTGATTTAGAACCTCATGCTTTCCACAAATGTTGCCGAAAATTGATAAGTCTCAGATTATGCAGAAAGTTCACAACTTTACAACTCTGACACTACAGTTTACAAAACTGAGATCTGGTTTGTTGCAAAGAAACTAAAGCGCATGAAGTTAATACAATTTCACGACTTAATACTGTAGCAATGCTTACGAGTGTTTAGCAAAATCCGAACTCCCAAGCTAGCAGTTCCGTTCGGATCAGTCTATAATGCACTATCTTGCCCACTTTAGTGTCTCTGTAGGTGCTCTTCAGAGAATTGAGAGCAATATTTACAACCAAAGTGAATAGTTGAAAACAGTGCTTAGTTTTGCAATTCACCAACTTTTGTAGTGTCATTCACGGCCTAGAATATCTGCTTCCGATAGTCTGTACGCTTGACCTTTTCGTTTTAAATAAAAAAAATTCGTTGACTGAATGTGTGGTCTTTAGTGGCGGAAGCGCCAGGTATGGCCAAAGAGCACCATGCCAGTGTTAATGAGGTCGAAGTGGTGTGATGAGTTCTATGAAGTTGATGTGACGTGGCTGTAAAGGCGCCTAAACATGGTCGCTAAATTGCGTAATATCTACGTGTAAGATTATGGCAATGACTAATGACGTGTACTATGAGCATTGAAATGCGTTGCGAAAGAATGATGCGATATACAAAATACGTAAGCTGATAACATTGGCTTGAGCACTATTACCCCACCAGTGCCCTTGAAACATAAGGCCTGGAGGCTCTGTGGCTTTTGCAGGCCTGCTATTTGTATTTATGCACAATAAGGATTGTACTGTATTGTATGCGCTATAAAAAACAACTATCAAAGCGGCATCACCTGGAAAGAGGAAGCGCTACAAAACTACTGGGCTTATAACATATAGGACAACATCAAGATAGCGAGAACCGTTTGCTCTTGAAAAGCTGTTCTTGACCAAGGAACATAGCCGGATGAAGAGGGACACAATAGCGGTAAGCAAAAGGAAAATGCTTCTTCCTCTTTCGGCTTCCACTCACTCCAGGAAGACGAGGATGGTCAGCCTGTCACATCTACCACAGGTTGGGGGCTCGTTACTAGTCAAGAGGAAGTTATGAGTGCCAAATATGTGTCCTATTCCGATTCGAGTGAATAGGACATGTGTTCGTGTTTTCGTAGTTGGGGGCCAGAAACCCAACTTCGGCTTTATCACGTGAAGCTTATTGCTCGTTTCAGCATCCCACAAGCGTTGCCAGTGGCGTCGCAGTTTGTTTCGTATCTAAGGCTTCAGATATGTGGCAGGGGAAGCAGCAGAACAAATAACACCTTGCGATTTCGTCGGCAAGCACATTACCTTCGACTCCTCAATGTCCAGGAACCCAGCATATTACATGACTACGAGATAAATAATGTTGAACAAGAGTGAGTAGAGTTCAATAAAAAACAGGATTTGTAAAGACATTAACGCTTTTACAAGGATTTACGAGTGAGATTATTGCTCTCTAAATTTAATATATGTGTTTTACCACAGACAGTACCGCATATTTGCATGGTGGTCAGGTTTGGAAAAAGAGTGGCCAACAGCAGCGTAAGAGACACCAGCCCGTGACGTTAACGCGTCCGTGTATAATTCTGAGCAAGAGTACTTCGATTGCAGTTCATGAAAATGCATCGCGATTTCGGGCTCCGGAGCGTGCTTTGCGACCTGTACAAATGATGAATCGCGTTCTATCAGTTGCCACTCCCGGGTCGGTAACAGCTTCCCGAGAGGCATTCGGCGATGTTCGAAAAGTGAGACTCATTTTTTCGGCAAGTTCTTTCACACGCAGAGAGAAAGGTAGTCTCAAAGAAGGTATATTACGAAAAAGTGTTGCACACGTCAAACCGTTAACGGTTGTAGAACACGGACGTTCCGATTGCAGTGCACATTGAGAAAGTAGGTGAAGCTCATGCATGCCCTCTGCAAGTGGAGTGACGACTCGTTTGATTTTACGTATAAGATTTTCGGTAGGGCTTGTTCCGAATCCGCTAGTGGTCAGGCGGGTACCTAGAAGGTTGACGGGATCTAGCATCTTCAGCGCGCTTGGGGCGGCACTGATATACGACGGTACCATAGTCCAATTGTGATCAAATTAATCTCTTGTGAAGATTCATTAAACATTTCCTGACGATCCCAGAATGCGTGACGTAAAATTTTCAGTAAATTCATGTTTTATGCATTTCACTTTGAGATATCTTATGTGTGGAATGAAAGAAAGTTTAGAGTCAAGTATGGTGCCTAAAAACTTGTGCTCTTTGTTCACAGGTATTTATCGCCAATACATTTCGACAGTGGGATCTGCAGCAAGTCCTTTCTTCCTGGTGAAAACACAACTTTTGTTGGGGCTGACTTGGAACCCTTTTTCCATCTGCCCCCTTAGGAAGTTTGTCAGACAAGTAAAACAGTGCTTGAACAAAGTAAGGTTGCAAGATTTGAAACGTATTTGTAAGTTGTCTATGTAGAGGGAATAAAAAATAGCTGGTTGTGATAATGTACCAAGCGTCTTCATCTTAACGACAAAGGGCGCGCAACTGAGTACGGATCCCTGGGGCACACCAGTATACACGCGGCAGTGCATTACCTATTTTCGCCCGGAATGTACGGTTGTATAGGTAGCTTCCTATAAATAACATGTTGCCACGGATGCCCTGCGTCGACAGGTCACGCAGGATTCTATAACGCCAAGTTGTATCGTACGCCTTTTCCACATCGAGAAACAAGGATAAGGAGGATTGTTTATGCACGAAGGCGTCGCGAATGTTTGCTTCGATGCGCACTAGATGGTTTGTTGTAGGCAGTCCTTCTCTAAAACCGCAGCGATATGGATGAAGAATTTTGCTTGATTCAAGGAAGTGCGAAAAAGGCGACCATTAATCATATTTAGTTTTTTTTTTCAAAAAGTTTGCAAATACAGCTTGTGAGGGCGATTTGGCGGCAACTTTTAACTAATGTGGGGTATTTGCCTTGTTTCAGAATCTGAACGACAAGGGCTTCTTTCCATGCAGTAGGAAGGTACCCGGCAACTCGTATAGCGTTGAAAAGTGCGAGTAGCTTTGAGTATCACTGGAGAGGCGTTTAATCATGTCGTACATAATCCTGTCAGGTCCAGGTGCAGAGTACCGACATGCAGCCAAGGAGGCTGTCAGCTCGGCAATGGTAAAAGGCAGGTTATAGGATTCGTTCTCTGCACGTGCGGTCGATAGCCTTGTGTTCTGCTACTTGTTTGTGCTTGAAGAATGCCGCGGAATACTGGTTAGAACTGGAAACGCGCTCAGTGTTTGCCACGAGCGGCAGCTTGGTCTTACACGCTGTTCGCGTCATCATTCACTAGGGGCAACGGATGAATTTCTTGCCCCTTTAGCATTCTTAGCCCGTCCAATACTTCAGCCTCTTGAATTATGGGGTTTTACGTGCCAAAACCACTTTCCGATTATGAGGCACGCCGTAACGCAGGACTCCTGGAATTTCACCCACCTGGGGTCCTTTAACGTGCACCTAAGTCTAATGCACGGGTGTTTGCGGCCGCCGTGGCCGGGATTAGTTCCCGCGAGCTGGTGCACAGCAGCCCAACACCATAGCCACTGTTTGCCCTCTTGAGTATTCGACTTAATACTTGAGAGAAACTTCGGCCAGCCTTTCCTCACGTCTTTCTTATTTAACACATTGAAATTCTATTAGAATTTCGGCCATAGGATATTCACGTAGTTTGCCCCATGCTTTATTTTGTCTCCTGTATGCCAGTCTGCAATCGTCCTTCCACCAAGGGACCCTTGTTTTGAATGAAGTGCCACTTGTTTGAGGAATGAACTTCACCGTTTTTATCATTGATGCCGCCGAAAAGTACGAAACAGCATAACCTATACTAAAATTATCTATAAAATCTTCTGACAAGTAGTGGATTCCTTAAAACATTCGCAGTCAGCTGAGGCTAGCTTCCAGCGTGGGGCGTACGGAGGGAAGTCAGGTTGGTTTACTAAGTTCAGCGCTAGTTGGAACTTATAATTTCCAAATAGATTTTTAATCACACATCAGTCTAAATCAGAAAAGATAGAAGCGAAGGGGATCGCAGGTCTATTGAAGAGTATGAATTGTGATGTGGATTACAATACGCATGTTCTTTTGCTGAGGCACGCTCCGGAGGTTAAAAGCAAAGTTACAATGAGTTGATCTATCCCGTCGCATCGTGAGTCTCCACACATCGTGTTATGAGCGTTAAAACCTCCGAAGAGTATGTAAGGCTTGGGAAGCTGATCAATGAGGTTACACTTTTTCGAGATGGTTTGGTGGTATATAAAGAGAATATGCAGCGACTAATTTATTAAAAAGAATGTCCCGAACTAACAATGCCTCAAGGAGCGTCTGAAGCGTCGACGTGTCGTCAAGCTACAGATTTGTCGGCGACTATGCCTACACCACCGGAGGCGTCCCTCGGCTCGGTCTTTTCAGAAGATGCTGTAATTACGCAGAAAATTGCGTGTTCGTGTATGTTCAAGAGATACATTTCAAACCTACGAACATTGGATTGCGTTTGGGTAGTAGTTCTATAATGCCGTCAAGGCTATGAAGAAGTCCTCCGACATTCCACTGTAGTATTTGCGTTTCCATTATGATTAAGGTATCTTGTGCTGTTTGTTTTAGAGACGCAGATAAGCTTACGGGCCCTTTCCAGGTACCGTGACGCGAGGTTTTTCTTTACTGGAGCGATTACGATAATCTCGTCGCTGCTTGTGAAGACCTCGACACGCTGGACGAGACCTTTGAGACCACTAGCCCGGAGGTCGATGGCCCCTTCTGAGATGGCGGAGCAGCGCGAGCTGTAGCCGCCGAGGGGGGGGGGGGGCGCTGATGGTGTCACCGCCGGCTCCCTGCGTGTGGGCCGGACATTGTGTTCACCCAAGCTGTCCAAGAGTTCAGCCTCAGTCAGGTCCAGGAAATCAACGCCCGAGACAACGCCGCGGGTGGTGTCTATAGTACGGTGTGGGGTTACTGTTACTTGGGTCTCCCCCAGATGATACTAGTTTCGGCAGTTTCTCATATTGCTTCTGATCACGGAGCTCCAAGAGATCACCGCTTGCCATCCTTCACGCCTTATAACCTGGACCAAAAACTTCACAACGGCTGAAACAAGGAACGGTGAACTGGATCTTACTGGTTTGTAAGACTTTTCAGAGTGAATAATGTTGAATCGAGGAAAGTTCAGGATCTGGCGTCCGAAAAACGGGAAGACATCTTCGGTGCGCCATCATTGAGGGCGATCAGTGAGTTTAAGGAAAGCATCCGCCATAAGTGTAGATGGCGTTTTCAGCGGCAATGCCAACCACCCATCGTAGAGTCCAAAAGGGGGACGAGACAGAAGTTCCTGCGAGGAAGGCCCTGCCAAGGCTAGCCGCACATGGCTGCTATAACCAAATACAGCATAACCAAGAATGGCTAGCCACACAAGGTTAACCCTTGCCACTGGGACACTCGGAAGTGAGAAGTGAAGAGAGGACAGGAAAGATTACAAGAGAAAAACGAAGATTGAAGAGGACAGGAAACTGCCACTGACGATTTCCTTCCAGGCGCATCAATCTGGAGGTACCGTCTATGTGGAAGAGAGGCCGAAGAGGTGTGTATCCTCGGCATTGTAAGTCGCTGTTTAGAGCTTAAAGGTCTAAACACCCAGCAGCGTCGGAACTCGCAGGATCTCGCTTTCCCCTGACACGGCTAAGCCGCGCACGGCAACACGCGGGAGGGTCCGACCCTCGTGTGCTCGGGTTAGTGGTGTCGGTCACACCGAACGCTTGCTGATGCAGACTCCCCTTGCGAGGAGCAAATTCGTTGCCGTGGATGATGAGTAGAAATATTGTTCCATTTTAACGTATTCCGATAACAGGCCTCCAATTTAGGGGTTTTTTTGTTATAGGGAACATCGAGCAATATGCAGGTCAACTCTGCGAAAATCAATTCTAAAACAAGCGCCATCATTCCGACCAAGAAACTAGCATTGAAAATTGTAGAAAAAGGTGGAAGCCACGGTAAAGCTTTCGCACCAGCTTATCGTGAATTCCCGAATTTTTTTTTCAAGCATTGAACTGCGTTGAAGAGGTGAACAACGGATTACAGCAACTTTCAAAAAGTGTGTGGCGAATCGGTCACAATTTGAGTACTTGAAAATACCGGACCTGATGTTGACGTACCTGCTCTAATATCGGGGCGAAATTGAAGAAAAGGAAAGTTTCTCTCATTTCCGGCGGTATTATTCCATCAAATGAATTAAAAGTGGTCATTTATTTAGAACTTTAGGAAAATTACTTCAGAATTGCTGATCCGTTTCGCTTTAGTAGTAGCACACACAAGGAGTTTTTTTACATGCACACAATTGTGGAAATTCCTTGTGGCCTCTAACACTATCCTAATCATTGATCAAAATTACTCGATGAGGTGGTATTACGTCGAGAAATTGAAATTCTCAAATAAAAATTACCATAATTACGCAAAATAACGTCTTAATTATTCACGTTGCCACACATTTCAACCTACGTATTGCAGCTAGCAGTGTGCAAGACTTAGAACGAATTATGAGGATGGCACCGGTTTCCAGATATGCGCTGTAAAACTTGTGGTAAAAATTCTCTGTTCCACTTTCTTTCGAAAGAATACTGTTTTGTGCGTTGAAGTTCAAAAATAAGTCTAACGTCAATGCATTTCATCAGACACTCTGAAAATACTAAGTATGGACAGCTGGGCTAGTTGGTTATGATTAGCATTATGAAACTTCGTTCCAGCGCAGAAGTGAACACGGACTAGATGAGAAAGACAACACGAACGCCGGACTTCAACTGAATTTTATTCATGGTAAACAGGGCTTCATGTACACAGGGGGAGGGAGTGGGGGGCTGCTAATGCGCAGGACCACTCAAAAATATTTCGTTGTTCTAGGCAACAGTGATCAGAGGTGTCAAACCAAAGAAAAAGAAAATCTTTTCCCTCTCTTCTTTTACATCACTCAGTACAATCTTGCGCATCTCCCGCCCAACCAAGCCGATTCTACACACCCGTTTGCCTGAGATAATCAAGTTCTTTCAAAAGAAGAGGGAAAAGATTCTTTTTTTTTGTTATTTTGGTTTGACACCTCTGATGACTTGCCTAGAACAAGGAAATATTTTTGAGTGGTCCTGCGCACTAGCAGCCCCCCACTCCCTCCCCCTGCGTACATAAAGCCCTGTTTACCATGATTAAAATTCAGTTGAAGTCCGGCGTTCCTGTTGTCTTTCTCTTCTCGTCCGTGTTCAATTGTGCGCTGGAACGATGTTTCATAATGCCAACTCTGAAAATTAGTGTTTCCAAACTTGCTTATCCTCAGAATTTGTACCGAATCGATAAGTTGTGCAGACTCACTAGCCACAACTCGTAAATTTAAACATGTGAAGTAAAGGAATAAATCAAAATGATAATTAGCGTAATTGTGTTAATTGTCCTGTGAGGCAATAATCTTTCGTAAAGTAATAGCCGCTACACAGCGTTTTTGTATCAATGGTTCGAATTGTGCCATCTCCCACAGGCAACTTATAAAGATTCTGCGCAGCTAAAGAATAACCTTAATGTTTTCGAATTCAACAAGTTGACCGCATAGTTTCAGCATGAGTCGTTGCAAAAAAAAATTGTGGCTTTAAAAAACTCTTCTTTGTATGCGTTTCTCATTCTTGCAACGTAGGAGGGATAATCTTAACTGAAACGTAGTGATAGTCACCTTCCTTTGGGTCCATCTTCACCACAGCCTTCACAAACCGTCCTGACCTGAAAAAAGCACACGTCATATGTAAATATAACTGCACACGATGATAAATGTTATTCACAGTATCAGCACATGACGCCTGCACGCGGAGGGTTCGTCGCGATATCAAATCCGTCAAGTACCACCAGTGCTTGCGCTAACCGATCCGCGACGAAAGCCTGCTACGTGTTTTAGAGAACGGACGAGGGCTCGCCTATCGTGCTCTGCTAACCCAGGGCACTTTCATTCAACGAGAGTAGCGCCATCAAAGGCCGACAAGGGTGGATCTTTTCTGCTGGCCCTCATTTATGGCTGCCTGACGCGAATGAACATTCGGCGCAGTGCACGTAATTGGTGACATGAAGTAATAAGTGGCTTCACTGTTCAAGACATTTCTGCATTAAGACTCCTGTGGCACAACCGCACGCAGGTTTACGAGCTGCACCTTGAAGACTGTTGTATTAAAGTATTAAAAACATTGAACTAGGCTTTCTCTAATGCCGAAGTTAGCATTACGCATGTCTGGTGTACCGCAGCGCATCGTCTCTCTTGAAGATTTCACCCTCTTCATCCCTTATAGCTGTCTGCATATTGCTAGTTAGAGCTCCGCGTTGTCATACATGGCTACAGAATCTTTTCGGTGGGCCTTTGTGCCTTTTGCAAATGTTATGCGCCCAACGTCCACTTGTGTATGTTATGCACCCAAAGTTCACGGGATATACTTTAGCGAAAATGTAGCAGCCCCGGTTACACGTCGATTCCCCGCGCGAGCTGTAGCTCCTTCAGGTGGGCCCCAGGCAGTCAGGAAGGAAGATTAAGCATTGACTGCTATGACACCAGTAGAGGTCAGAATTTGACCACAAAGAGTTAGGAAAAGACGCACGAACGATAATAGCGAAGGTAAAATTTGCCACAAACATTCAGGGTGGTGTCAAGCAGGAAAAATAGCAGGAAATTTAAACATTTACCGCTGAATGAAGCGATTAGCGCGTACGCCTAGACCAAAACGCATCTACGAGATTTGGAGCAGATAAAAGGATTTAAAAATTATGGGGTACTGGGTAGCCCGGAAAAATCTGGAGCACCAGGCATTTTTTAACGTGCACCTAAATCTAAGTACACGGGTGTTTTCGCATTTCGCCCCCCATCGAAATGCGGCCGCGGGAGCCGGTATTCGAACCCGTGACCTCGTGCGTAGCAGCCGAACACCATAGCTATTAAGCAACAACGGCGGGTAAGGGATTGATTGCATTAGAAGCGATGGGAGATATGAACGCACACAGTTGATTTTGACGGACATACTGACTGTAGTGGTTCTCTAGTGTTAAATCTGTGGGATGAAGGGAAAATGAGTCATGGACAGGTTACGTGGCAATGCGGAAACAGGCAGTCATGTATACACTACGCCTTAGTCTCAGAAATGGCCTATAAGCTAGACCAAATGATAACAGACCAACATGGAAAAAATCGCCCAGGTAGCGATCATAGACGTTTAACTTCAAATCTTGCGAGAGGTACTAACGCAAATCACGAACCAATAGCATTAGAATTCTTAAAGATAAATGAACAGCAAATAGCAAGCACAGAAATTTCGGGCTGATCCATTCATATGGTGGCGCATTAGCCATCGAAGCTGTCGATCACAAGACCGAGCAAACTGCGTCCAGAAAGAAAATCTTGAATCTGGAGTTTGCACCGGTGAAACTCGAAGGAGGTTGCAACTGGCGCCGCTCGTACTCTGCTTGTTCTTCGGCTAGTTTCCATTTCTCTTTGCGTTGCAACTGTTGCAGTGATGTACCTCTGCAATGCATAATCCGGTTATTACACAGCACGGCGGCTACCGCGGCGCACACCTCCATGTCCACACAACTGCCGCAGCGTTGCATTGAGGGCAGTTGACAGGACACGCAGGCAGCAGCAGCAACGGCGGCCAGCACGGGTGCATTCCCTACTGCGCAGGTGCGGCGTGCAGTAAGATGACATGTCCGTTCTTCTGCGCCGTACTATAGTTCGTCGTCTTTTTTGGCCCCTTTACTGGCGTTACCCAGCCCAGATAGTCACCCCCTCCCTGCGAAACCGCACATGCGGCTCATTCCTACAGGCTCGTCAGGTAAGCAGCTTCGCTGTATGGACAGAAGAAAATGCAGGCTTTTCCTACAGCAGTCAGAATATAAGGAATTTGTAGAAGTTACGCAGAAGGAGATAAGACACACATGCATAAAAACTGCTCAGTCACAAAGGGGAAACCACGTAAGTGACGGAACAATCAAAGCTAGCTTGAAAGGAGCTTAAGCAGGCGTGTAGGGATCAAGGAGAAGCGAAAAGTTGGGATTACACGCAGAAGAGTTGCTGCTTAGCTGGAACAAATACCGATAAAAAGGGCGGCGAGCAACCTTGCTCAACAGAAAGTTAAATACACAAGCGAACGTTCGGTGAATTACATTACATCAGGGACAAAGGCGCTCCAAAAAAAAAAAAAGATTCTTGAACAACATAACAGCACTCGTAGCTCAAACTAAACCTCGCAAACGGCTATAAGAGTTGAAGACTAACAACTACGAAGTTGACGATGCGCTGGGGTACATTACAGACGTTGTGAGGGATAAATTTGGCACGAAAGAAAGGGTAGTTCAGGCACACAGATCCAGCAACAGAAAAGCCCGGCGTAGTCCCAAATAATACGGCAGCAGGACCCAATGAAATTCCAATAAGGCTAAAAAAAACTGTCCTAAGAGCAAGGTACTGATGACTAATGCCATAGAGCAAGTGATATGAACCAAGAAAATTGCGGTAGATGGCGTGAAAACAAAATGAACATCCACAAAGGTGAAGTTTATAAGGATAAGACGAGCTTGTACAGGCCAGTTACAGTAACGTCCGTGATAATGTCACGGGGTTAAAAGTAGTCAGAAGTATATTTACAATTGTAGCAGCTGACAAGATGGTAGACAGCGCGCAAAGTCCAGAGCGTCGTCTCCCGACCAAGTTGCAAAGTGTTCGTCAGGTGTCACATGGCCTCTGGCGGCTGAAGCATCGGCTCACTGCTGGTTAGGAGGCAGGCGAGTGGTACGACTTCAGGCGCACGACGTGGACCACGTCGGAGCGATGCTTAGCCACGGTTGGCCCAAGAGGGGCGATTTCGTACGTGACGTCAGTTACTGTCACGCTACTCTGGCCCTGACCGTGTCTTGCGTCAAGTAACTTGTCCGAGAGGCCGACGCGCCGCGACAGTGACCAAAGGTGAACCAGGGCACCCGGTGTGTAATGGACTTCACGATGGCGGGCGTTGTACAAGCGCCGCTGATTGTACTGCGACTCAAGTCGACATCGCGCAATATGGCGCGCTTCTTGCGCTTCGAGTATGGCTTGCCTGGCGTACTCAGATGTGAAATTCCGACTAGCAGGCAGAACAGTGTCGAAAGGCAGCGTAGGGTCGCGGCCAAAGAGGACATAGCGGGCTTCTCTCCATTCATGGGGAATCGAATTATAGGCGAAGGTAACGAACGGCAACGCAACGTCGCAGTCGCGATGGTCAGCGGAGACATACATGGACAGCATGTCAGTAAGGGTTTGGTTAAGACGCTCGGTTAGACCGCTCGTTTGTGAATGATACGCAGTAGCGAGTTTGTGTTCAGTTGTGCACGAGTGTAGAACGTTATCGACAACATTAGAAAGTAGCAGCCTCGGTCGGTGAGGAGCTGTCAAGGGGCACCATGATGAAAGATGACGTTCGCTAGGAGGAAGTCAGCGACATCGCTTGCACGGCATGTCGGAAGAGCCCGTGTGACTGCACATCGGGTGGTCTACTCTGTTACTACAGCAATCCACTTGTTTCCCGAAGCAGACGTAGGAAAAAGGCCCAAAAGGTCAACTACATGTAAGAATGGTTCGGATGATAGGTTAAGTGGTTAAGTGCGGTCGGCGTTTTGCATCGTTGACAAAGGTCACACGCAACGATATAACCGCACACGTCACGGTATAGACCCGGTCAAAAGAAGGGTCAACGAACGAGGTCCGTGACACGCCAAGGTGATCAGCACTCTGTACATCATGAATCTGGGAGAGAACAGTGACGCACAAGCTCAGGCGCAATGAAGAGTCGGTTAGGGCCATCCGGGCGCGTGTTAGAGCGGTACAATATGTCATCGTGAAGTTCAAACATAGAAAGGAGAGGATCGGGCTTCGTTGAAGTGAGCTGTCGAATAAGGTCTTGTAAGGAGACGTCCCGGCGTTGTTCCGCTCCAGTGTCGCGAAAAGCATCCAGAGAGAACGGTGACAGGATTGCCGGACGTAGAAATGTCAGGTGGGTCGACAGGATGGCGCGACAAACAGTCCGCATCTTGATGTAACCGGCCGGTCTGGTATACAACTGAATGGTTGTTTTCCTAAAGGCGCAGAGCCAAGTGGCCAAGGCGCTCTAAAGGATTTTTCAGGGACGAAGCCAACAAAGACTGGTGATCAGTGATGACTGAATTGCAGGCCGTACAAATAGGGGCGGAATTTGCCCAAACGAGAGCCAGACACTCGCGTTTGGAGATAGTATAGTTGCGCTAAGCAGGGGAAAGAAGGCGGCTGCAGTGGGCAATAACACGACCTCGCCCTTGTTTCTGTGCCGATAGCTCCGTAGCTCCATACGAACCATGAGGTCTGTACCGTGGCCACTGGCATCAGTACGGACTTCTGTTGGAGCTGACGCATTAAAAAAAGTAACTTATGGGGTTATACGTGCGAAATCCACTTTCTGAATATGAGGCACGCCGTAGTGGAGGACTGCGGTAATTTCGAACACCTGGGATTCTTTAACGTGCACGTAAATCTATATGCACGGGTGCTTTCGCATTTCGCCCCCATCGAAATGCGGCCGGTGTGGCCGGGATTAGATCCCGCGAACTTGCGCTCAGCAGCACAACACTATAGCCACTGAGCAACCACGGCGGGTCGGAGCTGACGCATCAAAGTGAGCGAGAATGGGCGGGGAAGTAAGCAGCCCAATCGGCTCTGAGAAAGCACCAGCTTGATCACGGCCCCAAATAAGGGCAGCATCTTTCTTGAGGGCCCGATTAAGGGGGTGCACATCGCAAAATTTCGGATGAACCGACGGAAAGAGGAGCAAAGGCCCAAGAAGCTGCGAACGTCCTTGACACATGGTCGTACAGGAAAGCCCTTCACTGCCCGTACTTTATCGTGATCAGGGCGTACACCAGAAAAATCGACGAGATGCCCCAGAACAAATTTCAGGACGACCGCAGTGGCACTTGAACGAATTAAATTGTAGCCCCGCCTGACGGAAAACAGATCGGATCCTCGATAGACGTTCGAGGTGCGTCGCTAAAGTGGGAGAAAAAATGATCACGTCGTCCAGGTAACAGAGGCAGATGGACCTGGACGACATTCGTTCAAATGTCGCCGGGGAATTACAAAAACCGAGTGGCATCTCTTTGAAGTGATCAAGGCCATCGGGAGTAATAGAAGCCGTCTTCTCGCTATCCATGTCAACGACGGTAATTTGCCAGTAGCCGGATCGAAGGTCGATGGACGAAGAATATGCGCTATGCAGGCATTCCAGGGCATCATCAATGCGTGGTAGCGGATAGAAGTCCCTCTGTTACCTTGTTGAGGTGTCAAAATCATCATCAGCCTGGTTACGCCCACTGCAGGGCAAAGACCTCTCCCATACTTCAACTACCCCGGTCATGTACTAATTGTGGCCATGTAGTCCCTGCAAACGCCTTAATGTCATCCGCCCACCTAACTTTCTGCCGCCCCCTGCTATGCTTCCCTTCCCTTGGAATCCTGTCAGTAACCCTTAATGACCATCGGTTATCTTCCCTCCTCATTACATGTCCGGCCCATGCGAATTTCTTTTTCTTGACCTCAACTAAGATGTCATTTACCCGCGTTTGTGCGCTCACCCAATCTGCTGTTTCCTTATCCCTTAACGTTACACCTATCATTCTTTTTTTCCATGCTCGTTGCGTCGTCCTCAATTTCAGCAGAAACCGTTTCGTAACCCTCCAGGTTTCTGCCCCATACGTGAGTACTGGTAAGACACAGCTGATATACACTTTTCTCTTGAGGCATAGTGGCAACCTGCTGTTCTTGATTTGAGAATGCCTGCCAATTAAACGCACCCCTGCCCGTTCCTATTCTTCTGGTTATTTCAGTCTCATGATCCGGATCCGTGGTCACCACCTGCCCTCACCACTTCCAGTGCCTCGCTACCTATCGTAAACTGCTGTTCTCTTCCGAGACTGTTAAACATTAGTTTTCTGCAGATTAATTTTCAGACCCACCCTTCTGCTTTGCCTTTCCAGGTCAGTGAGCATACATTGCAATTGGTCTCTTGAGTTACTAAGCAAGGCAATATCATCAGCGAATCCCATGCTGCTAAGGCATTCTCCATCAACTTTTATCCCCAATTCTTCCCATTCCAGGTCTGAATACCTCCTGTAAACATGCTGTGAATAGCATTGGAGAGATCGTATATCCCTGTCTGACACCTTTATTGGGATTTTGTTGCTTTCTTTATGGAGGACTACGGTGGCTGTGGAGCCGCTAAAGATATCTTGCATTATTTTTACATATGGCTTATCGACATCCCGATTCCGTATTGCCTCCATGACTGCTGAGGTTTCGACTGAATCAAACGCTTTTTCGTAATCAATGAAAGCTATATATAAGGGCTGCTTATGTTCCACACATTTCTCTATCACCTGATTGATAGAGTGAATATGGTCTATTGAGTAGCCTTTACGGAATCCTGCCTGGTCCTTTGGTTGACAGAAGTCTAAGGTGTTCCTGATTCTATTTGCGATTACCTTAGTAAATACTTTGTAGGCAACGGACAGTAAACTGAGCGGTCTATAATTTTTCAAGTCTTTGGCGTCCCCTTTCTTATGGATTAGGATTATGTTAGCGTTCTTCCAAGATTCCGCTACGTTCGAGGTCATGAGGCATAGTGTATATAGGGTGGCGGTCTTTCTAGGACAATGTTCCCACCATCCTTCAAAAAATCTGTTACCTGATCCTTCCCCGCCGTCTTCCCCATTCGCGTAGTTCCCAAGGCGTTCTTTACTTCTTCCGGCGTTACTTGTGGGATTTCGAATTCCTCTAGGCTATTCTCTCTTCCACTATCGTCGTGGGTGCCACTGGTACTGTATAAATCTCTATAGAACTCTTCAGCCACGTGAACTATCTCATCCATATTAGTAACGATATTGCCGGCTTTATCTCTTAACGCATACATCTGATTCTTGCCTATTCCACAATCCACGGAAAATCGCCAACTGTTGGACTTTTTTTACTAGTACAACAGGGGTGCCCATGGGCTTCAAGAAGGTTCAATGATGTTACGAGAAAGTATGTCAACGTGATGTCGGATGATGTGTCGCTCGGTATGCGGGACGTAGTAGGGTCGCCGATGGTTCTGACTCTCATCACCCGTGTTCGATGTTTGACGACAGATGTTTGTCCTAGAGGGCGCTCTCCGAGGTCCAATATGTCCCATTACAACGCAAGGAGGCAAAGTTCTTGAGCACACTGGGGCGAAAGGCTGGGAGCAATCATTTTCTTTAGGGTATTCAAGTCTGAAGGGACAGGAGGCGAATCAAGAGTTGCACACGAGGAGCTGTCACAAGTTCAACCCAAAATGCGGTAGTATCGGGCCAGCGTGATTTGCGCCAGGGATATTCGGCGCGAGGGTGCTTGTGTACAAAGTCCAAAGTTCACAAGCGGCAGGCACGACGTGTTGTCCGAAATGGTAGTGACGGGGTGAGAAAAAGCAACGTTATGCGAGAGCAGGACATCTGCATTAGATGATACGATGTAGCGACCGTTTGTTACAGGTGCAACGGGTGAAATTCTTATGTAGGTAATGGCATGGTGAGGGAGGTGATTATGCTCTGTGAAACAGCCGTGTAGGAGCACTATCGGGAGGGTCAACATCAGCAGGTAGAGCGCGTTGCACGAGACCAGCAGAAGAGCCTCTCAAAGCGGAATGTGTCGACAAAGTCAACACCGAGGATTAGGTCGTGAGGGAAGTGCTCTAGAACAATAAAATAAAACTGAAGTATGATGTCGGGCGACACTCGCGAGAGCCAGGCACATGCCAATAACGGCTGGTGTTGCACTATCGACGACTGATTACAGGCGACGGGACAGCAGAGGACTTTCTTGAGACGATTCCGAAGCTTAACATTCATCAGGGATACGTGCGCGCCTGTGTCAGCTGGAACAGGTATACCATCCACGTTCACTGATAATGCTCCGATGTGTGGGCAAGGTCAGAAGAAGATTTTTTGAGTCTGGTCGGTTTGGCCGCATTACCTCTAGGTGCTGCACCTGTTAGTTTTCCGGAAGCAGCTAGGGGACGGTAATCGACTAGATGGGGGCGATCGGGAGAAGCGGCGACGATGCGAAGGAGAGCGGCTAGAGGGGGTAGGCAGAGAAGTGTCGCCAGAATTTACTGGCTGCGTTTTCGGAGGGAAGCGAGGAGCAGCAAGAGGGCAGTGGGATGGGAGGTAGGGCCAGGGGGTCGAATTCCACAAAGAACGGCAGTGACATGAAATATGGCCGACACGGCCACGAGTGAAGCATATAGGTCTCGTCTGGAGTGCGCCATTCGGCCGGGTTGCCATACCGCGTAGGAGCACTCAGGCTGCGGTTGCGTATGACAGTGCTGGGCTGAGTGTAGTCAGGCCGATTATTTGAGCAGACGTTAGTCAAGCCAACGTCGGCAAATTCCTGGCGCACGACGGACTGGATCAATGAGACGGTGGCCTGGCAATTCTCGGGGCATGGGTTCGGGTCGTGACAGGAGATGCGGCTTCTATTTCACGTCGGATGATAAGTGCGATGGCAGAGCAATCGGGCGTGGGCGCACTGCGGATGTCTTCGCAAGTAGACGTAGCATCCGTGTTGGAAGGCGGGGAAATGGGTGGGCAAAGCGGCGACTATTGGGTTCCTCAAACAGCCGGCATTCAGTAATAATGGCTTGCACAGTGGAAGAATTCTGGAACACAAGGAAGTGGAAAGTATCATCTGATACGCCCTTAATGACACATGCGACTCTATTAGGTTTGGGCACCTTCGGATCCACTTTGCGGCACAGTGCGAGCATGTTTTGGAAATATGTAAGGTAGGATTCAGTGCACGTCTCGACAGGCGAAGCAAGGTCTTTTTGGGCGGCACGCTGCAGTTTAACAGGCTTGTCAAACAAATCCTTGAGCTTCTGTTTACAAATGTCCCAGCTAGTAGGTTCCGCTTCGTGGGTCTGAAACAAGACGCCCGCCGTGCCCGCGAGGCAAAATATCAAATTAGCGAGCCTGATGGGGTGGTCCCAGTGGTTGCTGGCGGTCAACCGCTCATATAATTGAAGGCAGTCCAACATCAGAGTCGTCGGTGCCGTAAGAGGTTCCTGGGTCGCGGGGTTGAGCTAGAATGACGGTGGGCGTGGGTGCCGACGTGCTCGAAGCATGCGCGCCTTGATCTGGCATTGCAGGTGGAACGAAGGAGCGCCCGCTACGTAAATCCTTGATAATGATGGCGCAACCTCCACCAAAAATGTTATGGGGGGTGAAAAGAGGTTAGAAGTATATTTACGGAGTAATTACAATAATTGTAGCAGCTGACAAGATTGTAGACAGCGCGCGAAGTCCAGAGCGTCGTCGTTTTCGTCAGCGTGTCACAATATATAGAATGGTAATGCAAGCCGTAAAATTGGAGCTGTCGAATTCAGTGGAGAAAAATTATGTACTGGATGAACTACAGGCCAGGTTCAGGCCAGGCAGACGCTTAGAGGATAATACGTTCGTACTGACTCGGTGCATAGAGATTAAAGATGTTCAAAATAGAACTTTCCCGACGGCATTTCTAAATATTGAAGCAGCCGATGACAACATACTGAGAATTATTATGGGAAATTAAGCACGAAGGTATAGAGGACGATTTCGTGGAGCTGCTAGGAGAGATAAACAATCGAGTGCAAGTTCTACTGGTAGGATGAAAAGGTAATGAAGTAGAGAAAATTGACGGAGAACTGAAGCAAGGATGTGCTCTGTCTCCATTGTTGTTCACGCTATATGTTAAGTGCATAGGAAGACTGGAAAACAGCGAATTAGGCTTTAATTGATCACACGAGCGCGATGGACAAATTGTGCAACAGAAGTTCCCCGCACTGATGAACGTGGACGACATAATGCTTCTAGCGGACAATGCAAGAAATTTACAGACTGCGGCCAATCTAAGCTTTAAATTTAGCACAGAAATCGGTAATTCTGATCTTTATTTAAGAGAAGAGTAATTATGTGACGTCAATGCAACAGCAATTCACACTCATTCTCAAGCAATATTGATACCTACGCGCATACATAAACGACTTACTCAAGCAGCCACCAAGATCATTTGAAAATAAAGGGGAAGCTGAATTCAGCAAAACTGAAACATAGGACACTTTGGGGCCACAATAAATATGAGTTAGTACATGGGATCTGCAAAGACTTAATGGGGGAAGCGCTGACGTTCAGAAATACCATTTTGTGCTTAAAATCGGATAAATTGTCTGGGTTGGAATTCACCAACGGTCGGTGGGCCGGTTGTCTTTGGGGGGCCCACGGAAAAACCATAAATTAGGCAGCGCAAACGGACATAGGTTGGGCCTCGTATTAAGTCAGAAGCACAGAGCAAAATTAGTCTTTAAAAGGCCCCTCTCAAGTCTGGCCATATCGAGCTGACAAGCGCAGCGCATACATGCGCGATAACGATCGTCTCAGCACAAAGTATTAGACTGTTTTAGTTACACGTACTTAGAGGCTTCACGTGCGCAAACGTGAAAAGCCTACGTAGCTTACGTGCACGCCATCTGAAACGCTTTTAGCTACACGTACGCGACGCACGCCAAGAGGGACCCCGTAGCTCCATCTATCGGGAAATGTGAACACGGCGGTAGCCAATTCAATCCTGTCGCCGTGTTTCAATGCGAGCCGTCTGCGCGCGCGCGCGGCTCGCTGGCGGAACTCCCGCGCGGAGCTGTCTACGTGCGCAGGAAACGCACGCAAAGAATTGAATCTCACGTAGTAAGTCCGTGAGACGCGCGCGCGCCCGCTACGTTCTACGCATGCGCACTGCTCACACGTAGAAACTACGTACGCAAAGCCTCTACGTACGTGTAACTAAAACTGTCTATTACATCGGTACGCGCCCCGGAAAGATATGAAGTTTCAAACCGAATGCCGTTTTCTCGGCTACTTGCGGCCGCTGCGCTCAAAGCCGGAAGATGACGTGCACGTGGTAGTGTGCCTGCGTACGCGTGTTTGTACTGTGACATTGCTCGTGGTGACACGACTCCGAGAATTATTTAAGGCAAGATCTGCTATTTGCGCAATAAGTTGCTTGAATAGACGATATAAAGCTTGCAGAAATAAAACTCGCAAATAGAATGCGTGTTTTTGTTTCACTTCCCACCGCAGCAAAAGAGATGTACTTCCGTTTCATCTCCTTGTTCGCACGTCGTGCAATCTGTGCGCGCAGACACCTAAATTCATTTTCCACCGTGTTCTAGCGGGGGATTTTGATTTGTGATCCGCTTGTGTCATCCTCAGTATTCGTGTAGCACTGACTTATTCCGCTAGTGAAGTGTCCTCATGGACAGCGCGCATTATCGTGCGCTGCACGAAGGGAGACAATAGACAGCTTTAGGTTAGGGGATGCAAGCTGCTTGCGTAGACCCAGACGTAGGGATTGAGCCTGCGCAGCACCGTGGCCCCTAGTTCTTGCGTGCGCAAGCCGCTTGCGTCGCCTAATCTAAAACTGCTGAACAGCTCGCGCGTGAACGCCGTCAGCGGAAGGGCGCCGCGCAGCGACGAAGCCAGGAGAAAGAAAGGAAGAAAAGAAAGGAAAGAAACAAAGAAAGAGAAAGAAAGGCGGGGCCCGTTAAGTATGGGTCACGCGATCCTGTAGGTCCGGTGCGGGAGAACACGAGGAATAACTTTCACTTGTGGAGGCTAGATGGGGCAAGTGGAGAGGGTGTCTGGCTTGCCAGCGTAGCCAGCACAACGTACACAACAGAAGGCCTGAGCGCTCGGCGAGTGACGTCACGGAGAAGAGGCCAGCGGCGTGCTAGGGAATACGGTTTGAATGAAGGGAACGAGCCCTTATGGGCAATGTTAACCCGAGGCTACTTATTCTTTTAGGCGTAGTTGAGCAGATAGCCCGCAGAAATCAGAGGGTGTTCCAAGATTTATGCAAAACTACTTACGCACCCAATTATTAAAAACCCGTGCATAAAAATGGAATGGTTCAACCTTAGGTTTGAGAACGAATTTCGGGTAAATGATGACAGGGAGCATGGCTTATGTCGAAAAGGCAGTGCTGCCCTCTTAATCAGAGTAGCTTTTCCTTCATTTATCGTCGGCGTCAGAGTTTGCCTTTCATGCGACCACGAAAGTTCTACAAAATTTTATCACTGCACCATAACACATCTCATGACAACTTCACTGGTGTGCCCTTTTTCACATTCGGGACACATGTATTTGTTCCAGTCTAGATTAGACTAAACGGACAATTTCGCTTTCGAGGCCTTATTACGTAAAGTACAGCAGTGCACATATTTACAACACCTCACACGAGTTTATCAATGGAGATACAAAACATTCGTGCAACTACTTACAAAGAAACAGGTGGCTTATTCTGCGAACTCCAGCTTTTCTCTTTGTTTTAGCATTGGCACCCAATATTCTGTCATTGATCTTGCGGAAACGAACGCATGATTTTTCGGCCCCGATTTCTAATTGCTCCAGCACTTGGGCACGCAGCAGTGCTTAGGCATATCCGGGCATGAACGTAATCCACATTCCATGGCAATGAAGGCTTGCCGGACGCATAACCGAATCGAAGCGCAAACCCAGAGACGACCAGAAAATGTGCGCTCGGAAGCATGTCGCCGCATGCCAGGACTTTTGTAACCCCGAAGCTATCCAAGGAACGGCAGGAGCATCTAATCGAATTGTTATCGCCGTCGTCGCTCACTCGCTCTTCCGCCTCTCATTTTCAACACAGGTGCGCCGCTCGTAGCATGCTGCACGGAACTTCTATGTGGGCCTCTTTTGCGTGACGTAGCTCAAGAGGGAAGATTATAGCCAGAAGGCCTTAAGTTCTCGAGGGGGTGTTGGTGTACATTGCTCCTGAAATTATGGGTTCGCGACACTGAACTATTCCTATGTTGCTACTATTGAGCCGATTTGGAAAATTTTTGCAGCAGAACGCTCTCTTGATAGGTAAAAGCGTGCAGCGTATAACCAAAGTTTGCTGTGTGGCCTGGTGAGAGGCCCTTTAAGAAAGCCTTGGCAACACGGGTCAAAATGAGCGGCGAAAGCGCAGAAGTATCTGTACCTAAAAGCGGGGACACAAAATGAAGGAAAATGGAAGTAATGTTATCAACCAAGTACAGTCAATTGAAGGCCTAATAAACAAGCAGCAGTAATCACAAAGAAAGTGGGAGAAACAGAGGCAGCGAATTTGATGCAAAGAATGGAAATCGACACTACCGTGGAAATTTCGAAGAACAACAAAAAAATTTACAAGGGAGAACTTTTGCGGTAAAGTGAAGGGAAGTGCATTGCGATTTGAAGCTCGAGCTGAATGCCTAAGGACGCCGACATACCGAAGGGTATATTAGCAATTAGATGAGGCATGTGCACAGCGCAGCAAACATCCGGCGACCGCTCAGCACATCTGAATGTTAAGCGAAGGTATTCGCCCAGCGAGACCAGTACGCAACGTACGCAGTAATGGTGGCCATGGGCGGTGCATTGCCGGGCTGGAGGGGAGAGGCGCGCACTCTCCGCTATAGCCACGACGCGGCGGTTGGTCCGCGTAAACCTGTAGCTTAATGTTTCGCACGGAATCGTTTGCCGCCGCATATTCGTCATGGCCGACGCGTGTCGTTATTCGTGATAAACACAGCCTGCGGTTCTTGCCGACAACGTTTCTGGATCTGTCAGAAAGTTTTTTTTAAGGCATTCCAGGGCGCGCATTTCACGCGACTCGCCCGCTCCAGACCGACAGTGTGTTAGTCTACATTCGACGTGTGCGATGTAGAGATCGCACGAAATGTCTGGAAGATGAAGCACCGGAAATGATCGCTCGTCAATATCACCTATGACTGGACTGTCATGCGAAGTGCGTCAAAGAGCTGGCTTGTATGAGGGAAATTTCTGATTGTGTTTTATTCCGACCCTGTTGAGGCATGGCTTGACGGTTTGGGCATCAGGCTTCCGTGCTCTCAGATCCAGTAAATATATATACCGAAGTTCGTTGGCGGATTGATTCCCATCAGCATAGCACAATTGGTAGTGCAATGCAAGTGTAATGCGGAGGCTGTGGGTTCGGCTCAAACGAGCGACAAGTTATCTTTTCGTCCACTTTCATTTCCCCTTTTGTTTGCTGCATTTCAATATCAACCACAGCCAATTTTATCGATGCTTTTGACGTCATTATCTGTTGGCTTTATATGGTTATGATTATCCGGGCTGATTCACGCAACTTGAACCAAGAATTTTTAAAGGTGACTAACCGCAAGTAAATGCTAAGGTCAATTCTGCAAATGTTTGAAGCTTCACTTTAGGGCCAAGTGCGCTTCGTTACGTTGTAGAGGGCATTCGAAAACGACCGGTTCAATTTTTTTTGCGGCAACGTACATGCCGCGTGGCCATTTTTTTTCCGGCGTTTAAAGAAAGCCCGCGAAATATTAAATAAAACCTCGTCAGTGAGCTCATGCGCTACCGTATTGCAGGGCTCTCAACCGCGCATCGTGCGAAAGAACCGTGAGCGCGGACCGGGGCGAACTGAGCGGCCGTGGCTCTAGGCATCGGCTTCACAGTGCGTCAGAATCTTTGACGGTGGCACTCTGAAAGGAAGCACTGTCGTCCTGATGAGGGATACGCTTGACGCACGGTTGAACGCGCAGCATTACCACAGCATACGAGCGCAGTCACGTGGTTTTATTTCATATTTCGCGGGCTTTTTTTAAACGCCGGAAGAACAGCACGCAGCATTTACGTCGCCACAAAAACTGGCTCGGTCCATATTGAAATGCCCTCTACAACATGACGAAACGGACTTGGCCCTAAAGGAAATATTAAAACATTTGCATAATTGGTGTGAATTATTCAGCTAATTAAGCAAAATATAAGATTAAGAACATCCACATGACGGCAAACGGTCGTTGGTTTCATTGAGTTGCGGCTAACCACTTTTCTTTAAAATCCTTCGTTCAAGTTACGTGAACCACCGTTTATATACAGAGGAGGCAAAAAAAAAGCAGGCTGGCTCCATTGGTGTAGGGTCACAAATGAGAACTACGTACGTGGAAACACTTCGTCACTATCCAAGCGTTTTGGCTGGTATTTCAGGCTTCAGTCAAAATAGGCGAATGCTGGTGCACCAAAGGAAACGTCTGGACTCTAGGTAACGTATTTGCACGTACGTCGCTTTCATTTTATAGCACACCTCTGAAGGCGCAAACACGGGCATGCGTCGGCACGCGCCAATGCGTGTAATGCGTCATAAGCGTAGGTGGCGAAAAGGGTGATGTGTGGCGACGCACAAAGATTTTACCGACTACCGATGCTAGAAGATTGGCGACGCGTGGCGAAACATTGACGGCGTCCGCCAATCAGAGGCTTCGAAGTCTCCGGCTGGTATACCTATCATGCCCGCCAATGCGAAGACGCCGATACCAACCATCGTGCGAGTTCTTTTGACGCATGCCGCGCGCGGCAGTGTTCGCAAGAGACGGTGTTGTGACACGAGACAGACAACGATACAGCCGACAAGCGTGGGTCGACACTCACTTCAAGACTGAAATCTAGCGTGCTGCTTATTCGTCCGTGCGGGGATAAGTTTTGCAAAAACATGAATGCCGACTATGCAAGAATAGAAACTTCAAAAACGAAGAAAGATTTTCCTCCCACACGGGAATAACTTTCGTATTTGTGACAACTGAAATTTAGAGGTAATATAAGTAAAAAAATGGAAATGTGGTGCAAGCAATGCGAGTATTGCCAGTCGGAAGGCTGCGGTCACTGCGAGTCAGCGTATTCCCAGTTGTTGGAATGTAGTAATACTAGATGAAGACTGGTCATCCCACTGCGTTCAACGCAGATGCGTGCCCAACTAATATCGATGCCAGTGGGTTCAGCGAAAGTGATACAAATGACGTCCGGTTTCACAGCGAAGCTGTATACCTCTACCGTCCAAGGAAATTTTGGTATCGTATGCAAAAAAAAAACCCATACGTGGGCCGCTCCAGAAGATAGTGCAATGCCGGGCCGAACCGCGGTGGAGATTAAGCAGACGTTAAGCAATCCCCATACGTGGGCCAATTAGGAAGATAGTGCAATGCCCACCTACCCGCGGCGGAGGTGCAGTTCACCATTAAGGGGCCCACATACACAGCTTCGCTAGTCATCCTGCACACAGTGGAAGGGCACTATTTTTCGTTTAACCGTGTTTTTTGCTCTTTTTGTCCTTTTATCTGGTGTAACAAAACTCCGTCACGTGGGTTTTACATTGGTGAACACCTTAATTCTGTGGCAATCAGCAATTTAGTGGACATACGTTTTCATCGTTTTCCACTTAACGATTTGGTATAGCGTTCACGAACATAAAGCTCGATGCATGCCGAACGGTACCGAAGTGGCCTTTACCGTCTTGATGCAAGCTTTCGAGAAACCGGGCAGAGATTTGATCTAACAAAGATGTCAGATAAAAATGTCAGTGGCGTTGTAACGGCAATGCTAAATAAATTGACGTGAGCATTACGTCGCGGCCATTGGAGGTGCCTGATCCATGCTTTAGAACACGTTCACCAATTTCCGAGGTTCGTGAGGAGCGCACTCGACACATCCTGCACCTACGAGGAGCGAAGTGCAACTGACAGTGGGGTGCAGAGTAGACCACTGTCAGTTGCACCACACACACACGCGTGCGCTGTTCTAAGCCCTCACATTCCCCATCTACCTATACCACACCACCGGCTCCGCACACTTCACTCGCACAGTTTCTTCCACTCCTGAAGCTAACGATTAAAAAACTCCCTTGAAGAGCACCTTGAATATCAGGATATGGCATAAAAATCCAGCGTCAACATGCTAACCGAACACTTACACTTTCGTTGCTGGCTCAGATAAACGAAACAAATTTACCATAATTATTAGGACAAAGCTACTTTGTCCACTTACAGGAAGATATTGCTTTCAGCACCGAACCTGGGTATTTAAGCGGGATATAATTGACATCCTTCACAGCATACCTGCAGGTAATAAAAAACAACTTCAGAAGTGATTGTGTCCCGGAGCAGTCTTCGGTTAACATGAGAGTAATAATTTGTGAAGTAGCAAAAATCCGCAGTGACAACGTGGTGATCCCTTCAACTTTCCCACTCACTTCCTAGTTGCCTTGCGAATAACACGTTCCCTTTTGAGAGTCTCTTTGCTGCAGAACTTGTCAAAAGTAGCCGGGACCTTCGTGGTTGCATTCCATTCGGGGCGCTGGGAAGACGAAGCAGCCGGCCTGCAGCCAGCGTGTGGCTCTGGACGCGCTGCGCCTGCGCCTTGGAACTGCACATAAAGAACAGATTACTACAGATTATTTTGAAAACTTCAGGGACATAAGCTACGCAAGCCTATTTGCCGAAGCTTTTCTTGCAACTTATCTGTTCTTAAAACATTTGAAGCTCTGTTAGCTTGCCAACATTGTTCAGCTCTTTTAACAGCGGAAAATAATAAACTCACTTTCGAACGTAGCGCAACCTTTTCTTTCACAATTACACGGCAGGTTGTGCACACAGATAATCGCGTTTTGTTAGCGAAATTCTGAACCTTCTCTGGACTAACAACTCGTTCACTTTAGGTGAAAGTTTTTTTTTTTTTTTACCCTCCACGGCTGTATCTGCATTGCAAAAAAAAAAAAAAGGTCTCCTTGAAGTACTTGAGAAACAAAATTTTAATGATATTGTAACAGCGAATCAGAAGCAATACAATTCAGACATTCGAAATATCGCTCATGCTTCCAGAAGAGTGTAGGGGCTTACATTTACAGGTTTGCAGGTTGCAGGCCTTATCAGACGCTGTTGAGGCGAAGCGTCGAGACGGCGCTTACGTTGCATGCAGCGAGCAGAGGACATTGCTGCGTCGAACATACAGTCGTAAGTTAATTGCTCGGAAATTCAACGTCACAAAACTAAACATCCGAGACGGCACCGTGCAGGACACAAGGAAAGGGGGGGGGGGAGGTTATTCTATA
Source organism: Dermacentor variabilis (assembly GCF_050947875.1). NCBI lineage: Eukaryota > Metazoa > Arthropoda > Arachnida > Ixodida > Ixodidae > Dermacentor > Dermacentor variabilis. The sequence goes on from NC_134568.1 coordinate 8,567,807, forward strand.
AGTGTCCACCTAGTGGAATGCCCGTATAGGCTAGGTGGAAATTGGCTGAGTGTGCTTTTTGTTTTTCCTAGCTGGTTATGCAACCCAGCCAATCAGCACTTCAGCTGCAGCTGAAATGGGCAAGTGCTCCAGGTGGATATTTAGAGATTAACCTTTCTAGTAGGATCAACGTTGACCACGTAGAATTCAACCCGCACCAGTCATTTCTTGCGCGAGTGCTTTTTCATACGGCTCCTGTTAGCGTGAGTTAGGTCATGAGAACTTGAACTTGCAACTTCGTGCTCTGCGAGCTACGTTTACCGAAACAGCAGTAGTGACCGTGCGAACGTGCTTACATATTTGATCTTTAAGGTAAAAGAAATTTGAAGGCGGTAGGGACGACAAGCTTGGTTGACAGTTGTCGAATGTAATGCCTAGTGACACTTCGTCAACAGCCTAAAACTTATGTAGCATAGAAACAGGAGCACAGGAACATACATTTGGGGGAGTTGGTACAGATACATGACGGAAATAAACAGCGCAACTTTTTTCGCAAACTGCATGACACTACAGGGCAGCGCTTGTACCTGTCTTCTTGTCCTACGGTCAGCCTAAACGTTGCGCTGTTTATTTCCACTAAGACAGCATGATTCACAAGAATATGGAGACTTCGATGAGAAACAGTGGGTTGGTATTTATATGAGGTACGTGCAGCCCCCGCTTGGGGCATTGCTGTATGGTAGAACAATCACTAAAAACACAGTGATGCGATCATAGAAGATGCGGTAGGCAATTGCTGTAAATTTTATACAGCATAACCAAAATCCCAAAATATAGAGGAAGGAGAATTGCTTTTGTTCTGACAGAGGTGGAATAAATCCCGTCATTTAACCGGAAACTGAGGCGGTGTGGTGAAAGTACAGTCCAAGAGGCTCTTCCAACCGTTTATTGCTTTTCAAAAGAAACATTTATAGAAGTATTCATTCGGCGAATGTATTCACGCCGTGTTGAATAGGGACAGCAGTGCCATGTGATAGAGTGAAGATTCTTTATGTCGTACATGATGCTCTCGGCTCCGGGCGCAGAGCTTCGACAATCGTTTAAGGAAGCCCCGAACTCGGCAACACTAAATGAACGGTTGTAGGATTCGTTTTCATTGCACTTCCTTGTCAGAGGACTGTCGTATTAATTGTTTGTTTTGGGATTGACTCCGAACAATGTTCGGAGATAGAAACGCGCTCGAAATGTTGCCTAAGGGCGTTAGCCTGGTCTTCAACTTTGCCTTGGTCATCGACCTAAGGCAAAGTGTAAGGCTGACGGCATACTAATTTTCTCTGCCGGTTTCATACTTGTCCTGGAGTGCAGGTATTAATGCTGGAGGCGTATTTTTCTGAGGTTTCTCTTCTAGCAATGCGCCGTGTTAGTCTTCCTTAGGACTGTTTTAAGTTAATGAGGTTCTCAGTTGTTGGAGACTGGAGTAGCATGCCCCAAGCCTTATTCCGTTTTTTCCGTGCGTTCCTGCAATCCTCGTTTCTCGACGATATGCGCCTTTTGTTTGGAGCCTTATTCGTTTGCTAGATGCACTCTCATGCGGCGTCAATGATAAAAGCGGTAAAATAAGCAACGCATCGTTTATATTAAAATGGGTAAGAGTGTTTCGAGGCACATGTGTCACCGCCTTAAATTTTCTTCAGTCTTCGGAGTGCGGGGGAGGATCATGTCTTTCTAGAATGAGGCACACAAAAATGATTAGTATAAGCGTTCTGACATTCCATTCTAAATATGGTAGTAAGGTAACGTAAGCCCGTAAAATAGTATTATGTGCAAGAGTAAAATGTTGGTTGTTTGCTATGTAGCACGCTGGTGTCAGAAAACATTTTTCTATTATTCGGCCTTTGGCATAGCATCGAGAATTGTGTACGTTGAAATGCCAACCAATACGTAATGACCTGGCAAGACATCAAGCCCTTAAGTTCCTTTCATTGGGGTCGATACTTAGGTGGTATGTAGACAGAAGAAATTGTAACTATTTTCCCAAGCAGTAAGGCTCCAACCACAACTGCCTCAACAGGCGCTCGAAATCTTAGAGCCCGACATACGACGAACTTTATTATTTCAACATCACTGGACGAGGTGTTGGTGCCGTCACGGCCGTTGCTCAAGATGGCAAACTGCGGCAGAACGCCTAGCTACCTGGGTATTAGATATGTTTATTGCACACACAGCAACAGGGGATTAAAGTTATGAACGGGTTCTTTGTCGTCACCGAGGTTGTGGATAAGACCTCTGACGTTCCAGTGTAATATTTGTTTATCCATATTTATGATAATTGGTGATATGCACCGAGGAGAAAAAAATTACGTTATCCCACAAGATCCTTTCCCTTTCCGGACCCCGTGATGCGGGATACGTCTTTTTTGGCGCACTCCTGAAAGCTGCACCTACCTTCCGGCGTCTGGGACGCTGATGCACTCGGCAATGTGTACACTGCCTCCTCCGAGTCACTGGATGCCCCGCTAGCGGTTGTTATGGGCCCGTTTTCATGCAGAGGAGCCCTGAAGTCCTAGAGCCTACGGGCCCGGAGGACTGCTGGCTCTTGCTAGGTGGCGTAACAGCACCAGCTGATCCGGCAATGGGGCGAGTGGCTGTGCCGCCGGAGCGCTCTGCGTAGGGCAAACGCCCTCTGAGAATGGTTCTGGCATTGCCACCAGCCGTGCCACTTCGGAGAATGTAAGCACGAAAAGGGGGTTAACTGAGGGGCAGATTTTTATTGATATCGTGATAGGCGAACAAACAAAGACGCCTAGGAACTTAGGCCCCTATACATGAACAGGTGCCTACAGAATGTAGGCACCTCTACAATAGAGAGGAGTTTTCACGCTTCTTTGAATAATTTTTTTCTTTGAGGATTATGATTTGTTTTTTTTTCTTCTGCCATGAAGGACACGGGCGTCCCCTTATGTCTGGTTGTGGAAAGTGGCGGACGTAGCAAAGAAATAATGCATACATCCGCCGCCAAGGTTTGTGAGCGGTGGCCCTGGCTAACAGTCCCAGGGTCAGTTCTATTAGTGACATAAATACCCAAGAAAGTGGATGGGAAGACCGCGCCGCGGTAGCTGAATTGGCAGAGCATCGCACGTGTAATGCGAAGACGTAGGATCGTTCCCCACCTGCGGCAAGTTGTTTTTCATCGATGTTCAAATCCATTAATTTGTCATTTATGTAATTCAATTAGTAAGTGCAAGTTTTTCTCCTATGTGTTTTTGGTGTATGTTTGCTTCTTATGATATGATTAATAAAAATCGGGCCCCTCGGTTAATTCCCTTTCTCTTCGTTAATTATATATATACATATGAACCTCATGACCTCGAGCATACCGGAATCCACCAAAGACTGTCAGGCACAGGTAACATCTTTAAATAAGATCCGACTGACATCCGGACACATCACAATATGTTACCATACGTGCTGGCTAACTAGAAGTTCATTAGGAAGACATGTCATGCTTGCAAGAAAAACAAGTATTCAACAGAAAGATGATGGCCAATATGTTTTAAAATGAAATTAGGAATACATCAAAAAATTCGAAAGGAACATCAGAAAGTCAAATGATTGATGTCGAAACTCGCGATACTCATGTGAAACTCCGTCTCATGTTCTTAAGGTACTCTTCCTTTCGCTTAATTTGTTCTGTTGTGTGCTCCGTGTATGATATGTGATGTGAGCTGGCGTAGCAGAGGGCATGGCACAACAAATCACGCAAGAATATTGTAGATTTTTTTCCACCGATAAGGTTAGCCCCGCGAGATTTAGCTGACGCTACCGTGCCTCCACAAGCCAACATTTCAGGGCGCATGCGCTACGGCAGCATCGCTACCATGCGTGCTTATACCTTGATTGCGAGCGTGTGCCGAATCGCACCATTCCACCACCGAGAACATGGGTGTCTGAGTCACCTAACGTCGAGAAATCACGCAGGGCGCGTTCTCGCTTGCCTAAACGTTCCTTTCATTTCACGATTTGCTCCCATGCAGCTGTCACTTTCGCGCAAGGCGCCTCCCCGCCTGACACGTGCACTGCTCGGCAGGATTTCACAGTAGCGGCACCACGTAAAGTAACGCTGGTAACCTCCAGTTGGCGCACCGTCACCAATGGCGCTAGCTGCGACGTAATATGGCCGAGATACGCTGAGCCGTGCTCGTTACAAAGCGGTGCCTCACGCAAAACTCGCCCATAATAGCGGGGCGCGTCGGGCACCACCAGCAGATATACCAGCGTGTACTATACTTCTGGACGAACATGAGCGGGTCTCGACTCCAGGCCAAGCGCGAAGTCGCTGGGCGGCGCAATGATGCAATTCGGCTACCGCTCACAGCGGTCTTGTTTTTGCTCACGACAGTACATATACGTATGTACTCGCGCACCACGTTTTGTGGATGTAGAGAAGCACGAAGGCAAACCATGCTCAAGTCAGTGCGCTTCACATTTTCATCCGCGTTTCAGATTAGGCTGGGGGAAGAGAGAAGCACCTTTTAAGACAAAGCACACCACCAAGTGTCAAAGGACCACTTTTGCTACTTTCTCCTGCGTCAGAACAAACGCGAAACGGTCCACGTGGAAGCAGCAGCGATTCAGCCTCTGTGGCGAGAAACCAAAAGCGCAGCAAATGGCGCGGTAAAACGCGTGCAGAAGCTCCGCCTGAGTAGCCGTCCCTTCATTGCCACAGAATCTCCGCCAGTGTAGGCAGAGCTTCCGTGTTCAGAACGGTGCGCATGCGCAGCGGAACGTGTCCCGTTTCCTATCATAAACCACACGACTGCAAGTAGGCCACGCTTCCGCGTCATTGCCGTGGTGCAGCAAAGGACGCACCACAAGCTACCACCTGGTCTGTGATAGGCAGCACATCAACCCTTTTCTCTGGAGCCCATGACTGCTAGCAAAACAAGGTAATAGCACAGCTGCTGCTTTGCTCAAGGTGCTTGCTCAACACTGCATTGCCCGAGAGCACCTTGTGGCTTCGACTAGGTGCAAACATGCCTCAAACCGGCCAGAAACATTCCTTTGCACCGCAGTGCATCGATTAAGCGCGCTAGACAGATGTGACCAACTATGCTACCAACAAAGTCGTAACTTTACGGATAGTAACCAGAGTCAGAAGGGCCACAATACCGGCTAGTGTTGTGACAAATTGGGTGGGTCTGACGTACAAGGATTCGGTAATGGCAGACGTGTTGAAGGATGGCGGGCATGTTCTAGAAAAACTGGCGACCCTGTATACGCATTGCCTCATGACCTCGAGCGTGCCGAAACTTTGAAAGAACGCCAACATAAGCTTAATGCATAAGAAAGGGGAAAGCCAAAGACATGAAAATTTATAGACCGATCACCTTACTGCCCGTTGCCTACAAAGTATTTACTAAGGTAATCGCAAATAGATTCAGGAGCACCTTAAACTTCTGTGAACCAAAGGACCAGGCAGGATTTCGTAAAGGCTACTCAACAATAGACCATATTCCCATTATCAGTCAAGTGATAGAGAAATGTGCAGAATATAACCAGCCCTTAGATATAGCTTTCATTGATTAAGAGAAAGCGTTTGATTATATCGAAACCTCAGCAGTCATGGAGCCATTACGGACTCTGGGTGCAGGCGACCCATGTGTGTAAATAATGAAGGATATGTATAGTGGCTCCACAGCCACCGTAGTCCTCCATAAAGAAACCAAAATCCCAATAAAGAAGGGTGTCAGGCAGGAAGGTACGATCTCTCCAATGCTATTCACAGCGTGTACAGGAGGTATTCAGAGACCTGGAATGGGAAGAATTGGGTATAAGAGTTAATGGAGAATACCTTAGTAAATTGAGATTCGCTGATGACATTGCCTTGCTTAGTAACTCAGGGGACCAATTGCAATGCATGCTCACTGACCTGGACGGGCGAATCAGAAGGGTGGGTCGAAAATTTAATCCGCCGAAAACTGAAGAAATGTTTAACAGTATCAGAAGAGAACAGCAGTTTACGATAGGTAGCGAGGCACTGGAAGTGGTAAGGGAAATAATGTACTTAGTAACCGCGGATCCGGATCATGCGACCGAAATAATCAGAATAAGAATGGGCTGGGGTGCGTTTGGCAGGCACTCTCAGATCATGAACAGTAGGTTGCCATTATCCCTCAAGAGAAAAGTGTATAGCAGCTGTGTTTTACCAGTACTCACGTACGGGGCAGAAACCTGGAGGCTTACTAAAAGGGTTCTACTCAAATTGAGGACGACGCAACGAGCTATGGGAAGAAGAATGATGGGTGTAACGTTAAGGGATAAGAAAAGAGCAGATCGGATGAGGGAACAAACGCAACTTAATGACATCTTAGTTGAAATCAAGACGAAATGGGCATGGGCAGGACATGTAATGAGAGAAGATGGTCATTAAGGGTTACAGACTGGTTCCAAGGGAAGGGAATCGTAGCAGGGGAGCCAGAAAGTTAGGTGGGCGGATGAGATTAAGAAGTTTGCAGGGACAACATGGCCACAACATGGCCTGTTTACGCCCTGCAGTGGGCGTAACCAAGCTGACGATGACGTACAATTCGTTCTTGCACAATCCTTTGTCTCTCCAACATTACGAGCATACAAATTTTTTCTGCTTGAAATGCATAAGTGGAGACCTTCGAATGAATTGTATATGAGGAAGAGGCCTTTGTTTCTAATAAGGTTGCTATCTTCCGCTTTAACTGCAAGTCGTTCAAGTAAAAAGAAAACCGTGTTCAACGCCCAAACGGAGCATACGAGATGTAGATGTAAGCTGACAACCACGCCCACATGTTCTTTTATAGCCCACCTAAATTCAAATACATACAGGCATTGATATTTCAACCCAACCAGAGTCCGGGCCCCAGTAGACAGGAACTTGCAACCACGCACTCAGTAACGGCCAAGTCACACAACGGCGACACTACACCATTTTTTGTCTTCCGACTTACCGCGACAGCTGTCGCAAACTTCATTGACCCTATGATACTGTGCGACGCCAATAGCCCGCACATCATTCGCAAGCGGCGCTTCGGCGGGGCTTAATTCTCCGCAGATGTCAGACCATTTTCTTCAAGAGACGGCCACCCTATCACCTTGCCTGCCGCAGAATTCTGGCTCATTTCTGCACTGCTGCTCGCTTTTTTTTTTTTAAATCTTTACCCATCCTCAAAAACATTTGAAAAAAATCGTAAATAGTCTGCAAGTAACCTCCGACAGAGCGTAACTTTCTGCGTTTGTTTCCATTTGCAGGTATATAGGGCCACCACTGGTTGTTCGCTTCAAGTACGGTATAAACCATGTAGTGCTCACATGAAATCGCAGCAAAATGCTCCGAGAAAGATGTGCGCAAATGAGTAGCGTCGCATTACACGTGGAAGGGTGAATATAAGCGGCAGGTCTTCGGAAATAGCTGTTCAGCAGACTGATAGGGAGTTCTTGCTTTTCGTGCCATAACCCCGCTTGAGTGCGCGCAATACGAAGTGAAAAGTAGTTGATATATCGCTATGGCCATAACTGAACTACACGGAATTGGGCAGCCCGAAATTGGAGTGGTGTCGCCCTAGAGTCGCTGGGCGTTTAGGTCAGGCCGTCCGCTATTGCGTCCACGTGCAGCCGTGGCCGGGATTCGATCCCGTGACACCACAGCCACTAACAACCACGGCGGCTACGACATAAGCAGCGCGCTACCTAGAGACGTAAAACACCTCTAGCACGGAAACAACACACGTACTACAACACAAACTGCAACACTTCTTAAAGGGAGTACTGTAAGACGGCGTCAGGAATAAGAATATAAAATGCCTTCACTGACCGTATCTGTCGCTCGCACTGTCGTTCAAGAGCGATCCGCACAGCTCGGCTGAACAAGCGAGTGTGACTGGCGTGACCGCCGTAAGGGGCTTTTAAACCGTTTAGACCGCCGGCGCGTAACGGCAATCCATAAACCAGACAATGCCATTGGACCAGAACACGACAGCCTCGCACCCAGACTAACCGAACGCATACTCTCGCACCCGGGTTGCCCGATCGACCGGCGCCATCTTGTACTGGGCTGCCAAAGTGTGTTCGCCGGCGACCGGCACACATGGCGAGCGTCAGCTCTAGGACTCCAAAGTGCGGAAATGTGCCCGTTCACGCGGATCCAAAGTACAAGAAGTCATCTGGGCATCATTGCGTCGTGTTTGGATGCCAAAACAACCAGCGCAAAAGGAACAGGTTGCTTAGCGCTGTTTGCGAAGAGCACAACACACGTAGGGAATCGTGCCGGTGCGGTGTTTTCAGCCTGCACCGATTTCCATCCGCAACGAAGAATGCCAAGCTGCGCCACCGGTGGATAGCTGCAGTGAATAGGAAGAACTACCAACCCAGTGAAAATGCACGAGTGAGTATTCGATCTCTGTGTATTTTGGTGCCACGTTCAACTTTGCGCCCTACGAACGTAATATGTGTAACACGCAGGTTTGCTCCGAGCACTTTCTGGGCAACAAGCCTACAGAGCAGAATCCCGTGCCGGTGCTTCGCCTTGGCTATAACAAAAAGACAAGCCTTTTCGTGTTTTTAGTCATGCAGAGCTCCCGACGGTTAAGCGGAACAGTTGAGTTTGCGGTTAGCGATACTTGCAGCTGGTGCACGGCATGACCATTAAGCGTGAACGACAAGTTGTAGGCAATAGAATGTTGCCCTGCTGGTGAGCGTTATTGCTATGAAAGTAAACCGAAGTCTGCTCGTCACGTAGCATGCGTCCACAAAAACGTAAACGACGACTGCTCGTCGCCGAAGGTGCTCGTGCAGCGCGCCTGTCTTTACGAGCTCGTGTTGCAGGTGTCATTCGTGACGAATTCATTTGAGCTTCCTGAGCTCTAAACTGCGCGCGGGCTGTTATGCGGGGTAAAGCGCAAGATTTTTCCGTTCATATAGCGAGGAAAATAAGGTGGTTAGTTATTGTTGTATTTTATAACAAAATTTTGCTCGTTCTCACCAGTTTTTTTTTATTTTACTCTTTTCTTTTCTAAGGGAGCGCCAACAATCCGATATGGCCTCGCACAGGTGAAACAGGTCTGATACCAGGTAGCTGCAGTTGGTGGGGCTAATTTAATGCAGGTGCGGTTGTTGTATTGTACAAAGGGGTCCCTGATGATTCAGCTTAAAGTAGGGATGGTAATTTTATGTGCCCTGTCATGGTTTTTGCAGCAGCTGTACAACACCTGCATCTGTCATGCTCACCCTGTTATACGGGCTTTGACTGCACATGTAGTTGAGCATTATAACTACTGTAGTTCCTCATTTTCCATTGAGTGCAGGTTTAGCTTCGTATGCTGCTTGTTCGAGTGCTGTAGGCTTATGTTCTGAATGTTGTACTCTTAAGTGGTTGCACGATACAATTTGCCTTGTGTATTTTTCATATTGAGAGGACTTTATATCTTCGCAATAGTGATGGCATGGGAGAGAACTACAGCCGTTCTTACTATAACATATATTTTGTTTTCAATGGTGGTGAAGGGCAGGCGTCTGCTAATCAGGCAGTCTTTATAAGCCCAGTCATACGACCTCGCCAGTTGGTTGCCAAACGCGGCCAACCCTGTAGTGACCATGACAAACAAGACCAAACTGAAAGTGCAGAGGACAACGTTCTGCGTGCTTTATTAATATATGGCACCAACACAGTGCTGTATATTTCTTCACAGGTTACGTGCCAAAAATGCGGAGATATTACAGCTCACACGTGTTCTAGCATATAGCGCGCGGTTTGTACAAACGTAATAGCGTACTTGCCCGATGTATTTGCTTCTGCAGCCTGCACAGCACTCAGTGTGGCCATTGCGGACTTGCATGATGTCTTGAAGTTTGATTGGATCGAGACAGCGAAAATTACAGGTTAGAAAAAACGCGACACACGCCTTCCGCCCAGCTGAAAAGCCAAAGTTTCGCTTATGCGCCGGGTCGCATCTCCCGGCGTGGCAGCCCAGACCTGCTACTTCGCGGCGCTTGGGATAGATGGCGCGACGAGCGCTCATCAATATGGCGGCGCGCTTTGAATTCACGGTGTTCTGGTGTATTTAGTGTACGACAAGAGCGGACACTCGAGCCGTTTCGCGGCCGAGCTATGGAGCTACGATGAGACGGTCATTAGAGGAAACGCCAGTTCACGGGATTGGCCAGTCGTTTCAGCGGGTGCGAGAGAGAAAATCTGGGGGCGTTTGCGCCTGAAATTCCTCCCTTTGTCTAGGTACTACGGAGGAGAAGCCGATTTGCTTGTTTCGTATGCGTTTGTCCCTAGGCGCGCATTTTGCCGTGTGTCGGCTGGCGATGCTTCAAATCAATGTCTCCTTTCTTGACGAAGCCGTGCGTGCCATGCGTCGTGCATAAGTGTTCCTCCTGCGTCTCCTTGGATGTTGCCGGTAGGTTTGTTGCGCTTTTTGGTAACATACGGAACGTGCGACGGGATCAGTGAACCTGTGATATCGAGGACCAATCGGATAACTTAATGCCACGGCGTAATGCCAAAGCATTACGCCGTGTCCATGATGTGTTGGTTATCGGTGCATACTGCACCCTTCAAGAGATACGCGTGAACATGCATGTCTGGATGTCGAAACACATTTAGCACCCTGTAGCTGGGAAAAGCGAAAGTCGTTATGCAATTTATGGCCGTAGACCACTCTGAAACGTGATGGCGGCCGCAGTGTTCCGACTGGTGTTATAGAAGTGGCGGGGTGCTTCGCAAAATGCCGGCACGCCAGGGCACGCCTAGGGACAGAACGACCAAAGAAACTGCTCCTCCGTGGTACCTAGGCAAAGGGAGAAATTTCAAGCGCGAAAGCCCCCAGATTTTCTCTCTCGCACCCGCTGAAACGACTGGCCAATCCCGTGAACTGGCGTTTCCTCTAATGACCGTCTCGTTGCCCTGGCGTGCCGGCATTTTGCGATGTGTCGGCTGGCGATCTGAGCGTCGCGTACAAGTTTTCCTCGTGCGTCTCCTTGGGTGTTGCTGGCGCAGTGCACTGGCGCGAACGATTGTTGTCGTTTGGTCAGTGGTCTCCCGTGAAGGCGAGTATGATATGGCGTTGCCCTGTCACTACCAGTGTCACACGTATACTTCTCAGGGCGATCGGCACCGATCCGGATCGAAATTCTCGACTGTTATTGGGTGTCTCGCTCATTTTGTCCAAAGAAGGCAATCACGACCGCGAAATTCGATCAAGATCGGGCGTGATCGCGATGAGCAGTGAGCCGGAACACAAGATACACACACAGCGCACACTGTCAACAATTTCATTGCGAAAGCATTGCGACCTTTGAAGATTATAGCATGGCACTAGTCACTTGATAGATATAGCATATATTACATATATAGCAAAATATATAGCATCTTCACAGTTTGCCCTGTGTGTGCGTTTTCGTTCCTTGTTTGTGCCCCTGTCACACTAGTATCTTACCGTCCTCGCGAATTTTTCCATGCGTCGAACGCTTCGAGAGGGCTCAGTTGCGCGTTATTCAATTGCCATAATTTAAATATTAAAATACTACTAACTTGTAGCGTGGGGTCTCTTTTTCACGTTTCTGTGTCTTCGTCCGCTTCCGCTGCTGCCTTAGTATGTCAAACGGCAAACTTCTGACTGCTGTTGCAGAAGTCTTGGCGTCACAAGTTGGCGGCTGGACGTAATAATATTTAAGTCCAGCACGCTTAGGCCTCCGCCACTCCAATCCTACGGGCCATCCTGCTTCCAGCTTTGATCTCCCCACTACCCCTTGGGTGCCCTGGGGATCCTGCGCCGCCTGCTTTATTATAACCTCAGGTCCTCTCCTGAGGCCTCCGGTTGCATGTGCCCTCCTGGAGCAGTGCTTGTAAAAAATCCAATCTATCGTCGCGACTTAAAAAGCGATCCACGACAACAGTCACAAAAAGCGACAACACCAGTCAGAACCTTGCCTGTCGAACCAAGTCATTCTCACCTAATTATTTAAATGATTAAGCGACTTCTGTAGGTGTCGGTCAATGTCATATTAAGCGACTGGCGAATTTGTTCCCTTTACTGGATGGATCCTGCATCTCGGCATGCATTTTGTAGCTGTGTATTCGTATAGATGTAGGAGCTCGGTGGGAGATCTATTAGTGCAGGCAGCATGCGCTAACACCATGTGGCAGATGCTGCTTGATGATTTCTAGTATATCATACCCGCGCGCAGCTATCGTGTGCGCCACAGCCCTTATAAGTTATTTGGCTGAGCCATAAGTTCCAGCTTTGCTCCGACACCACGTGAGTGCTGGTTTCCCATGTCTGTCTGTCCACACAGTTCTTTAAGCTGACAATGACCGCTGTCATCATTGATTTTCATTTTTCGTTGCCAGGATCGTGATCCCCATCTTCACATTGCATTAGTACAAATAATAAGAAAACTTTGACCACTATTGTCACCACTTTGATTAAAGTTCAGGTCCCTGCAATAATGTGCATTTCACTCTATATCTATACATTTCTTTTCTTGGGAGTTCTTCGAAAGTATATTTTTTTCACTAGAAGGTTGGTAACAATGAGCACCTCACCGTCATGGGCTACCAGTTTGGTGCAATGTCCCACTCATTATAAAAATCTTATAGATGGATCGTCATTTGAAGAAAACCAATTCTTTAACAAATGGTCCATTCTGCATTATGGTTCTACCTACCTGTCTTCTACAAGCTATGCATTCACATATGAAAGAACGGTATATAATGAAAGTGATGAAGCGGTGTATCTGAAATAACCTTTGACATCATCACAGGAACTTGGAAACAGGTACCACATAGTGATAACTCTGATAATTATTAATCATGTCTTATACATGGCTGGACATGTTTTCGTTCGCTTCTGGCCTTCCTTGGGTCACATGATATTTTCTGTACCTCACAATGAGACCTTAAAGCATAGGCATCTAAGGCTTTCACCTTAAAATGGAAAGACGCAAAATTGATTGCTTCAATGTTGCTTCCCATGAAAATGAACTACGTGTGCTTTGTTTAATTTATTCACTTGAGAAATGCACATATAATACCATCCATGTTAACATAGCAGTATAGACGGTGACTATGTGGGGGCCTCCGGGGCCCGAGCCCCCTCCGGAGATTTTCAGGGGGGGGGGCTGAGCCCCCCACCCTGAAAAAAAAATTGTAATCTTGGTCCCCCACTTGATTAATGGCTAGCGTCATTACTATTGTAGTGTTGATAGCTCAGATATGTTGAAATAATTTTTGCTCTTCAAAATGAGAAAACACATGACATTGCTGAACTGTGGCTGTTTGTCAACTCTTGATATTAAACAATAGAGAATCTTCTTACCGCCCTCAAATAGTTTGTGCGTGGTTTACAAGCTGGAACATACATTCAACAAACTTTCTCCTCAAAACTTAATAACCGCTTCTCATAATTACAATATTGAAAATTGTTCATGGCAGAACAGCCCTTTTTGCATCATTTTGTGGAGTCTTGATAATAGCAATCCCTTGCTATTGAAAGTTGTAACATTCTTTTGATTAACATTGAAGTTCGAATGCTTTCAAGTCCTTTTAAATAAAAAAATAGGAGGCTTGGGACATTGTGATATAGGGCCTGTCCAGACATTTTTAAACTGCTAGAATAAGAAGTTAACATTCACGAATGTTTGTACTGAGAAAAAGGTACCGAGTTCGATTTATCTAAGCAGTGGTTCATACGCACCTCTAACACCACCCCAGGAGGAGCCAGACACTGCCAAATTTTTTCCAATATACCCCCCCCCCCCTCCTTACTTTCTCCCGCACGCAAGAGGTATTCGCCAAATGCCAGTTAGGTCGGAAGAGACAAAATAGAAAGGCGTCTTTTTGCGCCTCTTGTTCATCGAGCAATGTTTCAGAAAAAATGAGGACATACAAGGCACTGTTTCCAACTAAATCTTTTATCCAAGAAAACCAATATACAGTAAACTACCACTTGAACGTCACTTAAGCAAATTATTCAGCTGTACGAACTTTTTTTGTATCCCCCATCGAAACCCCATTCAACCCAATGCAAATGCCTTTCAGTTTAACAAAATTCAGTACAGTGGCATTTCAGTTCTGTGATCATATTCTGCTACATCATCGTCATCATGATTTTTATTTTTTACCACTGGATACAAGGTGAAAAAGGGAGAGCCGGGAAAAAAGCCGAAATCTCTTCGGCTTGACAAAGTTCCGGTCTCCCAGACAGGCACGGAAGCGGCTGGTGTAGCAATAGAATTACGCAGAAAGTGTGGATATAAGAGTTTTTTAAACACAAATACATATAGAAATTTTCATGTTATTACATGGAAACTAGTTGTAATACAGTTGTGTCAAATGACTCCCAGTATACAATTGTAATCTGTTATCTTGCATATTATTATTTAACACAGACTCAGTTGCATATATCATAGTGGACTTGGAAGCACCGAACAAGTACAGATGCTGATCAAAGTTTTTCTGATCGCACAGATGGCCGGACCGAGGACCGGATTCGTCGACGCAGGGTCTGAGCATGCACTGCATCAGGCCTATCTACTGCTACCTCCGGCTGTCTGCCCTGCTGGCTTCATCGGACAAAACAAGTCGCAGGAAGCTGTACCATGTGCACTGCACTGGGACCACCTGACCAGCACGGTAACGTCGACGGAGACATCGTGGCACCCGGATAAAAGCAGCAGCCTTTTCGACGTTCCCTTCAGTGGACTTGGAAGCACCTAACGAGCACGGATGCTGATCAAATTTTTTCTGATCGCACAGGTTAGTGACCAGCATTTAGTCTCTTCAGTTAGAGACAACGGCGTAACGTTAACGGTGCTCCCAAGTCCACAATGCTGTGTTGCTATTTTGCGGGGTTGTTTTAATGTTGTCCGCTTAATGTTACTAACATCCGGAGACGAACAAAATCCAGGCCCTTACTCTGATTCAGATAAATGTTCGCAGCGGGAACTAATGAAACACATTCTACGAGAACAAAAGGAAACGAACAAAACACTGAAACAACTGTCTTCAAATATCAAGCATGTGGAGACAATAGTTGCAGATTTGCAAGAAATAATGACAGTTATTGAGAATGAAAGGGGATTATGGAAAGAATGCGAAGACAGGATAGTACACTGTGAGGAATCTTGTAAATCTACCATGATGCAAGTAGAATTTCTGGCATCGAAGGTCGATGATTTAGAAAATAGAAGTAGGCGGAATAACCTAGTAATTTATGGATTAAGAGAGAGCTCTGATGAAGATGTTAAAACACTTGAAGAAGTGCACGGTATACTTAAGAAGACCCTAGGAATAGAAATTAACTCAATAGAACGAGTTCACAGAATTGGTACAAAGCAAAGCCAAAGGACACGCCCCGTTATTATCAGGCTATTCAACTTCGCTGAGAAAAACAAAATATTATCAAGCTGCTTCAAGGTGAAAAACACCCGGATTTCAATATCCGAGGATTTCTCAAAGAAAGTATGCGACACACGTGCTAAATTATGGTGTTCTGCAGTAAGTGACAAGGCGAAAGGGGCAAAGGTATCTCTGTCATTTGATAAACTAAAAATAAATGGCAACACCTTTATATGGAATGAGTGTGAGGTCAGAAGAATTGAACTATCTAAACCGAAAACTTCTGCACACGCTGGCCCAGCAGCTTGCGATGGCACGTGACAACAACGTACGAAATCTATCAGAGTGTTATCACTGAATGCGCGCAGCGTAGTCAATAAGTCAAGCCTACTTGAAAGCATAGTTGCAGCCCATCAACCGCACGTTATAGTCATCATGGAAACCTGGCTTCAGGGAAGCGTCCAGGATTCCAAAGTGTTTCCACCTTCTTATCGGCTCATACGGAAAGACAGAGAATCGTGGGGGGGGAGGTGTAGCTGTCGCAATTAAATCTAACATAAAATTCACAGTTTTAAACAGCATACCTGACCATGAAAGCGTATGGTGTAACCTTACATTTAATGGAAGAAGCATATTTCTGGGTGGCGTATACAGACCTCCGAATGCGCCCCCTGAATACCTAGACGTTATGCATGATTACATTGCACAACACACTTATTCACGTTTCAATATTATTATCACGGGTGATTTCAATTTACCAGGAATCAATTGGTCTAATCTTTCGCACAACAGTTCCGACGCAAAAAGTGCTGAATCACTATTGTTCATGTCATTTACCTTCTCTCTAGACCAGCTAGTTTCCAAACCGACTAGAATAGCTGGTCCGTCATGTTCTGTGCTTGATCTGATGTTCGTAAGCAGTCTATTTCAAGATAACACATTAAATGTTGAAAATAGCATTTCGGACCATAAAACTATTGTATTCTCCTGTCCGATTTTAGGAAACTGTGAACGCGTTAAGCCATCGATTGCTGTTATCAGGGATTACTCAAGAGCGGATGACAATGCTATCTCAGAATATTTAAACGCCTGCTTTCTGCAGGTTTCATTACTTCATGACGTAAATGAATTATGGTTACGTTTTAAGCATATTGTACACTTTTGTGAAGAAAACTACATTCCCTCCAGAAAGAAAAGAGTGAACAGAGAACATCCTTGGGTATCGCGCGAAATAATACATTTAAAACGAAAAATTAAAAGGAAGCGCAGAAAGAAAACCACACGTGACCTTCAAGATCTTGTACGCTTATTACAATATAAGATAAACATATGGCCAAGGAGCGTTTTTTAACTGTTACTCTGCCTTCTTACATGACGAATAAACCACAAAAATCCTGGTGCTACCTATCGAGGGAGTGGCACACCGTATCGCAGATTACTGTTTCAAACGAGACGTTTGTTCAGCCGGACGTCATAGCAAGCAAATTTAATGAATTTTTTCTATCTGTATTTAACAGAACTACATTATCATTTCAAGAATCCAATGCCTGAAATAGATATCGACCAACAAGGAATTCTTTGACTCTTACAAAAACTGGATGTAAAGAAACCCTGTGGCCTTGAACTTATATCAGATGCATTTTTGCAAAAACATGCAGTTTTGACATCAAAATACTTATACGTAATTTACAGGCGATCTTTGGAAACTTCAGTGATACCTGACGACTGGCGAAGGGCCAAAGTAATACCTGTGCACAAATCTGGCTCTAAACTCGACGTAAGTAACTATAGATCTGTTTCATTAACATGTGCACCCAGTAAACATGTGCATCCAGTAACATGTGCATCCACTTTTTTTTTTTTTTGTTCGAACATATTATTTATAAGGCCATAATATTGCACTTAGAGAATAATAACCTACTATACAGCCGGCAACATGGATTCCGTTCAGGTCTAAGTACTATTACTCAGTTAGCTGAGTTAACCCATGATGTAGCTACCACAATAAATAACAGAAGCCAAATAGATGCCATTTTCTTAGATTTTTCAAAGGCCTTTGATGTTGTTCCTCATCCAGATCTTATTACTAAACTAATTGCCATTGGTGTACACGAGAAAACAGTATCATGGATCAAGAACTATCTCGAAAACAGAAAGCAATGCGTAGCTGTGAATGATATTACGTCTGATTACGTCAACGTTTTTTCTGGTGTTCCACAAGGCTCGGTTCTTGCGCCCCTCCTATTTCTGATCTACATCAATGATATTCGTTCATGCGTTCAGCCGCCTATTCGTCGATGATTGCGTAGTGTACGCAACAGTGGATACCAGAGAGGATCAGGTAAAACTAGATGATTCGTTAGCTGCTGTACAAAATTGGTGCAACATTTGGGGGATGAAACTGAATGCATCAAAAACTACCAGTATCTCCTTCACTCACAAGAAAAATGTGCTTCAGTTTACATACACAATAAACAATATATCACTAAGAAAATATGAGGAGGTCACATATCTCGAGGTCACTCTTACAACGAAATTAAATTGGGAAACTCATATAAATAACATATATGACAAGGCCCTAGGTAAACTACATTTATTGAGAAGAAAACTTGGAAACACACCTCCTAGTGTTAAATTAAATGCATACAAAACCCTCATTAGACCCTCTTTAGAGTATGCTGACATTATTTGGGCCCCGCACCAGAAGTATTTAACCGAGAAACTAGAACGCATACAGAACTTAGCATTGAGATTTATATATTCACAATATTCACGTCAAACGAGCATTACGAACCTGCGCGTCAAGGCTAACATTAAATCACTGGCTCAACATAGAATGATTTCCAGATTAAAATTTCTATACTTACTTTATCACGGCTCCTATCGAATACCACAAGCAACATACATTCAAGCGCCATTCAGACTTTCTGCCCGAACCAACCATAATAAATCAATACGACACCATCCCAGCCATAATAACACTCACAAGTACTCTTTATTCCCACACGCCATTTCCCATTGGAACATACTACCCTCTAGAGCCGTAAATTGCCCATCTGCCAACGCAATTATTGACAGTATTGAGAATCTGGAATTCGAATGGTGATATTACCTGTATTTCATATGCAGCCTCTGTAGATGCATTCTTATGGTAAACGCTGTTTCTCCTGCTTCCCGGACGGCTCATTTAAACAGTGTATATATTTATTGAGTGTGTTCTTTTTTGTGTGTGCTAATGCTCTTTGTTTTGGATACACTAGTTTCACTTTATTCTTTTTTTGTACTGTATTCCATGTTGTAACCACCCCTGCATGGGCCCGACGATGGCCTGCAGTATTGTAAAATAAATAAATAAATAAGAATGCAAAAGCAATATATGTATACATATATATACATATACACACATACATATATAAATATAACAAATTTCACAGAAGTTTACAATAAACACAAGTTAAGTTACCATCAGGAAACATTCTTTTTTTCAGAAATTATTTTACATACTTGCAAATATATATGTGCATCTATGTTAAAAAACATAAAAAAAGAAAATCTGCATATAGGCTGCTGCTTTCGCGACATACATCACGGCAACGTAGCCCAGGGCGTCATCACATCCTTGAATTTTAACAAACGCAAAGACGCCCTTTGCAGCATCCAGTTTACAACACGAAACCCTGCCACGTGGTTCGGGCACAATCACTGCAGCGGAAACCCGGATTCTAGGAATAGTAGTTACAAGTGTGAATGTATAAACAAAATGAGAATATATGATAAGTTCTGCGGAACTGTTGGAGCAGTTAACAATACACATCTATAAGAACAAATCCAATATTTTAGTTTTGTTTAGAGATAACACATCAACATGTTGTTGGTTAAAATAGTTAAGTAGGGACGGTAGTGTATGTTTAAGGCATTGGCAGCTATAATTAGTAT
This sequence comes from Dermacentor variabilis, assembly GCF_050947875.1. Lineage (NCBI taxonomy): Eukaryota > Metazoa > Arthropoda > Arachnida > Ixodida > Ixodidae > Dermacentor > Dermacentor variabilis. Next base: position 8,587,092 of record NC_134568.1, read on the forward strand.
GTGAGAGAGGGATCTGCCATGGTGCCTTGTGACGATATGAATATGCACTTCTATTTTGTTGTAGAGTTGCCGGGGCTAGGAATGAATCGAGTTTTCCCAGCATAGCATTTCTATAGCTTAGTAATGTTTTGAATTTATATATGTCACGGGCTCTGATTATTCTGTTTTGTTGGAAAAGCTCTTGCGTATGCTCGAAAAAAGAAACGTTCACTATCGCCCGAATTGCTTTCTTTTGAAGTATTTCCAGCATTTGAATATTTTGCGCTGTAGTGTTACCCCATATAAGTGAACAGTAACTGAGGTGTGAATGGAGAAGAGCATGATAAATGAGACACTTAACTTGAAAATGTAATGCACTTCAATTGCAATTTAACACACCAACAACTTTTCGTACCTTTGAGCAAACATGACTAACGTGTTCATTCCAGGACATATGCTTAGTGAGTATAATGCCTAGGGTTTTTATGGATGATGTAAGGTTAATTTTATACAGACCCCACACAATATTATCTGGCAATGTAGTAGAACTTCCCAGAGCATGAAAAATAACGCACTTTGTTTTGGTTTCATTGAGGATGAGGCCGTTTGCCTTAGACCATGCTCGAAGTCCATAACAAACGGAGCTTGCTATAGGCGTTATTTCTTTTAAATCTTTACCTGTAAAGACACAGAGCAATCATCTGCATACGTGACAAATTTACACATATCGCCCACTTGTACAATATCATTAATGTAATACAGGAAAAGTATCGGGCCAAGAATGCTACCTTGGGGCACACTCGCTGTCAAAGATTTTATCTGCGATCTGTTCTCATTAATTTCAGCAAACTGATGTCGGCTTTCTAAATAAGATCAGATAAGTTCAAGTGTTATTCCTCGGAAGCCATATTTTTCCAGCTTTATCAGCAGCAATTTCTGGTTGACCCTATCAAAGGCTTTGCTGAAGTCTAAGTATAACCCTAAAGTGAGAAATTTTTTGTCAGTGTTCTCTAGAATAAGCTCCTTCTGTATACTTAAAGCAGTTTCCATAGACCGCTTTTTCTTAAACCCGTGTTGACAGTCGGTTAGCAGGCTATGTTTTTGCGAAAATTTATTAATACAACAGTTAACAATTTTTTTGAGTCCCTTTGATAGCACAGGAAGTATAGATACTGGCCAATAATTGCCCATATTATTTTTGTCACCTCCTTTGTGAACTATTACTCTCGCTACCTGCATATTACGCGGGAAAACTCCGGTTGACAAGAAAATATAAAAAATGTGCATTACTGCAGGTGCAAGTAAGTCTATGACGTACTTAATTGGCCTAATTTCTAAATCATCTACGTCTCGACTATGGCTATTTTTCAAGGATGAAAATGTTGTAATCACCTCAGGGATGCTAGTAATTTTTAGGAATAAAGATTCTCTTAATGAAGCGGCATGCATTGTATCTTGAATGTCGTGATCTATGCATCCTACTTTAACAAAAAAATTGTTAAAACGGTCTGCAAGTTCTGTACCCCCTACAAAAGTGCAATCAATGTTCAACGTATCTGTTTGTGTATCGACTGACCGATTTAGTGCTTCGTTTTTTTTCCTTACTTTGTCACTTCTGCTATTACCTCCATGGAGTTGTTAGTTGAGTTTTCTTCTCTATTAGTTGCAGGTGTGCCTAATACAGTGTTTTCACTTTAACCTCCTTATTTGCCTTTCTTCACTCTCATTTCCACTTGAGAATTTTGAACTTTGAGTGCCTATAACCTATATTAGGAAGTAGCCGCTAGCAACACTTGGGAAGCAGTGTTTTTTTATTTTAAGCATGAATGACATTGTCATTCATTGAATTTTGTGTGTAGTGCACAAAGCATCACATGGCAATAATTTCTTTGTTGAAAGAACTATAAAAGACATTGGTAAAAAATTACTGCATAATTCATTTGGGATAAGTAAGTTGAAAACCCTGTATTGTTTTTAGAATGCTTTTCTTCCCAATTAGATGTTTTACTGGAAAACATTTTGCAGCAGAAATTATGTTCCTGTGTCATCCTTCCAAAAGGCACAGTAAAACTTGTGAGCCCACTTAGTGTCTGCAAAACTGAATGAATTGGTTTTATGTGTAAGATTAAATTGCCCAAATTATACAGAATTTTTTAATGTTAATTATTAAGCTCAAGGATGTAATTAATGCTTTGAAACATTTGTTCTATGCTTCCATATATGTAAATGTAAGCTTTCACCCAGTGAACACACTAAATTAGAAATATGCCTGCTATCCATGCTCTTTGCGCGTTAAAGGAACTTGCATGCTTTTGCATGTTTAGGAAATTGCCTTTCATTCTGTTTATACAGCATAATTTTCTCACCTATACTAGTAGCTACAGTGTACTGAGGTTGAGTGCCCAGGCAAGGAACCCGGAAATTTTACGGGAATAACTACCCAAAATTACTGTGGATGGATCTGGCAGTGGGAGCGGTTCAGGAAGTGCACTGAAACTTCGAAATTAATGTTCAGTGTGACCTGCAGCATCCTGGAGTGAGGGTCTGCACTGGAAGGAAACTATGAAATATGTTAGCAACTAGTCAAACATTGTTTTAACCCCAATGAGTGCTTTTAATGGTGCATAATGGGAAAGGACAACCAGTGACATCGATGCGAGCCTTCAGACTCTAAAGTTTCCTCTATGCATTCCTCTGTGTCATTTCATCAATGGCAACAGAGCAGGCGCGTATGCAGTAACTTTTGGGGGGGGGGGGGGGGGGGGGCAACCATAGGTCTCCTTCCTATGCAAATTAGGGGAAGGGTACCTTTATTATACAAATATGAATAATGCCGACCATTCACCATAAAGACACATGTAGGCCTGTGAGATGCACCTCTCCTTTACATGGCAAACAAGGAACCCCATCAAATGGACTCACACTGGAAAGAACCGCAGGAAGAACACTGCCAAGAACAAGTAAACAAGTGAAAATGTAAATTAAAGATTTCTATAGTAGAATACATAGCAACCATGGCACATGAACCGCGCGGGGTTGTGTTACTTAGCCAGCCAATCACAAAAGCAAACAAAATCATCGTCATGTGGCCTTTTCAACAATGCGTCGTACTTGATAGATCCGGAGAGTCTGCTGTTCTTGAAGAGCCTTTTATCGGCAGAAGCAATGAGGTGTGCAACAGACATGGACAAAGTGTATGGAGTCTGAGCATTTCACTCTTCAAAAGTCTGCGGTACAGTTAATTTCACTGCTGAACCAGTTTTACTCATGAAACTTCACTGCCAACTGCACTGAAACTTGAAAACAAATAGTTGCAGCAAAACAAGCATTTTATAATTTTCAGTTGAATAAAGAATTCGACTTTCGCCATTACTTTATTTATTTATTTTATTTACAATACTGCTACTCTCATTTGAGAGCGTGGCAGTTGGGCGATACAGTAGACATGTATATGAATACGCATTTAGGCAGAACAGTTAATTGAAAAAAGGAAGAAAAAAGAAAACAATTGCCCGAGGATGGTAATATAAGAAAGAAGCTGAGTTTAGAAACAAAAATGCAAGTTTTCACATGACAGTTAATTAACATGATTCTGGCAGTTAAGAACACGTAATTAACTAGTTTATACATAAAATAGGAGCGAACTGAAAGATAACACTTAACGCGTGAAGAAATTTTAAAGTTGTGTGAAGGGATACGCTTTAAAGCATACACTTTGAGAGCGAGAAGACACGAATGGAAAAAGAAAGAACAATCTAGGCAAGCAATCAGCAGGAAATGGCAGTTATAACAATTATCTTAGCAGTAGTACAGTAATGAAAATTTATTTTGGGAACACAGTGTACCATATGTCCACATAACGACAATCAAACAAAATGGAAAAAGAAAAGTGGGAAGTCGAAAGCAACACAATGCGAAATTTCTGACGATGACACGTGCGATGATAAATTGTTTAATTTATGCACTGCAGCTTCCACTTGTGAAGTAAATTCGGACAACGATTCGATGGCGGTTATAGCAGGATCAAGTCAGTTCCATTCAGCAATTGTAAGGGGGAAGAATGAATACTTAAACGTGTCATTGTTGCATGTGTATTCTGTTAAAGTGTGCGCATGTTTGTTACGTGTTTTTCGAGCCTCAGAAAATGAAATGTACCTGGACACATCTATCTTATAGTTATTCTTTAGAAGCTGAAACAAAAACTTCAGGCGAGCGTGTTTTGCCCTGGTAGATACCATTTGCAATCCAGACTGCGTTAGAAGATTAGTCGGTGAGTCAGTGCGTATATATTTGTTGTGAATGAACCGTATAGCCTTTCTTTGTACTGCCTCTAATTTTGTTATGTTAGTTGTTGTATGAGGAAACCAGACTGTATTTGCATATTCGAGAACCGGCCTAACGAACATTGTGTAGGCCAGTAGCTTCGTTGATGTTGTAGAGAGCTCAAGGCTTCTTTTGAGGAAGAATAGTTTGCGTAATGCTCCTGCCGTGATATTCGAAATGTGTTTATCCCACCTGAGGTCTGAGGTTAATGTAACTCCCAGGTATTTATGTTGTTCAACTTTAGTTAGCGGTATGCCGTTAATCTCACATGTAAAGTTAGATGGTCTTGTTTTCCTTGTTACGGTCATGACCACAGACTTTTTTACGTTAATTGACATCTGCCAATTAGAGCACCAAATAGCTAGTGTTGAGGGATGTATTAAGTGCGATGTTATCGTTATAATTAGTGATTTCACTATAGATAACGCAGTCGTCAGCGAACAGTTTTATATTACAACCAATGTTAGCTGTGATGTCATTAATATAGATTATTAAGAAGAGTAAGGCCCAAGAACTGAGCCTTGGGGAACTTTGGAAGTAACGGTGACAGTGTTAGGTGGCATTTTTTCGTAGGTTACAAATTGTGAACGATTGGCTAGAAATTCTTATCCAGGCTGAAAGGAGCCCTTTCCCAACAACACTTTCAACTTTAGCGATTAATTTGTTATGGCATACACAATCAAATGCCTTAGATGGATCAAGTAAAATCATGTCAGTCTGGCCGCGGTGATTGATAGTATATGCAAGATCGTGGATTCGTTCTGTTAGTTGGGTGATTGTTGATAAACCACTGCGAAAACCATGTTGGTAGGGAGACAAGAAGCCAATGGTCTCTAGAAAAACCGTTATGTGCTTTAAGATTATGTGCTCTAGAAGCTTACAGGATGTACTAGTTAATGAAATGGGTCTAAAATTTGAAATTTCTGTTGTGTCGCCTGATTTATGGATAGGTATTATCTTTGCAATTTTCCAGTCGTTCGGTAGCTGTGAAGTCATGAGTGATTTACGAAAAATTATGCCGAGGTATCTACTGCACCATTCCGCATACCTTTTCAGAAAGTCGTTAGGTATGTTGTCAGGACCGCTGCCTTTTTTAGGGTTAAGATTAAGCAGAAGATTAAGTATGCCAGCGTCCGTAATGTGTAATTCGCCAATGCTTACGCCCTGTCTCGTTAGAATGGGGGGAATAATGTTATTGTCTGTAGTAAATACTGATTGAAAAAAAATGTTATATGCGTTGGCTTTCGCAGTTTCTTCCTCTGGGCTTAAGTGGGACGCTTCTCCATCATTGGTGCGAAAGTGCCTCCAGAACCTTCCGGGATTATTAGTAAGAAAGCTCGGTAACTTTACATTAAAATAATATTTTTTTGCTCATTTGGCTGCAAGCTTGAATTCCGCGATGGCATTAGGAAGTTTCGTCACCCTGGATTCGTCTCCTCCTTTAATTTTTATTGTTCTACGCAGTCTTTTCAGACGGCGCTTTGCCTGAATTACTTCTTGGGTTATCCAGGGATTATTTTTTGGCGGCCGCTTGGTTTTAGTGGGCACGTAGTTTGTGACGCAGTAGAGGACGATAGATTTGTACTTATACTCGCCTATTATACTTTAATAGGCGAGGGAAAATGTATAAAATTATGCTCTAATAATATTATTTTTGTGGTTACCGCCTTATTTGCCTAACAGGAAAAGTTTGAAGTATGAATTATTTGCAGCCTCGCAGAGGAACAGTGGCTGGCGGTTATAAGGCCGTGGGCGGGGCTTCGCTGCATACTTAAGTTGAATCCGACTATAGTTTCGTTTTTTGAATTACCTCTAGAAGAATTATAGAGAAATATATATTTGCGGAACAACCACATTTCTTTTGGATCCCTCATTTACTGCTCTACCAAGTGCCAAAACTGACTCTTATTGTTATTTGGGAGGTTGTGTAACGATGCGTGGCCGCCAGTCCCGTGCAACCGCATAGAGCGCAGGACGCTGCGGCTCTAGACATGCTGCACCCACCGTGAAGGTTAGAAAAAAGCCCACATAAGCACAACAGAGAAGTGGCAACATTAGGCGGTTTGACTGATAACTGTACAAGCGTCATTCAAGACACACGGAATTGCTCCCCACTTCTGGCGGCGTTTACAGTAACGAACGGCACACGCGTTATCAGCATGATAGCATTGCCTGTTACTTTCCTGTCGGGAATGATAACGCGCATGCCGTTCGTTACTGGAAAGTACCAGGCTCGCCGCGTTAAAGAAAGGAAATGCGGACAAGCAGATGACGATTATCGTTGTGTGGCAAAAGGGTGTAATTATGCTTAAGAGTGTATGCTAGCCACCATACCCTTAGTATAAACATATCTTCTCTGTAAAAAAAAAAAAAGTTTAACACAGTGATTTTCGTCTGGCGACAAAAAAAAAAGTCGCTTCCAAAGATTGTGCGCATCTATAGCCAAAGCCGATCCATGCCTAAAGCTTCCCAAAATGGCCGACTGCATCGTCGAAATCGTTAATACACTCTAATCGTTCACTTGATTTTTCGCTGCATTGGAAATGCAAGCGGTTAATTTCGCCGAATGAAATGTCTCGACGCTTTTCAGCGGCCGTCTCGTGCTTCTGAAAAGAGCTTGCGGTATTGGCGTGAACAGACAGGCAAGTGGACGTATTTATTCTACAGTTATTGAACAGTTACTTATCGATACATCTTGAAGTTAGCCTACAAGCTGTCGTTAAAAGTTCCGTCTTTCAGTAGACCTTGTGCAGCGTACTCTCAGCTCAATACGAAATTCTTGACTGCGTTCTCGAGTTTTGTTTAACGGTAATGAGGAGGAGTTAGATAATGCACAGAGGCAAGGTTTTTTCTGGTCTTGCAGGAGTCCCAGGTGCTTTTTCCGCCGCGTACACTGTCGCAATCGTTACACGTCTGAGGAACCAGACTGGCGGCGCATAGGTAAAGCCGGCTGCCAGTGCAAGCCACAGTCCCCTACATTGTCGCTATAAAGAGGAAATTTGTACGTGTACTAAGTGTACGCAACGTTTCTTTGTTTAGTATAATTTGGCGGTGCCTCCAGCAGACAAAATGTGGATCCCATACTGCTCCGTCGGTTTGGGCTCGGCAATGCCTCCACGTGGCGGGCGCGTTTAAGAGAAAGCTTTAGCTCGGGTGTTCCAATCTAAATACATGTAAACGCAGTATTCGTTTTTCTCGGCAACCACTGCACCAAATTTGACGAGGTTTGTTACATTTAAAACAAAAGCTTAGAATCTAGAATTTCTACTGGGTACACAAAAGATTTAAGCGAAACAACTGAAGCAAAGCGGGGCATGGTGCTTTCAGTGCACAATTTTTTATAGAACATGTAGTTTTCAATTATAAAGGGGACTGTAATGCGATGTCCTTAAGTAGGGGGTTGTCTTATATTCAGAGTCGACTTATGTTTCAATATGAACGGGAATGAAGTGTTACGCAATTCTATTAACGAAATTTACCTCTGCTGTTTAGTTTCCATATTGTGCGTAGAAGCAACAGTGCGTGCACTTTCAGCTGCTCAGTTTATCTTCAATGCTGCTCTCATTTTGTAGAGTTCATCACTTGTTCACACTAGCTGGACAAGTCGGAATGGCAATGCACCTTGGAGAACAAGACTCGAATTGTGAAAGTCTGGTGGTAAGTCTGAATTAATATATTTTCATTTATATTTGGCGTTAACTTTCCAGCGCACTTTCTATCCTATTGAAGAAACATTTAGCCCCGTTTGGCCTGTTTTTTGAGGGCCTTACATCAGGCCCCCTAGCAAGTTTTAGTTTACACTGCAATTTAAAGCTTCTCGAGACCCGAATACAGCCATGGGACATAATTACTTTTCAAGCTGGTTATTATTGCCTCCAGGCTTGTTACGAACATGAAAGATGTTTTTTTAATAACATAGTTTTAAATAACTGGCATCTTCTTTAAATGTCAGTCATACGTAGACAGGCAAAGAGCTGCATCTCCAACAAGTGAACATCTCATGTTCGCTATGGTAAAAACTGTATTTCATTGCCTGAACACAGAGGTGAAGATGGAGTTATGTGTAGTAGACTGTTACTTGGCTGCTGCATCCTGGATTTTCATGCATTAATGAGGAATTCAAAACAGGCTTCAAGGTTGCTTCCTGCTGTTTGTGACAATGCAGAGGTCTAGATCAATTTAGTGTGAAATTTCTTGAAAGTAGATGAGAAGAATATGAGTGAACCACTTTCGACAGTTCCACATGCATTGGACTTCATATCCATGATGAATGTTTGGAGTAATGACTTCAGACTTCTGGCATTGCTTTACCGAAATAATCTTTTAAACTGGTTTATTATTAGAGGAGACAGCAGAAATTGAATGCCCTCTTACCACACCACCATGAGGCAAGCGTGACTGCCAACAGAGACACTCTCTCCCTCTCCCTCGAGTAGCCTCCGCAAGCGACGTTCCTTCCTCGCCTTGTCACATACTTGAGCCGAAGAACCACATCGGGTTCACGTGACTAGCACCACCCGCTTTTTTTTTCCTTATCCATTTTTGTTGCGTGGCACATTTTCCACCGTGGCATTGTGCATTCTGAATTGGGCGATTTACCAAAGTAATGCGTCATGGCGAGCGACACGACTGTGTTTTGCGTCGCAGTGTTTGTTTGTGTTGCCTTGACTCTGGCTGGGTGTGGCGCTTTCTCGAGAGGGAGGAAAGCGGCGTTTCATTTGACATTTCAGCTGTCTGTATGACATGCACAGATTTGTCATGAATATCTGTGTCATGTGCTGTAAGGCTGTAAACTTAAGAACAGCATTAAATACATTCTCTTAGTGGTGAATGCAACGCATATTTATCTTTTGCGCACAAAGAAAATGTGAACAGTGTACAGTGCTCCCACTTCTGCGTCAGTCTGATAAAAAGGCCAACAAAGAGTGATACTGCACTAAATCAAGTATCTTGAAATTTGGAGACATCCTAGGGATGCTTCTGCAGCAGACATGATTGACCAGAGAGGTTAACAATGTACAGCTGCTTGCGGTGACCAAATGCACAGCACCATCAGTTTTGTGCCATGCTATAATTCTATCAAAACCGCCTAAAATTCTTGCAGCTTTTTAAGAAAGGATTAGTGGCACATAACAGTGTGCCTTTTTTTTCCCGTTTTTTGAATGTATATTTTTCTCCCACATAGCCGATGTGACTGAAAGGTTTATAGTCCTGAAAGCTTGTTTGCTTTGTTATGAATGTTACGAAAAACTTATGTGTGCAAGCTTACCTCTGCCCACACTGAACGCAGACACAGTAAGTTTATTTAGTATGGAAAGCTAAAACAATGTAGTGGCTGCACTATTGTTATGAATCTGTCGTAGTGATAGATGTTGCTGATTTTATGTAGTGCTTGTTTTCATCACTCAGGATATCACCCAAAATTCTAAGAGGCAAAAAAAAAATGTATATAATGTTCACAAGATATGGCTATGTGACGAGTAGAGACTGGGTGATGGCAGCCGATTGAGGGAACGAGCTCGCCTGCGGATCTTGCAACCACAAGAGGTTTAAGTAGATTTTATCGCATTAAAGTGTAACAAGTGACGAGAAAAAAAAAAGCCTGGGCATGTCATCAAAAGATACCACTGGGAACAAAAGTCTATGGATCTACACGTACCGTGAAATACCCAATTTTTTTTCTTACTTGCCATGTTGGCATACACTGGTCCACAGTAAAGTTGCAGAATGGGGCAGGCCCTCCATTTCATTCCTGCTTGACAAAGCTGAGATCTCTTAATTCCACTCTTTTTAACTCCCCAGAATGCCTAGAGTTGTACCATTCCTCCAACTTTAAATGAAATTCTTACTATACTGGCTCTTTCAGTATCTACCTATAGGTCACTATCTCTGCCGTGGTACTTGCCAACAAAATGGTATTCTACTTATTGTGAAATCCTGAAGTACTGGAGACTGTTCCAATGACGAGCTTTAATTGCACCTAAACACTAAGCTTTAGTTACAAAGAATGATTCTATTTAGCAAGAGCATGCTTGGACTATGACACAAGGATGGAGGCCAAAAAGTAATTGCCCTTCCACTGCTGCGAAGTGGGGTGCAAGCGAAACTTGGGATCTGCGGCTCTTTGTAACACCTCACGGCGAGGGCGGCACGTCAACGTCGACCCCTTTCTCAAGTTCCCGGTGGCATCAATCAAACACTGCCTGTTCTTTGGCCAAAGGCACAACACGTGGCCTGCTCCCACTGCCATTCCTTCAACACAGCCTGCTCTTCAGCAGAACAGACCAAACGCCGCCTCCCCATCTGACTGCTGGGCCTGAACTGGTGTGGGAAACTGCGGGTGTCAGGCGAGCGAACACACCCCTTTCCCTCCTCTGGAGGAAGGGGACGCCCGTGATTGGCTCATGCCTTGCGCTGCTTCTACTTACCCACCTTAAAGGCAGCGTTTGATGAACTGACAGTGGCTGAATCGGTTAGCATGGTGATCTCGCAACCCAGAGGTCGGTGGTTCGAATCCGCAGCCTGATAAGCAATTTCTATTTTTGCGCAGCTTGGGTTTTTTCGCGCGGTAACACCGACACCAGTGAGGCAATACAAGCTTCTGTTAAAAAGGTCACAAATGGTTGCATCTTATGCCAGTTCCTGTTCATGTGGACATTCAGTGTTATTTTTCACTGTCAGAAGTATCCTTGAAGAAAAAAGGGGAGGGGCGCCAACGAAGTATCAACACTAAAGAAGCAAGGTCGACGTACATGGTAGTTGAAATAAATCGATGATTAAATGTTGATTATGCTGTCATGTACGACGCACAAATTGTGAGATGGATCTGGCGAACTTCAAGCTCACCTGTCAGCACTCTCATTGGCCTGTTGAGCATGTGTAGCGTTGGTAAGATTAGCATTTCCTCTCTTCAGCGTTGACTGCTGCATTGTGGCGTGGTGCACTGCCATTACGAATCCCCTCACAAACTATGAGCTACCAAGCTGCACTAAGACCAGTGCACCAGTTTCACGTCTGTGCGCACTCAAGGATGACAGCACGCATTGCATGCGAACTCAGATGTGCATACATACAAATTCTTGATTACGTCTCTCATTGTACTGTTACACTAAGGTACGTTTTAATACTGCATAAAATTACTGCTTAATTTGCACATCACATAGCATTAATTATAAAAAATTCAGCATGTGCATATTATAGCCGGCTATAAAGAAAAAAAGTTACAGAGCTCCTTCCAACATATCATGCTATGTTTCGCAAGCTGTTCCAACAACGAAATAGATGATTGCACAATGGTGGCCGCTTTTCATAAGTTAGCTTCGCTGGAATACATCTGTGTTAGTGGCAAAGCATACGAATTTGGTTTCGTGTCTTGGTGAACTGTGCAAGCTATTTCCGGCCCAAATTTCTTTTTTAAAGAGTTGCATGCATTCATCATCATCATCATCCTATTTTAAAGTTCAATGCAGAATGAAGGTGCCTCCCTGCAATCTCCAATTATCATTGTCTTGCACTAGCTGATGCGAACTTGTGCTTTCAAATTTCATCTCACCTAGTTTTCTGTCATCCTTGACAGAACTTCCCTTCCCTTGGCACCCATTCTGCAACTCTAATGGTCCACTGGTTATCTACCCTATGCATTACATGGCCTGCCTAGCTTCATTTTTTCCTCTTAATGTCTACTAGAATATAGACTATCCACACTGCTCTCTTCCTGTCTCATTGTCATTTATCATTGCATTGCTCTTTGTACGGCCCTTAACATGTTCTCGAGATTCTTCGTTAACCTCCAGGCTTATGTGCCATACTGCATGCTTAGAAGAACGTGTCTACCAAGTTGACATTTTCAAATTCCCTGATTTTTTCAGGTTCCAAAGAACTTTGTTTTATGTCAAGATGGGCTGACACCATGTCACCTGATGCTGTCACTCTCTGGTAAGCATGTTAAAAAAATAAAAACAATCCAGTTTGAACAGTAAGGAGTAGTGTTTATTTTATTCAAAATAGAAAACTGAAAAGAGGGGTTTGTAAAATGCACAGCTACTAAAATATCTTCGAAAGAAACTCGGTGCCCTTTTACTCTGAAGGATGACCAGCAAAGCTGCGTACGTGGGCCCCTTAATGGTGAACTGCACCTCTACCGCGGGTCGGCCTGGTATTGCACTACCTATGGGATTGGCCCATGTGTGGGGGAGTGCTTAAAGCCTGCTTCATCTCCGCCGCAGGTTTGACTGGCATTTCACGACCTTCGGGATCAGCCCACATATGGGGAGTGTTAATGCTTGCTTCACTTCTGCCTTGGGTTGGCCTGGTATTGCACTTTCTTCGGAATCGGCCCACCGTATGAAATATTGTTGGTCTATGCGCAAATGCGATCTGCCAGATCCTCACCATAGACAGCTTCACTGTAAAAAAAAGTGGTCTAGCTCACGGCAAATAGAGTCAAACATTTTAAAATGCGAATAAAAAGAGATGCATACAAAAGCAAATAGCTATTTGTATCAACTGATAGCAAGCTCATTGGTATCATGCCCGAACTTTGTCACATATGAGATTCTCCAAGCAACTGGAAAGTCAACCTCAACTGTCTTGACATACTCTCAGCCTGCCCATAATGCCTCAGTTTTGCATTTCATTGCTTTAAGAGATTTATTTTGGTTTGGATGTGGGTAACCTGCATCTTAGTGTCAGCCAACACTTTGCTTTTTGAGCGCAAGCTCCTTCAAAGAGGCGGCACAGTTCCTTTCCTGATCATTCCTCGATGCAATGGTCCTTCCTATTGTCCTTGTTACGCTGCGTGTTCGCCCCATGGATGAAGCATCCTTTTGGTCAGTTGTACAGTCCGATTTTTCAGACTCCCTAAGGGCCGCTACAATGTCCGAAAAAAAAAAGTGAATGCATGTCTTTTACTGCCCTTAAGGGCCCAAATCGCCACAGGCACGTCCGTAAAAGCTCTGAAGGTCTGCCAGTACACTTATTAGGCATATAGGTGCTTGCACTCTGACAGGAGACGGCAAGTGCACGTGAGTCTAACAATATATGTGCTGCGTCCCATACACTTCACCGCGTAGCATCACTGTGCTGAGGCAAAGCTGCCTTTCGAGGACTAGCAATATGCAACGCGCCGTGCTTTACGAGGATTGCAGAGGCAGAGTGGGTACCTTTGCTGACAGCGGTGAATTCTTTCAATGAAAAAGACAGCACCGAATGTCAAGAACCGTAATAGCATACCTAGGCCTAGCGTTCCCGCCATGGTGATTACAGTGGCCAGTGGATCTGCGTGTGAGTGTCAGTTCAAGGTGGTGAGATAACACGGCGGTGTTGGCTTTGATTAATGCCATATCAAATCTGCAGTTGCAGCACATTCGGAGTGCGGATCAATGGTGAATATCTCGGCAACAGTGGGGACAAATTACTAGTGATTGAGGACCTTAACCAAAAAAGTGTTAGAGTGGGTTTGAAGATTAATATGCAGAAGACAATGTTGAAGAATTCACATCGCCAGTCAGCCTCTAGAGTCTGTACAGGAGTAAGTCAGTTGCTCGTAAGGGACCCTGATCATGAAAAGGCAATTTACCTAAGAATAAAAATGGAGTGGAATGCATATGGCAGGCATTACCAAATCATGGCTGGGAGCTTACCACTGTCATTGAAAGAAAAAAATTAAATTATGGGGTTTTACTTGCCAAAACCACTTTCTGATTATGAGGCACGCTGTAGTGGAGGACTCTGGAAATTTCAACCACCTAGGGTTCTTTAACGAGCACCTAAATCTAAGTACACGGGTGTTTTCGCATTTCGCCCCCATCGAAATGCGGCCGCCGTGGCCGGGATTCGATCCCCATCCTCGTGCTCATCAGCCCAACACCATAGTCACTGAAAAGAAAAGTGTACAACTATTGCATTCTACTAGTGCTAACTTATGAGGCACACATCAGAATCGGGTAAATACCGTAATTAAACTTTGTGATATATGGTTCTTGCTTCAAAAGTTTCCTATGGCAAGCATAAATGGGAGTTGTCGACACGCGATCACACGTGTTGAATGCATACATTGTTTCCTAAGCATCGTCGAGCTAGACGTGCTGCCACTAAAGGAGTCGCTATTGGGTTCACCATAGGGGTCAACAGCGAGTCACTGTTCCAAGTTCAAGTTATCCTGCGAAGGCCAATTTTACAATCAACATAAGAGATTCGGGACTGTAGAAATGTATGACTGCCGGCCAAGACCTTTGGCCAGGATTGAATTACTCGGAGTCGAATTAACAGAAGTCGACTGTACCATATGGCAGTGGAGTTTGCAGCAAAAATGTATCTCCTACTACACATAGCAGTATATTGGCATGCTGCAGTGCTCAGAGGCTGCAGAACAGTAGACTCCTATAAATTTGATCCCGTCTGAAAGTCCCAGCCGACACACGTGCATTTCTATAGGTCCAAACTTCGGTTATTTTGATACTAAAATAGGCCTTCACCCAACAATTCCAACTTGAGCAGTCAGCATGCATGCTGACCCCTACAGTGAACCCAATAAGCGACCCCTTTGGTGACATACCTTAGAGGACAGTAGATGTGTGAAACAGACTTTATCTCCTGCAGGAAATGCCTATTTTCTGCCTGCCCAGGAGGAGCTCCAAGCAATAATCACAGATCAAAACGTCTGATTGTGGTATTCACCCATTTCTAATGTGCCATCTTAACAAAACTTCCTTGGCGATTTTTGTATGCTTTACCGCATAACCGATGGGTATTGCGGCGAAGCTCACTTTTGAAAATTGGTTGCAATGTGCAACACATTGGACCCCTGTCCATTTCTTTTTTTAATAAAAATTGTGTGCGCATTTGATTTCTTTCATTTTAGGGGCTTTTGTCCTTTCTATGCTAGTTTACACTTCGGACACAGAGACAGCGGGCGTGTGTTTCACTCTGGGGCATGTTAGAATCTGTACGTAAACCATGGCAAATAAATCAGTCATGTGTGTTGGCATTTCTTCTGCATCTTCTTAAATTTGACCCACCAGATAATTCAATCTGTTTCGTCAGTCCCGTCAGAGTCGAATTAACGGAATGAAGTCAACTGCATTTTGCTTGCTGCTCAGAAGTATGAGCTTGAATAAATAACATAGCATTACAACACATAGGAGACAAATGAAGTGCTGCAACATGTGCCAACTTGCCTAAGTTAGCACTATATAAGCTTGAACCCAGATGTGCCAGCTACATTAAGGTTGTGACAAAATGTAAAATCGCATGTGTTGGAGACTCAGTAGGTTGGCTTTCCTTCTTGAAAAAGTGTTGCAGAGTGCCTGTTAGGATTCACTGATCGATGCTGTCACACTGTCAACAAGGCTGCCAAAAAATTATTCGTAATACAACCCTTTCATGGACACAACAAGGTAACAAATTGTTTTGTGTGTGAAGCATTAAGAGTATATTCGTGATCAAATATTGTTCTTAAAGAGTGACCTCAACGAGACAGCACACGAGACTGCACAAGATCTAACTCACCGTGTGAGCCCGGACTCCCTCTCGGCAGGATGGGCAAGCGAGTGCGATCCCCTCGTCACAACGATCTCACCCAGCATTACAAGTTAGTCAAGAGAACCATGCCGCTACCGCACAAAGCACCCAATAAAGCACAAGAAGTCACGTACAGGTGGCTTCAGACAGGCACCTACGCATGCCCGGCCTTCCTGCACAAAATCTTTCCGGACGTGCACCCTCACAATGCGTGTCACTACTGTAAGGATATAGCTAGCCTTGATCACATGCTCTGGGCTTGCCCTCTGGTGCCAGGACCACCAAGGAAGAGTGGGACCGAGCTCCACACAGCTCGGACCTTGAAGCACAGCTCTGGGCTGTCCATCGGGCCCGCGACGCGGTGGAGGGGCATGGCCTCTCTGTCTCGACGTGGGAGTGGCCCACTGTGCGCTAATCGCACGTACCGACGGACGTCAAGAAATTTATTCATCCATCCATCATCAAAGCAGTTGTCAGAAAACATTCTGCAGGGAGCAGCTAAAACACTATGCATTTCTCGTTATAGTGATATTATGTGTGCGTGAGTTTAATAAATAGATAATTGCAGGTGTGTGTATGGCAAATTCAGATGCTAACTTCACCAAAGTCATAAAAGCACACAGCACTCTACTTAAAAGGAATCTGAGCATTTGGCCACTGTTGTGTCACTAATGTGCACTGTCGTAGCCGTCTTCATTACCAAGCAGAAATACACCCAAGAAACTATTTTTCGGACATGCATGAGAATTCGGGTATCCTTGCAACACTGCCACGTACCTCACAGAGGCAATTAATTATAAGCACAGCTGAAATTTCGGATGCTGAAATGCTTTGCCTTCAAAGTGCGGAAGGCACAACCATTGTAGAAAGTGTTGTATAATGCCGGTTTTCAAGCGTCAACTTTGCTGCAATATAGCTTGCTACGGGAAGAGGCTTATGCAATGTATCGTGGTGGAGCATACCAGCAGTGAAAAGGGGCCATTGTAAGATGGCGTGATTTACATTTTTTTATTTACACACATACATACTCTCTTCTGTTACAGCACAAGCGCCAAGAAGCCTGATAAGTGTTGTGGTTGGTCTACAAAATTAAGAAAAATTAAATTATGGGGTCTTACGTGCCAAAACCACTTTCTGATTATGAGGCATGCCGTAGTGTGAGACTCCGGAAATTTCTACCAACTGGGGTTTTTTAACGTGCACCTACAGTAAATTTAAGTGCACAGGTGTTTTCGCCTTTTGCCCCCATTGAAATGCGGCAGCTCTGGCCGAGATTCGATCCTGCGACCTCGTGCTTAGCAGCCCAACACCACAGCCACTAAGCAACTAGGGCGGGTACAAATTAAGTTCCTTGCCTACCCAAACAAAAATGTTCGCAACATGATGTGCGTGGTATACCGTCCTTGGGAAGGCAAGCTTAATTGGTTGCTGTTGGCTTTGTGTCTTGCTTCACTCTTGAGCAGCGCTTACTGACTGCACAGTAATAATAAGCTCCACCAAATGGCTAGATTACTTCTGTACTACTCCAAGTGTTCCAAGAAGACTTTTGGAACATGAAGTAGAAAAAAAATTTCTGCTCCTAAACTGCTCCAGAATGTCAACTTTGTGCTTGAAACCCTAAACTGTCTTGACCACCACTGAGGGGTTGATCTTGAACATCACTTATATACTTAAGATAAAATCTTGAGTAACACTTACTGGTTGTCGACATTTTGAAATGGTTTCACAGGTTCTAATTTAACACTTATATGCACTTTTTAAAACAACAGTGAATAACGATTTCGGTAACATATTTCAGTATTCTACAGTTGATTTGGAGGATTATGCGCCATCACTGGTCTGCAATTATGGAAGTTTAGAGATAAAAAAATGGGGGCAATAATGCCTACGTTTTACACATTGTCATTGTACAGAACACAACCTATGCAACTTGCTATAAAACTGATTTATATAGTATTTGAAATTACCATAAGAGTATGTAAACAGCTGGGGTTTCATAGTTCTAGGTTCTTGTTATGTTTTAAACTAGCACCTCCCTTTAAATGGCAGTAAAAGGCATGCATTAATGTTTTTTTTGGACTGCCTGATTTTCTAAATGTTTTGTTTTTGCAGTCCTCAGGGAACCACCCACCGCCACCAAGAAAAAGCACTTTTGACTGTAGCAGTAATCAGTGATTCGCCTAATTGGCAAACAGTTCAGGATGCCAAACAGCCTCGAGACAGCTGTACCTCTGACAGAAGGCACTAATACACAGTGCAATGCACTGTTTCTGCACTCTAGACTGTGGGATTCTCATCCCGTACCTTGGGTCAAAGGAACGACAATCACAAGGGCATTTATTGCACCTTTCATAGATCAATGCCTGCTAGCCGAGTTGCTATCCACAAAACATGCCGATGGGCGTGCGACAAATCGCGGAAGTCCGACTCACCGCGACCGGATAGCGAGCGAATATGTTCGCCCCTTGCTGGATCCCAATGCCTGGTCGTTCACGCGTACGGTCACGCGAACGGTGGCTCTTTCGCACAAGGCCTCACGAGACGATCTCGCAGAAGCATGGATCGGCGCACGGGCGGCACGTCCGTGCTGCTTGCCGTCCCGAACCAAAGAGGAAACATGTTCTCCCTTGCGCCCCCAAGTAACCCTGCCATGAGGCGGCATTAGCAGCGCAACACTCGCGCCATCTCTCGCGTGGCCTGGGGCCCGCGGCGAAGCCGCAATGCAGGAGACGGAAGCTATGCGGGAAAAACAACATATCAGGGGACGTGTGAAAGTCGCGCATCCCCACAAGACAAATGTGATAAGAGCTGTATTATGTGACCTATTATAACTCCGTGGTGACAATACAGACAGGATATGCAGGGCATATAGCGATGAGGACAGTAGCAATGGAATGATATCACCAGTGTACAGAGCGCTGAATTCATTCTTGCTCCGTTACTGATAATTGAGAACTCTATCAAATGAAAAATTAAGAGAAATATCATGTGTGAAGGAATACTACTCATCATATCTATTGCAATTCTTCTTGGACAGCATTCCCTCTTTCTTGCTTTTATTATTAAGGCATTTATATAGTACTGCTCACCTGCTGTTCCATGTGTTCCATCGACACATATACGATCAGTTCCAAGCCTCTTGAACAGCTCCTGTTGTGGTGTGGTCATGATGACTAGCATAAAATCTCTGTCATCCAAAAGGTCCTCATTTTTTTCTCTAAAAAAAATGTCACTTTTTGTCAGGTTGTCCTTGGTGTTTAAAGAAGAGCAATGGGTTTTCCTTTTCACTATGCATCCTCTCAACCTAGAGTTGCACGCTCACAGTCATTATCGTGCAGCCGCTCGGTCTTTGAGACTCTGGCATCCCTCGTTATTTTGCGGAGATCCTGCTTGCTTAACAGGCTAATGCGGTGGAATGTCTCATCCACGTTGGACCGCACATTATCCAGTACTGCATCCATGGACACGCCTTCTCGCAGCTTGTCTTGAGAGAGTAGAGAAAAAGTGTATATTAGTTGAAGCATAAGTAAAAATTACCGAGCACGCAAGGAAGTGAAATGGGCACTGATGAACATTTTTAGTATCATTATTTAGAATTCCTTTAATTGAATAATGAGTTACATTGACTTACAAAAACCTTTTGCAATGGTGTGTGTTAAATAGTTCAAGCTGTTGCAATTTTTGTTCTTTTTAGGTTAGGTTAGGTTAGGTGTTATGCAGCCTTCAGCTGCTGAAGAGGCAAGATTACATTTCTGAATTATACTACACGATTACATTACATTTCAAGAGGCAAGATTACATATTAAAGTGTTTAAATGTTTGGTGTCATTGATAAACCGTCATAGGGATTATCTGCACCAGTGTTATCAGGTACGTAAGTGAAGAAATTTATTGTGTGTACCAAGTTTACAGCTAGGCTGCCAATTTCATCCTTCACTGTTGGTAACCTTGTTCACACAAAAGACATTACTGAACCATTGTAAAAGCATTGCACTGGACATGTGCAGATTGTGGTTCAGATCCTACCCAGGGCAAAAATGTCTTCCACTTTAGTTCCTTTACTAAATATTGCCATTGTTATCAATTTCTATCTTACAGTTAGAACTTAATTTTCCAATTACATTCCATAGCATAAGTTATTGCCACTTCCATAGTGGCATGCCACCATAGAAGGGCAAAACAGTCTGCAATCGAAAACATGTGCAGCATTTCCAGATTAACTTAAACATCACTGTTACTGACTGAATTGATGCACATAATTTGATTAATGTCAATATAAAAATTGTCAATTAAAGCTTTCAGCAATTATTTTTAATGGTTGATTTATCAGTCATTCATCCATATTTACAGAGCAGACACACCTGTGAACGTATGCTTTGAAGGCTATGCAGTCATGTGGGTTTTTGAGTTAAAGGTATTATTTCAGTCAAGTAGAGTACTGACTGGACACTTGAAGCTGTTTTACGAGTTCATGTCTAATACCCCTGTCACACGGCAAATCTAATGTCATTTACAACGAATTACATTCGCTGATAATGCCATTTCTTTGGTGTCACACGGTAAAACGTAAGGACATTTACAAACAAATCAGTTCGCCAAACTCATTCGCATTCGTTTGGAACTGAATGTGTATCCTCGACACCACGAGTTTACCAGTGTTTCGCAAACAGTACGTGCTTCTTTTTTTGTTTTAACAAAAAATCACTATTATTCTATCCATTTTATTACCTAATTATTGCTTTAACGACATTGAAGTCCATCACATAGGTAAATACAGAAAACTACTCTCAGTCCAGTGACCAGACAGCCATCTTTAGCTTTCGCTGCAGCAGTCATGTTGGTTCTCACCGGAGCATCGGCCGCGGCCACTTCAATTGACTTGGCATAAAAGCGTGCGCGTTTTTTCCTGTGGCACGCGCCAAGAATGAGGATATTAGAAGCTCGCATGCACATCAGAAAGGCGATGACATGCAACTGCCCTTCTCGTACCTTTTTTAGCAGATGTAGCGGACGCACCTATCGTTCTCTTCGCCCTGTTGCTTGCCTTAGCTCGACTCGACTTCGTTGGCAATGTCGACAAGTTAGTAATCGAACACTATGGTTTGAAAGCAGTGATCACATATTCTAGTGGAATTTAGCATACTGGAAAATAATTATTGGACAAAAGTGGGTTTGAGGCGTTTTTTTTTTTTTTTTACTATCGTCATTGTCATCATTTTCAAATGACATTAGTTTTCGCCATGTGACAGGGGTATAAGCCTAATTATCGTGATCGTTTCAATCATGTTTCATTCACATAGCTGATTCATGAGCATCCAAATATTAAGGCACCATATTTTCCAAACCATAGGTGCCATCATTTTCTTTTCATTTTCGTCCAAGCGTATTGTAGAACAGTGTAACTTATATATGCAAGACCAACATGAGACATTCTTTTTCTCCAGCAATGTACTTGCAGTTTACTTTGTCTGCTAGAATGTGCGGCTCATAAAATTTTTTTTTACTGAAGTTTAGTGCCCTGAAATGGGTAAGTACAACATTTTAGGATAAGTGTATAAACATGCACAATCGCACTTCACGATGCTGACCCAAGTTAAGATAGATGCATCTTATACAATGAGTTATATACACATATTTTTTCTTTGAAAGTTGTGAAAAGAGGGGGACAAGGGGGTGACTTGTACAACAGTTCAAATTATAGTCCAGAAAATATGGCACATGGTTTGTGAGCTCTACATATAGTAGAGTAAAATACAACTTGAGCTGATGAAAGTTTCACATGGAAAGCACATCTGCTGTGGATGACCTACAGTAGTGGCGAGAGGTCGCAGTTTCATCGATGTCTGTAATACTTGCACTTCAGTTTAGGCAAAATGGCAGACATAATTATGTACAATGCACCTTAAGTAATCCCAAGTGGAAATTATTCCAGCTTACTGCTATTTTGAGACATTGAATCCCACTAGGATCATAAGTCATACCAATACAGTTAACTGAAAGCCTGAAAAATAAAACAGAAAAAGAAAAAGCCACAGTCTGCTACGTGGCCTACAGTGCACCAGGAGGCACTACACCTTCCTGCTTGGTACATGAAGTGATGCAAACAAGTATAAAATAACTAAAGTCGTTGCCTGCAATAAGAATAGCCATATAGGTCAAATATAGGCCACTGGCTGTGCCAAGGTAGTTGTTACCGCTGTGAAATTGGAGAACGGTTCCCTTTTTTCTCTCTCTCTCTGAACCCTTCAGGCATTGATACAATGTAGCAAAATGATAAACATGTTTATGATGTCATTAACTATAATGCCCTGCAGTCAGTAAAGGTGGCCTCGAATTATGTGGAAATTATGAATTATAAATGAATTTCATGTGCTCAAAGTTCATTGCATGGTCTGGCATGAGTATTGCCTTGTATTTGTGATGTTGAAAACTCAACAACCACTCTTTATGTATTATAAAGCAGGGCAAAAGCGGTTTCTTACCAGCAATAGCAGCTCTTTCAGACTTGGATAGAAAAACACGACCCAGTTCAAAGTCGTGGCCTCTGTGCTTGAATTGGAAAACCACATACACACCTGTGTTGGCTTCAGTCACAGCCATTGCCGCAAAACATCTTTTTCCACACTTGACACTTGAAGGCCGCTTCAGCTTTTGTTTACTTGTAGCTGTGGAAAAAGATAACCGGGTAGTTTATTCTAACTTAAGCACTGGACTTCCAACACATGCTTAGGGGTGGTTCTACTACACCATTTAGCTACAATTCAACTTGCCTGAAACCTGGCTACGCGAACTGTGCAAAGGTGTGGTATTTTCACGCTTTCAGGGCAATGCAGCGTTTTCAGCAGGGGTACGAGAAGACTTAAATATAAGAAACAAATAGTGAACGTGCAAGTAATTCAGTTTGAGATGGATCATCTACTAGACTTTTCAAATATTGAGTAATATTTGCAGT
This sequence comes from Dermacentor variabilis, assembly GCF_050947875.1. Lineage (NCBI taxonomy): Eukaryota > Metazoa > Arthropoda > Arachnida > Ixodida > Ixodidae > Dermacentor > Dermacentor variabilis. Next base: position 8,609,866 of record NC_134568.1, read on the forward strand.
AATGCAATGGATTGCCCGAGGTCAAAGCATTGCATGCAGCATTTCAAAAACACTTGGTTTGTCTCGAAACAAGAACAAATAAAACAAATCTGGGTTTTTACATGCCAATACCACGATCTGATTATCAGGCATGCCTCTCTCAGTATAAGTTTTGTCCTGGCTGTCAACACCAATCGAAGCAATTACTATATGCAATGCTAACAGGGTACGGTGACAAAAGCAGCATTCATAGCAAGCACAATGGCATGCACTAAGACCCATTGACCACTGGAAGGCACACAGTTTGCATTGCATACATGTGTTCTTGCACGTGGTTCAGAACTGTATGGCAATTTGTGATCTTTTAAGTACAGGAACTAACTTCTGTGCACACTTGTGATAGTTGCCGACTTGTGAAAAGAGGGGGAGGTTACTTGTGCCAGGTTCAAATTATTGTCCGGAAAATATTGTATATGGTTTGTGAGCCCTGCATATAGTAGAATAATATACAAGTTAAAGTGATGAAAGCTTCACATGGAAAGCAGATCTGCTGTGATCTTGTGGACTCGTACAGCAGTGCTTCATCAGTTATCAAAAACTCGTACTAATGATCTCGGAAACAATTGCCAATCGTACCAATATATTAACACCAAGCTTCCTGTAACTGCTTGCAGCCCATATCACAATCACCAAAAGCTAATTTCATGGCACACTACCCTGACCATTGGCCCTAATCAGCACTGCTTCATCAGGTCGGTTGGGTATCAGTAACTAGAGCTACAGTTAGCTGATGAATTGACTCATATCTATTTGCAGTTGAATCGACTCATATCTATTTGCAGAGGCCAGCAAACCACCTTGTAACAAAATTGAGTGCATGGAATGGTAGCAATGTTGTTTGTGTCCACCACTGCCATCTTTGCACCATTTGTGCTATGGCACCTCCTTCTGGACGCCGTTCATAGCCTCGCGGCAGTCTCTTGTCGAGCTTCTTGCATTGTTATCGGGAGTAATACACTTGTGCATGTGCCATAGTGCATATGAAAGCACATGTGTCATTTGCAATGCACATAAGACATTCACCTTCACTTCTTTTGTTATGTGTGACAGAGCAAATTGTTCTAGTGCAGTTGTAATTTCTTGCCTCTCCGACGCCTAGGCACACAGCTGCTTTCATTAGCCCACAAAATTTTTATTTATTTACAAAGGCTTTCTACCTACTCAAATGAAAGTACTTGCAACATACTGGCATGGTAATAATTGGCTGGTTCTGGGTGTTAAAATTTTCTTAAATGTGTAGGCATTTCTATGCTTACCAAACGTCCATCACGCAAGATAAAAATGTGGGCCGATCCCAGAGATAGTGCAATACTGGGCCGACCCACGGCGGAGGTTAACAGCCTTCAAGTACCCAACAAAGTGAAAAGTGCATACAATATAGATAGAGCATGGAGCAGTGAGTGGCTTTACCTTTGTTCTGCCTGTCGCTACCACGAGATCGAAGCAGCGCTCGCAAATCTCTCAGCACACACCGCACCCTGCACCTTTCGCAGATCGCTTTCAAGATATGGGCCCGCTCTTCAAGGCAAAGCGACGAGAACACGGAGTTCAAGATATGGTCCACGCGGCGCATAATGGTTTGACGTGGATGGATAAGGCACTAAAGAGCAGTATCAGCTTATAATGATCAGAACGTCATCAGCACACCTGGCGCCGCCGTCTGCAGCAGTCCGTGTTGCTGCGACGCTGCTGTTTATACCGGTCATATTAACTTCCATAACACTTTTTTGTTCAAGTACCCTAAAGAGCCCAGGAGGCATAGGGGTGGGGGATGTTACGATTGGCCAGCGGGGATAGTGACCTTCTGGCTTCACTGCAATGAATCGCTTCGTGAAGCCAACAACACGCCCTCTTCGAATAGCCCTTCGGAGCCAGTAAGGCTAGACACGTTTGGCGGACAGGATTGTTACCTGGTTCGCTGTCACCTTCAGGGACCAATTGGAGCAAGAAAACTCCTGGAAATGTTTGTTCTATGGCATTCCCCCATGTACTCTGGTAATAGTCACGGTCATGACAGATTCAGCAGCAAACTGCAGAGTCAGCTCAGGAACGACATGCCAGCTTAAGTCAAGCGTGACAACACCTGTCTGTGAGGCCTCACTGGTTTTGGTGTGTTCAGTAAAACAAAAGTGCAAGAGAGTGTGTGAACCTTCGCCCTCAAAGGCGGGTACTTCGACGACTTTGGACGCTTTGATTGGATGAAGGTTGGATGGCAGCTTTCCCTGGCCTAGGGATCTAGTAAGGACAGAGAGTGTTTAAGCAGACATTTTCGGCTGTTCAGTGTGCATTTCAGTCATGCTAGACTGATCAGATGTAATGTTCTCCACCCTTCATGTAGATATTGTAAATAAATCCCCTACTCCTCATTCCTCCCTTCAACAACATCCTTAGCATGAATGAGTCGGACGATGGTATGGGCCAGGTACCCTTTTCATGGCAGACACCATCTCTTACAGGGATTACAATGAAAGGAGCAAAACATACCAAAAGTACACAACTAAACAAGAAATATGAATTGGAACAACATGAATTAGTGAAAAAAAACGACCTATTACAGGGTATATACAATGTGTGAAAAAACATAGTAATGACAAGGTTCAAGGTTCCTAAAATACTTGACTTATCACAATGAGCTGTTTTACATTACAAAACAATGGAAAAAAATTTAAGTATACATTACTAAACAGGAAAGCAAAATTGCATATTAAATAAGAACATCAAGAAATGCAACTGGAACGGAACAGCAAGGTAAGAGGTAGTTCAGATTTCTAGGAACAACTTTAAATTATGTACAAATGAGTTGTGACAAATAGCGAGGAGAAGAGGTGAGTGGAAAAACAGATTAGTGTGGGCGAAGATGGGTGCGATTTTAAGTTGGTGATCAAGCCGTCAAGACACGTCACGAGCTAGTCTGATATTTAGAGTCACGTGGGACAACCGATTGGAGTAAAGTTTATGAAAGAAGGATAATAGTGTCGGAAGCCTGCGTATATTGAGAGGAGCTAAATTAATCTAATATTTGATTTCCGTAACTAGATGTATGCGAGTAGTTTCTTGTGATGAAGCGAGCAACATTATTTTGCAGAGACTCTAGTTTGTGTTCGAGGTAGGCCTCATGTGTGGATTCCAAATTAAGAAGGCATATTCGATTTTAGAGCATACTAAGGTGGTGTAAGCCAGAAATTTGGTCTCGGAGTTAGCCGAGTGCAAATAGTGCCTTATGAAGCCAAGTGATCTGGTTGCTTTAGTAGAGTGTTCTAGTTTGCCGTTTTTACATTCGGCTAAGCAGCTGAGCGGAGCGAAAGCGTGAATGCGCATGCGCCCTCCGCTTAGGCGCAAGCAGGCTGGTGGAGTCAGAAACACGGTCCGCTTACAAGCTGCCTGAGCAGAAGGTTGCTGCCATTTTTTTCTAGCAAGGGTGGTCGATGCACACACCCACTCTGGCACATGCATCGAGGCACCTTGCCTGCCTTGCTCTTTACAAGACAGATTTGCACAGACGAAGACTTATGTCTGCTAGAAGGTGCGCATGCTGACCCATTTGAAAACCTCGCAGCGCGGTAGTATGTGATGCATGCTGTGCAACATGTTAGCATCAGAAAGGATCAGATTGGATGCAAAATGCAAGCTCGCTGGCTATCACGTGGCATTTCCCAAGATGGGGCTTTATTTTCCACTGGATAAAATGGACCCGTAATGCATTACAAGTTCACGTTTAGATGCTTTATGGACAAATAAGCTATATGTATTCATTTTACTTATAAAAGCTTTACTTACAAGTTTTACTTATAGGTGCTTTTATTTTGTTTCATTACCCTGAATTCGGCCAGAAGGCACTGCAAATACGAAAGGAACATCAAGCGGAAAGCCAGAGAGGCCGAGATAATCTCGTGGCTGGCGGCAATGGAAAATAAACCTGCTATGAGTAACTACTGAAGAGGAAATAACAATATTGGGAAAGAAACAATCTATTATAACTCAAAGGGAAGCTTATTACTTTCTGAAATGAGCTCGGGATGCCTTAGAACACGCACTTATACAGCAAGATATAATAAGGAAGAAGCATGTGCTTGCTGCGGTAAAGCTAGGGAAACAATAGAGCATGCTTTACTAGAATGTGAAATATCTCCCCAGCAGTAGATTTAGGCACCACTGGCCTATATACCATTAATAAAATATATCCAGAGAGGGAGATTAAGATGGACTGCAATGATTGTAATGGCATCATTGGAATCAGACATATGCTGGCGGGGTGTCCCACGACTCTCTCCAAACTCGTTGAAGAATGGACACAGTGGGAGAAAAGGATTCAAAGCCCATTGTTTCAGGACCAACTAAAGGCAGTCCAGGGGGCCCATGATGTCGCTGAAAGGCTTGGCCTGACAGTGCCAACATGGGAGCGGCCCGCCTTGGCTTGAGAAGTCTAGCCTCCGGACATCATTAGAATAAAAGTTTTCACACACATACACCACTGGCCTGCTTGAAGCCCTTGGGTTCAGCAAGAGCAGAGGGAAAGTAAAAATGTATGCAGTAAAGATTGGTAAGCAGCGAATGGAAGATTGGTGGACAAAAAGTAGGGAAACGTCAAACAACAGAGGCTTGCAAAGACAAAGTTCAGAAAGTTTGGTTATGGGAAGTCATCGTGGGTTTTTTTTTTTCTTTGTTAACATAGGGGGGGGAAAGTAGTGGGGCGCCGACTAGTGCGGACGCGACAACATCGGCTCCCGATATCTTCAATGATTTCACGAGTTTATTCACCCCAAATCGACGTGTATTGCGTACCAGCGAAAGCAGCAAGTTACACGGATTCCGGGGATACCAGATTTATTTCGGTGGGTGGGCTCTTTCACAACATTTCCGCGTTCGAATTTTCAACCTCGGCGTGCAAAGGCGGGCAGGCCTAGGCCTAACACCGCAAGTCATTCATTACCGCCATGGAAGTCGTCACCGGTGAGACGATATCGCCGGAAGAAGCGAATGACCCGGGCTGGATCGCGGCATATAACCGCAAACCCCGCAAGGGCAAGGCCAGTCAACCTCAGGGACCAAGTTCGTCAAGTACACGTGGCAGACGAAGGGACGGCGATCGCACCGCCGGACCGAACAGCGCATACCAGCGCCTCGTCGCCACCTCGAGACTCCCTCAGCTACCGAGGGACACGTTCCGTATCATCGTGAGACCCCGAGACGGTCTCAACGTGGCCAAATCCACACCCGTGCAGGTTGAGCAAGCCATCGCCATGGCGGCAGCCCTGGCTCCTCAAGACCTCACGGAAGACTCCATCTGCCCCAACGTAACTCAGAATATCTTCATCATCTGCACCCCCAGCGAACGTAATGCAAGAGCATACGCCACGGTGCAACAGATTCGCATGAAAGATACCACGTATCGGGTCGCAGTATACCCGGCCCCACCCGATAACACCTGCAAAGGCGTAGTCCGAGGGATTGACCTCGAGCTCACCGACTCCCAACTCCGAGAACTGATCGTCACCCCAATGCCTTGGAGGTGAAGAGAATAAAGAACACCACAGCCGCGACAATCCTTTTCCAAGGAATGCAAGTACCCAGCTACATCTACTGCGGAGCAAGCATTGTTCGGTGCACGCTCTTTCGCAGACACACGGAAGTTTGTTACAACTGTGGCAACATCGGTCACCGCGCGGATGTATGCCCTAACCCCAACACCACGTGGTGCCGGAAGTGTGGCCTCAAAACGCCACCAGAAGATCACCAGTGTACTCCTCACTGCACCCTGTGCGGCGGACCACACCCAACCGCCGACAAGGACTGTAAACGGAAGTTTCAAGTCCCTTACATCGTGCGACAGAGACGCCGCCGCAGACGCAACCAACGCGGCCGCAGCCGCTCCCGAGGACCGAGCGGCGCCGGTCACAGCGAGTCGAGCGCAACCTCGGGAATTTCCGTAGCGACCACAAGGAGTCGCTCGGTCACGCCGGCACCCGAGCGCCGCAGCGCCCTCCGCAGCAGCCGCTCCCGCTCCAGGGGACGACACAGCAGCCGCTCCCGCTCCAGGGGGTGCCCTAAATCCGGCCACACAGAACTGACGTGGGCCGACCGAGTACGAGGGAAACAGCACCAGCAGCAGCAACGGGACGCCTCATCTACCAGACAGGTAACGCGGTCTTCATTGCCCGAGCATGAGAGCGAGATAGTAACAGCACTACGACAGGAACTAGCTGGTCTCCGAGCCACCATACAAGTGCTTACAGAGCAGCTTAATGACGCGAAACAGCAGATTCAAAGCCTTAAAGCTCCCAAACAAGCACCACCCCAAGAGACAAACGTAAAAGTAAGCACAGCCAAACGCAAACCCCCTCCGCTCCCTGAGACGGAAGAAGAGAGTCACGCACCGCAAGACACCCTAGGCGAAATTCTGCGCCTCACGCGAGAGAACCTAGACAGTATTCGTACCCTAGCAAACCGTGTAGAGGTGGTCGAAAACAAAGTCGCCATAAAAATTAAAAACAAAGCTAGTCAGCCACAACAGATGGACACGACGACGCACCCTTCACCACCAATAAATCCCCCGCAAAACCATCATGGCTAACACGACACGGGATACCTTAGAAATTTGGCAGTGGAATTGCGCTAGCTACGCGAAACGCAAATCCTCGCTGCAACAGTACCTCAAAATTCAACCCAAAAAGCCGCACGTCATACTATTACAAGAAACTCTATGCGAAACCCTCACGCTCGCAGGGTACAGCCCCATCTCCCAAAGAGGAGGGGACGCCAGGAGAGGCATCGCCACGCTCGTTAATAGAAAATTCGCGCACATCGTTCATAACGTCCTACCGGAAAACAGTCGCATCGAGGCGATCCTAATCGAGCTTGTACCTAACCGACTCTTAAAACAAAGCATTTTTGTACTAAACGTCTACAGCTCCCCCACGCACTACAAACAATCCTTCCACGCGATCCTTACTAAAGTCACATCATTGGCACGAAACTCACCGCTCATTATCGCAGGTGACTTCAACGCTCCCCACCCGTCGTGGGGTTACCCCATAATCAAGCCGAGCGGCAACAACCTCTCGCGCGCAATAGACGACCTGTCCCTCACCCTGGTGACGGACCACAGGTTTCCCACCAGATTGGGTACGTCGACGCGACGCGACACTACGCCGGACCTCACGTTACTCCGCAATATAGACAACTATACATGGACGAATACGCAAGAGAACCTGGGCAGCGATCACTTCGTCATACGCACAGAAATACCAAACACGACCGCCCCACCCCGATCTTTCACCCTCACAGACTGGGACACCTTCCGTAGGTTACGGAAGGAAGACACGAACACGTACGACTCCTTCGCGGAACTCCTCTCTGCGATAAAGGGCGACGTAACTAGAGCCACGAAAACGATACAAACGGAACTGGAAGTCCCAAGGGTTGACCCTCACCTCGCTCACTTACTCGAGGCCAAGGCCTCGATACTTACGCGATGGAGAAAGCAACGTCTAAACAGACGACTGCGCAAACGCATCGCGAACCTCAACCAAGACATCGACCAATACTGTACGGAACTCACACGACTCCAATGGCACGAACTCTGTTCGGCGGTCGACGGCCGCATGCGGACCGGAGGTAAGTGGAACCTCCTGAAACGCATGTTAGACGACAGCCAAACGAAGGTTAATCAAAGCCACGCGCTAGACCGACTTTTACACTCACATAAAGAGAAAGGGGGAACGGAGGAGTCTTTCGTGGAAGAAATTGCCAAACGATACCTTCCATTAGGCGACGCTCACCCCAACGATTACCCGAGCATAAAGTGCGAATCCACTCCCGAGCTAGACGCTGCCTTCACGGAAGCAGAAGTCCGAGAGGCGCTACACAACCTAAACAGCAGGTCGGCCTCAGGACCGGACGGGGTAACCAACCGCATGTTACGTAACTTAGACGACCAATCCATTACATTGCTCACGAAAGATATCAACCACGTGTGGGAAACAGGAGAGGTACCAACGCAATGGCGCACTGCCACGGTGGTCCTCATTCCCAAACCCGGCAAACCCCTTAACCTGGACAACTTACGACCCATCTCTCTTACTTCATGCGTGGGTAAAGTGGCGGAGCACGTCATTCACAACCGAGTGTCACGCTACATTGAGGAACACGAACTCCTCCCATACAACATGGTAGGGTTTCGACCCCACCTATCCACTCAGGATGTTATGTTACTCCTAAAGAGACAGATCTTCGACGTTAAAACAAGAGACGTTCGAGGCATCCTCGCCCTCGATCTCACGAAAGCATTCGATACCGTCTCGCATCGCTTCGTACTGGAGTCTGTTGCAGGCCTCGGCCTCGGCCAGAGATTTCAGGAGTACGTACGCTCCTTCCTGAAAGACAGAGAAGCCCGACTGCGAGTCTTAGAACTAAAGTCGGACCCTTACACGCTGGGCTCCGTCGGAACACCTCAAGGCTCAGTCATCTCTCCATTACTATTTAATATAGTGATGAAGGGACTCGCAGACAAACTACGAGACATCCCGAACGTAAACTGCGCTTTATACGCAGATGACATCACCATTTGGAGCCCGGGAGGCTCCTTGGCAGACATGGAGCAGGCATTACAGTCTGCCCTAGATGCCACGGAAGACTACCTACTAGACACAGGCATGAAACTATCCTCCAAGAAATCGGAACTCTTACTATTTCGCAAGTCTTGCCAAGGAGTCCGCTACCTAACACCTCTAGACGAACTTCCGATAGCACTACACACAAGAGACGGACAACAGATTCCGCGAGTCGACCACATACGCATTCTTGGGCTTCTAATCGAAGCCACCGGATGCCACGGACACACTATCAAACATTTAACCGCCAAAACCGAAAACATGATCAGACTCATCCACAGAGTCTCGGGGCGCAGAAAGGGTCTCTGCGAGGATAACCTTTTGCGCGTATACCACGCATTCCTTATGAGCCACATTAATTACGTCGCCTCTGCCCACAACTGGACGAAAATAGAAAAGACGAAACTAAACACACTCATTCGCAAGAGCATCAAACAGGTCTTGGGCATTCCACAAAGAGCAAGTACATCAAAGGTTGACCAGCTAGGCATGCACAACAACATCGACGAAGTGATCGAGGCTCAGACTATGGCGCAAATACTACGCCTATCCTCGTCCAAAGCCGGTAGACTAATCCTAAACGAAGCTAATATCTCCCCATCTCCCTATTTCGAGCATGCGATTACCCTACCGAGTGAAATTAGAGACAACTACAAGGTTTCACCATTTCCTAGAAACGTCCACCCACAACACAACGTGGGCAGGCGCCGGGCCCGCGCCCGCGCGATTCTCGATCGCACCGAGGCGGATCGTGACGCCACCGCATTTGTGGATGCGGCCCAGTACGGCAACACATCCACTTTCGCGATAGCAGTCGTGGACGGTAACGGAACCTTACGATCATCCGCATCGGTTAAAACGACCACCAGCGCTAAAGCAGAACAGATAGCCGTAGCCATCGCTATGGCAGACCCCACATTTACTCATGTCCTCACGGACTCGCGTGCCGCAATTCGGGCCTACGAAAGCGGCAACGTATGTAAAGAAGTGGCGCACATACTACTAGCGAGCTCAAAGGAGAGCAAACGACGCCTCTCCTGGTTCCCCGCTCACATGGGGAAAGACATTCACCCGCGGAAACCAAACCTCAATGAAACGGCCCACGACCGTGCGCGAGAACTTGCCCGCCGCGACGGTCCTACGGCCTCAGAGGGGCTGGACATTCAGTTTAATGACCCGCTACTCACTTATCACGAAATCACCTCATACTATCGAAAAGGCAGAATGAAATATCCGCTCCCGCACTCCAAACTCGAACGCGCGCAGGCGGCCGCGTTTCGAATGCTACAAACGGACTCGTATCCTTCACGAGGCCTACTGAGTCACTATAACTCAGACATCCCGGCAAATTGCCCAGACTGCCAAGAACTCTATTGCTCACTCTCGCACATGCTATGGCAATGTACCGCGTTACCAAAGGGCCCTCTCTCTAGTGAGCCCGAATGGGAAGCAGCCCTCAAAAGCCCGGACCTCAAACTCCAGCTCAAGGCCGTCCAGAGGGCCCAAGAACTGGCGGAGCGTCACCACGTTCCCGTCCCGACTTGGGCGTCGCCTACGGTTTCGGCCCGAGGAGCTCCCCGCATGGGATCTCTAACGGCTTGAAACTCCTCAGGACCTCACTGAAGTTCTTGACTGACTGACTGACTGTTAACATAGGTAGAACATTGGGCAATACAAGAGCTTCATGGCGCAACCCACACATCTTTCCAAAGGGGACACTCGTAGCACCTATCCATCCGTCCCTCTGCTCCGCTAGGCTAGACATACAACTAAAACATGCAACCACCCACCACTCCACCATGTGGCTTAGCGGGGCAACTTGGAGCGGGGTGGACCGTAATGACACTAAACTAAAACACTCTAGTGAAAATCACATCTACACAAATGTTCCATGACAGATCGGATGACAAATGAACACCCAGATATTGCGAATACCGAGGCTACGGGCATGTCTTATAATTATGCAATTGCATAACACGGGTTTAGCTGTAGTCCCGAATCTGATAGCTTTTGTTATATTAATGTTGATTTCCGCTTGCTTACTGCCCCACTTACGGAGATTGTCTAAGTAAGATGGAAGGTAGCAGGTGTCCTCAGGGTTAGTAGATCACGCAATCATCAGCAAATAGTCTATGAAACGCCTACCATTACTAATATCGTTAATATAATCTAAAAACAAAATAGGCCTGAGCATGGAACCTTGCGGTACTCCAGATTTGACATGATTTAATGGAGACAAATGGTCATTGATGAAAACTGATTGCTACCGGTTAGTTAAAAAGATTGTAGTCCACCTAGTTATCCTCACATGTTAAGATCTGTCAGTTTATGAATAAGCCAGAATTGAGGAACCTTGTCAAAAGCCTTCGCGAAGTCTAGAGATATTACATCTATTCGATAAAAAGAATGAGTGGAGTTATGCAAGTCATTAATTCAAATCAATCGTGTAAAAGTCCATGCCGACTGATAAAGAAAAAGTTATGTTCTGTAAGAAACTTCATTAGAGCAGATGAAATGATGTGTTCGAGAAGTTTGCAGCACATGCTGGTTAAAGAAATTGGTCTGTAATTTGATGGGTTAGACGAATCACCATATTTAAATATGAGAATTATGCAAGCTGCCTTCCAAACATTTGGGACGCATCCCGTGTCAATACATTGCTGAAAAGGCTTGGCTAAAATGCGACATATTGCAGGTTTGGATATCTTAAGAAGTTTAGGGCAGATGCCATCACGGCCAGGAGCAGAGTTAGTTGGAAGACAATCGATACAGGACTGTACTACTTCAGAAGCGATATTAATGTTGTGCATGCTTGAATGCAAAATAGGGGCCTGAAAGCTACTAGGTACAGGAGTCTCGTCCGTGAAAACGGATGAAAAAAAACTTGTTGAATTCAATAGCAACATGTGCCAGAGAAAGAATGTTACCATCCTTAGATAACGGTACCGTCAAGTTCGATAATTTGGGTTTCCTAAATTTTTGTGTCATTGCTAAGCATGTCTGAAATGTCATGGTTGAAAAATTTATCTTTGGCTGTTGTTACGGTCCTGCATAAGTGTGCGTGCTCACGATAGGGCCTCCAATCTTCCACAGATGCTCATAGTTCAGCTCTGCAATATATAGGTTTCACATGCGTCGCAAACCAAGTGCTTTCTGTGCAGGCTGTTATTTTGAATTTTGGAATATGCTTTTCTTTTTAAGTGTGATCAGCCCATTATGAAGAAAAACCCAGTTTGTGTTTATGTTGCAATGAGGGAATGACTGCAAGAAGCCGACAGAAAAGGTGGAAAGGTCACTAACAAGCCCGCTGACATTCACGCAGGTGTAATCAAATATTAATTTCTTTCTATTTTCATGTTTCTTTAGGGCACCTATGAATTCACAATGCAAGATATTGTGGCCACTGATACCATCCAATACATTTTCCGTAACATTATTTGGTTCTGTGGCTAGTATGAGGTCAGAGTGAATCACCATGAGTGGGAACAGAAATTTGATGCAAATTGAAAGTTGAGAGCATGCCAGGAAAATATTGGCATTGACGTTTTTCTTGTGCCATACAGGGGTCGGCATCAATGCCATTCAATATTGGGATAGTCGAAATCGCCGACAAGAAATATTGGTGATGTCGGGTACTTGTTCTGGACAAAACTTAAAGACTTGTTTAGATGATCCGGAAAGTAGTGGGATGAATCAAGTGGACGATAGCAGACTCCAATGACAGAGGTAGAATGTGTGGGCAGACAGAGAGCAACCCTTACAATTTTGAGGCAGGAATTAGTTTCAATAACACAAGCTTCCAAACTAGATTTTACTGCGATTAACACACCGCCACCTCTCAATTCAGTTTTATGTTTTCTAAATAATGAAAACTGACGAGACAAGGACGATCCAAAATGTCGAATGACAACCAGGTTTCGGTGCCTAGAACGTCTACTGAACAGGATTCAAGATAAGAACAGAGGTGATCTTGCTTACGAAATAAGCTGTGGAGGTTTGACAAAAGAATTGACACACATGCATCACAGCGTTCATTGTTTACATCACTGGGTTTTCACGAGGACTTGACGTTTCGGGAGGGCACTTACTTCATTAGTGGTATGGTCAAAGACAAATCGTGTTGTTTAGTAGAAGCTTGCCAAACAGAAGTTTGAACCTTTCAGCGGGCTTCTGTTTGGAACGTCCGAAATCTCGGAGTTTCTGGACTGCATCCTCATTGAAAAATCCTTATCAGTCCATATGAGACAATTCAAACCTTTTTTAGTTTAAATGCATTTTTCAGTATGTGTTTTCTTTTTTAAGTTTAGGAATTTCACAATTACCAGCCAAGTATAGCCTTGTCTTTTCTGTCCTATTCTATGGGCACGTTCAATTTCACCAGCTGCAATGCCTAAATATTTAGAAACTAACTCAGTTACAAGCCCTTCCTTTTCCTGCCACGTCTCCGAGTCTTGCTCAATGACTGCTTTAAAGGTAAGGTTGTTGTGACGCAATCTGTTACTGAGGTCGTTTACCACCAAACTTGTGTTGCAATTGTCCTGATTTTATGCTTTCCAGTTTGTCCTGGGTGTCAAGCATATGAATTACCTCGTGACGCCAGAGGTTCCTTCCATTTAGGAAAGAAGTTCAGTAACATTCGTTTGGACGTCTTTTACTTTCCCTAGGATGTCTTTCTGAAATTTTCCATTACAGGCTGCCGTATCCTTGAAAATGAGTTGATAATGACATTGGGCTGCGTGGAGATGAGCAAGTGGTACAATGCTTAAGCGTACTTAAGTCCCAGAGGAGTTTCTGCATGAATTTTTCAATTGTTTATGAAGGTTTCTTACCTATTCAAAGAAAAGTGTTTGCAACATACTGATGTGGTACTAATTGGCTGCTGCTGGCTGTTGGCCTTGGTGTCTTCCTTTGCTGTTGAGCAGCATTTAGTGAGTGCACAGTAATAATGAGCTGCACCAAATGCTACACATTACTGCTGTACTACTCGAACTATTCCAAAAGGGCGAATTTTTCTGCTCCAACATGCACCATGACTACTTATTTCCTAGCCCAAATCCTTAACTGGCTAGGCCACCGCTGCATGCTGACACACCACCCACTGTGGGTGTGGGCTGTATTAGCTAAGTCTCAGTAATACAAAAATAACTGTGGCACTGTTCTTTTTGAGCTTTGTTATTTAATGAAAAGGCTTTGAATTCAGGCCACCAGTGCCACAATAAAGTATTCCTATTCCAGCCGCACTACTTGTTAGAGCTGCATGCCACCTGCACTACTAGCTGGGCCAGTCACTTGAAATCCGTGGACTATAAGGTTAGAGTAGAATCAAACAGAAGACATTTTTTTGATATACTGGCTTTGGACGTCCCCAAATTTTTGGGATGGGCCTGCTATAAATTTTACGTATTCATAACATGGGAAGGTTATGACGACATGTAACCCAGGCAGGCAATGCTTTTGGAAACCAACTTTAAACTTTGCCACTCCGACAGTGGTGAATAGTGATCTGTTGTCATGTTGAGCAGTACTACTTGCATCTGACCGCTGGATGTATTGTGTCACTGTTCGTTATTTATTACATGTGCTTATAACATGTGCTCCAAAAAGATGTTCCAATCATTGGTGCAATCTACTAATACCAGCTACTTTCGCAATGCCTCTGTAGGCATCTCTTTAATCCTTTTATGTCTAACACGATACACGAGGACTCCCCTGCAATCACTGACACAGAAATAGTACAGTGTAGTTCTAAAACAAATGTGCTTAACTCATATTGGTGACAACAAATAGTTTAACATTGGTGCTATCATAGGTCTGGTTTGCGATTACAGCCGATGTCTTGTGGTTGATTATAGGAGTTCTTTAACAGCAAGGTCCAGCATTACTAGAGCTTTGTTTAAAGGGCAGCCACTTGGACAGTGGTACGCTTGGACTCGGGTGTAAGTAGTTTAATATTGATGCATAGGCTTTGAGGTGACCAGGGTCAGGCTAGTGTATACAATTTTTATCCTGTTCTATTTTCTTTCGCATCACTCGCACTTCATTCAGTGTTACTGCATACATGGTGCGTTGAATGATAGGAAGGAAATAGAATAATATGTATAATCTTGGCCAAGATGGCCTTGGAGTATGTTTAAGCCCAACTTTAGGCACACATGATTCCCAGCTTAGGTGAGCATACCGAGGTAACTGTCCAGGTTGAGGTTCATTCCGATATGCTGTTAACGCTTCTTTGAGTAATCGTATAAACATGACTGAACAAAAATCTCTGTGGTTTTTAAAAACCCATCAAAGCCAGAGACTCAGACTGGTGGTCATGATACGGGCATTTCACGATACCTTGTGAAGCATAACTTCCAGACCGGTGACAGACGAAGTAGAAATGCTTCTTTTTCAGGTGGCCGCAAGTCTCTGTACCTGTCCTTGCAATGAAGTGACTGCGTGTGTCTTTCTCCACCTTTTCCTTCAATGACTTGAAAGCTGATCAGGATAATAAAATAAAGCAAATGTTACATGTATGCAGTGTGTCAAGGGGAATCAGTTTATTGTAAGCCCACGTTGGCTGTGCAGAATATCTTATGGGGTAATTTAGAAGAAGAAAGAAGATTAAGTACCCTGGACACTTGTATGTTCAGTCTGCATTTCAGGGTGTGTAATGCACAGAACTAGCGTTACAAAGTTGAATCGTAGACATGTTGTGGAACTCAGTAGTTATGAAGAAGAGGTTCAGTGACATCTTTTCTCTTTTCCTGATGAGGATCAAGCATTTGTTTTTCTCAGGGCAAAATTTTAGAGCGAAGCATAATGGAATTGAAGAAAAAGAAGATATAAAAACGTGACAAGAATGATGTTGCTTCTTGTACATCTTTAAACTATGCTTTGCTTGAGTACATTTTGCAGCTTTCATACAGAGATCAAACTCCTGCGAAGACAGTATGTATAGAAACTGTAAGCTAATTTGCTTTATTAATTTGAGGTTGACACTGTGACATGGCGTCTAATTATAGCAGCACAAAGTGACTGCCATCAAATTTTTTTTTGTGAGCAACGCCAAGAATTGCATGAAATGACAAGTGAAAATGACAACTCTACATCTTACAAATTTCCGTTCTGAACGAGAAAGAAAATACAGAGAATCATACCTTATCTATAAGTTCAAGGCATTGCAACAAATAGGCATAAACATTTCAAAAGGAGCTTTATAATCTATCCGCTATGCTAAATTTCAAGCTATAGGCAACAACACTTAGTCTGGTTTCTTGGCGTATCCTTATTTTTTTCTTTCCTCTTCTTTTTCTCAGCCGGCGTGTCAGACGCCGTTGACATGCCGGCTAACACGCGTGAGTTGGCACGTGGTTGACACCATGTTTTCCCCGTGTTTTAACTGAACAATTAGTAGATTTAAATTTTTTGCACATTGGGAATTCAGGAAATATAAAACTTCGACAGGAGCTATCATTAGAACTAGTGTACAGTACTTCTAGCACTTCTTTAATCAAACAATGCAAAATTTGCGCTTTGGTTGACTCAGCATTTACTTATTGTGTTAAGATTGATATGAAGTGCTACTTTGTTTTTTCTGCTGTGTGTACATGTTTTTAGACGCAATCCTTTCCATTGTATGGAGTTCTCGCTCACACAAAGCCATGTACTCGATTGCAGATCGACCTTAGGCAGAAGTGCAATCTCATACCTGTGCACTTGCCTCTATTCATTAGTGTGCAATACCGCGCAAGCCTGTGCATAACTATACGAGGACTGTAAAGCATATGAAAGCTCCAGCACCAGTTTAGGGCACAAGATTAGACCAGATTTCTTGAACAGAAAAGCTGATTTAACACATTATTAATGTACAAGGAGGCTTGTCCATGCTACCTAACCTGACAACTATTGCTTCTAGACCCTAAAGAATGCAGTAAAAAAAAAAAGTAGGTGCTTGCTGCAATGGGGAGAAACAAATTTTTCCTGTACCATACTATAGGTGCTTACCCATTTCCAAGTTTGCAAAGCGAGTGCTTTCCTGCATGGCATGGCCACCACTATGGCTAATATTCATGCTACCAAATCTGCATATATTGTATCGCATGGTTTACCTTACAGAAGTTGGGAACTAGAAGCAGGGTTCATACTTTGTATATTTGTTTTCTTTCTTTCATTAGTTAAAGTAAAAATAGCAAATCATTAACTTCATTCATGCTCCTCCAGTCACTTTTCTTTTATAGAATGTATTCTAGGGTTTTATGCGCTAAAACCACGATTTGATTATGAGGCATGCCATAGTGGCGCAGTCCAGATTAATTTTGACCACGAGGGGATCTTTAAAGGGACACTAAAGCGAAACAATAAATCAGTTTAGACTAATGAAGCATTGTTTGAGAACCCTGCAGGCAGTGATTTCAAAAAAATAGTTTGATTATTAGATGAGAAAATGAAGATCGAAGTATCAGTATTTGAATTTCGCGCCGAAACCCCAGTGCCGGTACGTTAGCGTGACGTCAGGGATTCCAAAGTATGTTTTCGCATTTGGGCCGCGTTGGCTGAATAAAGGTTCCTGAAACTTGCCATGTTTAATATTTGGTTCCTTTAGAACTCAATATAGTCAATCTGTACCGCTATATATAATTAGTAGGCCCTAGAAGATGCCATCAAAATCCACGTTGTCACAGCCCCCAGGTGCGGGAACTCAAGTAGGCGTCGCCACCCGTATTTCGTTCTTGCGCTTTTTCTGGCTTACCAAACGTCTTATCATTGTAACAGTGGTGTTTTTGGTGTTGTAGAACGGTAATTTACTGATGCAGAAGAAATAATTTTTCACTTTAATGTCCCTTTAACGTGCCACACAGGCGTTTCTTGCATTTCGCTCCCATCTAAATGCGGCCGCCGCGGCGGGTACATTCTTTTAAAACTTAAATATGCGATTCCTAAAAAAGATCCATCAGCAATGATTCTGCGTTGCTTCGATTCAAAACAGCAATGATAAGCATGCAATTTAATGTATGGTGGTATAAGTTGCAGCTAGTGCATGGTCAGATAAAATGTTAAGCATGAAAGCACCATAAATGAGCACATTTCAAGCAATAAGTGAACAAGTGAATCGTTCACTCTGCAAGCCCGTAATGCAAAAATAACAGGTGCAGCGGTAATCACGCGTTGCTTTGAGAGAATAAGCAAGTGTCTTACCTGGCATTGTCAGAAAGTGATACCTCTCATATTCTGGCTCGAAGAAATGCATGCTGGTATGGCGGTACTCCAGTTCTTTCAAAGTCAGGGCTACTTCACACTCGTCGCAGTTGTACTTCGGGTGAGTGATTTTGTGCACAAGTTTTATGTGCCTCTGCAGACTGCGATTGTTCGCTAACCGCAGGTCGCAGTACTGACATTCAAAGGAAGCAACTTTCGCCATTGCGAGACCGCGAAGAGAAGCATGGGGTTTCCTAAAAACCGATTACGTAACTATGCTCAGTGCGTGCAAGCGGGCCTTCTATATCTGCGGGTGCTCTGACCATGGAGGAAAGAAAAAGCTGAGAGATGCTGACGTCACTCTTTGCGAAGCATGAGTGACGTCGGAAGGCGTGGCAGATATCTTCTCTTGTGCATATCTCTCTCCTCCGGCCCGCAACCATGCACGAACTGCGTGGGCTGCACAGGCGCGCCTGTAGCAATCCGAAAGCATCTACTATTCTGACAAAAGATGCAATCGCGATGTAACGTTGGCGAAGTCTGAGTATTCTGCCCTGGCATTGAAACAAGTTTAAAATAAACTCCTCACATTAGACCGTCATGTTGGACTCCGCAACTTTTGCGGGATTTTGTGAAAAGCAATATGGTTTATTGGTCCAGCCAACTGAAACTGTCCTGATGGCTTCTAAACCCACCATGTTGTATTAGTGGTTTTGGCGTTGCGCTGCGAAAGTGAGGTTGTGGGATCACATCTTGGTCGTGGAGGCCGCATTTCGACGGGGTTCGACGAAGTAAAAATGCAATGCCCGTGTACCGTACGTTAAACACATGTTAACGAATCCCGCGCGGTGAAAATTAATCCGCAGTTCACCGCTACGGTGTGCCTCATTATCAGTTCTCGGCTTTGGCATGTGAAGTGTCAAAATTTGAATGTTTGATTAACCGCAGGTACGGTGGCTGCCTAGTTCCTGCGTCATTTTAGATTACCTTTATCGTTCATTTCTACCTTCGTTTCCTCTGTTTGGGCTCCCTGGGGCTAGACCATAGTGGTTATGGCTAGACGCGGCGATGAAAAAATCAATGAGTCTAGAAGTTCAGGACAACATTCATTTGGGATAGATGGTGCATACTTGATTTAGGACGGAACAGCGCCAACGAAGACGTTCACAAGTGGGGAGAACGACATAGGACAAGCACCATGTTAAAATTGGCTCCAAGGCGCTGTCAATACAGGTTAAGAAAATGTTAGTAAGCACCGGGGCGACGCAGGACCCAATACAAATCCCTTGTCTTTGTCGATAAAACTTGTTCTCAAAAGAGATTAACGTCACATCAAGGTAAAATTCTAGCATTTTCATAAAATTATATATTGACACGCCAGAGGAGTTTTGGAACTCTACTGCACTGTTACTTCCTATAGCATCTCTGACAGAACGAAATAAGGCATCGTGGAGCACAGAGTAAAACAAGTCTTCAACATCTACTGAAAACACATAACCATTGGAAGTACATCCATCAAGAAACCTAACAACATCTTTTGAACTCTTTGTGGCGTACGGATCTTGAACTTTAAGGGATGTAAGGTGCTTTTGAAGAAACTTGCTTAACACAATCAGCCAAGTTCCATTTTCGCTGACCACTGTTCTGAATGGCACGGACAGTTTGTGCGTTTTGGCCGTAAAGAACATGGAAAGGGCATTGCTTTTGCTGTTACCAATGTCATTGGCCAGCGTGCTCAGATCTAATTCTTTGCACATCGCAGCCGCCTTGCCTCTCACTCGCGTAGCACTAGCTTTCAGAGGGATGAAGTTCTTTGCAATTGCTTCGCCGGCTCTTTTTTGAAACTCTTCCTCGGTGAGCACCACAAACCCACCATCCTTGTCAGCTTGAAAAAGCCGGAGTCTATTCTTCCTGAAATACGACACGACTTTTCCCATAGAATCTTTGCTAGTCAACGTGTTAGTGCTGGTCGTAGATCTTATAAGCGTATTCACACCATCTAGAAGGCATCTTTCACGGTTTTCTTCCAACGCCTTTCCTGCTATGCACCTATTAAGCGCCAGGAACTCATGTGCTTCTATCCGTGGCTCGTGGCTGAATTTCGGACCTTTGTTCAACACCTGCCTGACATCGTTGGGAAGATCAACGTCTCCGATGACCGTCACCAGCCTTTCCGGGGGCTTCTTGTCCTTCTTCAGAGAAGACGACCGTAAACACTGGTTCCGTGTCTGAGCCCATCAAAATATATATGTATATATATATATATATATATTATAGAGAGAGAGAGAGAAAGAACAGCGCATTAGTAACTCCCAGTTATGGATATCCATACATTTGTTCCCGCGAGCAGGCATCATGTAATGAATGATGGTAGACCAAAAAATATTTCGCGTTTCTTTCCGGATAAATACATGAACATTAATAATGCCTTGGTTTTCATACTTATTAAGAAGTAAAGGAACATTACAGGTTAGCGATTGCATTAGATAAATTGTTAGCCTTTTTGGCACGAGCCATCTATCCTGGCTGTAGTCCCGACAGTGATTTTACAAGTGAAGAGACTTTGTTAGAGGAAAAAAATATGAATAGAGTAAAGGAAAGCCATACAGATCTGGCAGTTTGAAATCGCATTAAATTTGGTGAAAAGTGGTGATGTTGTGTGGAGGTATGGAACGTTAGCAATAATTCCGACGTGCACGTTTCTGAAGAAAAAGCTTGTGTTAGTGTTCACAGTGGTGCCCCACACATGCATGCAGTAGTTAATATGAGACGCAAATAGTGCCTGGTAAATTTGTAATTTCAACTGTTCTGGAAAGAAATAATATTTTTAAGGCCGTTGTGGCTGGCCCATCGCAATAAAGTGGAAAGGAGTGCATTCGCTTTAGGAATGACATCGCAAGCCTCCAGACCAGAGACAAACAGGCTGGTATGATCCACATATAGAATGGTTGTTGCCTCACTTTCTGCAAGGGTTCATCGAGCAATAAGGTTCCCAAAGAGCTCCAGCCGCACGGGAAGGTGCGAGGTGAAATCCGGCAACACTCATGCAGGCGGCTGTTCCCCCACTCTCCATTCCCCCCAGCCGCACTTTGCTTCGCTGCACCGCTCATTCTTGGCTCAGCAGCCGTCCGATATGGAGGTTCCCATTGTTGATCGCGCCAAGTACGAGATTTGTTCCGCAATTCGCTTTTTGCACGTCAAGGGGACTCCCCCGTGGATATTCATCATCAGTTGACAGAGGTGTATGGCGACAAGTGCATGTCCGTTCAACACGTCCGAAAGTGGTTTAGGGAGTTTAGTGCCGGTTGAAAGAAAGTCTACGATGAAGAACGGAGTGGAACACCGTCAGTTTCGAAGGTGGTTATCAAGATGGCCCAACGCAAAGTGCTTCGGAAGAGGAGGATCAACATCTGTGAACTTATTGCTCAGATTCCTGGAAGTTCTTACGGTACAGTGGAAAGAGCTTTGACTAAAGTATTGGGGTATCAGAAGTGTTGTGCTCAATGGATATCGCGGCTATTGACATCAGACTACAAGGAGAAACGCCTTGACTGTGCTCGCCAGTTTCTTCAAAATTGTCAAGAAGATAAGGAAGGATTGTTGGACTCCATTTTTATGGGAGACTAAAAGTGGGTGTTTCATTTCACTCCTGATATGAAATAAAAATACCAAGAGTGGCGTCACCCAGAGTCACCAGTCGCAAAGAAGTTCAAATTCCTTCTGCTGGCAAAGTCATGGCCACTGTTTTTTGGGATCATAAGGGAGTACTGCTGATCGATTTAATGGAACGTGAGACAACAATCAACTCTGAGAGTTATTGTGCAACACTATGAAAACTCAGGCAAGCTATTCAGAACTGCCGGCGAGGACAACTGGCAGCCAGTGTAACACTGCTTCACGACAACGCCCGACCTGACGTCTCCTGTCAAACCCAGGAACTTTTGACAAACTTTGGGTCGACTGTCATGCCCCACCCACCGTACAGTCCGGACCTTGCACCTAGTGATTATCACTTGTTCCCCAAGCTAAAAACATTTTAGTAGCCAACGCTTCCGGAGCGATGAAGTCGAAGAGGTGAAATGCTTCCTCAGTGGGTCGGCGGCAGACTTCTACGACACTGGGATACAGAAATTGGAGCACTGTATACAAAAATGCATAGAAAAAGATGGCGATTATGTAAGGTTCATCTTTCCAATAATGTAAATTTCTATGAGAATAAACAATGTTCTCTACTTCTAAAATTGATGGGAACCTTATTTCTGGATCAACCTTCGTATGTCTATCATGTCATTAACGTAAATGTCGAAGGGGACCTAAAATGCTGCCCTGTGGGACACCTAACAATATTGCCGTCCAAGGAAATACTATTTCCAATAACAACGCATTGCCTGCAATCAAGCAGATACGAACACAACAAAATATGTCATTCCATGTACACCGTTTGCAGTCAACTCTGTTATTAGAATCTTGTGTTGCAGACTGTCAAAAGCCTTGCTGTAGTCAATAAATATCCAGACTACTAGGTTTCATTTTTCTAGCTTCTTGATTAACACCTGCTGAACAAGCAGTACAGTTTCGGTAGAGCAGGTCATCAAAGCTGTTTCTCCATCGCCAGGGTTTGTGTCATGCTCTCCAACCATGATTCCTCGCTCCTTTGTGCCCTCCAGAGGGGCACGGTCATGGCCCCCCAAACAAGGGGCTTAAATCACCACAGCAATGAAATTGCAATTTTTCGCTTTTAATATGCTTCAGTGCAATACATTGCATAAGCTTCCCTGCTTAACTCAACTGTAATGCGGCAGAGGTGACTTTAGGAAGACTTTCTAGACATGCCAAACAATATGTGCATTCTGGTCAGAACTACACCTGACTTAACATTCCGACACGTCGGCGTATGGATGGCCCTTGTGCAGTTTAAGAGCACGAATACGCATGCTGGTTGTGGCTTGAGGAAATGCGATTTCTTAAACAAGTTTCAATGCCAATGCCCTAGACTAAGCTTCACCGCAATGCAGTTGTGTTATGCACTGGAGCTTCTGTAATGTATTGCGGTCCATCACTGCAGCAACGTCAGAACCAGCTTTGAATGGGTGTCATGCGAGTTTTTAGATGTCTGTGACAGATGACGGCAGATGTGCGCATGTATAGTCGGGAACATGTGCAAGGCTGTGTTGCAGTCTCGTATATGGAGCTTGCAAGATGGGCGAAGCAAGGGCCCAAATCACCACAACCCTGCCGGAAATAGCTCTAAATCCCTGCCTGTACACTTCTTAAGGGTTTCGGTGCTTTTACCGTAATTGGAGATTGCACATATAATACTATATTTTCAAAACTGAGCCCATTGGAACATCTTCCTGTTCATGCTATGCACACAAAAATGAGGAATAAGGGAAAAATTATGCAGATCCCACACCCTGTGGGAATTGATGTAAGTGAAGCTTTCCATGCTGGATGCTCTGATTGACGATAATTAGCAGTGTTGACGGCTAAAGCTTAATTTCTTCAACGTTTAGGCTAACACGAGATTGGCGAATTGATGTTAAACGTTACCTTGTGGGCACCACTGCTGTTTGTCTGCGTAATAGGCAGAACACACAGGGAGAGGTGTTTGCATGAGGCATTGTTGTGGGCCATATCTTGTAACCCGAGAGGGTTAAGTGTTGTCATTTCCTCATATGGCACATCGCGTTATGGCAGAAGTTTTAAGCTTGAATTGGATTATGGGGCTGTACGTGCCAAAACGACACTCAGATTATGAAGCACGGCATAGTGGCAGACTCCAGATTAATTTTGACACCGTGATGTTCTTTAATGTGTCCTAAAATCTAAGTGCACATGGGTTTTCTATTTCGCCCCCGTCGAAATGTGGCTCCCGCGATTGGGATCAAATCCATGACCTCTCGCAATGCCATAGCAGCAGAGCTAATAATGCAGCGGGCACAGAAGTGTTGATTTGACGGTCAACCACTTCTGTAGTGTTTCCTGGACGCTGCAGTGTGCTTTAATTAATGCGGCTCTGCTTCTGCACGCCGTGTGAATTGCCCGCTTGACATATTTTCATTGTGTTTATTTTTTCAGAAATAGCAGCAACGTATTGTATTGTGCCTTGTACATAAGCACACCGCAACTGCTGTTGTATGTTAGTGGAGTTTCCTTGCCTTCTCATGTCACTTCCCCCATCTTATATGGGAACTGCCTCTTCTCCTCCCTCTTCTTCTCTCTACAGTTCTATCTGTGTCCCCTCTCGCCTCGCACATAAGCGCTGCAGTTTCTTCAGTGCTTCTGAGGGGAGTCACGGATAATTGCAGCTGTCAGGTGGCTAATGTGACAACGGCCAGGGAGCTCCAGAGGACATTGTGCACATTCGATGCGGTGGGGTGAAAACAAGCTTCTCCCATCTCCTTTCCTCTCTTACTTGTGCCTGTCATGTATATACACACTCTGAACCCCCCCCCCCCCCCCCCGATGTGGTGTGTGTGACATCAGCAGCAGTCCACAGCAGCAGCTGGAGTGGGAAAGTCAGAGGAAGAGACAAAGAAAGCTTCACTTTAAAACAAAATGCGTAAAGGTTTCTATGCTTACCCAATGAGGAAACCCGTCCATCACGTAAGATGATTGCTTTCAAGATAAGGCCCGCATGAGCGAGCGAATTGTAAGATCGGGCCTGCGCAGCCGTGCCATAAGCAGCGGCCGCTGATGTACAGTTGATAATGGTTTGCATCGAGAGGAGGCAGCATCATTGACCACATCTACGTATGACGTCTCCCTAACGTGACAGTTCAATTACGTCACGTAGAACAGCACGCATTGGCCAATGCTCATCTTCCATGAAGCAACAACATCATCCAAATGCACCATAATATAAAAGGAGTGAACAGTGCTACTACTGGCCTCTGCTTTATACTCATGCTGGTCTCAGTTTAACATTTTGGTGTTGCAAATGCGCTTCTCCATTTCATGATTTTTTTCGTGGCGTTTCTCGCAATTATATGAAACGCAGCAGCATATGACGACAAAACATTAGGTGATCAGTCGCAAATGCTTATGCATCATTTAGATAACTCCCACAGGATACTCTGCATGTAATTTTATCTTTTTCCACTTTCAGTATGCTTCAGCGCTATGGTATGCTTGACCGCGTAACCTTGCTATGTCCAGTGTTTGTGACCCCTTCCCACTGTTGGTATACTTCATCACAATGCTAAGTGCATGGTTGAATGCATAACACCACTGTATTGGGATGAAGCTAACTTATGGGTCTGACATTACAGTTTTAATTTAGCGTACGCAACTATAGCGTATGCTATACGCTAAAGTATATATAGCGTATGCTAAGCAGCACACATTTCTTTAGGTTGAGTTGGCCTGTGAGATGTTCAGATCTTAAAGGCCATGTGCCGTCATTGCGGCTATCTCCCGACTGTAGCTATAGGTGGTGCTAACATGTCGGATGTTTCTTTCGTTAGGTTTCAACTCACTCGAAACGAGAAGCGATCTCGAAAACACCACAAGGTTATCCATAATACTCTGTCGTCGAAGCAGCCTGAGACTAAGCGAAAGCCATTTACACAGTCAGTTGCAAAGAACGAAGTCCATTTTACAAAAGCAACGCCAAATTCAATTCGAAGCTGGCAGCCGGGGCCGCCGCCATGTTTCACGCAAATTCCGCAAACCACGTAAAGACACTAATGCTAAATCTGAGAAATAGTGCGCGTACGCTATACGCAATGGGTCGTTTAGCGTTCTGCGCATGCGCAGTGATGACCCACTATTTTATAGCGTACGCTAAACTAAAACGGTCTATTATGCAGCACATTTTAGATGCTTGCTGGTTTTAAAGTCCGAAAGCGGAGACACAACAGCGTCGCACACTATCACGTGAGGAAAACTAACCGCTGCATGGAGCAAGTAGCATCAGCATAAGCACTAGATTACAGTTGAACAGCTCTACAATGAAGACCACAATTAATTTGCCTGTAAAACAAAGAAACTTATGTGTACCTGGCGGCTGATTTACGTTTATAAAACGAATGCCGCACCAGTGCTGCCACTGCCCCGCGAAGATGTCACCAGGGTAAGCTGTGCGCTAGCGCTAACAGCAGTGTATTTGAAGAGCATGCTGATATTACTAGTTCTGTTGCCCTGCTCCAGGATTCACTCACCTCGTATGCTACTTGTTGTGACGGATCAATGGCTGACGAATGCATGGATAGGCCGCGAATGTCAACGAAGGCGACCAAAAATTTTGCAGCAAGGGAGGCTTAGGGGCACTAGACAATCGGGGGCTTTGCTTTGCATGGTTCCTGCATTTGGTTGGAGAGCAAGCTGGGAACCTCAATGGAGCATAGGGTGGCTACAGTAGAACGTGCTGTCAGGGATATTTTGCAGAGAAAAATTAGCGGTCTATTTCATTAAGTCTCTCTTGAATTCTTGTTAAAGATTTTCTTTTGTTGAAAGTGCTTAGCTATTGTGAGCAGTGAGCTGCGCAACCTTTAAAACAAAGTGACCTGCATAGCAAAGGATTTTGAAGGTGCGAGCACTTTGTTGAAATGGCGTTTGACTACATAAATACATTCAGAGCAGCGCTTTCTACCCTTTAGCCCATGCAGAATTTGTAGGTCCTATTTGCGCCAACAGGATCTGCCGATGTACTGCAGTGAAGCCTTTAATATGTGTCCCAATGTCCAATGCTACGGAGTTCAATATATCCATTTAATGTCTGAGCAAGTTTGATGTATGAAGTTTCATATACATGTAATTCTCTTGGTGATTCATCACCTGTTATTTAAGCAGTAATTCTATTTATAATTGTTTCATATAACAAGGTTTAATTGTAATGAATTATTGCTATACGACATTCTTTCCATTACTATAACTAATACTCTCAAGCTTGGAATCTCCCAGCTTCCTCATACAGTTGGCCAATGGGACAGTGCACCTGACACAACAAGCCATGTCGTACACTTACTCTGTGCATATTTACAGCCCATGCAAGCTTGTGCTGAAAGCTTGTTGCTGCTTGCAGAGGTAAACGTTTCACTTGACTGTTGTAATGATCTCGCTGACTATGTGATGGAATAAACAGTTACTCCACAATAAAACATAGTATGAGGCCATTTTGTAAACATGAGCTTGAAGTAAAACTGTGCCATGCATCGTCGAAAAAGGAAAACAACATTACAGGGATGAGGATACTTATCGTGGGCTTGTCTCTATAGCTTTTATGTCTTGCTTTGTCCACATTATGCTGCACAGTTTTAGTTGAAGCGGTTATTGGCTGGCAGACGTCTTCCCATCATGTTACTACGAGTTTTGATGAAAGCAGTCTTGGCCAGCCTCTCTACCCCTGGTTCTCTGGCTTAGGTACTGGTGCCTCCAGTAGTTCAGATTTGAATGGGTGCAAATTAATTTTCCCTCTCAGTGAAATCATACCAACTTTCCCAGGTTACCGGGCTTCTACAATTCCTCCTAAGTTGAACTTGTTCAACAGCTTTACCGAGTACTTTAAGTAGGCAGTGTATTCTATGTCGTAGGGCAAACAGAAAATTAGCATAAGCACTCTTGCTTTCAAGCTGCCATAGACTTCGAGTTAAAAGTGCAGTCGAGATCAACATGTCCAACCTTGATCCCTCCAGCCAATGTGCCAGCCTTCCCTATGAGCCACTACTTGCGAAGGTGAACATACCTTCTTTGTTCCATGCAAAACATTTTGTTAACTGTTTCCAGGAAAAAGTAGTTCAAGCATAAATGGCCAACGCATGCTCTTCATACCAGGTTGCCATGGATAATGGAGACGATAGGAAAGTACAGGCCAGCGTCGCTGTCCCAGATCCATCCGGCAGCTTTTCTGTCACAGGTCCATGTGTCCTAACTGCTGGTCTTCAATGGGTGTTGACACTGTCTCCTTCTATAGGGGGCATTTTCTGACATGCTCTTCTGTGGGAGAATGCCCCATTCATAAAAAGAAACAACAAAGATTGGACACAAAATGGTGCAGCTCATTAAAAGAAAATTACTTGCTGGGTTCGCCACTGGGCCGTATGCGTTGGCGCTCGTGACTCGACAAAAAGCAGCCGCAGCGGCACGCACAAGCTCAGGCTTCACATAGTTTCGCGCCCATCGCAAGAGGGGCACCTCACGGCTACATTCGGATATCGCCGGCGCACAAGGAGGAAGTGCAGAAACATGCACGCTTGCAGTCTCAGAGGGACGCGCATGCATGCAAACTCGATACCATGGGTGCACAGCTAGAAGGGAAGAAGGGTCGTTTTGCCACACGCTTGCGCACCCTGTAACATTTTGTGGGCGAGTGTACATGCTAGACATGTCTGTAGTGCTTATTTTTGAAATGTGATCCTTTGGGATGTATAATACATATAATATGCATCTTAGCTTTGTTGTGCATTAAGAAGAATTTTTTTTACAAATACTATATAATTATCTGAAAAGATGAATGTTTCTTTAGATTTCACACATTTATTTTGCTACATTGTAAATGTATATCCTAATAGATTAGTGTTTCGTATGTTATACGTTTGCCGATAGGAGACTTACTGCTGCCATGCGAGGGCCTTCAGGCACATTAAAGCTGTATGTTGCAGCTTTTCGCCTGGAGGACACCCAACAAAGTTTGTTGGAAATAAAACCATTTCTGGTATGGTAAGTCGAAAATTCTATTTCAAGTCGCTGCCTCTAGACCCTTCGTGCCAACCGCCATTTTGGCAAGGCTGTGTGATGTCTGGGAATAAGGCTGCTTTGATGGATTTCAAGACCAGATAGCAGCCTTCCTTCACACACTCTGGCACCAAAAAGGGCAGCACAAGTGTCAGTGTTACTTGTGCTACAATTCCTTCACTTGTGCTATAAATAGCAGCAGCAAACTGCCAAGATGCAAAAGCAAAACAATGAATGAGGGCCATAACGTATTTCCCAGCTCCTGAAATCAGTTCCAGTTTTTCCAATAGATAAAAGCATGGCCTTCAAGATCAGCTTCGATTACCAGTGGGAACAGTTTCCGAGGGTGCCAATTCATTTCATCAAGACTCAGTGTTGCCACACTGCTTTTGATTGAAGTGTGAGAAAAAAATATTGAAGTGAACGTTTTCTAACACATTGCATGCAGTCAAATTTTATTTCTGTTATGCTTTCCTTTTATTTCAAAGCAAAAAAAAAACCAAAAATCTAAGAAAGCAAGAAGCAAAACAGAAAGAAAAATATCTCAGTATAGGGCATCATTGCACAGTGTTGTGAAACCAGATGTGCACGCCTGTGAGGGTGATGATTGGCCAAGTGTGTGCACTATACATTCAGTGATGCTACAGGCATGCACTCTGCTGTTTGCGTTTCATTTGACGCTGATAGTACATCCACACAATGTAGCCACAGGGACAAGTGAGCAGTCAAGTGAAGCTTTTTGAGATCATGTTTAGTTGGATCATGCAAATAAAATGCATTAATTAATCATATGCCATTAAATATACAAGCACAAGTACACAAATTACTGTGCATGACAGGAGTGGCTGCGAAGATGTATAAGGCTCACACAAAGGCCGGACAGCAGACAAAAGACGATGATATTTAACTCATTTCGCCAGGAAAAATGACTTCGAAGTTTGTGCATTAAGTACGAAGAAAATCCGAGGATACCTAAGCACTTCTTACGAGTTGTGAATACTTTAATGTCCAACTGAACGCCACTGAGCAGTCCGAGTTATGAACTCCTCGCGGGCAAGCGGGCACGTTAAGACGCTTGGCACATATTGATTTAGCTTAGCCTCACCGAGGCGCAGTTAGAACACACACAAGAGCTTGAGTAGACAAGGAACAGGTGGTAACACAGGCTTGCGAGAGGGAAGGTGATGTTTTGTCGTAGCAATGCACTCTCCCCTCGCGAAGTAGCGCAGCAGCAGATGTTCCCCTTCACTCGCTTTCCTCTGCTGAGACACGAGCCAGCAAATGCAAGCTAGTGTCATGAGCGCGCCTCGTGTGCTCACATGGCGTCACAGTCAACGGGAAATTAGGCACCGTTTTGCTGCTACAGGTGCTGCCGGCTTTTTCACTGAAGGAACCATTTAACATTCTTGCATAAAAAAAAATCCTGTCACTGACCACATAATAAACAGCAATAAAGAAATTCCGTTAAAAGTATTGCATCAAACCAGCTAACAGCACGAAAGATTGACCAAAGCTGTCAGGCTTGGCTGCTGAAAATTAATGTCTTGTAGCAAGGTTTAACGAGCGAAAATGATATGCAAGAATACTCAGAATGATGCGAATGCTCAGATGCTAAGCTCTGCTCTTGTGCAGGAGCTTGGCAATGCAGCTGGCATAAATGCCAGTCTTCTGACTACTACTCTGGTTTCATGAAAAGTAGGTTATTCTGGCAAGAGTATCACTGCAACATCACTGCAGTGCATTTTTACTTCACAGTGAGTAAGTACACTTTTACTTCACTGTGTCAGATAAACAAGCCGACAGACGTTTGAAGTGGTTCAACCACGATTCACAGCTGGAGAACAGGATAGCAACCATATAATTTGGCGAGATGATTAGACAACAGGCAAAGGAGAGTGGACAAAAGTTGGAGGTGAAAGCTGTTCTGTTTGACTGTGGCGAGGTGTAATGGAGTCATCAAGCAACAGGCAATGGCGATGGTGCTTCCTAGCGTGCTGATATTGTTCTGGCTGCAAGGCACATAATGGTGATTACTGCATTTTATAGTGTCCCATTTTTCTTTAGATGACAAAGTATTTAAATTTGTGTATTGGTTACATTTGCAGTGACATCCAAAATCCAGATTTGTACTGGGCAAAGACAATACTTAAAAATTAAGTTCAGTGGTTTTACATGCCAAAATCACTAAATGATGATGAGGGATGCAATAATGAGAAACTCTGGATTAATTCTGACTACCTGGGTTTAACATGCACCCAATGCAAGGCGCACAGCATTTTTTGCATTTTGCCCCGATCGAAATGTGGCCGCAGGGGCTTGGATTTGATCGCACGGCCTTGGGCTTAGCAGCCAACACCAAAGCCACAGCACCAGTAACATTAAAACAAAGCAGTGATTTGATAAAGCATGTAAGAGCACAACGATTTTTAAGCATTGCTTCATGCTAAGGTCTAAGTTCGGTACTGTCACACAACAACCACAATAATGAGATGAACAACGGGGGTAAAATGCTAAATTAAGCTGCAAAATCGTGAAACAAAAGCCTTTGAAGCTGTGAAGTTCTTTAGGAACTTGCAAGGTGTGGACATTTGGACATGCAAAGGATGTAGCCTTTGGAAACAACTTGCCAAGTTAATTAGTTGTTTTTTACTAAAGCAATACTTCATCACAATGCAAATAGCTATAATTTCAGTATGCTCCAAGACTGAATGCCCTATGA
Organism: Dermacentor variabilis; assembly: GCF_050947875.1. Lineage (NCBI taxonomy): Eukaryota > Metazoa > Arthropoda > Arachnida > Ixodida > Ixodidae > Dermacentor > Dermacentor variabilis. Next base: position 8,641,084 of record NC_134568.1, read on the forward strand.
TGAAAATTTCTATTGCATTTCTAGCAAGTTATATGGAGCAACCAAAGGTAAGAGACATTTGATGCTAGTGTTCAATAAATTTCAGTTATTAGACAGCACTCGTCCAGTGCCCTTCCGTGTGTCTTCCATTGCTTCCGCGCTGATTAGTAAGTATGATGCTAGTGACTGCAATAGAATACGCGAAGGCCGAGAAAATAGCAATGGCAATGAAGAGCTATTGCTTGAACAAAAAAAAAAAAGAAAGCATAGGTGTAGTGCCAAAGCAGAAAGGAGAACATGAACGAAAAGTATGTGCAAAGTCATACATGACAAGAGAAAGCAGCAGGCAAGATGTTGTGAGCAGGGGGGTGGGGGGTGGGGAGGAGTATTCTGTAAGAGCCCACCTAGTGGACTGTCCATTTCGGCCCCTACTGATTGGCTAGGGCTGCTCGTCTCCTCCTCTCACAGAGCTGAATCCAATCTGCAGTGGCCGAAATGGACAGCCCACTAGGTGTACTCTTACAGAATACCCCCCCCCCCCCCCCCCCCAGGAGAAAATGATGAGATGGATTCTTGCCTTGTGAAGTGCAGCAACTGTTTTTTTTTTTTTCTGTTCAGAGCCAACGTGAGTGAGACTGGAGATGTAATGGTGATATGAGGCTTTGATGTGGAGATAAGCTGTGGTCTGGGATGAAGCACAATTTTGGTTTCCAGCTGTGGATGAATTTCCAGGAGACCCTGCAGATAAAAGTTTTTTTAGCAATTAATAATTCACGTATCTGGCAAAAGAAATCATTACAGTGAACATGCGGCATAAGCAATAGACAGCCAGGCACATATAGCAAAAGACAGTGCCACTGTAGAGGAATGGAGACAGGGAAGAGCAACAAAAAGTGATCAAGCATGTGCAGGGAGAAGGGTACAGAAAAACTACAAGGGATCACACAAAGGAGATCAGTTTGACAGTGACGACAAGAGCAGCACTTATGAGCACAAATTTCAGAAGAAAGTAGCAAATTAATTGGGTCATAAGTTGCCAAAGAGCAAGCACTTTCTGTCACGAATGCTACTGATGCCAAGCATCAGTCCTGGCGCTGTTAAGGAAGTGACGGCGCAGTTGTGGCAAGGGATAGCAGCAGGTGTCTCATAAAAATGGCAGTACCGGGCAGTACTGGGCTACAGTGAGCCAAGTGTACCAGCCTGTGCTTCTTGAAATCTGTCGCCTATGTCGAGTTTAAATGCACTGCTAAAGTGGGTGTACGTCGGAAAGACTTTCTCGCCCGTGCGGCGCTCGTGCCGAGTTGGTGATGGCGGATTATTGATTTAATGAGCCATCTTTCGTCTCATTAAAGATGTTTTGCGTCTCTTCCCGGGCGAGGAATAGGGGCCATAGTGTAGACCAGGCATGCTCTCCTGAAGCAGTACCTTCGCTCGTGCAACGCTTTTTGTACGCTGCTCTCCGACTTTTAAATGGAATATTTGAATGGTCCCCTTCGATATAAATAAAGGTTCTTCAGCAAAACCATGTGCAATAAATCGGTAAGCGGGAGCCGCAGAGCTAGCGAAACGGAAGCAAAGCAGGCAAGTCGGACGTACATTTAAATTAAATTATGGGGTTTTACGTGCCAAAACCACTTTCTGATTATGAGGCACGCCGTAGTGGAGGACTCCGGAAATTTCGACCACCTGGGGTTCTTTAACATGCACCTAAACCTAAGCACACGGGTGTTTTCGCATTTCGCCCCCATCGAAATGCGGCCGCCGTGGCCGGGATCGGATGTACATTTAGACAGAGCGTTATTATAAGCTCAGGTGCTCTCGTGAGGGCTCCGTTTGCCGGTGACGTATGCCGTCCTGTCGCAGTACTGGTAAAAATCCATTATATCGTCGGGACGAAAAAAGCACCCCGCCACTTCTATAACACCAGTCGGAACACTGCGGCCGCCATCACGTTTCAGAGTGGTCTACGGCCATAAATTGCATAACGACTTTCGCTTTTCCCAGCTACAGGGTGCTAAATGTGTTTCGACATCCAGACATGCATGTTCACACGTATCTCTTGAAGGGTGCAGTATGCACCGATAACCAGCACATCATGGACACGGCGTAATGCTTTGGCATTACGCCGTGGCATTAAGTTATCCGATTGGTCCTCGATATCACAGGTTCACTGATCCCGTCGCACGTTCCGTATGTTACCAAAAAGCGCAACAAACCTACCGGCAACATCCAAGGAGACGCAGGAGGAACACTTATGCACGACGCATGGCACGCACGGCTTCGTCAAGAAAGGAGACATTGATTTGAAGGATCGCCAGCCGACACACGGCAAAATGCGCGCCTAGGGACAAACGCATTCGAAACAAGCAAATCGGCTTCTCCTCCGTAGTATCTAAGCAAAGGGAGGAATTTCAGGCGCAAACGCCCCAGATTTTCTCTCTCGCACCCGCTGAAACGACTGGCCAATCCCGTGAACTGGCGTTTCCTCTAATGACCGTCTCGTGGCACAGATTTTCTCTCTCGCACCCGCTGAAACGACTGGCCAATCCCGTGAACTGGCGTTTCCTCTAATGACCGTCTCGTGTCTCGTCACTGGGCACGGCCCAACATGTGCGAAGCCTTGTCAGACCGCTCCGCCGGACTCTTTCTATAAAATGCACCTGAGCATCGTTGTTGGGTTCTTCTGACAGCGTCTGCTTCGTCGCCGTTTCATGGTAAGGCCACAGCAAGTTCTTTTGCGCGTTGTTAACGACTTATTTTCTTCGCATTTCGTTATGTCACTGTTAGCCGCACGAACGAGTGACGGCGGCCTTGCAGCTATGAACAGCTGCTACCCATTTGCTACGCTGACTTTCATTTCGTGTTCTTGTTTGTATGCGCAACAATGAGCGGTGATGCTGGCGATAACAGCGATACGGCAGCGTCCGAGCTGCTATGCACGTTCGATACAATGACGAAGTCAGAAAATAAAATAAAATGGGTCGTTAAGAAATGTGGCCTATGAACACATGCCGTTCGGGGCAGAGAGCTTTATGATACGCGCGGCGACTGCTGAAAAAGTATGCTCTCCTTCTGCAAAAGAGGAGGAGTGCGGATGTTTTCATGTCGGCTCCGGCTTTCTCAAATGTTATCGCAGATTTCTCTGTGATTAGCGACCTAAAGTTCACCAATCGACTCTTGAAGTTCTCCGGACTCTGTGGACACCTCGCTTTCAGGTGGGACTTTCCATTTTCCTGGGAACCGCACCTTTTCTCCACCCGCCACGTCGCCGCCGCGCTAAGCCTAGCTGGCCGGTCGTTACGCCTCCGACTGCACCGACTGGGTCACGGCGGCGTGTCGCGCCTCGGCGCGCGGCGTTTACATCTCCTACCAGAGTGATCCCGCACCTCTGTCTTCACTATGGAGATCCAGGTCGCCGGCCAGGATATTTCGCCAGATGAAGTGACCGCCCAGTCTGGCTGGCTCACTGCACGATCCCGCCGCTCAAAACGCGGCACGGACAACTTGACCCCGGCCGATGAATCATCTCAAGCCCCAAGTAGCCGGCCCCGCTCTCGGGTGAGGCAGCCCGTTAAAGCTCAAGTTTTGAAGGCGGGCCGCATGCCGCCGCTTCCGACGGAGGATATCAAGATTGTCATCCGCCCCAAGGGCGCCCTTCATATAGCCAAGATCGGCAGTCCCGTGGTAACCACCGCCATTCTCCAAGCAGCCAACTTCACGGACGAAGAAAGCTCAGGAGACACTGTCTGCCCGAATACGGAACAAAACATCGTTGTCGTCAGCACACCTCGCCCGGACCATGCAGACCGGTACGCTCGCATCCGCTCTATCCATGTGAACGGCGTCAACCACGAGGTCAATGCATACGAAACCGCAGCTGAGCACACGACGAAGGGGGTCATCCGTGGGATCCCACTCACAGACTCCCCAGCAGATCCACAACAAAATTGTCACTGCCCGAAACCCGACAGCCTTGGCAGCCAAGCGCATCGCTTCTACTACAACAGTGATAATCGCTTTTGACGGACTGGATGTGCCTTATCAGGTCCGCTACGGTTCCACGTTACTCCCATGTTCGCTATATCTGAAGCAAATTGACATTTGTTACCAGTGTGGCCGCCTCGGACACCGTATGGACGTTTGTCCCTACCCAAGTAACAAGATATGCCGGGGCTGCGGTGTCCGCAACCCTCCCGCCGACCATAACTGTAACCCTAAGTGCTCGCTCTGTGGTGGTCCCCATCTCACCGCGGACAAAAGCTGTGCCGCTCGATATAAAACCCCGTACGTCATCCGCAAGCGTATCGGAGAACGACGAACAACCAGCCAAGCCACCTATAAACAAGCCGGCCCCTCCACCCTCAGCACCAGAACCAGGCCACGCTCCCGCACACCGTCAAGGGGGAGCCGTTCCCGCTCCAGAACTCCATCTCGATCCAGGCAACAACGCTCAAGATCCCGGTCCGCATCGGCTTCACGCATCACATCTACCAACCACAGCAAGGTGAGCTTCGCAGACGCTCCCATGGGCACCTCGCGAGAGGGTCGTAAGATCGCCAACACACAAGTCACCTACCCTCCTCTTTCACCAGAAAACCCAGAAATAGCTCAGCTTAAGCGCGAGAACGCCATCCTACGCGATCTCCTAACTAAACTCTCGCAGGAGGTTAGAGACCTCAAACAGTCCCAAACACCAGCCCCTACGCCTATCGCACAGAACGTCCCTGCCCCTAGTCAGGAGGCCCCCTCGACTCCCGCCCCCAAGAAGAGAGCCCTGCAAGATGGAGCCACGGGCCAGGTCCGCTCTGAAGTCAAAGACATGCTCATCTCACTTCAAACAACTATTAGCACTTTCCAACATGCACTGGACTCCATCCAGCAAGCCTTCATTGGTATTGTCCAACGCGTGACCAACCTGGAAACTCATATTCTCACGCCTCCTAGCCATGCCGCCCCCGTCTACGACCCTTCCGGGACGCCGATGGCGACATCCACCATCTCCCATCATGGCTCACACTAACCAAGACGCCCTCATTTGGCAGTGGAACTGCCGAGGCTTTCACCATAAACAACCGGTACTCAATCAATACCTACGCCAACATACCCGCCGCCCGGATGCTATCCTACTTCAAGAAACCAACAACGCCCCGACCACGCTCCCCGGTTATCAAACCTTCCATACCACCCACCCTCTTCACCGGGTCTCCACCCTAGTACGGCGTCGTATTCCTGTTATTGAACATGATCTCAATAGTCCTCGCATCGAACATCTATTCCTCGAATTAATTCCGAATCGTAAACGCAAAGAATGCATCTTCCTTCTGAACATTTACAATAGCCCCAAGGATAAAGCAAGGTGTCGCTTCCTCACCCTCTTTAAGAAGGCTCTTCACGTAGCTGGAACGCACCCCCTACTCATCGGCGGTGATTTCAACCTCGCCCATACAGGCTGGGGCTACGTTCGCACGGAAGCTGCAGCTCGCAACCTCTGGCAAGATTACCACGACTTAGGCCTTACGCTCATCACGGATCCCTCCTTTCCTACATGCCTCGGTACTTCCACTACCTGGGACTCTACCCCCGACCTCACCTTCATCAAACATATCAACAATGCACACTGGACCAATACCCAGCAAGACCTGGGCAGCGACCATTATATCCTTGCTCTCTCTTTACCCCAACTCGCTGCCGCCCCTGCCCCCACTAAAGAATTCACCATTACCGACTGGGACGTTTTTCGAAAAATACGCATAGGTTCTACCTCGGCAGGAGGCATTACCGACATTAACACCTGGATGCAAGCGCTACGCACTGATGTTCAAACGGCCACTCGGGTGGTAACTACAGATGCCTCAGTTGAACGCATGGATAGCCGCCTCGCCCATCTTCTGGAGGCTAAAGCCTCTATCCTAGCTCGATGGAAGGGGCAGCGCCTAAACCGTCGCCTCAGAACTAAGATCTCCAAACTGAACACAGCCATCGAGGAGCATTGTCAAACCCTCAGCCGGCAAAATGGACTGAGCTGTGTAACACGGTGGATGGACAACTTCATCGCCCTTCCTCGTGGAAACTCCTCAAACATCTGCTTGATAATACCACCACCCGCACCACCCAACAGGATCGGCTGCAGAAGCTCCTTTATACGGATACCCTTAAGCAAGGTCCACAACAGGTGCTTGACTACCTCTGCACCAGATATATCTCCAGGGGACAAGTCAGTCCACACAGCAATTACATCGGTAGCCCCAACCCTACACTAGACGCCGATTTCAGCGTATCTGAAATACATGCCGCTCTACGCAAGCTTAACGGTCGTTCTGCTCCAGGGCCGGACGGGGTCACTAACAAAAGCCTTCACAATCTCGATGACGAGTCCGTGTCCCATCTGACTGACTACATCAACGATTGCTGGCGCAGTGGTGCCCTTCCAGCCGCCTGGAAGACTGCCAACGTTATCCTAATCCCAAAGCCTGGCAAACCATCTAGCCTCAATAACTTAAGGCCCATCTCCCTCACTTCATGCGTAGGCAAGGTGATGGAACACGCCTTCTTAGCACGCAGCAACAGTCACCTCGAGGACAACTCTCTCTATCCCCACACCATCATTGGATTTCGCCCTCACCTTTCTACTCAAGACGCTATGTTGCAGCTCAAACATCAAGTGCTAAACGATCGTTCCCGTAACGTTAAAGCCATCCTCGGACTCGACCTCACCCAAGCCTTTGATAACATTTCCCATGCAGCTATCCTTGACCAGGTCTCCAACCTCCACCTGGGAGAGCGAGCCTACAATTACATCCGTGACTTTCTCTCCAATCGCACGGCTACCCTCTCGGCCGGGGATTTACGATCAGACCAGCTTCCCCTTGGCAGCAAAGGCACCCCGCAAGGTTCAGTTATCTCTCCCATGCTCTTTAACTTAGTCATGATTGACCTTGCCAAGCACCTACAGCAAGTCGACAATATCAACCATACCATCTACGCCGACATCACCATCTGGTCGTACCGAGGCAGTGATGGTCAAGTGGAATCAGCCCTCCAAACGGCGATTGACACGGTTGAAGCCTATCTACAAGGGACCGGACTGCGCTGTTCGCCGGCTAAATCGGAGCTTCTGTTATACAAGCCCATTCAGCGGGGTCGCCCTCCCAAACACCAATCTGATCACCGCCCTGTGACGCCATCACCCTACGCCTTCAAGATGGCAGTCCTATCCCACACGTCCCTAGTATCCGGGTTCTCGGTCTCACCATCTCTACCAACGGCTCCAACGCCTTGGCTCTCAACAAGATCTGTGCCCAATCGCAAAACACCCTACGACTTCTTAAACGTATATCTAACCGACGAGGAGGACTCAAAGAAGAAAGCCTTCTCCGACTCGTCCAATCCTTTGTCATATGCCACATTACGTACGTTGCTGCGTACCTCAACTGGTACCGGGCTGAGCAAAACAAGCTCGACACCCTCATACGAGGGGTCTACAAGCAAGCACTTGGGCTCCCGCATTGCACCAGCACTGAACTCTTCAACCAACTGGGTGTTCACAACAACCTTTCCGAACTCATTGAAGCCCAACAACGCTCTCAGCTTGAACGGCTCACCCTTACTGAAACGGGGCGCTTTATTCTGTCCACGCTTGGCTTCACCTACCATCAGCAACAGGGCCCCAAACAACCGATCCCGACCGACATCCGTAGCTGGATCTACATAGACCCTATCCCTGGAAATATGCACCCTGAATATAACAGGGCCCGGCGCCAAGCTCGGGCCGGAGCTATCATAAAAGCCCTTGCCCACGTACCTGGCGTCACATTTGTTGATGCAGCCCAATACTCCCATGGCACACGATTTGTGGCCGTCGCCACACGCGATGGAGCCCTACACCATGCCTGCAGCGTCACTACCCCCACTTCCGAGACGGCTGAAGAAGTGGCCATCGCCCTGGCCACTTTAGATCCCACCTGTCACACCATAGTGTGTGACTCTCGCTCAGCCGTTACTAACTTCAGCAAAGGCCGTATTTCTCCCCAAGCTCTTCGCATCCTCTGCCAGGCACCACACTCTAAAGACAGCATAATCTCCCTAACATGGATCCCGGCCCATGCGGGCCCTGTCCACCCACACCTCCCCAATCTCAACGAGGTCACCCACTCCATTGCGCGAGGTCTAGTCAACCGCGCCGGAGTCACTGGAGATGAGTTGGACACCAGGGACAGTCTGACAACTTATAACGATCTCGTTAAGGCCTTTCACCTCAGTCGCCGAATCTTCCCCCCGCCTCACCCAAAGTTCAGCCGGGCGCAGGCTACCACCCTGCGTCTGCTACAAACAAACACGTACCCTTCACCCGCCCGCCTCCACCTTATATTTCCGGACGTCTACACTACCCCCAACTGCCGGTGCTGTGGAATTCACCCGGCTACGCTTCCGCATATGCTATGGGAGTGCCCAGCAGAGTACACCCAGACTGACACCACGACTCTCTCGTCGAGGTTGCATGAGGCTCTGCGGAGCTCCGCCCTCGACGACCAAACCTGGGCGACCCAGCACGCCCGCGAGGCGGCGGCGAGGCAAGCCCTCGACGTCCCTTCGTGGGAGGCTTAGGCCCGGCCATCATAAAGTGCTGGTTCTACAATAAAAGTTTATTCCTCCTCCTCCTCCTTCTGCAAAAGAAATGTAGTTATTTCTAAAGCGGTACACGTGCAATATTTGCAGTATGGCAATAATGCGCTCTCTCCCAACCTCTATAGAAGGCTATGTGCGCTCGAGAGTTGTTAGCTGTTCTGCATAGGGGCTGAGAATACGTGTTTTCATTTCTTAATTGTGTATGGAGTCGTTACCGTAGACAGTTCTTTGTTTCCTAGCCTTTATAACCAGTGCTTCCTTAACCAAAAAAAATAAAATAAGATACGCATTGCATAAACGAACGCAGCATCTCCATTATAAAGGTTTGCAGGCACCAATATTGCTTATACGAAGGAACGTAGCGTCTACATTCAATAGCTTTGAAGGCTCCAGTATTGCTTACCTTCTGTCTGTCATTCTGCGTATTGCAGGAATCTCCACCATTTGCTGAAAATACACTGCACAGCCAAAGGACATCACGCATACTCAAATGCAAAATTCCAATATCAGGAGACGATTGCAAGGCTTCGAAGACAGCAGGTGTAAACCCCCAACACAAAATGCTTAATTGGAGCTCTTTAATGACTGCACACTGGCTTACACATTCGAGATGAAGATGCTGGTGCGTGCTCAATTATTTTTGCAGCCATTTTATTTCGGCACGCTACCATTTACATAATTTTGCTGTCCTAATTCACCCTCCTTCGCAGAAGTACAAGAAAAAAACGTCATATTTTTTTTCCCTTCTAAAACAATCCCATTTTAAGCAAATTAATTGCTGTCGTCTATTTGCAGTTTTCTTTTTCATTATCTGGATAGTTGCACCGCGTCTTCTATGTGTTTTGCTCGTGCAAAGTTATTGCCATCACGCCATTCGTTTCCGACTATTCTCCATTTACCGATGTCACACGACCACTTTCGATCGCGAACAAGTCCGATCCGGATTGAAATTCGCCACTAATATTGGCGCCATCGCGCAGCTTGCGCAAAAGAACCAATCGTGACTGAGAAATTCAAATCGGATTGGGCTTGATCGCGTTTAAGAGTGCGCCGTGTGACACCCGTATTACTTGCATTTCGCTGTTTCTTCCCGTTTTCATGTATCTGCCTCTTACAATCTTGCTGCAATAAATTGTTGTCTGCTATTTTCGTGTTCTTGACTGTGCAGCAAGTTCATTTATATTTAAGGAGTTCGCATGAATGTTCGGCTAAGTTACAGCTTGAAACAGCAAATATGAATTTAAATGAAACTAACATGAGTGAAACACCTTTGCGCGCTCGTCGTCACAGCATATAAACAGCGGCACAAGCGCCTGCATGAAATCACGCGATTTAAGCAAAGGTATGGTTTCCCCCCCCCCTCCAAAAAAAAAACAAGAAACGAAACTGAAATTGGAGCCTCCGAGATTCGGCAGCGTGCGCGACTATCTTGGAAGCTGGTGCATTTCGCCGATTCCGCTTGGTGCGCTGAGAGCCAAAGTCGGCCGCAGGCGCCTATTGGGAGTGTCCGCTCTTGTCGTTACTCTATGGGCAATCGCTGGAAGCATTGCACATGCGCAGTACACGTATGGTGAGACTATCTTTCCGGCGCGCGAATCACGTCGCTGGAGAGGCTCATTCGTCGTCTGCTAGCCGCGCTCTTGGCTTGTGAGCTGATGCTTTCGGCATTTTAATTTCCCTCCTTCTTTAAATAACTGTGCTTTGAAAAAAACAGGGTAGAAAAAAAAGAAAACGGACATACCTATGGAGGGCGTGTCTATGTATTGCCTTCAGTGTTGTTCCAAATGCACTGTCAGATAAAAAAAAATATGCGGGCTCTTCTGTACCCGAGAGCAGATGTAAGCACGGAATGGCTACCGGCAAAGCAGATTGGTTGGAGTAATTATTTATTATTTTATTTATTTTATTCTCAAATACTGTTGGCCGTCTTGGCCGTAGCAGGGTGGGTACAGCTGGTATGCACATAGCGTAAAAAATGTAAACACTTTACAAACGAAAATAGGACATGAAGCAATGAATGTTGCAAATACAATGCGAAACAAATAATGAAATACAAATACAATAGTTTGGCTAAGAAATACATGTTTCTAACATTGTGATAGTGATATTGGAAGCAGCATAAAAGAAAGACTATTGTATGTATTTCTAGAATAGTGTGACAATGTTTGCATGGCATCACTAAGATTAAATTTCATAAAAGGTTTTTAACGTGTTCCTCGAAGATTTTAATGCTACTCGACTGCAAAACAGACGCCGGCAAACTGTTCCATTCCTTAATCGTTCGCGGAAAAAATGAATAAGCGTAGATGTCCAGATATGCTTTTGGAATTGAGAACATGTAATCATTGCCTGATCTGACGTTTCTAGCCTGCCTGGGAGCAAGATAGGGCGTGATTTCAATATTGAAGTGGCCTTTTGATAACAAAAAAAGAAATTTTATTAAGTCGAGCTAACTTCCGCCGTTGAGCCAGTGGAGGCAAATCAAGCAACCGAAGCATTTCGGAAACAGAGTCAGTACGATAATACCGGGAAAGAATGAACCTTGCAGATTTTCTCTGTATCTTCTCAATGCGGTTTATACTTCCGGATTGAAACGGATCCCAAATGACACTGGCATACTCTAACGTTGGTCTAATGTAAGTTAAATATGCAAGTAGTTTGACGGGTGTCGTTGCTAGCTTTAATTTTCGGCGAAGGAACCATAACTTTTTTTTCTGCAGCTCCACAAATTCTGTCTATGTGTGATTTCCAACTGAAGTCTTTCGAAATTGTTAAACCTAGGTATTTTATCGTTTCAGCTTCGGTAAGAATTGTTGAGTTCATCTCGTAATTACACTCAATAACATGCTTTGTTTTGTTTGTAACTCTGAGCAATACTGATTTAGATTCGTTAATTTTCATTTTACTTTTTGCGGCCCAGACTTCTACAGCTTTAAGGGCTTGACTAAGTGACGCCTGATCGTTTTGGTTATTGATTTCACGATAGAATAAACAATCTTCTGCAAATAACCGACGATTACCCACAACCATTTCACGACCACCACAACTATCGGCGGCGCGCCGGACGCTGCCGGCATGGTGACACAGCGTGGCGCCATCTCTCGATGAAGGCGGCGCAAAACTCGCGCCGCGGAACCCAAGGACCGCACGAGACGTTCATTTGAGGGATCGCCAGTCATTTTCGCGCAGGCGTGAGTAAGAGTGGGCGCGAGAGAAAAAACCTGGGGGCTTTTGCTCTTTGAATATATGACCCTGCCTAGGCACTACGGGGGAGGCTTCATAGCGCGTGTTGTAGGTGTGTGTCCCTAGACGTGCAGGCATGCCGGCATTGCGGAGTGGAGTCGAGTTTCTTTACTGTCGGACGCTGGCTGCAGGCGCGGTAACGAAGGTGAAGCAGCGGGCTAAGTCGTGGCGGATCGTAGCTTTCTCGCGCGTTACGGTGATGTACCTTGTAAATAACAGCACAGATTTTTCTGTGGGAGCAGTAACGACCATAGTGGCGCCCGGGCCGCATATATTGGAAATCTAGAAAACAGAGCGCCTTAGCAACCGCGGTTGAACGCAAGTAGCTGAAAGGCCGCCGGTGACGATGACTAACCCAGTACCAGCTGCTTGAATATATGACTCTGCCTAGGCACTACGGGGAAGGTTTTTTTAGCGCGTGTTGCATGCGTTTGTCCCCTAGTTCGCTCCGCCGCTGGCTGCCAGCGCGGTGAGGCAATGGGCACGGACGCACCGTTTGGTGATCGCTGTGGCTTAAGGGTCAAGTTTCTGACTGTGTTGTACAAGTCACGGGTCGCTTTTTTCGTCGCGAAGATAGATTCGATTTTTTACGAGCACTGCACCAGGAGGGCACATGTTACCGGCAAACGGAGTCCTCAGGAGAGCACCTGAGGTTATAGTAAAGCAGGCGGCGCAGGGATCTCCGAGGCACCCAAGGGCTAGCGGGGTGTTACGTTTCGCCTACGACGCGCGGTATAGCCGGCGCGGATGCAGCGGACGCCGGGGCTTCGTTCAAAGCGGCGGACATTTTGGCCCGTTCGGCGCCGCTGCTACGCCTCCCCGCCAAGCGCGTCCAGGCATGTTCCAATGCCACGTGTCTTCGTGTGCGCGTGTGTGTGTGTGTGTGCATGTTGGTGCCCATGCTTGTCAAAGCGCGGCAGCCGGGGAGAGGAGCTCCCCCAACTGTGAAGCGAGGAGGTCTGAGCGGCGCCGGCCCGGCGGATGCGTCACCTACTCGTCTCAACGTGCCCGAGCGGCGCATTACGGGCGCCTCTATCAAGGCGTTGCTTCTTGCCCTCAACTGCGAGAGTATAAAAGCAGCTGCCCCCGGACGCCAAGAGAGAGGCTCCGATTTCTTCTGTTGAGTAACGTGCTCTCCCGTCTCTCCACTTCGGTCGACCTGGCCGGCCGCTCTTTTGCGATGCTAGAATAAACAAGTTGTTCTGTTACCAGTCGACTCATGCTTTGCTCGGACCTTCGGATGCTTCCAGTTGTGCCCCAGGCCGCCAGGCCAACGCTACCCTTGGGGCTTGCGACCCAGCTGCAACAACGGGCGTCAGCGCTGAGTTTCCAACAACTGTCTGCCAGCGGTGAGATCGCGACAACGGAGGCCAGCAGCGAAGATATGAGGTTGACTGTATGCTGAGCAGCACAACGACCATCCGGGAGCAGTGCAACGAGCCCTGTGTGATGACTGGTTGCCTGCAGCGGAACGACTGCGCTGAATTCTTGGCTGCGAGGTTTGGTGAGTGCGGGACTTTCTTCTTCCGAGTTTTGCCAGGCTTTTGTTAGTGTCAGAAACAGAGCTGGTAATTGTGGTTGTCGTTGCTGCCGGGTTAGTTTGCGGCAAGACAATAGTAGGCAGTAGAGAAATCAGCATTCAGAGTAGCCATGGATTTGAAGTCGTTGCGCAAACCGAAATTGCTGGAGCTTGCAAGAGAGTTGGGTCTGGATGTCTCAGACAAACTCAGAAAACCAGAACTGCTAAGGGCTATTCTTGAGTTAGAAGCTGAGGATGACGAGCTGTCGGAATGCCTTGAGACCATTGAGGAGAGGGCAAAAAGACAGGAGCGCGACCTTAAAGAGCAAAAAGAGAAACAGGAGCGCGAACTTAAAGAACAGAAAGAGCGAGAGCAACAAGAGAAAGAAAAAGAGCGAGAGCAACAAGAGAAAGAAAAAGAGCGCGACCGTCAACACGCTTTGGAAATGAAGCGTCTCGAGGTAGAGATGGAACGCGCTCGTAATGGAAGTCAGGCACACGGTGCAGGAGAACGAGTATCGTTCAAAATGACTGACCTGATGCGGCCGTTTAAGCTTGGAGAGGACATTGGTTTGTTCCTGGTTAACTTTGAGCGAACGTGCGAGAAGCAGGGGTTCTCTCGGGAAACGTGGCCACAGCGCTTGCTCACTTTGTTACCCGGCGAGGCGGCCGACGTAGTCGCTCGCTTGAAGAGAGAGGAGGCAGAGGATTTCGACAAAGTGAAATCGAGTCTGCTAAAAAAGTACAGGCTGTCAGCGGAGGCGTTCCGTCGGAAGTTTCGGGAAAATGAGAAAGGCAAAAGTGAGTCATATACAGAGTTTGCCTACAGGCTTATGTCAAACATGCAGGAGTGGCTCAAAGAAGAGAAAGCGTTTGGTGACCACGAGAAAGTTCTGCAGTGTTTCGGGCTAGAACAGTTTTATAGTCGGTTACCTGAGAACGTGCGGTACTGGGTCTTGGATAGGCCAGACGTTAGTACAGTGGCTAAAGCCGCTGAGCTAGCCGAGGAGTTTGTGACGCGTCGGGCTCGCGGAGCTAAGGACGGTCAAAAGGGTGAATTTGGCTCCAAGTTTGAGAGGCCAAAGTTCACACCCATGAGAGCAAGGGGCGACACACGTAGTGCGGATGCGAGTGAAAGCAGTCCGACCGAACGTAAGGAGACGGCGGCAGCCGAAGCCGAACGCAGAAAGCGGTTCGAGACGAGGCAAGCGCGCGTTTGTTATACGTGCCAGAAGCCGGGTCACTTTTCGGCGCAGTGTCCGGAAACAAAAACAAAAGTCGTGTTTTTGTCATTATGCAGCACTGACGAGAACATGAAGCTTCTCGAGCCTTACATGCGAGACCTCCTCGTGAACGGGAAAGAGTGCCGAGTGCTTCGCGATTCCGCAGCTACAATGGATGTAGTTCACCCCTCCTACGTAGAACCCGATATGTTCACGGGCGAGTGCGCATGGATCAAGCAAGCCGTGGAAGCTCATAGCGTGTGTCTGCCCGTAGCAAAAGTGCTCATTGAAGGACCTTTCGGAGCGCTTGAGACGGAGGCCGCAGTGTCATCTATGCTGCCCCCCCAGTACCCGTACCTATTTTCGAACAGGTCCGATCACCTCCTGCGCGAGAAGGGGCTTTTGTTTGGTGAGGCTAGCGTTCAGGCCTTAACCAGATCGAAGGTTCGGGAGCTCGCTGCAAAGGCGGTAGTTGCGGGGCCGACGTTGTCAAACAATGAAAAAGGGTCAGAGGCGCAGCAAGCTGATATTCAGAGCACGCCCGAACTGAATAAAATTGAGCCTGTAGCGTTGAAGGCACCAGATACTGGAGAGGAAATGCCCGACACGGGAAAGTTAGAAGAGCTATCTGCAGATTTGCTCATCGCGCCCACGTCAGACGGACTTAATAGGTTGCTAAAAGTCAGCCGGTCGGCTTTGATAGCCGAGCAAAAAAAAGGATGGCAGCCTAGAAAACATACGCTGCATTATCAAGGAAGGTATCGCCAAGAAAAATGCTCGCTTTGTGGAAAGAGGTGGGGTCCTGTACCGGAAGTATCTAGACCGCAGGGGAGTGGAGTTCGATCAGCTGATCGTTCCTCAATGCTATCGTCAGGATCTGTTGCGCTTGTCGCATGGGGGTTCGTGGTCCGGACACCTAGGAGTTAAGAAAACTAAGGACCGTCTCTTGCAAGAGTACTATTGGCCAGGGTGTTTTCGGGACGCAGACCACTTCGTGAGGACATGTGACACCTGTCAGCGGGTGGGCAAACCAGGGGACAAATCGAGGGCACCGTTGAAATTGGTACCTATCATTACGGAGCCTTTTAGACGGCTCGTTATTGATACAGTGGGACCTCTGCCGGTAACAACCACGGGGTACAGACACATTTTGACTGTGATCTGCCCTGCGACAAAGTTCCCTGAAGCAGTGCCGCTTAAAGAACTCAGCTCAGTTGAGATAGTCAATGCACTGCTGTCCATATTTGCGCGAGTTGGTTTTCCTGCGGAAATCCAGTCAGATCAGGGCACAGTGTTTACTAGCGCTTTGACGACAGCCTTTCTCGAAAGGTGCGGGGTAAAGCTGTTACACAGCTCAGTGTACCACCCACAGTCGAATTCCGTTGAGAAGCTCCACTCCGTCATGAAGCGCGTGTTGAGAGCATTGTATTTTGAACAACAAACTGACTGGGAGCTGTGTCTGCCTGGGGTGATGTTTGCATTAAGGACCGCGCCGCATGCGGCTACGGGGTTTTCGCCAGCTGAGCTGGTGTACGGTCGCTCGCTGCGATCTCCGCTTCGCATGCTTCGAGACGGATCACTGCCCTCTCCAATGACTGCAGACCATCTCTTTCACAAATGGCCGCCTCCTGCGCTGGAGCCTCGCTTTGCAGCAATATTCCTTTGAGGTGCGTTACAAAAAGGGGAGTCTCAACGGTAACGCCGATGGCTTAAGTCGAAGCCCCTAACGTAGGAATCAGCCTCAGAGTTGTTTGTTACTGATGTTTTTCTTCCTGAGGCAGGATTTTTAACATATTGCTTTTGTTTAGTGTTTCTAAGTGATGACGTGCTTTCTAGTGCAATTTTCCAATTTGTGGACGCGTTCTGAGTGCTGCTAGACTACTGTAAGGAACTAGGCAGTGGTATAAAAGGGGAAAGAGCCTGGCAGGGCTTGGTGAGAGTTGTGCCGTGCTTGCTGACTGAGCGGTTGAGTTTCGGCGTAGTTCTAACGCTTGCCGAGAACGAGAACAAAAATGTCAACTCTCCCGAAGTCACTTTGCAGTGTCCTGTGTGAACCTGAACGAGAGAACAAGGCCTTCTCTGTGCGCTGCGCTCAAGAAACGCCGAAGGACGCCCGACTTCGGTTATGAGCATCATCGAGCGACATCCCTCCGGACAGCGGATGCAGTCCCCTGACCATCGGGATCTCCTTCCCCCGGCGGGGCGGTCTGTTACGTTTCGCCTACGACGCGCGGTATAGCCGGCGCGGATGCAGCGGACGCCGGGGCTTCGTTCAAAGCGGCGGACATTTTGGCCCGTTCGGCGCCGCTGCTACGCCTCCCCGCCAAGCGCGTCCAGGCATGTTCCAATGCCACGTGTCTTCGTGTGCGCGTGTGTGTGTGTGTGCATGTTGGTGCCCATGCTTGTCAAAGCGCGGCAGCCGGGGAGAGGAGCTCCCCCAACTGTGAAGCGAGGAGGTCTGAGCGGCGCCGGCCCGGCGGATGCGTCACCTACTCGTCTCAACGTGCCCGAGCGGCGCATCACGGGCGCCTCTATCAAAGCGTTCCTTCTTGCCCTCAACTGCGAGCGTATAAAAGCAGCTGCCCCCGGACGCCAAGAGAGAGGCTCCGATTTCTTCTGTTGAGTAACGTGCTCTCCCGTCTCTCCACTTCGGTCGACCTGACCGGCCGCTCTTTTGCGATGCTAGAATAAACAAGTTGTTCTGTTACCAGTCGACTCATACTTTGCTCGGACCTTCGGATGCTTCCAGTTGTGCCCCAGGCCGCCAGGCCAACGCTACCCTTGGGGCTTGCGACCCAGCTGCAACAACGGGCGTCAGGGCTGAGATTACAACAGGGGGTATCAAAGCTGGAAGCAGGGCGGCACGTGGGTTGGGGCCGCTGACGCCGAAGCGTGCCCCAACCCACGGACCAGTCACAGTTCTAGCTTTGGTGTCCCCTTTGCCACTTTCGTTTCCTGGAGGCGCCGCCGCGAAAATATGACACGTTGTTGCAATTAGTGAAAGGCACGATTGAATAAATATAATTACAACCAGCCGCCAACTTGTGACGCTAGGTTCAGCACTACCGCGCCCTGCGACTACTGCAACACCAGTCAGAACTTTGCCTCTGAAGGTACGTCGGAGAGACTTTCTCGCACCTGAGGCGCCGGTACTGGGTCAGTCATTGTCACCGGCGGCCTTTCAACCACTTGTGTTCATCGCGGTTGCTAAGGCGCTCTGCCTTCTAGATTTTCAATATATGCGGCCCGGGCTCTACTATGGTCGTTACTGCTCCCACAGAAACATCTGTGCTGTTATTTACAAGTTGCATCACTGTAACGCGCAAGAAAGCTACGATCCACCACGACTTAGCCCGCTGCTTCACCTTCCTTACCGCAGCGGCAGCCAGCGTCCTACAGCAAACAAACTCGACTCCACTCCGCACGTCTAGGTACACACGCCTACAACACGCGCTAAGAAACCTCCCCCGTAGTGCCTAGGCAGGGTCATATATTCAAGGAGCAAAAGCCCCCAGAATTTCTCTCTCGCGCCCGCTCTGTGCGTGTGTGCCTGCGCACATACGACTGGCGATCCGTCAAATGAACGTCTGTCAACCCTCTCTCAGGGCCAAATGACAATCACTTTAGAGTGCACTGTATCTGCTTTCTGAACGTCGCTATTGGAATTAGGAAATTAAACTTCAGTATACAAGAAGCACAGCTTGATTGATATTGTGAACAAATATTAGGAAGAAATCTGAAGCAATATTATTTTTTATAACTTGTTTGGACCGTGACTAGTATATACTAGTCACTGTTTTTACTCACTGTTTAATATACCAGCACGCTAGTTTCAACTGTTTGCGACAAGAGGATAGCCCTTTGTAACAACATATGCATTCATGGCACTTAGTTGGAACATTGGTATTGCGCGTTAAAACAGTGTTTCGGTCGGCAATGGGCGGTTATCTCACAAGGCTGGAGCAAATGGTCTTGCACCCTCTCAGCAGAGGGCGCATTGACTTGAAGAAATGGCAAATTTAAACCGTAAAGCGATTTATTACAGCTGGAGGTTTGAACAGCAATTGAAGAGCGAGTGTAATTCAGTCTGTCTGCACGCGCATGTTTTTTGTGAGGCAGCAGGGAAATAGAGAGTGTATATGGGTGTGCACACCTTGAGCGTGCGCGCATATTTGTGTCTCAGCATTTGAATATGCGTGCGCACGAGTGCGTGTATGCGTGTGCGAGCGTGTTTGTGCGTGCGTGCAGTACCGTGTGCGTGCGTTGGTACATTTTTTGCTTGTGTGGATGCGTGGGCGCGTGTAAATGTGAATGCGGGATAGCTTGTGTCGTATCTCTGTGTTTGCGTGCGTGCGTGCGTATGTGCGTGTGCGTGTGTGCATGTGTGTGTGTGTGTGTGTGTGTGTGTGTGTGTGTGTGTGTGTGTGTGTGTGTGTGTGTGTGTGTGTGTGTGTGTGTGTGTGTGTGTGTGTGTGTGTGTGTGTGTGTGTGTTAAAGCGAGCGAGTTAGCGAGCATTTCTCCGCTTACACCTTCCTACTCTTGGAGATGAATGGGATATAGAGTTTATTTAAACCCATATTTAAACCTACAAAACAAGAACCAATGGCTTTGCATTCATAGCACTATTTCTTTCTAAAAGTGAAATCAATGCAAGAAAAGAAGAAAACGCAGTTCCCTTCCACTCTGTGTAGAAGTATGACCAGCGAAGCTGTGCATGTGGGCCCCTTAATGGCGAACTGCATCTCCGCCGCGGGTCGGCCCGGTATTCCACCATCTTCGGGATCGGCCCACGTATGGGGAGTGCTTAAGCCTGCTTCATCTCCGCCGCGGGTCGGCCCAGCATCGCACTATCTTCGGGATTTTGTTCTACACGGGGACACGATAGTGGGGAAAGTAGCCCTTAAGAGGAAGCTTTAGCTCTGGCCCAACTCCAACGGGGCCTAGTGAAATGCATGTAAAACGCGAAAACGCTTTTCTGAGATAACCCCTGGACCGATTTTAATAAATTTGTTACATTTAAGACAGAAAGTAAAAGTCTGGTGACTGTTGGTAGCGGAATTTCAATTTACTACTTGGATTTTATTGAAAGAATTTTCCAAATGTCGAAAGTTCGAAAAAAATAGAAGCACGAAGTTTACAAATTAATAGCGCTCCGTCAAGAACAGATATCGCGGTTCTGTAAATTCTTTTCGCCAGATGCGACTGCCCATCGTCGACTTTCTATTGCAGATTCCAATTCTTCTTAGGGACTTATTTCGAAAAAAAAAATGACCGTAATTTTTCTAGGGTGACCGTAAAGTGAGAAAAAAATATTGTGCGTTGGTATATATGTACTCTTCATTCATGAATGCCAACAATAAAAAAGGAAACAAACCTTTAAGAATTGAAAATTGTATCCATTGTTATACTTCAAGGCTTTGAAAATGCGCATACTAGAATATTTCGCAACACCCAAACGTTCCTGCTCTTACACTAATATGTACTATCGGCCAAAAAAGTAAGCGGACCACGGCACAGGTGGCCGGAGCGGCTGCGGGGCCACACCGGGTCGCTGCGATCTCGCTCCGCGCGCTGACGGCGAGAGTGCTCCGAGTGACGGCAGACTTCCCCCCTCTCTCGCGCGGGGCCTTGTCACGCCTGATAAATTTCTAGTGCGCCGTTCGGTTGCTCTGCTACTGACGGTCGCGACGAAGGGGACTGTGCATCGCCGGTAGTTTAGCACATGGCGCTGTCGAACTGTAGTGGACGGCCGCGGGGCATCAAACCGCGCCACTGAGAAGGAACGAAGACTCGTTCTTAATGTTGTTTTGCTTATATTCACCATACCTCTCATATTAGTGC
The DNA here is from genome assembly GCF_050947875.1 of Dermacentor variabilis. Classification (NCBI taxonomy): domain Eukaryota; kingdom Metazoa; phylum Arthropoda; class Arachnida; order Ixodida; family Ixodidae; genus Dermacentor; species Dermacentor variabilis. The sequence goes on from NC_134568.1 coordinate 8,661,515, forward strand.
ATTTCGCTGGCGTCCACCGCTGCTCGATTTTAGGCAACACAAAGCGAGGAGCCGCAACGGCGGCTACGGTGAAGGCCGCTCCATGCGCGCTCTTTCACGCCTGCGCGATAACTTACAGGCGCCAAGCTTTGCTGCCAGTGCGGGTTCTCTGCCGATATTACTTTTCCGGCATTGTCTCCAGCAGTGGGTGCAATAACTATAGCAACTACGCCTCTCAAAACTGCTTTAATTCGATACTACAATACGCAGCCCGTTATGAAACTTTTTTTTTTACAGAAATACCGTCAGAAAGAGATTGGAAAGGCGAATCGGAAAAAAACTAGTCGCTCGTGAAAGCTTATTCACGGAAGCAAATGAAAAATGGCATTCCGTGGGTTGAAGAGGTCCTCAGCGGGATGAAAAGTTGCTGTCGACCGCGATGACAGCCTACTCGCCTTGGCATCGAGTCATAGAGCGCTGCTACTAGCTCCGGTCGTCCGCGCAGCGCTTCCCACCCTTCCTTCACGGTATGATGCAGCTGATCCGCGGTGCCACAGCAAAGGCGCCAATAGGACACCGGCGTTCAATATTTCCTTTTATTCTCTGGAACGGTGTGGGCGACGCGCTTTGTAGTTCGCGCTGCTATCCAGATATGGTTCTGTCCAGCCATTGGACACTGGAAGACTAGGAAATTTTTAAAAACGAGAACGGTCGCATTCGTTTCGTCGCAAAAATGCCATCTCGGGCGCCGATCGAGGAGAGAAGGCGCATCGTGCAGCTCAGCATAGAAGGTGTCCCTCAGTGTGAAATCTTCAGCTGCACCAGGAGGAGCAGAACATCGGTGAACCGCATTATTCAAGCCTATAGGGATGAATACGGTAGAATTGCTGATGCTCAGCGCAGTGGGCGGCCAAGGCTTACAACATTGGAAGAGGACCAAAGGATAGTTGCTGCCGCTGTTGTTGACCCCTTTCTGAACGCCAGGGAAATTCGCGACGCACTAGAGCTCAGTTGGTGCCGCGAGACTATCAGGAGCAGACTGCGAGAGGCAGGTCTCATGAACTGCGTTGCCGCTCAGAAGCCGCACCTGACGACGAAGCAGAAGGAAGAGCGACTGAATTTTGCCAGAGCGTTCGAGCAATGGACTGCAGAGGAGTGGCGGGAGGTCAGCTTCACGAATGAGTCAACGTTCAGCACACGCTGGGATCAACAGCAGCGTCTGTGGCGTCCGTTGAACAGCAGGTACGACCTGTCATCCTTACAGCTGAGGCAAGTTGCGGGTAAAGTTCGCATAGCTAGTCAGTGCTAAAAAATAGATAGGGATTAAGAATGCAGTACAGCCTCATTTCTCGTCTTACTGCATGACTAGACGTAGGTGCAGTATTGACTACGAAGTGTTTCTTTTGCGTCATTGCATATCAGCGAGCTGAATGTTAGACAGGCTTTGATGTAAGCCTTCGTTATTTTCTTTTCTATAGCAGAGTGAGGTGGCTGCGCGTTAAGTTTTGTACCCGACATATGTTAATGACTGCTCTCTCATATGCCCAGATATGACCCCGGCCACATCCACAGCGTGCTCAGCAGCGGCCGCTGCTCGGTTAGTCTTTGGGGGCGCCATCAGTATGGACGGCCTTGGCCCACTCGTGCGGATTGAGGGCTCCTTCACCGGGTCGAAGTACTGCGAACTCCTCGTCAAGCACTTGATTCCATACGTTCTGGACGGGCCATGCCGGGACGGGTGCTACCTGTTCCAGCACGACCGCAGCCCTGTGCACAAAGCACGCGGTGTGAGCGCACTTCTGGAGAGCTACGCCGTGCGTCAGCTTCCGTGGCCGCCTAACGGGGCTGATCTTAACCCCATCGAGGACATTTGGGCAATGTTGAAGACTTGCCTCACGGCGCCTGTGTGGGGGCACAGCAGATCAGCTTTGGCATGCCGTGAAGGAAGAGTGGGAAGCACTACGCGGACCTCCGGAGCTAGTGGCCGCGGTCTATGACTCGATGCCAAGGCGGGTAGGCCAAGTTATCGCAGTCGACGGCGAATTTTCATCCCATTGAGGACCTCTTCAACGCATGGAACCCCATTTTTTTTGTCTTCTGCCGTGAATAACCTTTCACGAGCGACTTGTTTTTCCGATTAGTCTTTCCAATCATCTCTTTCTGACGGTACTTTTGTAAAGAAAGTTTCATAACGGACTGTGTATTGTAGTAGCGAATTAAAGCAGTGTGGAGAGGCGCACTGCTATAGTTAATAAGCCCACTGCTGCAGACAATGCCGGAAAAGTAATCTCGACAGAGAACCCGCGCCGGCAGTAAAGCTTGGCACCTGCAAGCGCGCGTCACCGTAGCCGCCGTTGCGGCTCCTTGCGTTGTGTTGCCTAAAATCGAGCAGCGGTGAACGCCAGCGAAATGCACTAATATGAGACGTATGGTGAATATAAGCAAAACAACATTAAGAACGAGTCTCCGTTCCTTCTCAGTGGCGCGGTTTGATGCCCCGCGGCCGTCCACTACTGTTCGACAGCGCCATGCGCTAAACTACCGGCGATGCACAGTCCCCTTCGTCGCGACCGTCAGCAGCAGAGCAACCGAACGGCGCACTAGAAATTTATCAGGCGTGACAAGGCTCCGCGCGAGAGAGAGGGCGAAGTCTGCCGTCACTCGGGGCACTCTCGCCGTCAGCGCGCGGAGCGAGATCGCAGCGACCCGGTGTGGCCCCGCAGCCGCTCCGGCCACCTGTGCCGTGGTCCGTTTACTTTTTTGGCCGATAGTACATCCATGGCTTAATCGAACTGCGTGGGTGCGTGCACTCAAGAAAACTGTGTGATTGTGTGCCCGTCAAGAAAGCAAAACATGTGACAAACTTCCGCTAATCTTCATCTTATCGCCACCCAGAGGCAATTAGGATTCGCGAGTCTCAAAAAAAAAAAAAAAAAGCAACGGAAACGCCTCACTCTAAGAAAAGTTTACACCCTTTGGAGTGCCCCTTCTGCCACACAACATTAATCGTCCTATGCCTTGATGCGTTTCCTCCTTTCTTTAACGCTGCGAGCCCGCTACTTTCCAGTAACGAACGGCATGCGCGTTATCAGCATGATAGCATTCCCGACAGGAAAGTAGCGAGCGAGGCGTTTTCAAGAAAGGAAACTCATCAAGGCAGATGACGATTATCGTTGTGTGGCAGAAGGGGCACTCCAAAGGGTGTAAACTTATAGAGTGATGCACGGCGGCATCCTTCCTATGCGCCCCCCTGTGAGCACTAAACGAACGAGAAACAAGCGGTCGCCCTTTGAGCGATTAGTAACGAGATAGCCATCAGTTTCGCAAGCGCAAGAAGCCCAAACCGCCCGCGGAACAAAACCCAAGCCGCCGCCAGCCCGCTCGTGCGCCAATGCGCGAGCGGTACTATATAGACGCGCGGGAGCAAACTAGCGCTAAAACAAACCATGCAACAAAAAGTGCGAGAGGGAGGCGCGCGAAAAAAATTCCCTGTATTCCCATATAGTGGCAGCACAAGACAGAAAAATAAAAGGTTAGGAAATTGGTGCGCTTTTTAAGTGTACAGATGGCGCCGTAAATATACCATTTTGGAGTTCATTCGCGGCGCCGTATATTTACGTCATTGCCTCAAAGGGTTAAATGCGGACAAATGCGATATGTCAACTTATATATTACGTGAAATCGTTACGTTGTGTACAAGGGTTTCGGAAAAGCTGTATTTACAAATTTCTACATTGTTTTAGATTCATGTATAACAGATCATTTTTGTCAGCTTTAAATGTACTATGAGTTGCAATTCACAGAATTGCGATATCATTCGTTATTGTTGAGTTACGGAGTTGTAAACTTCATAGTTTCGTTTTCAAAACATTTCGAAGTTTTTCTTTTAAATGCAACAAATCTCGTCAAGTTTCGTGCTGTGGTTGCCGAGAAAAATGAATTCTGCTTTTACATGTATTTAGACAGGAGCACACGAGCTAAACCTTCCTCTTAACGGATTCGCTGTGAAAAAAAATTAATACAAAACGCCTCATCCGTCAATATTGCCGCCCCAGATTTCGTCACGATGGTACCGTCACCATCGGCACGGCTCCGTGAGCAGCTACCAAGCTGTTCACTTGAGTCATCTTCCTTCCCTCGGCGGCAGCGCATTGTCTTGATGCCAGCGACACGATAAATCTCCACCATCATTGTGTCATGCATCGTTTCTGCGACCAAGCAAGCTTTCGGCGGCACATGTTCGCTGCTATATTTACACTAAAACTTGCCTTTGAAAAACAGCGTGCATAAACGAAAGAGGACTGGCTACAAGGGACATGCTCACGGGGTCATCTATTGATAGCATCACAAAAGGCTTGGTGCGGTCAGGTTGACTTTACAGGTTTGTAAGGATGGGCAGATTGGGTAGTTGGTTCATAATCACAGAAAGAACAGCGCTTCAAGTTGTTAGCGCAGTGTGTGGGGTTTCTCCTTTGTGTCCAGCCTTGAAGCGTTGTTCTTTCTGTAAATTTACAGACGTTCTTTTTCTGCCTCAGTCACGCTTTCGATGAGTGTTCACTTGGAGAATTTTTGTTCGCATATCACTTACAGAAGCATGTTTAATCAAAATTTCTTTGCTCGGCTAGATGATCTCGAGGACCGGCTCCAATGTGCTAATTTTCTTTAACCACCTAAGATTAATTAACGAAAAGTTAATTAACGTAGTTTTGTTAATTACGCACACAACTTCTCCACTTACTCCCCATCCAGAGGTCATCCATTTGAACACTCGTATGATAGAATTATGTCGCCAATATTTGCATTGGTTTAATGGTTCTGTTTGGTGCAAATAATGGCAGTCAGCCTATTGATGGTGCTGTAGGGTTGTTATGTAGCAAGTATAAAAGCTTGGGCAGGTTTTCTTGGCGCAAATTAAGTTCATGAGCTTGAGCACATGGGCCCAACCGTGCACTTCTGCCTTAACAATGGACTAGTCTACACTATACAAGAAGCATCTCAGCGCTATATATACGATACATCACACAAGGTGTGCGAGAACATTGTGCGTGCTCCTGATTAGATTTCTGAGCGTTGCTGGCATCAGGCTCGGTTTCCTGGCATCATCAGGAATAAAAACAGCTGCTTGGGGGAAAGCATTGGATAAATTTTCAGTACTTTCTAGCATATGGATCAGCACTGACATGTACGTTTGAACAAAAAGTACTGAAATATTATAATGAGGGTTTCGCTACATATATTTTGGCTGTCTAATGTTAAGATATAACGAGAAAACACTGATTTTTCGACAATTGATGCTGACGTATGTACAGTCGCCCACAAAATATTGCGGGGTGCGCGAGTGCGTGGCGAAGCGATCCTCCTCCCCTTCTAGCGGCGCAGCCCTGGTGTCGAGACCGATGCCTGCACGCATGCACGTTCCTCCGAGAATGCAAGCGTGCATGTTTCCGCGCTTCCTTCTTGCGCGCCGGCGATATCCGAATGTAGCCGCGAGGTGGCCCTCTTGTGATATGCGCTGATGCGCTGTGGCGGCTTCGACGGACGTGCGAAGCGTGTTTAGAAGCGTGAGCTTGCGTGCGCCACTGCGGCCGCTTTTTGTCGAATCACGCGCGCTGACGCACAGGGCCGGCCTGGTGGCGAACGCAACAAGTCATTTTTTTTTTCTGCGCTGCACCTTTTCATGGCCAATCTTCGTTGTTTCTTTCTGTTTACGAACGGGGAATCTCCCGCAAAAGAGCGTGGCAGAAAACTCAATCTATAGAAGGAGACAGGCAACACGAAAATGAACAATTGATTTCTGTTGTATAAACGAAGTTCTGCCCGTCAAAGCAGCCATGGCGCATCTCGCAAGAGGGGCACCTCGCGACTACATTCGAATATCGCCGGCGCGCAAGGAGGAAGCGCGGAAACATGCACGCTGGCAACTTACCTCACCTATATCGCTGTCATTTAGCCTTTAATAAGCAATGTACTTTTTAAATCGACGCATCACGAATCAGAAAAGAGCGGCCCGCGACCAGCCCAGCTAGGTTTCTTTCATTTCGTAGACAATATGGTAGACAATATAGATTTCATGTCAGACAATATGGAGAACACACAAATCCCTCATATATTACCGCACAATAACTTTAAATATCGGTATTCCTTCAGGTACATGGATAACCATGACAGGAGACTATTTTGGGAACTGCAGGTACTATATATGTCATACCCAAAGGCGTACCTGGCCGGGTGGCCAGTAAATGTGACGCCATATTGAGAGCAGCTTTGGCCATAGCATGCTAACGGACGACGACAGCTGACTTCCAACTATGTACGCGCTGTACATTTACGTGATGTTTGAAACAATGGAATACCAACTAATCCGTACCCAAACCCTGCTGCATTTTAGCTTTGGTTGCTACCCCATTAGTTATCGTTGGTACGAAACCGCGGAGCTGGACCAACTGAAATTCTGGTGCATCTGCGGCAGTTTTCACGTAAAACTATATTGTCCGCGCGCAGCCTCCCTCATTCTTAACTACATTGCACGGAGATAGACTTCACCCTCACTTGTTGCCTTGCAGCGGCGGTAATCTGCTAGACCGGCAGCAGTACGCGCCGGCTCACAAAGTACTCTCTAGTACAAGCGTCGCATGCTACGCTGTTTCCTTCACGACTACGAGGAAGGCGCGAAACAAAACGGACGAAGGAAGACGACACGGGATAACCGCGTAGGCGCAATAATAACATAGCGTTTTATTTCTTGACACAGAAATGAGTAGCTGCTGCCAAGGGTCAAAACATAAAAAAAAACAGTACCGCCTTCTGCATCACGCAACGAAAACACGATACAGAACAGCTTCTTAAGCGCTGCTCCCAAGATACGCCAGTTCCTTCGTCGATAGAGGAACTGATGGTTCACTGATACAAGCATCACCGGGCTTCTTGATCTCAAGCGCTTCCAATATCTCCATTGTGAGTTGATCATCTGCTCTGTTCAAAACACAGGTTCTATCAAAATCTTGAGTGCACTTGTGAGCCTTACACTGAGCACTAATGACACCTGAGATCTGGTTTTGCATCTTATAACGATGCTCATACAATCTGTCATTCAGACATCCGCGCGTTTGGCCAACATATGATGCACCACGCGACAAGGGAGCAGAATGAATGGATACAACTTTCTTGTACGTCCGGCAAGGTTTAACGCCACCCGGGCTCAGGTCTCCCACGGGGGAACGTCAAGGCCCTGCCTCAACGCCGCCTCATGGGTTTGCTGGACTGCCCACGTCTGGATTCCGAGGTCAGAGCTGCGCAGAGTGGCCGCCCACCTCGACGATAGGGTCCCCGGAGCAACTGCCATCCTTCCTATAACTACATTGCACTCCCGCTGCATGTGTTTGAGTGTTGCTGGTCCTTGCTGACACAATTTACACGTGTCGTCCTGATGTTTATCTGGGAAGGTACGTTTCAGACGAAATGGATTAGGGAAGGTGTTCGTCTGGAGTTGTCTCCAGGCGACGGCCTGCCTCCTGTTCAATTTGGGACTCGGTGGTAGGTATATCCTTCTGGCGTTTAGATATGCGCTGGTTATGTCGTTGTATCTGGTGAGCCTACATGTCCCGTTCTGCGCGAGGAGTGTTCGCTATCGTGCGAGAGGCGTTGTCCTGTTCGGCGCGGCGGGTCATGTCTCGCGCCGTCCGGTGCGTGGTCTGGCTTAGGTTCGGGAGCGCGTCGCCTTCCATGGTTACGTGCGCGGGGAACCCTATGATCCTCGATCTCGCGGTTTTGGATCTGCCCGCTTTGGCCAGAATGGACAGGGCCTCCTTGTAAATTCTACCTTTGGCGTGATTCTTTACTGCCCTTTGCGAGTCGCTTAGTACGACTTCGCACTCCTGTTCTGTGAGGGCCAGCGCGATCGCTACTTCCTCCGCTATTTCCGAGTGTTTGGTATGCACTGCATGTGGTTCTGATTTTGGAGTTTGTGTCTATGACTACGGCGGTGTATTTTTGGCCGTTCGGATATTCGGCTTGCGTCGACAAAGCGCGCATTTCTCTCCCTGCCGAATGAATGGAGCAGAGCCTCGGCTCTTGCCTTTTGTCTACCTCGGTTGAAATCGGGGTACACGTTTCTTGGTATGTTTGCCACCGTAATGGTGTCTCCGATTTTGTTGGGGATTTGAATTTTCTGGCCGTGCTGGTTGGGGTATGTTATGCCGAGCGTGTTCATAATGTACCTTCCCGTCGTGGTGGTCGATAGGCGCTCGAGCTGCGAGATGCGTTTTGCTTCGGCTATTTCTTCCAGGGTGTTGCATATACCCAGCTGAGCCAGGAGCTCGGTGCTCGCCGATTCTGGGAAGCCCAGGGCTATCTTGTACGTTTTCTTTATGAGCGTGTTGATCTTGTTCTTTTCCGCGACGTACCAGTTGTGGTAGGCGCCTACGTAGGCGGTGTGGTTGACAACGAAGGAGTGGATCAGTCGAATGACGTTTTCTTCCTTCATACCCGCGTGTCTATTGGTTATTCTCTTTATAAGCCTCGTGGCGCTGGTGACTTTGCCTTCGATCATTGTCACGGTTTCGCCGTTAGCTCCGTTGGCCTCAACGATCATTCCGAGGGTTTTAATCGTGTTTACTTTCGGGATTGCGTTTCCATCTTGGGTGTACAGGCCGATTTCATCGTACTCTCGGGGTCCCCTGTAGCTCTTTGGTGGCATGCCTCTGCACCTGGGCCGGTAAAGGAGTAGCTCGGACTTGCTCGGGGAGCATTTGGGGCCCGTTCCTTGGAGGTACTTTTCGACTTTGTGAATGGCCGTTTGTAGTGCGTTCTCAATTTGGCCGTCACTGCCGCGGTACGCCCAAATCATTATATCGTCTGCGTATATAGCGTCAAGGATTCCTTCAATTTCCCGTAGTTTGCTGGGGAGACCCAGCATGACTAAACTGAAAAGGAGTGGAGATATAACAGAGCCCTGGGGTAGTACCTGCACTTCCCTGGGCTCGTTCTTCGGAGTCGAGGTCGTTAACCATCAGGGTGGCTTTCGATCGTTCAGAAAGACTCTCACGTAGTTGTAGGCCCTTTCCCCTAGGTTCAGATTAGACACTTGTTTCAGGATCGACTCGTTAGTGACGTTGTCGAATGCTTTCCCCAGGTCTAGTCCTAGGATGTTTCTGGTGTTTCTTGTCTTGTCGTCAAGGATCTCGTTCTTCAGTTGCAACATGACGTTGCGTGGACAGGCGGGATCGTAAGCCTATCGTGGTGGGGGGGTAAGGTTCCGTCTCTTCTAGATGGCTGTTGATAGGGTTGAGGAACGCGTGTTCCAAGACCTTACTCACGCATGACGTGAGAGAGATTGGGCGCAGGTTCTCCAAACTCAAAGGCTTTCCGGGCCTGGGTATGAGGATAGCCTTGGACCTCTTCCACTGCTCCAGGATGTGGACTTCTCTCCAGCACTTGTTCATATAGCCCGTGAGTTTGGTGACAGATTTGTCGTCCAGGTTTTTGAGCGTTTTGTTGTTAACCTTGTCCGGTTCTAGGGCTGACTTGCCGTGGAGTCCTTGGAGTGCCGTTCTGCTTTCCGCCTCACTAAAGTCTTCATCTAACTTGGGACTAGGATTGCCAGTGTACCGGCCGTGCTCGACCGTCGGTCATAGCGGGAGGTACTTGTCACAGAGTTTCATGACGATTTGCTTCTCACTCGCCACCCCTTTCTCGTTGTGCAGAAGTCTCTGCATAAACTGCTTTCTTTACACAGCCGAAATGCTTCTGTCCATGTCTTTTGCGCGCACATGTTTATTTTCCTGATGTCCTCCATTCACTTTGGCACACAACAAACCAAGACGTTTCGGAGCGGAAAATAATACCCGAACACCTGCTGGTTTGCCTATATTTGTTATAAGCAAAAGGTGCCCCCAGTGCGGCTAGTTTAGTGCCTGTAACTAATGCGCACAGGTGTGTGATACCGTTGATGAGCTGGCCGTGTACGATATGATTTAGGCAACTGCGGGGCTGCTCTTGAGTAGGTGCAAACGACTCATGCTGGAGTTCTCTAATCTTGAATATATACAAAAGGCACCCCAATGCAGCTAGTACTGTGGCTGTAGCCGAATTCCGGTTGATAAGTGTGGCAGGGATGGTAACACACTGTGACGGAAGCCACACAACAACGGTAAATTATGTAGATTTGGCAAACCATTGGTGTGCAGTATGTGATAGCGAGTGCTGTAGCATTTATTAGTATACTGAAAAGCAAAATATGTCAGCGCTGGTCCAGGACTTTATTCCTGGCTCTAGAAGCCAGGCACATTTTAAGGGCTTTGAAAGGTCAGATAGAAAGAGAGAGATAATTTGTTTGAAAGAAGGCAGAGAGGTCGGCCTGGAGCTAACGCGCTCTAGCTTGCTACTCTGTACAGGGGAAGAGGGAACAGGGACATAAAGGTGTGATGAGACCCGCCATGGTTGCTCAGTGCCTATGGTGTTGGGCTGTTGAGCACGAGGTCGCGGGATCGAATCCCGGCCACGGCGGCCGCATTTCGATGGGGGCGAAATGCGAAAACACGCGTGTGCTTAGATTTAGGTGCACGTTAAAGAGCCTCAGGTGGTCGAAATTTCCGGAGTCCTCCACTACGGCGTGCCTCATAATCAGAAAATAGTTTTGGCGCGTAAAACCCCATAATTTAAAGGTGTGATGAGGGATGATGATGACATAGAAAGGGGGTGCGCAAGGGTGAAAGCCAGTTCAACCTTCTGATCGTAAACATTCGGAAATCTCATCCATGAAGCCCCTATCAGGTTCAACATCAAGTCTGTACTCACCAATTCAAGTGAACCTAGAGATAAAGCCGCTAGGACGAAGCTAGTGTGTGGGCCGCCCCTGCGTGATCAGCGCAAGCGCCAAACAAAAGCTTTATATCATATAAAGAGCTGCGATAAGCGGCTCCAGCATGGCGAGCACCTGCAGCGCACTTTTAGCGGCCAGATTCTCGAGACCACCGAGAATCGCGCGCATTGTCTCTACCAGGTGCTGCAGCATTTTCTCTATGCTCTCCTGCTCATTGTGTCCATCTCCTTCCTTGCCCGTAGTGACACCGGTTTCGTTGGCCCTATAATTCTTGGCTTCATGGCGCAGAGGAACACTAGGGCCCGCTGGCATGGCCGTGGGCCTAGATGGCAGCAAAGGCCATTGCATGTCTGTATCAGCCAGTGGAGGTGAATGTTTGCCGCGCGCTGTCGTCGACCTTGAATTAGCACTAGGCGCCGTTACCGTCCTCGATGTACGAACAGGTAGAGGTGGTCGTGGCGCCTGTGCCCCACCGTGTACTATTTCTGAAATGGCTTTGCGACGCTTCTTTCGCGAGCGTTGGTCATTTTGGCGGACAGATTGAGCAGCCTCTTTACGTGAAGATTGGTCTTTTGCCATTTTTCAAAGAATACGAACTTCTTGTTTCATCTTCGGGCATTCCTTCGAAGTCGCTTCGTGGGAGCCAGTACAGTTCGACCATTTAAAGGAAGATGCATCACAGTCGGTGGTATTGCGCACTCTGCTGCGACGCGAGCAGGTGGCTTTACTTCTACAAACAGCGCTCACGTGTCCTATCTTGAGACATTTCCGGCCCTGAACAGGCCTCGGAACGAATGGCCATACACGGTGTATCACGTAGCCCACTTTGACAGACACCGGTAATGTCGAAGAAGGAAATATCTTGATACATCGGGAGTGCCCCAAGCGGTGAATCTCAAGAATGCGCGCCGATGACCTCAAAAGAATTTTGAGGTCCGCATGCTTGATGTTAAGCTCCACATCGGAAATCACTCCAGTCGTTGTCTCCTTCCCGTAAGTAATAATGGAGCGGACGGGGATTGCGTTTAACTGTGGAATGGCTTTTAACTTCTCCAGTATTGCGTAAATTTTCACATCCATTGTCAGGATGTTCTTGCGGGCGTTGATCCTGATCTCGTTGATTTGCCCAAAAGCCACACTTTCAAAATATTTGGTTAGGAACTGCCTGCTGAGAGACTTCATGCTGTGTGACGGCGAGAGCGGTACGCAAGAAACCATGAAGGACTCCTGCTCACTCTGATTCGATGAAGTCGCCTCAGTCGAAATACGGCGCATCTTCTTCATACGGCAGCCCATGGCTACGGTGTACTCGCTGTCAGAGTCCATGGCTTCTGGCGTTGAGCTCTCCCAGGAATCGAGGAGCTTCCAAAGGCACGTCGTCCAAAAATGAGCGATGAAGTAGACGACTGACCTTGTTCAGGTGGTCGTGGGAACATCTTCTTGCTCAACCTTGATGAAATAACTCTAACGAAAATGGCAAAAACATAAAAAAATTGTATAAAAGCGGGAGTCCCAGAGCACCAGTGAGCTCTGGGCACTTCTCTTGAAAGGTCAGTGTGAGCAAGCTGAGTACCTAAGAGAGCAGCTTGAAGCTTGTGGGCGACATGGCACTCTGGCAGCAAAGCGTACCTATGCTTGCTGGCTCTTGCCGCAGAAACATGGAAATTGACTAGTGTCTTGTTTTCTTTCTAAAGTTATGTGCGTCGTTAATGTATGTATGTGTGTGTGCGTGTGTCTGTGTGTGCCTCTGTTTCAAATGCACTATTTCTTGACAATTCGCGCTGGTCTTGTGTACTCCATTTGGTCTCGGTCTTTTCAAACATTTTATACCTCTTAATGCTGCATTCCGTAGTTCTCCCATACTCCAGACCTGGCCACTAAGAAGGAATGTGTTGTCACTCAATAGCCTTTACCACCGCCGAGGGGCTTGGCGTTGGTTAAGGGGTTGACGCTGTTTGTACGAAACACTACTTTCTTCTGCTAGTCTGTTGTCGAGAATATTTGCGCAGAATATTTTTGCAACTTGTCTAAAACTGGCCACCCGCACTCCGCATACCTTTCCCTACTTTGATCGTGCGCCCCCAGTGTACTTGTGTATTCCTTCTCAAAAAGCGGAGTGCTCTTTTCACGCAGTTTTTCATGGTGGTAAGATGACATCACGCAAGCAAAGTCGTTCGCGTGCATACGCATAGCTCCTACGCATATGAAACTAAAGCTGTCTAATCCTTGCTGTGGGATACGGGCGTAGATTTTTAGTTTGCTATTACTGCAATGCTGCACGATGACCGCGTTTTAAGTTCATCAGAATTACAAATCCTTCATTTTGATCTCAACCATGCGGCACAAAAGTAAACACAGATATAATTATTCGAACTTTATGGCAGACAGCATTGCTATTCTAGACTGAAGCTGCCAGCATGTTCTCTCACTCGGAAGCCTGATTTATTCAAGCATCCTTGTATGTGTCAAGTTTTAGAGCGATAACTTATTTTAGCCACATTTGAAAAAAAAAAAGTGAAGGCAAGTTGTAGTGGCTCTTGTAGAACTGTGATAGCGTCACTGAAAAAGGAATGACATACGAATGCACTTTGAGGTAAAAAGATTTATTAATTCAAGAATGACAAACTCGCTGTTCCGAGAACAAATTTGAGCTAGTGACTATAAAGTGAAAGTGAATAACTCGAACCAACCCATAGGTGAGGAACGAAATAGCATCTTTTTTTTAAATATCGGGTTCCGCATAGCTGAGGAACGAAATTCCAATACACTTTCAGTAAAATATGAGCACGACAACCAAAGAAATTTTCGGACCGTCCGAGTGAGTTGGCATTTATAAGGACAGTATGCTCAGTGCATTTGTTTGTTTCTTTATTTTCTCCCCTTCAGCATATGGGAGAGGGGGAGGACAAAGCTGCCAGAAACACGGCTGGGAAAACCCTCAACCCCCTCAAAACATGACCAAATGCATGTCAGAAAACAGATATTTGGCTCAAGTGACAAAACAAAATAAAAATGGAGATGTGGTTTGGATAACACGAGAGTCACAGCCGACACGTACACTTAATGAAGACCAAAGTTTACAACGTGTACAGTACAGGCTGATCAATTGAAATTCAGCAGTGACAAGCTTACAACTAGTTTGACAAATGCTTTAAACAGATTCGTAGGATGTCAATAAAAGGAACATACACAAAATATGCCGCGCATGCCGGATGCCCAATTATATCATCGCTAATTCAGGGACTTGTGCAGCCAGATAACTCAATGTTGTTCGGACGGACATTTGCCGGAGGGAGCTTGTTCTTTTTGTCCCGCCTCCTTCCTTTCAAGATGGCGTCCACTGTCATCTTGTCTATATTGGTTATGGGACATTCGCACATTATATAGAAGACGTAGGCGAATAACAAGCTGAAGAACAGCAGTCCAATGGCATCCGTGAGCTGCGTGACATAGTAGGCTCATTATCAATCGCACGTAAAGACACTGTTATAGTTTTGTTATTGTTAATCAACTACGAGAAATTTGGAAGCTAGGTTATACTAACATCGTAGCTAAAAATAACAATCAGCAAAATTAAGATACCAGGTAAGATAATTAAGGTATAAAAGCAAACTTCAATGTAACCACGTAGAAAGGAACAGAAAAAATCAAAATATTTCCCAATTGCTTAAAAGCAAGCAAACAGCCGCTATATGGTAAGCACATTACCAAAGCTGCAAGTGTTATACTCATATGAAGCGTACTGTAGAGCCACAGCATTACTTCTGACCGGAATCAGCACAGCATCTGATCATGCTGACATGTAGAGTTCACAGCAAGGCATATAAAATTGACAAATGCAAAAAGTTATCATTGCATTACATTAAAATAAAAAAAACAAATCATGCCACCAAAACACACAACTTTCTTGACAAAAAGGTCATCATTAAGTTATATTGCCGTACAAATTGCGTCAAACAAATTGTGCAGCGGTAGTCACTAACAACTAATCAGGCCACTGTACAACAAAATTGCGCAGGTGTTTCATAACGTCTCTTTGTCGGGACACGTCCAGTATAGAAGCATTCTCTTTACAGATGAGACTTCTATCTAAACGTCTAAGACATCAAGACTCCCACAAACTGTATCGCAATGGTGGTAAAATCCTGAATATTCGATGAGGATGTGCTTTGCCTGATGAGGAAGGCTTAGCACAAGTTAGCTAAACACGCCGTAGAAAGTGGGTCGTGTACACAAAGGCAAGACATAGGCGATGGAATATTGTCTAGAGCCCATTCAAACTTCTGGCAGGCGAGGAGCGCAACAAAGCCCGGGTCCATGTTGTACACGAGATGCCATTTCGTCCGCTTATTGTATAATGCTGTACTTGATAATTCACGACTGCCCATTTGGCGCCTGACGTAGCAAACGCTATGGGTGCCAGTTCATTCAAAGTATGCTTCGCTGCAGCCACATTTCCCGCTACTTCATTCCCAGTAATTTCAATATGCCTTGGGATCGACTGCAGACGAATTTGATTATCAGAATATGATCCATTGGGAAACGTTTTCTTAGCTTCGTAACAAAGTGAAAAGTTGTCACCGCGAAAACAGCACTCATTACTGCCTCCAGGCCTGCTTCAGAACCTGAGTTAACCACCCAGTTGCGACTGTATGCATTTTCAGCAATTCATCGTCGGTACTGGCCCTGCTGCAGCTGTAAAGAGCACTGTTTCTGGGCTTTTTACGGCACAGCTTGCCAGTTTTGCCGAACACATCTAAAACAAACATTCGTACCCCTGAATGTTTACAAGGACAGGCTATACGGACATGTCTTGGACTACCACGATGCGCTTAGACTCACGCAACAATAATGATTGCTAGAGACTACTTGGTTCCAACATATACATAACCATTGACAGCCTTAGAGCACACATTCGAGATCTTTGTCGCGTACCTAGTTATTATATTGCTGCTTTTCGAGTACAAAGACCTCAAGTCACATTTTCTGAACTTGTTGCGACACATCAAGGCTACCTCCCGTCGGGCTTTACACCAGCAGCAAGACCACTGTTGCCCCTGTGGTTCCTACGACAACCACAAGAAACGCCTCACGATTCCGGGAATAACGAAGAAGACCCGTCATTGACCCGTCATTCAAAGTGGCTCTACATCAGTTCAGATTGGCATTACTGAACGAGGCATATGAACAAGGAACGCACATTTACACCTATTGATCTGCCTCAGCCACCAGCTCGGCAGGCGCTGTCATCATCCCTGCCTTACAAATTTTAATTACTTTCAAAGTGTCCCATATAACGACCTCTACGGAAACAGAGCTTGCCGCTCTACGTGCCGCTGTTAAATACATCGCACAAGCCAAACCTCGAAAGTGGGTCGTTTTTTGTGACTCCAAGTCATGCAGCCATTCTGAGTATGCAGTAAGCCTTACGACGCAAGACCCATGACTAACTGGTGTTCGTGACCAGAGAGGTTCTCCATCAAGCCCTCATAAACGGGCATCATCTTCCAATGGCATCCGGGGCACTGTGGCATCGTCAGAAATAATCTTGCTGATGATGCCGCTCGGTTAGCCCATAAAGAAACCCGGACACTTCCTATACCCTTATCCAGGACAGATGCTGCGAGGAGTCTTCGTTTAGTTGCTCAAACGGAGACTGAAGCTTAGTGGAACACCCCGATTTTCTCCAACTGCCGTCTCCACCAGTTGGATTCTACATTGAAGCGGCAGATTCCATCGAACTTCTCCCACCATGATGCAACTTTACTGTGCCACTTCTGCTGAGGGGTGGCTTTTACGAAAGCCTACGCATTCCTTATTGGAACATCCGACACACCGATCTCTGACTCGTGCAACTGTGAAGAGACGATTGAGCACGTGTTGTGTTTTGGAATCTCTATGACAACGAACGCGACGTTTTTCATAGTGTTAAACCGATTTGATAACAGACTATTATCATAGACAGATTCTCGGACCATGGACCCATGCGTTGCAGGCTTACAAAGCGACGCAAGCACCGCTACGTTTCATGAAAGCGACTGGCCTCAGTGAGCGATTATAGGCGTGAAGTTATGGGCGTCCGCATGTACTCACACCGATAGTACCTTCTTCCCTGCCTCTCCTTTCTTTTCTTCTCTTAAACCCCTTCCCCTGTGTAGGGTAGTCAACCGGACATGCGTCTGGTTGACCTCCCTGCCTTTCCATCCTTCCTTTTCATCCTTCCTTTTCATCCATCCGTTCATCCATTCAGCAATTAATATGGCAGCTTCATAACTGCCGAAAAGCTTTGCTATTGTAGATAACGTTTTATGTATTAATTGTACCTTTGTCACTGCTTTAGACTCGGTGAAGATGTTGGATGCCAAGTGTAACGGCAGAGAGTATTCTGTTTGTCGTAGGCCCTGTCACTCGTACATCGCACAACACTGAGGTAGTATACATTCTATATATACAGGCGTTACACATACATACAAAAAATGCACACTAATTATACATTTCCAAATCCAAAAAGTGTAGGTGCAACACAGTAAGATATGTAATATGGACAAAAATGTACAAGCAGATCACTCTGACTTAAAAGAAATAATCATAATAAAGCATTTTAAAGAATACAGGAGTGAAACAACAGAACTTATTGATATAATTTCAGACGAATCAACCAAATATGCCGTCATAACATTTTTGCAAAAAGGAACTCTACAGCACAGACGCCTGAAATTGTATGACGCAATACCTGGGATGTACGTTTGGTAAAATGCGTGAGCATCTTCCTGAATTTCACCCTGTAAGTGTATAGCGAGCTTAAGATCATACAGGCACGTGGGTCACATTTAAAAGGCCATACTTCAAGAAAAACATTTGCCGCATGATCGAGGCTTCCAAGCTTTTCAATGCAACAAACTTCTTGTTTCTGTGGACAAATCAAGCGGTCCGAACTTGATTTTTGACGACGTCCCTAGAATGTGCTTCGGAGGAATAAAACGGCAAGTTTTCTGGAAATGAGCTGCTACCACTGCAGTAAAATATTTCAATGAACTATAATTGCTAGAAACTTAGTAATTTGCTAATGGCGCATTTCGATACATACTACAACTAAAATGTTCCTTTCTTCAAATAGCACGACTTAAATAGAAGGTATATAGATATATTTTATTGATAAAAAAGGCAGAGAGGTTAACCTGAGCTAGTGCGCTATAGTCTGTTACTCTGCACTGGGAAGAGGGAAAGAGAGTGAACGTACAAGGATGGATGATGATAAGAGAAGTGGTGAGTGCTTATGTACATTAGACTGGGGCCCTACTACAGCCGCTCGTCTTGTTTTCTGTCATCCAGAAACTTTAACAGAGCTTTAGTCGTCCGAATTGAAGTCTCAGTGTCAGCCCATGGGTCGAGAACCGCGTGCTCCGACAGTGGTTTCCTGCCAATGTTTGCTAGGCAATTATCCAACGACCTTGGCTCCAGCAGAAAAGCTGGGCATTCGGAAAGTATGTGTTCCAACGTGTCAGACATTGTTCGCAATCAGAGCTGTTCGAGTGGCCGCAGCGGGTGTGCATAGCGACGGGTGAAGCAACGCCCGTCCGAATCCTTCATAGCAATGATGCTTTGCTCGGCGTAACCATTGGAGGCAAACAAAATTTACCTTCTGGGTCGATCACATGTAGACGTCTCTGGATGCTGTCAGAATTGGCTATGTATGTCTTTGTAAGGTCCTGCATGAGTGGCTTGATCCCTGAGCTCGTGTCACGACGCGAGTAGGCAATCCGTACTTCATCAGAGGAAGAGAGTGCCGATATTGCCTCACTGTCCGCGAGCTCCTTGCCACTCGCACTACAGTGACCAGGCACCATTTGAAAAGTGATCAAGTGGTCAGCTCGCTTGGTACTGTGATGAAGTTCAGCAATCTGCAGCGCGAGCAGGCAATATGATCCTTTCGTTAAAACACATTTTAGCGCCTGCAACACTCATTTGCCATCGCAGAACACCGACCATTTATGAGGTGTCTGCGTTCTCATAAAACGGACAGCCTCCCGTATTGCCACCAGTTCCGCAGCCGTAGATGTCGATTTGTGGTTCGATTGAAATCACCGAGTAATGTTAAGTTGCGGGATAAGAAATGCCGCCGTTGTGGCAGATGGTGTGACCGAACCATCGGTATGTACTTGTATAGTCACATCACATAATGTAAATAAATTGGACAGGGTGAGGTGTTTCAAGTCAACGGAAGAAACGCGGACTTTCTTCGTCATTCCAGGTATTTGGAGCCTCACTAGTGGCATCGTTAATATCCACAGACATGTCTCTGGAATGTTGGTGGCCTGGAACTTTGCAGGTATAATGCATGCGTGACATGCAACTGCTTTAGAAAGAAAGCATAGTCAGGGTTGGTTGTTGGAAGTGATGATAGAGGATGGTGTGAGTGTCTGGTCAGCAGGCGAACATTAGTTCACACAGGTTCACAAGGTCTGTATAAGTCGATTAGGCAATCCCGTGCTTCCACTATTGTGCCCTCAGTTGACGAACATCTAGGCCAGTACTTATGCAGTACTTTTGCCTGGAGGCTCTCCGGCGTGCGCATACGAGATGACTCTACATTGGATACCACAGGCATGCTGTAGCGTGTGCAGCCTTCAAAAAGTACCTGGTGTACTTGGAGCAAACTTCGTTCAGAAGGGCCCCACCACAGTCCAGATATAACACAAATAGCACGTACAAAGTGCATAACCTAAGCGTAGTAACATGATTAATTTAGTCCTAAGCGCAGTAACAGTAAAACCCAGAATAATGCTTTGTGGCAGTGAGGTCAGATTGTTTCCAACATTATAGTCTTTCCTATTTCAAAATAACTTTAGTTAGACTATAAATGTTTCTTCTCAGACAGTAAGTTTCAAATTTCTGTTGAAGTATTATGTGATCAACCGTGTCGAAAGCTTTGTATATATCTAAGTCAACTACTATGGCTACTTTGTTATTATGCAGTGCAGTATTTATGAAGTTTCTAAGAAAAAGAACTTCGTGAGACGTTGATCTTTTGGGACTGAAGCCATGCTTATTAGGACACATGATGTTGTATTTATTTAAAAAATTCTGTATAGGCTTACGAAGTACCTTTTTTAAATACTGTGTTAGTTGCAGTTAGTACAGATATCGGCCTGTAGCTTTGTATGTCGGATCGCTCACCGCTTTTAAAGATAGGCATGACCTTCGCTACCTTCAGTTCATCAGGGGACACTCCATTTTCCTGCGAATGGCTAAATATATGCAGTACATGTATTCGCAGTATATCAATGCTGGATTTTATCAGCCTAACAGGTATTGCATCTGGTCCTGACGCCTTACCGATTGAAAGGTTGCTAAATGCTGTAATTAATTCTTCAATTTCTATGTCAGGCAATGCAAAAGCGTTCTTGACACGCTCTGGCATCTGCACCGAAGGAGCATCAGCATCAGCATGTACCTGCGCAGCTATCTTAGGCCCTATGGAGGCAAAATAGGCACTAAATAATTCAGCTGTACCTTCATCCACAGTTTCAGGGAAAGTGCTAGAAGCACTCACAAGTAATTTGCAGTAGTCTTCGGCTACCTCAACTTCCCACCGGCCTTGCCGGATGGCGATAGAGCAGAACGGACGCAGCTGCTATATGGGTACTCGAAGGCTACGCACAATTTGCAAATTCTAGAGAGACATTTTCTCTGGTTGAGAGAGGCATGGAAGGATCTCTACCTTTGTTTTTTGAGCTTGTCAAGGAGCCGTAGGACATGACGTTGAGGCCGGCGAGTTGCAGCGACCTTTAATAGTGATTTGGTCCTTCTGCATTTCCGTTCTGCTCGACACCGTATCGCGCGAAGTCGCTTGTACTGACCATCAATCGGTGATTTAGGTACAGGTACGCTGAGCTGTTTTATTCTGTCGTGCGAAGTTGGCGCGATGGCATCTCAATATTTCATGGTGATTGCATGATTTTACAAGCGGTGTTCACAGGTTCTTGAAACGTTGGCCAGTCAACGCAACGCTCAGCGCACGGAGCTCAAAGATGTGCCCATTTCAGCCGGATATATGTTGGCAGATGGCCACTTCCATGGGTGTCGAGATCAGTGCACCATCGTGTAGCAGGGAGCAGACTCTTCAAAGCAAGCGCAATGTCAAGACAACTGCTGTAGTAAGAGCCTCGAAGGTATGTTCTCGAGCCATCATTGATCACCATCTAGTCTTAACGAAGCACAAAGTCAGCCCAGTCTCTACCACGAGCGTTCGTCGACGCAGAACCCCACGTAGGATGGTGGACATTAAATTAAAGTCGCCGATGACTATGTGGGGACATGGACAAGTTTGCTGTATGGACAGCAAATATGCATATGCTATGTTCGATGTTGGAGGTATATATCCTCCAAATACTAAGAATGTGCGCCGCTTGTGCTTTAGCATTCCGCAAACGTACTCGTTGGAATCATGTGGCGAAAATTTGCGACATGCCTGCCATGATTTGACATTTCACCTGCTCGGCCAATCATGCATGCACATTCACACAGAACCGGATGTTATATGTGCAAATAATTTCACCAGGGCATACTCAGGCATGTCAGACTGTCTTAGGCGCCTCTACCCGGCTGTTTATCAGTAGTATTTGTCGCTTCTCCTTTCTAAAAAAATAAAGAAATAAAGGACTACGAGAAAATTGCCTCTTGAGATTGAACTAGATGTAATCAGGATTGCCAAGGCAATGCCAAATTCTCCGTGACGAGTGAGCGTAATTTAAAGATGCCCTGGTGGTGAAAATTACTCCGGAGCCAACCACTATGGCAGCCCTCATAATGAAATCCTTGGTTTGGCTTGTAAAACCCCGGAGTTCCAATGCATTTCAAATGCATTCGCGCACGGCACTCGACAATGCGTTTACAGCATTTGCAATTTGGCGAACACCAAATTACTATGTGCAACTATTGCTTGTTGACTGTCATTCCCTTGTTCGTTACAATCACTGCTCGGGCTGTCTGGCCGCATACAAAAATCTTCCGTTTCATTGTCGTGCAGAGCGGTGCAGCGCACGCAACATCAAACCCCAGTCCTTCGCAAGGCACCTGCAAGGTGGTTTGTCTAATTGTCTCGCCGCCTAGCATGTTTATATTGTTCCGTCACCATGCTGGTTCCGTCTGGAACCAGCATTCTTGACACGAAATGGAAAGAATGGCAACAAGGCACCAGACGAAGGCCCGTTTATGGTCTGTAAATTGACTCCATTAAATATCCCTTGAAAAAGAAAAATTTACCGACGATAAAGACACTCCCTAATGCGAAATTGTAGTGCACCTGTGTACGTGTTTTCATTTGCGATATATTGGTTGGCGCGGACAATCTGTCTCGTGCGTCATTTTGCAAATGGAGCGATGTGTGGTGCGAGCGCATGGCTAATCGGCAGATGACGAGAGGCGGCGCGTGGGTGACGCGTGGGCGCTATTCACAGCAACCGCCGCAGACAGACCTCCGCTCATGCAGCGCTTTCTTTCCATACAGACGACGCGCGCTACTTTGGCGCCATCTCGTAGCCATCGTCGCCGCAAAGCCCGTTTTGCGCGGCTCTACACTTTTCTTCTCACGCTTTCGCGATGCCCTCCTCCTCCGCAATACTCCGAACGCTTTCTTTGCTATCGCAGTCTTTCATCTCCCGCTGCGCTCCGCGTTCGCTTTGATCCTTCGCTGTGCTCGTTCGCTCGGTTACGAAAGATAACGCCGACGCTCGCCGCAGGAACGGGTGCCTAAGAGGTGCGCTCTATCATATTGGGCACAGATGATCCCGCTCGCTCGGTGTTCGGCGACTCCTGAGGAAATACTCCGCTCTCTTCGACACTTGACTCACTTGAGCGTCATTCTTCGTCGGCGTGTGCAGTCGCGCTCGGATATAGCGTCCACACCAACAATTTTGCAAGGTGAATTAGCTTTTTTGCGCTTTTAGTAATTCTACTGATGGCTGAAGAATGGCAGCACAAAACGACGCCACGATTTTATTTCAAGTAGGGCGGTAGAGAGTGGTAGAATTAGATGCGAGCAAATGTTGCCTATCCACTAAACTCATGGATGAGCGCCTCGTAGACTTTCCATACGCGCAAAGCCATTGCATCTCATCGACCACTCATCCCTAATCGTAAAATACTTTTAAATATTTGTATGCCTTTCGAGGTTCGGGAACCCAGTGTAGTATATGATGGCAGACTGCCGCCGGATGTCTATCGCTCGATTTTCCCGATATTTATTAATTGAATAAAAAATAAGCGACCTGGAACTTGCTTATGAATTTGTCGAGACTTGAACAATCCATTTAAGCGGAAAATTGAAGTGTTGTCGAATTAGTATTGTGTGTATTCTCCCGTTATCGGATGCGAGTAAAATTTCCGCACAAGTCAATTAATGAATCTCCGAGCGGAGCTCGTTTTATATGCGCATGCCTCACCATTGTCCACTGGTCCAGGGCTCTGAACTGCCTCGTGGTGATCAGCTTGGTGTACAGCACATACGGGTGGACGAGGTAGAGGGAGAAGCTCAGCTTGCCCAATGGCATGAAGACCGCCATGCTCAGGAACCGATTCACGAGATCTGGCCGTGCGAAGCGCAGTAGCAGAACACATCGCTGCGTGATTGTCTAGCACAAATTGATGCTCCTTGCGGCGTAAGAGAAAAAGAAAAGTTGTATATAAAGGCAGTGTCAATAAGAAAATTGTAGAGCATTATGGGAAACCTTTCGATACAGCTTTGTGTTGCTGAATACCTGCTACAGAAAATTATTTTTCCAAGCGTGAAAGAAGCCCGCCGATACAAGCAAAATCGACGTGCGACTGGCCGCTCGAGGCGCTTTGCGTGTAGTCGCGGGCTTCTTTCAGGCTCAGAAAAAACACTTTTCTGTGGCCCGTATTGAACAACAGAAAGCTGCATCGTGAGTGTCCCATGTTGCTGTGCAATTTTCTCGTTCACACTGTTAATCTAATTATAATATTTGAGAAGTTGAATATAGCTAGTTATGTAATTAGGCGGAATGCAAAAAAAAAAAATAATCTGTGCATTTCCAAGCGACGGCAAACAACATTGCCTTGGTTCTGTCGAGCTATGTGGCATTTGCATATTTTTAAATATTGGTGCATGATAGTTGGCACACTTGTATGTGAAGTAAGTAAGTACTTTATTTACAGTAAGCAATTTAAGGAAGCCCACAATACCTTAGAGCAATGCAGCCAGCGCCGTAGATCAATTGGCACGGAATGGTGCGCGACAGGCCTATGGGAGCTATATTTGTTAGCCGACGTCTTCTCTCTGTTCATTTCCTTTCACTACAACTTCAGCAAGCATATAAATTGGGAAGGTCTTTACAACTTGGAAACATTTCAATTTCCTCATGTTGTCGTCGGCTTCAGTGAATGCTTGTTTTCTTCAATAAATAACTTGACTTGTTGAATTAATAATATTAATAGTAAGATGGTAGAAATGATAAAGGAGTATTTAACTCATTGGCTATGCAAAGGAGGGAAAGAAAGCTTACATATGTACTAATCGAATTATAATAGAGCACAGCGGTCGATATGTTCGCTTACAGGCAGGCTGAAAGTCTCTAGCCCTTTACTTGTAGAGAAACTGCTCAAAACCTGCCTAGTCGTCTGCCCAGCGCTCCGCTCATGTGTTCTTGGTTGATTAAGTGGGTGGCCTCAGAGCAGACATTCTCGCTTCATGAACGACAATTTTCAGAGCAGACACGACGACAACAGAAGTATTCACGCACGAAGGCAAAACCAGTGCCGACTTACAACTGGTTCTCTTTTTATCATCTTTTGGCTTTGATCCGATGGTTCTGTGTTTGTGTGGAAGGCCTTCTGTCCTCGTGTGCTTTGGACTGAGAACGTTCGTTCATAATGAACTAGCTAGCCTATTCCGAGGTTGTTGAGCTATTTGACTATTAATGCGAAAATTCAAACTGTGCAGTAATGCGCGTATCATACCTGCCGTCCCCGTGATGCAAGAGTGCAGCATCCAGGTGACCGAGACGCTCCAGAGCAGGGGATAGAGAGATGCGTACAGGGCCGCTAGCGCAGGGTCGTAAGGAATCGCAGCCGAATCCCACGCGTAGGGAAACAAGCACACCAGTGTTGTGATCGCGATAGCCACGACCCACAGCACTGCGACACGTACCTGCACGTGTAGAGATTAGAAGTCAAGTGTAGCAATTAGTTACCGACAATCGGAAGCTGCAGTAATCAATTTGCTTAAACATGCTTGCTTCAACAGCGAACGGATGCTTCGCGGACTGACTCTTCGCGGTGGGTGCGTTTCCTTATAATGCCGAGTGAGCCAAATGAGGTGTCACTGGCCTTCGCAATCAATTTAGTGGAATTTATTGTGAAGACCGATCTGTTATCTCGATTGGTCATCCAAACAGTGCTTCATTCCACTAAACCGCTTCGATGCCGGCGAGCACAAGGAGTTTGAATAGTTCTGCCATTCATTCCAGGAGTGCGCATCGCGCAGCTTCACTCGCTTTCTACGTGGAACCAAACTGTGCCTCACTCGGCGATTCGCGCAAGGGACCTTCGCAATCATGTAAAAAGCCAAAGTATCACGGCAGCTCGAGCGGAATTCAGCGGGTAAATGCTATACCTGATAGCTGCAATTTATGTAAGTGCACAGCAGAAAAATAGATTGTAACCATACTCACAAGATTTATCTAGGAAGCTCGAATGGCGTGTTTTTCGAATTCAATAGAATGCGATTATTTTTGGGCGAAGTACTTCCGAATATCGCGATCCAGTAGGGATATCTATTTGTTTCTGTGACTGAATTTCATAGGTACATCGTAGGAAAGCTGTACATAATAAAAAATTCCAGCATAGTCCATCTCACGATCACTGTCGACGTTAAGGGGATCAGCATTCAAACAATGTAGAGACAAACTGTATTGTTAAACACACCTTTAATCACAATCAATTACAGGCGAAGTAGCCTAAGAATGATAATCGCATTATTACATGCATGCGCCACAGCGCCACCACGGACCACATCATATACCCCATGCTACACCACAACGAAAGGTTCACTAAACGTGGTCTCGTAACCACAGCCAGTTTTGTCTCCCTGGCACTCCATAATTAGGATTCAGCATATCAGACGAAT
This sequence comes from Dermacentor variabilis, assembly GCF_050947875.1. Classification (NCBI taxonomy): domain Eukaryota; kingdom Metazoa; phylum Arthropoda; class Arachnida; order Ixodida; family Ixodidae; genus Dermacentor; species Dermacentor variabilis. The sequence continues at coordinate 8,687,458 of NC_134568.1, forward strand.
AAAAGGCGGCGCAATCGCATAGGCGTGTTTTTCAGGTGTAATACTCTTATTCATTGTCGGCTAAAAGAGCGGGCCTTCTCACTTCATCCGTCGGACATGCACTTGTGGAATGCGCTCGAAAAAAGTTAATGGAAGTTAGCAAAATTTCACCGACGATTACGACACTCCCTAATGCGAATTCTGAGCGCACCTGTTAAGGTATTTCCAATTCGTGACATATTGTGGCAAAGAATTCGATTCCGAATGACAGGGTCCTCTCGTGCAGCTCTTTTAGCGGCAGCGGCAGACGAAGCATTTCTACCGGTTGCGCCACTCATTGTTCAAAAAGAAAGTGTGGCCACGGAAACGCGTGGCTCACGCGCAGCGCATTCTCTAGTTGCTGCAGCGCAGGCGAAGTAGCCCATGCGCAGTGGGTCCAAAGTCCACGTCAGTACTTTGCTTCCAGATAAGGTATCGGTGGACGCGCTCGCCGCATGCCTAGTCGCCGCCGTGCAGCACGTCTCATGCGACAGTACGTTTGCTCCTCACTCTTCAGCCATACTATCCCCCTTCGCTTCCTCCTCACCCTCGAACAATACTCTTTTCTTCCGCTTTCCAGCTCGCGCTATCTTCGCTCTCGCCGTATTTCTTCCCCCGACGCGCTCCGCGTTCGCTCTTCTATGCTTCTCTGTGCTCGTTCGCTCGGTTACGCCGACGTTTAACGCAGGAACGGGCGCCTAAGTGTACGTCCTGGAAAAGAGGCCATTAATCTCCCATTCCCTGCAAGCGCTCTTGACGTAGTAGAATGCTGTTCGTGTTAGAGAGATGTTCAGTAATCAACCCCCTCCGGCAGAGTGGATCACCCTGTTTGATGATGTTGTAGTGCTCAGGAAGTGTTAATTCGTGTCAGCAGTCACGTAAAAGCACGTGCATTTCAGGGTTGTATAATTGTTTGTTCGGAAAAAAAGTCAATAAAGAAAAATGAAACACTTTGGCACTACGTGCTAATACATCCATTTGTTGCACTTTTGGAAGCCGTGTGACGCGAGGTTAATTCAAGCCAGCACCAACCAAGATTTAATTCTTTTCTTTTTTTAATGGTAGGATCAGAAACGACAGACAAAGACAAACACGCCAAAGCCAATCGGAAAGGGGGAAAAGTATCCTAAGAATACTAATCGCAATGAAAAAATTGTGTGGAGCTCACGCATGGTGAAAATCAATGCCACGCAAAGCATTTTGCAGCAAGTTGCGTGGCTATCCAATATTGTTTGGGTTTCCGCAAAGTGTTACCAGACGGATTGGCGTGTTTGTCTGAGGCAAGAGTGTGTGTGACGACAGCCTTCGCCGTAAGCACATTACCATTAGGGATTACCGGGTTAGTGGAGCCGCAGATGGTGTACGGTGATGATAATTATATATTGACATTCCCTTCAAAACGGGCTGGCCACAAATAGTCATGTACGGTCTACTTGAGATACTTAAGTTAAACTACGTACGGTACATTGCAGTCTAGCATTTTGCCTATCGGTTCTCCATATTTTGTCTACACTCACGACATCGCATTTCAATGGCTGCCGAGCCGCTGTGGAATTTTTGGCAGCGCCACGCTGATGAAGCTACTCACTCGGCTCATCAAAAACATCAGCGGGTGCTTATATCCCTCTCAAGAACTGATGCTGCGTGCCAATTTCAATCACTTGCTCGCCTCAGCACACTTACTTCTCAATACTTCTCTTCACGAGTTTCTTGATGGATAAGTATTGTTAGAGAAGTGACAGAAGTATAGTTGTCTCTTGCCTTTCAAATGATTCGAAGAAATCATGTGTGCACAAGGCGAAAGAAAGCTTTCCGTCGCAGATGTTCCGCCTCAGCGCAGCTGGATATGCCTTATGTTTGCAGGTTAGTGTCGCGGAAGGCGTACTTAAGGAAGTTAAAAGAGCTGGTCGCGCAAGGATACAGTTCACAAAAGGACAAAGTCGTGACAACATAAAGAAGGCAGTTATTCCATATTTTCATGGAATCTCGCGCAACCTTAAGAAGGTTGGCCAGAGTGCAAATGTTGATGCTTTTTCACGCCTAGAAAACTGGGGTCACTGAGCAAGCACACTTGCGCTGTCTTCCAAGACAATTGGCCCAGTGTAAAACTAATTACAGACAGCGCTTCATACAGTGTGCCCAGTGTGTCGTATATGAGATGCCTCTCTCATGTGGTAAAATCTACCTATGGCAAACCGGGCGATGCAATAAAGGTCGGCTTAGGAAACACCACAACAATGTTAACAACACTATTCAAGGTCATTTAGGCGTGCACTATCGCGACTGTGGGTGCAAACCTGTCTTCGAAAAATGCAAGATTATATCTAGGAGAAAATCAAGCCTTATAGAGAAATTATTCAGGCTATCGCAATTTCATGCGCGGGAAATAACTGTGTTAAGTGTCCCCTCGATAGCCTTGTGTGAAAAAGAGCTGACCTACCTTAATTAAAATGCCAGGGTGCGACAGCTGTACGAGCAGGTTCTTTGCGCATATGTGATCTTCTTGTATGTTTATTTTTCTTTTTGCCAAGTTTTCGCTTTAATACTAGCTGCGCCTCGGGAAAAATAAACATTTTTGTTGAAAGTTAGCGCTATGTCTGTGTACTTTGTGGGCCTCCTTTGTCTCTATCGGTTCTCACGCTGTAGCCTTTCACTATGTTCAACCAACAAGGCCAACTAGTTACTCTGCTCAACTTCTTCCACTGGCAACACATACCGTTTATAAGCGGAAAGTTTCATTTGCGTGTAACACCGCCGCAACTAATACAGCATGATAGTGAAAAAAACATAAAGATGAAAGAAAACACGTTCTGCACGCAATATGAATACAGAAGAAAAGAGCATTCCTACAACAAAAGAGGTCCCGTTATTCACTGAATAGGGAAGACAACTGCGAAGAATAAAATACTATAGCAGCTGTGCAGGAATAACAGTTGGAAGCAAACGATCGAGGAAAACAAGCGCCTGCGAAGATGAGGACAGCGGCGTAAGTGTTGTTACCATACCAAAAAACGGCACACTGTAAAGAACTTAATCTTCACAAAAGAAAACTAGCATCAGTGTTTTTAACTTAGTGATGACTTTTTCTGCTACAAATATTGATAGGCGCACTTTTAAGAAAACGTAGTGCTAAAAAGGCAGTCACATGGGAGGGAATGAAAAACAAGCACAAAACTCGCACTGTTTATTCACGGGCGGTTGCTCAGTGGCTATGGTGTTGGGCTGCTGAGCACGAGGTCGCGGGATCGAATCCCGGCCACGGCGGCCGCATTTCGATGGGGGCGAAATGCGAAAACACCCGTGTGCTTAGATTTAGGTGCACGTTAAAGAACCCCAGGTGGTCGAAATTTCCGGAGTCCTCCACTACGGCGTGCCTCATAATCAGAAAGTGGTTTTGGCACGTAAAACCCCAAATATTAATTAATTATTCACGGGCATGGGCTGCTAAATATTTAGGGAACTCGTGCCACAAAGAGCACATGCACGAAAACAGCTATCGCAATGTTGTCCACACGTGCGCGTCAAAAAACTGTTGTACAGTTTGATAGATGGATCACGAACACAATTGCATGTAGACACCGTTGCAATTGCCCAAGTTTTACACATGTGCTCGTTGTGTCACATATTTGCTACATATTTAGCAGCCCATGCCAGTGCATAAAAGTGCGAGATTGGCACTTGTTTTTCGTACCCTCCTGTGTGATTGTCCTTTTGTGCTACCTTCTGCTACAAGCATGTCTAACATACTAAGCCATGAAAATGTTTTACTGGATTAATAGGCTCGTCTGTGTATGTGAACACAAAAAGTTCTCTATAGGGCAAAAAAATTTTAATTGACGGTTTGTAATATAGTGAGCGCCATCTGTCGCACAACTGATGAAGCTGCAGTGCTCTGTGAGCGAGAATTTGTGGTTAGAAAGTGTTTCATTTCTTGGCTTCTGCCTGGCCTCTGCTGTGGCAGCTGCATGTGTTCTTCACTGCGCCAAAAATAATTGAAGACGCCGTCGCTCTGTTCTTGTTTTCGTACATGCCATGGACCTCCGACTTCTCGAAGCATACCATTCAAACTGATCGTGTGTGGCACTATCTGCTTTCTAAAACTGCCACAGTTCGCCAGGCACATTGAGGCTTGGCACTGAAGGAACATTGCGTTAAAAATTTCATATATTTGGAGACTGCTGATGCCAGCACTATATAGCAGCGGTGGCGTAGAGGTAGAACACCCGCCTCGCGCGCAAGAGGTCCGTGGTTCGAATCCCGGTGCCGGCAATTTTCCACCGGAAAAAAAAAATCCGCGTGTTGATAAAATTGCACAAACAGGCCTGGAGTGTGGCCTGATCCCGGTGACCAGAACCGGTAACGCACTCCCTCACCAGAGCAGGATTGGCCACCCTGGTGCAGTACTTGGCCACAACCTCCTATGAACACAACAATCAAACCCCGGCCCTCAGTCCCCAGCAGCTGCGAAGCAACTGACCACGGCGGCGGTCAGACCTGCGACGCAGCAGAGGGTGCTAAGAATCACTGGCTCCGGACAGTAGGCCGTTGGAATATGAACCTGGCAACGTTTAACGCTAGAACGTTATCTAGTGAGGCGAGTCTAGCAGTGCTATTGGAGGAATTAGAGGGCAGTAAATGGGATATAATAGGGCTCAGTGAAGTTAGGAGGCCAAAAGAAGCATATACAGTGCTAAATAGCGGGCACGTCCTGTGCTACCGGGGCTTAGCGAATAGAAGAGAACTAGGAGTCGGATTCCTGATTAATAAGAATATAGCTGGTAACATACAGGAATTCTATAGCATTAACGAGAGGGTGGCAGGTCTTGTTGTGAAACTTACTAAGAGGTACAAAATGAAGATTGTACAGGTCTACGCCCCTACATCCAGTCATGATGACCAGGAAGTCGAAAGCTTCTATGAAGACGTGGAATCGGCGGTGGGGAGAGTGAAAACTAAATGCACTATACTAACGGGCGACTTTAATGCCAAGGTAGGCAATAAGCAGACTGGAGACAGTGGGGCAATATGGCATAGGCACTAGGAATAGCAGAGGAGAGTTATTAGTAGAGTTTGCGGAACAGAAATAGTATACGGATAATGAATACCTTCTTCCGCAAGCGGGATAGACGAAAGTGGACTTGGAAGAGCCCAAACGGCAAGACGAGAAATGAAATAGACCTCATACTCTGCGCTAACCCTGGCATCATTCAAGATGTGGACGTGCTCAACAAGGTGCGCTGCAGTGACCATAGGATGGTAAGAAGTCGAATTAGCTTAGACATGAGGAAGGAACGGAAGAAACTGGTACATAAAAAGTCGATCAATGAGTTAGCGGTAAGAGGGAAAATAGAGGAATTGCAGATCAAGCTACAGAACCGGTGTTCGGCTTTAACTCAGGAAGAGGACCGTAGTGTTGAAGCAATGAACGACAATCTTGTGGCATCATTAAGGGGTGTGCAATAGAAGTCGGTGGTAACTCCGTTAGACAGGATACCAGTAAGCTATCGCAGGAGACGAAAGATCTGATAAAAAACGCCAATGTATGAAAGCCTCTAACCCTACAGCTAGAATAGAACTGGCAGAACTTTCGAAGTTAATCAACAAGCGTAAGACAGCTGACATAAGGAAGTATAATATGGATAGAATTGAACATGCTCTCAGGAGCGGAGGAAGCCTAAAAACAGTGAAGAAGAAACTAGGAATTGGCAAGAATCAGATGTATGCGTTAAGAGACAAAGCCGGCAATATCATTACTAATATGAATGAGATAGTTGATGTGGCTGAGGAGTTCTATAGAGATTTATACAGTACCAGTGGCACGCACGACGATAATGGAAGAGAAAATAGTCTAGAGGAATTCGAAATCCCGAAGGTAACGCCGGAAGAAGTAAAGAAAGCCTTAGGAGATATGCAAAGGGGGAAGGCAGCTGGGGAGGATCAGGTAACAGCAGATTTGTTGAAGGATGGTGGACAGATTGTTCTAGAGAAACTGGCCACCCTGTATACGCAATGCCTCATGACCTCGAGCGTACCGGAATCTTGGAAGAACGCTAACATAATCCTAATCCATAAGAAAGGGGACGCCAAAGACTTGAAAAATTATAGACCGATCAGCTTACTGTCCGTTGCCTACAAAGTATTTACTAAGGTAATTGCAAATAGAATCAGGAACACCTTAGACTTCTGTCAACCAAAGGACCAGGCAGGATTCCGTAAAGGCTACTCAACAATAGACCATATTCACACTATCAATCAAGTGATAGAGAAATGTGCAGAATATAAGCAACCGTTGTATATAGCTTTCATTGATTACGAGAAAGCGTTTGATTCAGTCGAAACCTCAGCAGTCATGGAGGCATTACGGAATCAGGGTGTAGATGAGCCATATGTAAAAATACTGGAAGATATATATAGCGGCTCCACAGCCACCGTAGTCCTCCATAGAGCGAGCAACAAAATCCCAATAAAGAAAGGCGTCAGGCAGGGAGATACGATATCTCCAATGCTATTCACAGCGTGTTTACAGGAGGTATTCAGAGACCTGGATTGGGAAGAATTGGGGATAAAAGTTAATGGAGAATACCTTAGTAACTTGCGATTCGCTGATGATATTGCCTTGCTTAGTAACTCAGGGGAACAATTGCAATGCATGCTCACTGACCTGGAGAGGCAAAGCAGAAGAGTGGGTCTACAAATTAATATGCAGAAAACTAAAGTAATGCTTAACAGTCTCGGGAGAGAACAGCAATTTACAATAGGCAGCGAGGCACTGGAAGTCGTAAGGGAATACATCTACTTAGGGCAGGTAGTGACGGCGGATCCGGATCATGAGACGGAAATAATCAGAAGAATAAGAATGGGCTGGAGTGCGTTTGGCAGGCATTCCCAAATCATGAACAGCAGGTTGCCGTTATCCCTCAAGAGAAAAGTATATAATAGCTGTGTCTTACCAGTACTCACCTACGGGGCAGAAACCTGGAGGCTTACGAAAAGGGTTCTACTCAAATTGAGGACGACACAACGAGCTATGGAAAGAAGAATGATAGGTGTAACGTTAAGGGATAAGAAAAGAGCAGATTGGGTGAGGGAACAAACGCGAGTTAATGACATCTTAGTTGAAATCAAGAAAAAGAAATGGGCATGGGCAGGACATGTAATGAGGAGGGAAGATAACCGATGGTCATTAAGGGTTACGGACTGGATCCCAAGGGAAGGGAAGCGTAGCAGGGGGCGGCAGAAAGTCAGGTGGGCGGATGAGATTAAGAAGTTTGCAGGGACGGCATGGCCACAATTAGTACATGACCGGGGTTGTTGGAGAAGTATGGGAGAGGCCTTTGCCCTGCAGTGGGCGTAACCAGGCTGATGATGATGATGATGATGATTTTGTTTTCAATCGCAATTTATAACCCACAAACGTGAAGCCACGTAAGCAGCTCTTGTGAAGTATAAAAGAGTAGCCATGAGTCTGGCAGCATCACGAAACACGGTCATTGGGATATGCATAGACATTCATCAAGCATGTTAGAGGCCATGCTGACCAAGCAGATGCTACTCTCTCTGGAGGGACGTAATGTGTAAATTCTCTTGACTGAATAACGGTTTCCAGCATCAAGAAGTTTTACAAAACGAGTTAACATTTTTCTTCTTTTTTTTCCTCTCCTATAAGCCACGACAGGCTGAATTTGCCTTGGTCAAAATAACAGAGTTTGAAATCGCAGTAGCCGCGATTGATGCACTTGAAATAGGATTGCAAATACATATGCAATCCTGTCTCACGTGCACCCATCGCGGCGACTGTGATTTCAAACACACGCAGTTGTCGTAGCCTCCAAAAACGCGGCAGAAAAAAACTTCATTACCCATGGGCTTTCGCTTTGTTGACTCCTTCAGCACCCTCCCTCAGCACCCAGCCGTGGCCGGTCGAGGGATCGAATCCCGGCCACGGCGGCTGCATTTCGATGGGGGCGAAAAACGAAAACACCCGTGTAGTTAGATTTAGATGCATGTTAAAAGACCAAGTGGTCCAAATTTCCGGAGCCCTCCATTACGGTATGCCTCATAATCAAATCGTGGTTTTGGCACGTGAAAACCCCCCACGCTCTGGCGGCGGCTACGTATGGCGCAGCTGCGCGGGCCCGTAATCTTGCTGTTTAGTTCGCGTTGAAGCGAGAGGCAGCGTGAAAGTGAATGAATTCACTCGCTGCTGCGGACCCTATCTTGAAGGTGATCGTCACGTGACGGGTGTACGGGTTCCCTCGTCGGGTAGGCATTGAAATGCTCAGGCATTTGAAACGCTGGGCAAATACTTTCGCGGTTTTGTAGAGGCTATTGAGCATGCCCACAGCAACTGCACTTTTTCTGGCCACAAGTGTCGTTTCCCGAGTGCTGCCTCAAGCCTATAGGACGACAGACTGCTTATGGAACACGAGGTACACAGGGCGTTTTAAAGCGTCGGCTTTCCTTAGCTCGTTTCTCGATCAGTTCCCTGTTGTCAGCGCCGTCCGCAGCGAAGACCTTCGCAGCGCGCCAGGACGTTCGTTCATCAGTGAGAGAGCATAGTTTGGTCACGTGACGCAAGGCTCGGTCGCCTGAAACACCATGCAGTTGGTGTGGCCTAAAGTCCCTCAATTATAGAGGAACCTTAGTGTGGCCTAGAGTTACCGCATATGCCCCATACGGGAGCGCACACGGTTACTCTAGCGTGGCCCTCCGCGCACCCCGGATGGCGCAGCCCATCAATGACGCACGCAGTATCGAGGAACTTTTGCTGCCGCGCAGGTCACGCATCGTCTTCCTCTTCGTGAGTCGGCGGCGATGGAGATGGCGTCTAGGGAATGCCGGCGACGCTGGACCGCTCTCGGCGCGCTGCTGCGCACCTGGCTGCGCCAGCGTATGCTTCGAATGCCGGCGAGCACTCGATCATCGTAGAGAAGCGTACTAGTTTAAACCAGAACGCTATAAAACGCCATTTACAATAAAGAAGCGTACTAGTTTAAACCAGAACGCTATAAAACGCCATTTACAATAAAGGTTACGCAGAAAGCAGGACCTTCAGACCTCCAGCGATTCGGCGACCTCAAGATCAGGAGTGAAAACGGCCAGCCCGCTCCACAGCTATAGCCTTTAAACATTCGCGTTACACATCCGTAACTTTGGTGCTATTTTTTTTACTAAAGAGGCGCATTTGAAAAAAAGGCTATGACACTTGCGAAAGTGACATTTCTTTAGAGGAAATGCTGAGCGAGGTGGAGATACATTGCGTTAATAAGTTCCACAAAACTACTTAACGAAAATTTATTAACTAAAGCATTTATTCTAACCTCGGGGGCAGTTGTTTATATGGCAAATTTGGAAGCAGAGACGTGACAATACACCACCATTCTTGAAAGAAAAAAAAAACATCGCACCTAATTTGAGAGATTCGTCAGCGAATTTTAACGCTCAGTCTAGGCAACAACGAATCTTAGCGCGCTGGGATCGCAGGAAAGACATCCCCGTTATCATGTCAACCAAAGGGAGGCAACGTGTTTTGAGACTGAAGTGAATGTAGAGACAGTCATGAGCAGAGAGTTTTTATTTTTCCCAGGGTGCGACCAACTTTCCCTATCCCACCATATATATATATATATATATATATATATATATATATATATATATATATATATATATATATATATCTTGCACTTGAAGAAGCTTCGTTTGACCTCGAAGAATTTTTCGCTGAAGTGACGGCCTGACACGAGAATTTACAAGACCTCATTTCAAAGCCCGAGTCCTCTCGCACCACCAAGAATCGGGCATCTCTTGGTTGTGTAATCTTCTTTCGTGTAATTGTCGTGTACTTGGATATCAGTAATACTTCTTGGCCTTTCCGGCGAAACTGCCCTCTCTCTCTCTCTCTTTCTTTCTTCTTTTGCTGTGAGTCCGAGTATAGACCAGAACACGATAGTCTCGAACCCGATGGGCTGAGCGCATACTCCGGAACCCAGCGACTGGCCGCCATCTTCCCTGAGCTGTCAAGACGCGTTCGCGTGCATGTAGCGTGTGTGTGTTACGGGGTGTTCAAAGTGTAAATATGTAAATGCCCGCAACATCGACGTACAGAACATCATCGGGCGTCACTGCGTCATATATGGTTGTGCAAATAACCAGCGAAAACGAAGCAGATTGCGGAGCACCATTTGCGACGAACACGATGTACGTCGAGAGCTGTGCCGCTGTGGCATATTCAGCCATGCATGTCCTTTTGTCTGTATGTGTGTATCTGTGCGTGTCTCTCTATGTGTATGTGTCTGTCTACGGGCCTCGATTACACCAAGGCCTGAGGTGGGCTTCGTACAACGGCTCTTTCCATAGAACTCCGCATCTGATTCACAAGTAAATGCCGCAAAAGTCTTCGCACCGCTACAAAATTTTGATGCTGAAGACAATCGAACTCATGCGTAACAGATTGAATTCCTTGGCGTTAGTGGCCACGAAATTTCGCAATACCTTTCCGCAACTATTCGAAACTGTCACGTGTGAAAGCTGGTTTGTGTTGCTTATCGTAACTACTGACCACAGGGCAAGAGTGGTGATGTTTGTTAAGAAGTATGCATACATTGCACAGTAGCTCCAACAGGGCTGAACTAATGTTAATTCATTTTTCAGCCGTCCCGAGACAAAAAACGGACACATCTGGGCATCCGCGCACGTGCGCTACGCTTACTCGAACCTACGGCATGCCGCCTGTTTTCAAGAAGCAGGCCGCGAGATCTTTCAAGGCACTACAGCGCCGAGGTAAAGTATATCGCGTACTGCAAGGTTTTTACTAGTTCATGACGTATTGTCAGACGTGCGAATCAAAGTGGAATAGCCGCAGAACCAATGTTTCCGCATGCAAAGGTAACACGGACTTCTCCGAACAACCCGCTCCGCCTGCGGATGTTGCGCTTGCCACAGCCATTCCGATTTGCAGCACAATCTTGCCGAGAAGCTAAAGTTCACTAAATAATTCGCTAGCTAAAACTCACCATCCCGTCCTTCACGAAAACTTCATAGAAATGTCAAAGCGCAAGCACTGCGTCTGCCTGCGGTCGCCTCGCTTGGCAGCTCGGAACGGTTGGAGCAGCAGGTGGCGCCACCGCGCTTTGAAAATGGCGCCACTCAATTTTTTTCTGCGTTCTGGTGTATAAGCTCTGCTGCGCATGACTGCTGTTTATTGTGATTTCCAGTGAATCCGGCTTGGCCTCATTTCGATTACTGAGTGAGTTATACAGGGTGCCCCAACTATCATGAACCAACATTTTAGAATATAGCAGTTGCGTTACTCGAAGAAAACCTAGTGCATATTGTTTACAGTACAGTGGAGTAGCCGCCAGTATTTCTTTCGTTACTGAGATTCCATTCGGTAATTTAAATTATTTATCTAACTCCAGAAGTACTGTCCTGATTATGTAAGCGTTAATCAGGCACTTGTAGGAACCCCCAAATGACATCTAACTGGGGTGTTTTCAGCGATGTACTAGTTGCGTACAATTTTTTCGAGTGGCAAAGCAACCTCACGAAATACGAAAAATACCACGTGACTGCGCTCCCGCCCGCATTCATAGACCAGCGCCCTCAAATAAGCTGATTGAAAGCAACTGCATTTGCTGTCGCAAAACCCGAAGACACGGCGCATCACTTACGGAAGGAGCACCAACAGCAGGTTTCGCTGTGTCGCAGCTATACCTTGCTATCATTTCGGCGTCACACTTGCTATCGGTCTCTCAAGGCCGACTAATCATATTGATAACAAAATACCCTTGATAACGAAGCCGAAGTGCCGCTCTGGCCACGCACGAAACTTGACAAGCAATGTAATAATAATAATATTTGGGGTTTTACGTGCCAAAACCACTTTCTGATTATGAGGCACGCCGTAGTGGAGGACTCCGGAAATTTTGACCACCTGGGGTTCTTTAACGTGCACGTAAATCTAAGCACACGGGTGTTTTCGCATTTCGCCCCCATCGAAATGCGGCCGCCGTGAGTGAGTGAGTGAAGTAACTTTATTTTGGTCCAGAGAAGACGCAGGGGAGATCCCGCGCCACCCGGCTAGTCCCACGTAGGGACCGCCAAGCCGAGCTTGACGGCCCGATCGCGGGCACTCTGGACGGCCAGGGTTTGGTCGTTGAGTTCGGGGCTGCCCAAGAGCGCAGCCCCGAACGAGGTGGCAAGCGACCTCGTGCTCAGCAACCTAACACCATAGCCACTGAGCAACCACGGCGGGTATGACAAGCAATGTAGTAGGCATAGAATGTTTCAAAATACCGGCCTTGCTCGCACCGCATCGAAAGAGTGTGCGCGCAGCTATATTTCGCGCCAGGAACTTGCTTCGGACCAAAGCCAAATTGAAGTGACGTTTTATTTTTCATGACAGTGTATGCGTGCTGCAAGAACAAATTCGTGGGAAAAAAATAAAAGCTAAACAAACAGACCGAGAAGCGACCCGTGTGTAGAGAAAAGGCAACAACGACGCGTTCAAGAAAGTAAATATAGCACTTTTATTTAGTGAACTTAAACTGCGCTGGGGGGGGGGGGTACGAGACACCGAGGTAGAAGACAGGAGGAACGCAGACTAACAACTGGTTTATCGAAATCACACAAGCTGTCTCTTCGAACTATGCGCACGCCCAAGCCAGATCATAACCGCGTGACCATGGAACGCAGTGGTGTCTCTGTATGGGGGGTTCCTAGAGTTGTTAGAAGTGTACCTTACCTCAACCATCGTGAGGTTTCAGGATAACTTTTATGTACAAAAAAGAGGTATATGTACTGGATCAACTGTTCGCCGGTACTCACTGAGATCTTTTTAGCCTAATTAGATTGCTTGTTGTCACGGGTGCTTACTGACGACCGCATAGTTCATGCCTTTAGATACGTAGACGACTTTTTAATCCTTTTAAATACAAACTTTGACGATGACCTTCAAGAGGTAGCAGAATACATTCTTCAGTCTTTCAAATCCACAGCCACCAAGTTGAATTTCACCTTTGAATTGCCCGAGAATACCTCTTTGCCGTTTTTAGACTTAAGGCTGTTCTTTTATGATAAGGATCACCTATGTTGGAGGTACTCGTCTCGTTGAAATAAAGCACTTCTGCCTTTCGATTTATGTCACTCTAAGCTGGTCAAGAGGGGCATTGCGGTGTGATGCGGGAGGTCATCTCTTGCCAAGTCATGTCATCATAAGGTCCAAGCTAGTTTTTCTTCCCACGTGAAACGTCTCCGTAATGCAGGTTTTCGCAGGCCCTACTCCAGGCCATAGCTGAGTCACTGTTGAAGGCCATACGGCACCCTACCACCGACATTGAGGTTGAGTTAGGAGAAAAGATAGAATGGCGAAAGTTTGAGGTACAGCCATATATCCATAAGGTTTCGCATTGGATGAAGAGGGTGGCCGGAAAATTCGGTGTTGATGTCATTTTTTCAGCGCACTGCAAGTTGTCGCGTTCATGCGCCCTTTCTGACGTAGATAAATCCAAAAGTGATGGATGTGGCATAAAACACAGACGCACGTATGTACCAAGTAGAACAGAGGTGGTGTACGAGTTTCCGCTGACCTGTGGAATCTTCTATGTGGGACAAACCGGAAGATGTATTAACAATCGTTGAATTGAGCACTCTAATTCATTACAACATGACAGCGGAAAGCACTTGCCAGTTCATTGTAGGTTATGTGCGAAGAAGTGCAAGTTTCCAGCGCTCGTTCCGCTCGGGCGGGGTTTTCCGTAGCTCCGGATTTTCGCCCCGTTTGCTGGTTTTTTTCCCCGCTACTGGAACTCTTTTGTTAATGGATCGCTTTGGCGGTTCGTAATTACTACTGGCGCCTATCTACAAGGTCCGTCGTCATCTACACCCTCCTGCTTCGTCGTGCAACTCGAGTTCTTGCGCGGCTTGGCGAGTGCGAGTGCCCCCGTGGCACTCGCCGCGTCGGCGCGGAGCATCAAAGCTGTTGTCCGCTGCGTCGAAAGAGCGGCACATTACCGATGCAACTGCCGTGCAAGACAGGAGCGTCTCCTTCGTGGGGACAAGTGCAACGTGCGAAGGCGGTACCCTGAGGATGGATACCGCCAACATGGAGCAGAACAGCCCTGCTGTCGTGCTGCACACCTCGGCCAAGAGAAACAAAGGAAGCTACTGGCTTTCCATCGGATGAAAATGTAGGTCCAGCAGCCCCGAAAAGACCTCGCTCATCACAAGGCCTGCCCGCACGACCGACACGCACGTCCCCGGAGTCGCCAACGACATCGTGGTACAAAGTGGTTATCAAGCTTCGTGCTAGATATGACATGTCCACTCTGCACAACCGTATCATTCAAGCGACCCTGGACGCCTGCCTCGAGACTTCCCGATTTCAAGGTTTTGCTCTATGGTCTCAGTATGAATGTCTGCTATGGCACTAGTTTATAAACTCGATGAACTGCAACAAATACAAGTCTCGGAAGAATGTGTCCTTCCAGTCCAGGCGTACCTCGCCAGTGGTACCGATTTAAGACGCTACGTGGTTAATGGCGTTGACCTTCACGAAGAAACCGAGAGGCTCCTGCAGGAACTATCGTGTCCCATGCACAAGGTCGTGGCTGCTCGCTACCTAGGCAGCGGTCGTACGTGCCTAATCACGCTCCAAGGTCGTAATTCCCCACCTGAACGTATCCTGTATTACGGCTGCATACTGCGCCCACGTCCGTTCAAGCCTTCTGTTGTGTACTGCTATTCTTGATTTAGACAGGGACACATGAAATCATCGTGCCCCTATCCACCAAAGGACGACACCATGGAGCCTGAACCGTCAGCATCGTTTAGATGCGGCCTATGCCAAACAAACGATCATGACATCACTTCCACGACGTGTCCTACGAAGTTGAAGGCCACTAAGAAAGCTCGACAACGCCATTCTCGACAGCCAGCAAGGACTCCTCAAGATCCATCAATGAAACAAGTCCCTGTGTACAAGCGTTACGCCGTTCTGGCCTCGCTGGAAGAGGAAGCTAGCCAGGTGACAATAGCAAGTACAGCGACAAGTGATGCTGCCACTTCTGCATATAGCGCAGCTGTTAGGTCGTCCACTTCACAACCGCAACGGTCATCACAATCGATAGAAGACACGCCGCTTCCTTTGGCAGACGAAGAGTTCGAGATCGACGCTCGCCTGTCCACCCTTTAAAAGGAAATCCAACGTCTCAAGGAACGCCGTACAGTGCTCCGGCGTCATCATGACGGAGCGCGGCCGTCGCATTCGTCGTCGACGTCTAGTCCTGCTCATATGGCTAACCCGGCATCTGTGTCGAAACCTCTTTCACCTCGAGAACTCTTGCGCTTCATTGCGCAATAGCTCCAGCATCTCACCTCGGTTCTACTGGCCAATCTTAATCTATGATGGCTGCTACGTCTTCAAGTGTGCCAGAAGGCATCTTACAGTGGAACTGTCGCGGCATCGCGGGGAAGGTCGGATAGCTGCGTCAGCGTCTCAGATATGGGAAGCTGCGTGTTTGGGCTATACTGCTTCAAGAATCCAACGGCCTGCCACCCATTCCAGGATTTGTGGCATACTCATCGCCTTCAATGTTGGATCGTAGGAGTGCTACGCCCGATGTCCCTCCAAGAAAGGCTGCAGCGTATGTAAGAAGCACACTGCATCAGACTCGCGTTGATCTTTCACGGTGGTGTACTTTATGGCAAGAAGTCGTGGCCGTATTGGTTCGTCCCCACCGCACGGACGTTATCATCGTATCGTACTATGCCCGCCCCTACGGCGGTCGTGCGGCTCGGTTGTGTCTCGGCTGATTGGCGCACCTACGACAGAAACATCCTGGTTGCCCCATTAAGGTAGCAGGAGATATTAATGCACCCCACATCACATGGGGATACGCTATTTCCAGTGCGCGTGGTACGTGTGTGCTGGACACATTTATGGACGCCCAATTCACTCTGCTTGATAATGTGTCAGTGCCTACTCGTTGGCGTGACCACCCTCGCGCGCCGCCACACTCACCGGTCTTATCTTGGTGGCTAGGAAGGACGACCGTCTCCTGGTCATGTGAACCCGGCTGCTGGGATAGCGACCATCATCCGATTCGCCTTGGTTTATCTTCGGGCGGAACAGGCCGCCTCCGCTGACTATGTCGACTGGTGGACTGGGATCGATACAGGGAGGTATGAGAAAGCAATGTATCCAACTCCACGCTGGAGCCGTCCCATTGTCTTAAGGCGGCATTAGTAGAGGCGGCACGTACGTCGTGGGTTGATGAATCGCGAACCGCTCCTGATTTGCAAATTCTGCGTCTCTGGGATACCGTTTGAACTTTATAAAAACACGGAAGGCAAGGTTCTCGAAGTGCTTTTGGGGGCCATAAACGAAGCTTGGGCTACAGGAGTAATTCCTGATTCTTGGCGGCATACAGAAATGGTCCCTATTCCTAAACCCGGAAAACCCCAAGATAATATCGCTCATATGCGCCCAATAGCACTAACCTCAACCTTAGGCAAGCTGATGGAGCGTATGCTCGTGGAGCGTATTACATGGGGGCTCGAGCGGTGTTCATGGTATCATCCTGGCCAAATCGGTTTCCGTGCTCATCTAGGCGCAGAGGATGGCCTTGCGTACCTATCTTCTATGGTTCTCATCGGAGGCCGCTCTCGAAAAATTCGCACTATTCTGGCAATGGATATTCGTGAAGCGTACGACCATGTGAGTCACGAAGCAATTGTCGGAATTCTCCATTGGCTTAAGTTCCCTAGCCGTGTCCGCACATTCGTCGAAGCCTTCCTGTTCGCTCGCACCTTCTCCATTCGCCTGGCTGGCCAAGCAGCAAGTCAGTTCGTCCCTTATCGGGGTGTCCCACAAGGATCTGTGCTCGCACCAGTCCTTTTCAATATTGCTCTCCTTCCACTAGCTTGGAAGCTAGCCACGACACATAACGCACAGTACATAATGTACGCAGATGACATCACAGTCTGGTCAGTTGATCCTGAAATCTGCCACCAAGAACAAGCGCTCCTAGAGGCCCTAAACGTGACGCACGACTGGCGTGCTCAGATAGGCCTTGACATTTCCAAGGACAAGACGGCGTACATGTCAGTAGCGAACAAGTATGGGCGCCGTCTACTGGCACTCCAGCCTCTTCAGTTAACTCTGGATCAGCAACCATTACACGAGGCGTCAACTCTCCGTGTACTCGGCCTTGAAACGGATTGCTCCGGATCTGCGGGACCATGGGTCAAGAATGCAAAGCAACAGGCCGCAGAAACGATACAGTTGATACGTCGGATTGCGAAGAAATCTGGCGGAGCGAGCACCAACATGGATCGCCTTGTCCTTTCTGTATTGCAACCACAACTGGTCTACAGAGCGCAGTTTCATCATCTCACGAAGGCACAATGGGCTCGCCTTGAGGCCATTAATAACGAAGCCATGCGGGCCATAACGGGACTACCACGTCTCACTCCGTTGCCAACCCTACAGGCCGAGCCCCAACTCAACACTATCGACGAACTCGCACACCAACGTCGATGCGTGCGCACCCTAAAGCCATCATATTTTACTCGGCTGCTTCACTGGCCCAGTACATGGGACACGAAATAGACAATCCAGCATCTACGAGACCCGATGTAGCCCCGTGGAAAAGGGTACAATTAAGTGACAATAAGCCTCTTGGTCGTCTGTATAGCCAGGCTCCTCGTCAGGCGAATCCCCAAGTTTCCCGCCTTCGTCGCGCCGATGATAATCAAGACGATGCGACTCTTCTAGCCTACACAGATGCCAGTGTTAATGGCACCATGATTCACACAGCTCTCGTGTATCCATTGATACCAGAGGCAGGCCAGACGTGTTTGTATGTTGCCGATCCTGCACCACCGGCATACCTTGCCGAGCTTGCTGCTATACGAGACGGCTTGGCCACGTTGCTACCTACTGTTCAAGCTCCTCGATCCTCTCAACTCATCATTCTTACAGACTCTACTCAAGCCATCCACGACATACGTGGGGTATCTCTGTCCACTCTATTCTGAGATATCACTCACAGTCCTACTACCGCTACGAATATCCTCATACGCGTCCAGTGGGTGCATCGAGCAGCCCTGCCGGGTCTCTTTGAAGCAGATATGGCAACCCACCCACAGATTACAACATACCCACTTCCACATTTTCCTGAAGACGCTTGTGGTCGACTGATCCGGGGAAAGGAAAACGTGCGACGTACCACATGAGCTCTCATTCCTCCGTGTGGGTCAGACCTCCCTGGTGGGTCAAGCAGTTGAGAGGAGGTTACGATAAGGAGGCTACGTGTCGGGGTCGCGCTCACGCCGTCTGTGACTGCTCTCTGGCCACAACAGTACCATGGTCCTTACGGCTCATCGTGCCCATTTCGCAACACAGAAATCCAAAATGTGACAGTGACACGCCTATTATGGACATGCCCAGGACTTCATCTAAGCCGTCTCCGCCACCTCCGGGCAACAGGCCTTCGGCCTGGCCGCCCACCCGAACTTGAACGTTGAATTCATGGACCACATCATCGTTCACTCCTAAATTTTTTGCACGAATCGAATCTGTTCGTGTATATTTAACATCCTTTGTATTATGCCTAAGGGAACGCTTTCGAATTTAAGAAAAGTGCAAGCTGATGTTTGACAAAACGAAGGTGTTAGGGCGAGCAAAGGAACAAAGGGAACGTGAAATCTTGGGAGCTTCCTTGATAGCAAGGCATGGCCCAGATAGGTGCGTCAGGGAACCGTAAGTGTATCTTTTCAAGAAAGAGCTTGATTTCTTGGTGTAGGTAGAGGCTAGGCGAGAGAGCGTTCCGTGGTCACGCGGTTATGGCCTCGCTTGGGCATGCGCATAGTTCGAAGAGGCAGTTTGCGTGATTTCACTAAACCAGTTGTTAGCTTTCGTTCGTCCTATCTTCTTCTACCTCGGTGTCCCGTCCCCAGAGCAGTTTAAGTCTCCCAACCAACTAGCCTCCCAACACACTTTCCTCGAGTATAGCATCTCAAAATGAGCCCAATTGACAAGTAAGACGTCGGCATAAAAAACAAAACAGAACAAAACAACGTCAGATTTCAGTGTGTCCTTATTATCTATGAATTCGAGAACGCCGTCGAACACCAGCTGCTGCCTAGAGGACGTGTTCGAGGGGGTCTCTTTTTACAGCTACGCAGTACTGAGTCCGCTTCATCACATCATCAGTGGCTTTCTAGATGACCGAAACTGGAATTCTGCAACAGACATCCGTTATCCTTATCTTGAGCTAATCTGACGTCCGTCTTGATCATATAAGCACGATATTTCACATAACCACCAAAAAATAAATTGAGTGGAGAGAGATCAGGTGACCCAGCCGGCCAATTTACAGGCCCATGCCTTCTAATCTGTTGCGCATGAAAAGTCGCATCCAGCCAGTTTCGTGCTCGGCTGCTCCTGTGAGCTGGTGCCCCACCTTGCTGATACCACAGAAGTGGAAGACGTGACAGTGCGACTTTGCTGAGAAACTCATCGACCACTCCTCAAGGATTTGCTCTATGTAACGCTGTCCAGTCTGTGTGTGGGTGAAAAATATGGGGCGATTATAGCACCGGCATTAATTCCGCACCACACAATGAACGGCCACTGGTCCGTTTGCGACACTACGACACACATCATTCACGTGAATTTTACGCGCCGCTGATAAAACACTGCAAAAGGGACCACTGAAGTGTACATGTTCTTCTTTTTTTTCAGGGTCAAAAGAGCACACAAAGCATTTCGATGCGAGGTGAATATACAGCAAGATATTCATTCTCTAGGCATAGGCTATCCATACCTTTGATATAATTGTTAATTGGCTAGCACCTTCTCTTTCAAAAATATAATAAACTTTATCCTGTGCATACATTTAAATATATACCTAGCGTGGATTGTACTCATTCGAAATGTGTGCATTATACAAACTTACCTGGGCGCTTCTGTGAAAATCGGCTTCACCTGTGCACATGATGCTGCTCAAAAAGTCCGGTGACTCATCAGCTTTTCTGAGGAACCAATTCGTGAAATCTCGAGGATTCTAGAGCATTGGTGCTCGTTAAGATGGTACAGGTGAAAGGCCGTGAATTAGAATGCTCCATACAGACGACTTGGAAATTGGAAACGTCCCACACGCTAGCGTGAGAATTTGCGGCCATAAATGCTTGAACATCCGTTCGTAGGCTAGGACCGCACGATGGAGTCCTGCGCCCGCTATTTCTTGAAGCTGCCAGTTTGTCTCAGGTTTTCGTAATTCCTAATGATAGTCGATGCGCTCGGTCTACCACCACACTTCCATGACTGATATATATTTGCGGCCTTCCTCTTGTTGCCATTTACAGCTCCCAAGGCAAAGATCATGTTTACCCTCTGCTCATTAGAGAGACATGGCAACTGTGACGAAATAAAGTGCACCTTGAAACCTTTGCAATCGTTTCGGGGGCGATAGGCATTGTGGTAAAAAAAGAAAGAAAAATACCGTCCGTACACTTTATCTACTCTAATACAGCAACTATCACCCCTTGTTTCCCACTTACACCAAACGCGACGCGTTAAGGCCAGAATACATGGAGCGAACTTTCACGACGAAGTTCGGGCGGCAGAAAATCTGCCGCGCCGCGACGCCGTATGTTCGTCGGGCTGCGCTACATGGAGCGAAGACACGGCGGCCGCCGCCGGTGAGTCGCTGCGTTGTTATCGGCGTGGCTAGGCAGTTTAATTCGCGCTAAGCCACTACTTCAAATATAGGCGAGGCAAATGCGCTGTAGTGAAACACATAAAACAAAAAAAAAGATCTTTAACGACAACTATTATCGCTTTTGAATTGCGGAACACCCTAAAAACGCGTAAAATTTTGTTTCGAAATGATTTCTAATGTTTTTTATGTGTTTGAGACATTCATGTGCCGATGTAGTTTAAAGAAAGCGGCGATGCTATGCGTTGTGTCAACACTGGGCGGGTAAACAACTTTCGCCTTTCTAACTCCGCGGCTCTGTTCTGTGGCTCAACGCGCGCGCGGCCGAAGCAAGGAGACCCGAAAGTAGCGCACGTGAGCTTGTCTAACCATGGCTGTTATTAACTTAGTAACCGCTTTGGATGCCATGAATACGAAAAGCGGGAGACCGGCGTGAACGATAGAGCGGGATCGGGATACACGGACAAGCGGGAAAGCCTAGCCGGAAGTCGGGGCGGATAGTGAGACCTGATTGGCTCGCTTTGGGGCGCCGCTCGTTTGCCGCTTCCGGTATCGTCGCCGCCCGACGAACTTTTCTGCGCCAGCTGGATCGGCGGCGAACGACGTTTTCTTCGCCGCCGCGCGTCGCGCGTACGCCGCCGGGCGTTAAACGCCGACTATTCGTCGCATATTCGCTCCATGTATTCTGGCCTTTACTTCAGTCGGGGCGCGGCAGATAAGGAACTAGCTCGAACACCATGTTTTAGAGCGCAGCTCTTTGGCGTCCGTTCCTGGGTTTCGCGTCGTCGTCGGCGTTGTCGTCGGCCTCGTAACCAGCTCCGCCCCCCTTTCATCCCCCCAGCGCTAGCAGCGACCGACTGATACCGCTGGATGCCGCTGACGCCGCTAGAGAGTCAAGATAACGTGACTGCATAGAACACCGTCGCCGCCATGCAGAAAGAGGAGGAAAGGGTCCCCCCCCCCCTGTTCTTGTGTGGCGGATAGGGTGCTCTTCAGTTGCCGACGCGCCGGTTATTTCACGTAGGCCCCGGCACGTCGACGAATACGTGACCACCTTCCCACGGCTAGACCTGGTTCTTAGCGCTGCGGAAGCGAGGGTATCATATTGTTTGTGTCGGCATCGGCGGCGTTGTCCCTGAAACCAACTCCGCAGCTGGGGTTGACTCACTATCGGCGTCAGCGGCATCAGTCAGTCGCTGCTATCTCTTCCCTCCTCCCTTTATCGTGTTGTCCGCTTGCTGCGCGCGCTTCTGCCCCCATCGTTTGCCGCTGGGTGTACACGCCGCCCCCCTCCCCCCTCTTCCTGCGAGTCTCCGGTTGTCAAAGCGCCGGCTCGAACTTAATTCCTTTCTTCGCTCCTCCTCCAATGCAACCCCTGTGCGGTGGCAATCAGAGAGCCAGATCGGTGGCGGCGGATCTGTATATGTGCACCGCCCGAGCCGAAATTGCCGCTGCCGTTCGCCACTGCGAAATTATCTGCCAGTTCTTTCTGAGCCATGAGCGAGACGACCGATGGAAGTCCTCCGTCTGCTGCTGCTGCTGCTGCTGCTGCTAAACGAGCTGCCAGAGCAGAGGCCCAGCGCCGTCGCCGTCAGAATCCAGAGGTGCGTGCCGCCGAAGCAGAAGCTTACCTAGTGGAGTCTTTGTTAAAGGAATACGTGTGAAAAATAAAAAAAAAATTCTGTGATAGCGCATACATGTGTTGCTCGATTTCTTTGCCTCAATCTATCGAAAAGGTGAAACAGCTTATTTGCTGCGCTCAAATTTCGCATTAGGAAATAACGTAATCGTCGACAAATTTTTTTTCCTTATTTCCTTTATTTCGTTCTGGCTAACTCGCAGGCAGCCTGAATTTCAAAGGCGCTGCTTGGAGATGCGGCTAGGAGTGCAGTCACGTGGTATTTTTCATATTTGGCGGGGTTTATTTATCAGTCTGGAATATTAGCCCGCAATTTGTACGTCACTGGAAACACCGCAGTTAGATGTCCCTTGGTTGTGCGTATAAACTCATCCTTGACACATCGATAATTAGGATTGTACGCCTCGGGTTAGATAATTATTTACACTTACCTAAATAAATCTCAGTAACGAAAAGGTTACTGGCAGCTACTCCAGTGTACTGCAAACAATACGCACTAGGTTTTCTAGGAGTAAAGCATTGCTCTCTTCTTTTAAATCTGGGTGCAGGATAGTTAATTGGGACACCCTGCATATATTTATTACCTCTGCACACAAGTGACCAGGTTTCCATCCATAAGAAATGTTTTAAATTACTAGAAGTGTTTCTTATGACTTGTTAGCATTGCTTACTGAAAAGAGAAACGACACTACGACACACATCATTCACGTGAATTTCACACGCCGCTGATAAAACACTGCAGAAGGGGCCACTGAAGTGTACATGTTCTTCTTTTTTTTCAGGGTCAAAAGAGCACACAAAGCATTTCGATGCGAGGTGAATATACAGCAACATATTCATTCTCTAGGCATAGGCTATCGATACCTTTGATATAATTGTTAATTGGCTACCTCATTCTCTTTCAAAAATATAATAAACTTTATCCTGTGCATACATTTAAATATATTTCATGTGTGCATTGTGTTTACAGTGGAAATTTAAAATAATGTTGAAGTGAGAAAGTACGGATGAGGCATCAGCCAATGGCGCTTCTAACGCGCTTGTCCTCCTATTATCAGGATTTGCAAAGTAAACCGAAACTGTATATAAATAATGAATTAAAAGCCGTGCACTTCCGCGGCAACAGTCATGCACTAAGCCATTAGCTGCGACACAACTTTAAGTGAAATGGTCGAGGCAACTCAAAAGATACCTCAGATGATGCGGGTAGCAACACTCTGGCAACGACACTTTAAGGGGGAGGGGGAGGCTGTAGCATCGTCGGGGGGAGGGGGGCTCTGCCCTCTCCGGAAAACTCTGGAGGGCGCTCGGGCCCCGCTGCCCCTCCGTAGTCGGCGCCTATGGTGACAGATATGAAAACTCCTTCTCCCGCATCCTTCTCCACGCACTTACAGGGTGTCATGCTACGTGGAGTGCGCACAAACCGGCTGGTAGTTCCATCTCCCCTGCACAAATTCTACACCACTCTCTAACCTGCTCCTTATTGCCCACACTCTAAACATAAATGCGACCTGGTGCACGCCATTTGGTTTTGTACAGATAATCCCTCAGTAAAAATATTTACAGGCGCTAACTCAGACGTAGCACAATGGCAGGCCACCCTGCTCAACCCGGATCCTGACTGCCAGAAGTGGCTAGTGGCCATTAGAGCTTCAAGAAAGCCAACGGTAGCCCCGCACTGAATTCTTAAAAGTTGGGCAAATAAAGTTCTCTCTCTCTCTCTCCATCTCACTCTCTCTCTCTCTCTCACGGCACGTTTCTCCTGGCAAGCAATCTGCCGCGATGTCCATTATCAGTATTTGCCGCGACATGTATTCAATCGAACTTCATCATGCTCTTCATCAGGGGGCGCTTTCATCTAACTTAATAATGGGGCTGCCTTCCCTGGTCTCGGCACGCTCGGTTTCGATATGGCCTGGATTGAACATTGAAATTAGGTGATGGATGACTAACTCCGATTACGGGCGATTTGCAAGATCTTTTTTTTAATCGGGCTCCATTAGAATGTGACTGCGTCTGAATTTGCCAATTAAGCAACTGCGCCCATGGTTCTAACAAAGAAAGGCAATTAATGAATGTTTGTTCTCTGAAACACATTATTACCAGCAAAGTAGGTCGGCCTCGGGGAACAACTCCTCTACAATACTGCCATGTACGCTACGCTCATAGCCGTCTTTTCGTTTCTTTTTTTCAATGTATCGTCTAAAAACCCAACCTACATTAGGATTTTAGTCTCTACCGCCATCATAGAAAGCTATACTAGAGCCAGCTGAGCTTCATAAAGACGGCTGTACTATGAGACTGTGATTTCGTGTGCTTCGACTATGTTGTGCGTGCGCGTGTATCACTAGTTCTTAATTTACACACAAGCACCCACACATACACACAAAAAATTAGGGATGTAGACCTATAGGTATGTTTTATAAAATTGACGCACATGATTTCACGAGTGATAATATCATTTTTCTTCCTTTTTATGCTACCTGCGCATCAGATATAAGTGATAGGAACAGCACCATTGCAGTCCGGATGAACGACATGCTCGTAGATGACGTACCACTGTTTATAAGTGCAAATGTCTGAGGCTATGCATAAGGTGAGAGAATGTTCTATGTTGTCTTCCGCTTCCTCCAATGTATAGGTTGGCTAGCTTCCCGGCTATTTCTCTCTCTCCCTCTGTCTTACAAGTAATTAGTGCGTAAAAAATATTAAAAACTCTGTGCATTGGTGACATTTAACCACACGACCAAAGTACTCACCCGTGTAGTCGACCACAGCTTTTTGTTTACGAATACGTAAGCTTCGAATACACCCACGACGAAAGAGACGAAATGTTGATGAGGTAGCATGTAGACGAAACGGATATGATCAGCAGCGCTCCTGTAAAAAAAACGGAAAAAAAGCACTGAAACAAAATATCATCTAATTATTCAACCTTTCCCACTTCGTGTGCTGAGGTTGATACCATAAAATTATTTTTTCTATATGAAGTGTAAGTAAAGTTTACACTTGCGCTCATTCAGAGGCCCTTCACCAGAAGCTAAGCTTAAGTTAAACAGTGCTCTGAGGGGAACTAATTAATATAAGGCCAACCGAACTCTCTGAGTGAGGAGCTTCTTCCGTGCCTAAGCAGCAGCCTTCCGACCCGGATTCGCGCTTAAATGTACTCGTACTTCCCCATCGGCTGGCGTTCTCGCTCATCCCACCAACATTAGAACCAGAAATTAGCGATTTAGTTCATTAACGAAGGCTCTGAAAGTGGTGCAGGGTATCGTGTTTGAGTGTCGAAATTTTACAGCCAAGCTGTATATGGCCAACGATTCGTCGGTTCATCCGTCCATCTGCCGGTCTCCCGTACGCCGAAAACTCCTCCGGCCCAACCTTGTGCGCATGCGCGAAAGTAAAGTAAACGCGAGCCCCGCGTTTAGCCAACACCACCTAGATAGCACGAGGCTCCCTTACTCCAATCTATCACGTAACAGTATCTGGCTCGAAATTTCCATTGACAAGGCTGGCGTGATGAAAGCGGTGACGTCGAAATCACTGCTGTCTACTTGGGAGCATTCCCATTAGATTCCGTGGCAGTCTGGCGAGGTAACATGACGTCCTGGATTGGAGTCAAAAGGCCTTGTGCTATCTAGGTGGTGTTGTATTAGCTACGCCAATAGTGGGCGTCGTTGCTCTCCGTCGCAGCCGAGCGCGCGCGCAGCAGTTTCTCTCCGGCTCCCAAATGGGTAGGCCACGCTTCATACGTACTCCTTAGGAGCAGGCAGCTTTTGGTCAGCAACGCCGCGAGCAGGACCGGGAACGAGTTCGTCTACGCCGGGCCGATGCTGCAGCCCGGGCACAAGAACACGCTCGTGCAGCCGAGCGCAAGCAGCAACTTCGTGCCGACGATCCGGCAGCCTACCAAGCCGTCGTTTAATGAACCGTCGGAATTAATCCAGTGATAAATACTGTGGTCGGAAGTTTCAGCTTTGCTGGTTAACCATCTGTACGGAATGCTTGGGCGGGGATTGTTCTTTATATAGAGCTTTGTCCAACACATACGGGCTAGATTGGCTGCGACCGAGACTCTGACTGCAGGCTATTTAAGGGAGTTCCTCTGGTATGCCATAACTACCAACACCCTGGGAAAGGAAAAGAACTCGTACTCACTATCCAGAGCTATGGAGCGCCAGAAGTGGTACGCGACCTAAACTACACAGTCAAACTATATATATGGTAAAGGCGCAGAATAGCTCCGATACTTTTCACAAAGGCTCTGCCTGCGTGCGTAGTGTTTGCCTTTTCAAGAAATGCTCTTCTACATACACCTTCTCTTTTTTTTAAGTGAAGACTTTTTTGAAATAGCCCTTCCCCTCCCACTTCCTGGTTTCTTCGCTGTCCGTCGATCTGTCAATTTTCGAGTAATGTGGGTCACTCTCAAAGAACGTGTCAGAATCAGAATCGGTTTTATTTTCATGATTAGAGAAGATATCAGAACGTTAATATACAAAAGGAGGTTCCCAAGTCAAATACTGTTATTTGACCTCATTTCCAAACGAAACATAATAAAGCACAGGTTGCAGTAGTGGCAATAAATCGTGAACAAGGAACAAGGAACAAGGCCTCTACGGTGGTCGGAAACCGAGAACATCGTCACGAGCCGTATGCTCGTCCAAGTGAAGCAAGCCGTATGAATGATGCTACAGGCCGTAATGAAAAGCCTGGGGCCTTGCAAGCGTCACAAAGCGTCATAAAGCCGGCACGTTTGGTTCTCCACAACTCGGAATCAACTTCGGCGAATTCAGGATTAATGGCTGACGGTGAAGCCGAGAGCAAGAAACCTCGCCTTGAAGACAGCAAGTATGATGACACAAGGAATAATGAGCTCAGTGATGAAGAAGAGATGGGTGAAGATGCACCATTTACATTGGTGACACAACTGATTTTGCCAATGCTTTTCGCAGTTCTTAAAGCAATCCTCTCTGCTCTGCCTGAAGCAAACAAGCTACCAAAAGCGAAAGCCTTGTTGCTTCTTGAAGCACTATTGTGTGAACAATCCGTGCGGAAACTGCGGCAGGCAGTATACGAATAACGCTACAAAAATGTCTCCATATTTCAGTGGAATGCCAAGAGTCTTCGAAGGAAGTGTACTGACTTTCGTAAACTGCTTGTGCAATATAACTTTCCAATACTTTGCATTCAAGAGGCAGGAAGCAATTACGACTTTGGGCTCTCGAATTATGTGATATACAAGACTTTTCGTCAAGGTGCTGTTAGCAGAGTTATCCTGAGCGTCAGAAATGACCTACCATCTTATCAAATTCAGTCCAGTGATTCAGACTTCCCGGAATTCATCGCATGTAACGTATCCTTTGGCAAGCTCAGCATAACAGTGATCTATATCTACAACCTTCAAACCAGATTTCAGTAGAAACGCTAGTGGATATCTTAAAATAGCTCATTCTTATGTCGAAATATGTGGTGACTTAAATGCACACAACGTCATCTGGGGCAGTGATCATCTTGATGCACGTGGTAACGTTATTGAGTGCGCCATAGATAAATGAAACTTGTAATTTTAAACGATGGGTCGCCAATATTCCTTCGTGGATGTAATTACTCAAGTTGTTTAGATGTTACCCTATGTTCACATGATCTAGTGAATGGTGTGGGATGAACAACAGATATGGAAACCCGCGGAAGTGATCATTTTCTCATCCTTGTAAATTACCCAAGCATGCACTATATCAGGCGTTACAGCAGACTAACCAACTGGCAAGCTTTTCGGTACCGCCTAAGGGATCAAAATAATCAACATGCAACAGTGGAAATATTTGCAGAATTTTTGCAGGATAATATGAACATATGCACAAAGAAGGTCTCAATTCCAAACGATCATGCTGCAGTTGACGGAGAGTATGAACACCTAAGAGCCATCAAACGCCTATCTGAAAGAGCGTACCGACAAAGCAGAAGTTTAGAAGCATACAGAAACGCTCAGAAAATGCATAACGTAATGCGCAGACACATGGAAAACTTAGGCAAACGGCGCTGGCGCGATTTCTGCGCCACGCTATTTCCTCACATGTCTGTCGCACGAATTTTTAGATTTCTAGACAATGTAGCATTAAAGGCATCTAGAGCCATAGGATTTATAACGCGTTCCAAAAAATATCTCTCACAAAAGGTAAAACTCTCTATATCATGCATTATTTCGCTCACATCTAAACTACTGCTCATTAGTATGGGGTACTGCTACACAAACCGGTCTGAAACAACTAGGAACTCTCGGAAAACGGGCCCTCAGATTAGTTCATAACCTGCCAAGTAGACACTCAACAAAAAACTTATTTTTCAAGAACAAGATCATTAACGTTTTCAGCCTCTATGCTTATAGACTACTACGCACCTCGAAACTAGAACAAAGAAGATACATAAGTAATATATCTGACTTAGCCCCGATTGAATTATTTCATTGCACATATCCACGCCGGCATAAACCACACTGGGTGTTACCAAAAGTAAGAACAAACTATGGGCGCCAAATGGTAGCATTTCAACTTCCATCCTTACTTAACAAACTAATTGATGAAAATATAGACTTAGGAAGTATTAGCTGCTCTAACCTTCGCAACTACTTTCTCATTAACGCGTCCCTTTGATTGCCCAACATTTAGACATCTGTGAACATTTTTGTGTCTAATTGTCTAATTGTGTTATAAGCGCATTTTTGGTTGCTGTTATTTCGCTGTTTCGTAAGCGTTTTTGTTCTCAGTTGCTGTACTTGTATTTCTTTTCAATCGGTTTATATTTTTTTTCACACACGAAGGTGATTGTGTATTTTGCATACTTGTTTTTATACTAATGCTTTGTTTGACTTTGTATTTGCTGTCGTGACAGAGGTGCCGTCGCATGCCACTGCTTACCTGCTGTACGGGGGGTGGGAACTTAGTCAAGCGTCAATCCCTTTTATTCCCATCCCCTCCATCAATGTAATGGTGATGGAAATAAATCATTATATTATTATTATTATTATTAATAATTCGTTCTTTAAGCGGACCTGTAACACAGAGCTTCCCATTTCGTGCTGTCGCTGAAGCTTGGGACACGTGTGAGATAATAGTTGCAGATGAATTTTGTGAGCTTATTTTCAGACCTGCTTCTTCATCGCAGTGTGCAGAATTTGACATTTCAGTAGTGTTAGCTAAGCAGAAAATTACTGCTTCCTACTGGGCCCAACGTCCTCAATTAGATCATACTTTCACATTAAGCGAGCTTCAATGTGCAACTGCATCATGTCGCCAAAAGTCCGCTGCTGGGCCGGACAGCATTACCTACAATATGCTAAGAAACCTCGGACCGCCAGGTACAAATGCTCTCTTAGACATCTATAATAATTTATGGATAGAAGAAACTGTACCTGACTCTTGGAAAGTCGCTCGAATCATACCAATTTTAAAACCGGGTAAGGCGCCCTTGCGCCTTCAATCCTTCCGCCCAGTTAGTTTGACAAGTTGTTTATGCAAAGTAATAGAGAAAATTATTGACGCGCGACTTCAATGGTGGTGTAATGAAACAGATGTGTTGTCCAACTACTCAGTAGGTTTTAGAAAACATAGATGCACAATGGATGCAATATTAGATATAGTAACCTGTGTTGAACACGAACGTGCACGTGGAAACATGGCGATAGCAATATTCCTAGATATCAAGAGGGCATTTGGCACTGTTAGTCACGTCCATGTTCTCCTAAGTATGTTGGAACTTGGACTGTCTGGCAGGTCTTTGTGATGGATTTTTGAATGTTTATCAGGTCGCAAAATATTTGTTCAGACGGTTGAAGCAAAGAGTGCTGAACATGTTGTTAAACAAAGAGTATCACAGGGAAGCGTACTCAGCCCCTTTCTTTTTAATTGCGCCATGGCTGATTTAACCAGAAGACTGCCATCCCAGTTCAAATTTTCACTGTATGCAGATGATGTGTGTATTTGGACATCTGGGTCTAACGCTCAACTACATCAGATAGCACTGCAAGACGGCATAAATATCATTAACTAATTTTTGAGAGAGAGAGGAATGGTTCTATCACACGCAAAGACAGCTGTGTTGCGCTTCACTCGGAGGCAAGTTAAAAAATTTCACTCAATCTAGAAGGACACCCTCTAATGATTGTCACACAGCGTCGATTTCTTGGCATAATACTTGATAGGCAGCTATCCTGGGCACTCCACATAAAAAAACTCGAAAACGAGGACAATGCCATAGTGACTGTACTTCGCAAACTTGCAGGTACATCATGGGGCGGATCAGTATCGTCCATGCTAACTGTTTACAATGCATTATTACGAAAAAAATTGCGTATTCCGCGCCCATCTTACACGGACTTTCCCACACGTCAGAAGAGCGACTTCAAAGACTCTTTAGCTAGAGGACTGCACATACGTCTAGGAGTTCCACGAGCGACTTCTAGCTCTCTTGTAATAGCTGAGGCTCGCCAATCGCCATTTCCAGTTATGTGAACTACAGAAACATGCCGATATTATTTCCGTCTTCAAACCAGCCTAAAAGCCACCCATTGGCTCTAGACATAATGAAACGAGACAAAAGTTATGTTCATATAGAAATTCGAGAAAATCTTCACATATTGCCAAGAAATGAATTTTGGAACTCAGATGTCGAATCTCCTCCATGGCTGCTTACACTTCCAAAAACCAAATTGTCAGAAGACGGGATATTCAGAAAAAGAGACATGTTCATTCAAGCTGCTCAACAACTAGCACTTTACCAGATATATATGGGGTATTCAGGATACACACACATATATACAGTTGGCTCCAGTACAGCAACCTCTTTAACTTCATCATTCATTATACCGCACCTCAACCAAAAAGAATCATTTAAGTTATCTCGTGCGACTTCGTCCACAACGGCTGAACTGTTCGCAATCCAATGTGCGATCAAATTTATATTGTCAGTTAGAGATGCGCCAAAAATGGGTAATGTTCAGCGATTCACAGGCGGCTCTCACATCTCACTGTAGCACAAAAGGGAAAACATTCAGTGATAGTATAATATACAAAACACTTAAACACCTCACAAAGGCAAGTGAAGCCAAACATGCAATAGCATTCCCGTGGATACTAGGCCATTGTAACATTCCTGGCAACACAGCAGCCGATGATGCAGCACGACAAGCACACCTCAAATATGATGCAGTTCCGCTCCCAATATCAAAGAATGAATTACGCTGCATTGTAAGGACAACTTCTTTCAAAATGTGTAGAAACACTTGATTTGACCAGAATTGAAAGAGCTCGAACTTGTACTATATTGATCCGTTTATTTAATTCAAACTTTCATTGACATTAGACAGAATTATGGAAACCTTTATTCATTGATTAAGGCTAGGCACTGCCTACCGAAAGCATTTCTTACGCAGAATTGGCAGTGCGGAAACTCCCGTATCTGATTGTGGATTTATAGACGAAGATATATATGCCCTGCTTCTGGATGGCCCACATCACGACACACCAAGATGCCGACTTAAATCAGCCCTAAATAAATTAAACCACAGACCTTTCAGTTTAAAGAAACTCTTGGGTCCTTCGCCAACAACGTCCTTGCAGAAGAGGGCTTTAAAAGCACTAATGACTTTTCTTGAAGACAGCAGCATTGTTGAACGTTATTAACGCTTTTATTGTTCCTTTCATTTCAATGTCGCTGTATATATTGTTACGTGGTGGTGACGTTGAAGAACACAGTGGCAATACTGTGAAAGACAAAACTAACTTTTATTGGGTGAACCCGTGCCAACAAAAACAGGCTACACTTATAGCAGCACATCGGTAGCGCCGAACACGGTCGGCGGTCATCGAAAATCTGATCAGCGGGTCAAGCGCGTTGGCTTTTATAGATCAGTCGTCGAATGTTCCAGAGTAACCGCTGGGACCCGCGTGCCTTCCGCAAAGTTCTACACTATTCGCGTCCCGCATACATGCAATCAGATTACACAAGTTGCGGTGAAAGACAGTGGATGGAACCATCGATAACATTCCAGAAACTTCTTATGGCGATGACTAATGGCGATGACTAATGGCGATGACTAATGGCGATGACTAATGGCGATGAAAATTATGGCGATGACTAATGACGAATACTATGAACATTAAAATCCATCGTAGAAGAGTGATGCAAAATAGAAAAATATAGGATGGTAAAATTACTTGGAGCACTGCTGCCTCGCCAGAGCCGTTGAAATACAATGGCCTAAAGGCATGTGCTATACGAAAAAGCTATCACAGCGGCATCCTCTGAAGAGAGGACCCGCTACGAACATGTGGGGCTAACAACATGCAAGACATCTTTCAGAAAACTTAGGACTGCGTTGGTGTCAAATAAAGGTACTGGGCCGAGTAACATAACAGGATGAAGGGGGATGTGCTGCCGGTAAGATAAGGGAAAATGTTTCTTTCTTTCATATTCGGCTTCCCGACACTCCAGGAGGATGTGGAGGACGGTCAGCCTCTCCCCGCATCTACCGCAGGTTGGAGGATCATTTTCAGTGAGCAAATAGTTATGCGTGCCAAATGTGTGTCCTATTCAGAGGTGACAGAATAGCACATCTGTCCACCGTGATTTTGCTATGGAGGGCCCAGAACCTAACTGTGGCTTTATCACGTGCAGTTTGTTATTTATTTCTGCGTCCCATATACGTTGCCAGTGGTTTCGCAGTTTCCTTCTTAAGAAAGGCTTCAGGTCTGTGACAGCGACCGAAGCAGTAGGATTAACTGCATGCAATGAAATTAGTGTGGCCATCTGGTCCACTAGAACGTCACCCTGGATGCCCCTATGGCCAGGCACCCAGCATATAATCACATGCTGGTTAGATACATATGCTTTACATAAGACGGAATAGAGTTCAATTATAACAGGATTTTTGTGCTTACAGAACGATATCAAAGCCTTCACAACACTTAGGTAGTCCGTATATATAATTGATTTTTTTAGTTTTGATTTCCTTATATGCTTCACGGTCAACAATATTGCGTAGGCCTCAGCCGTAAAGATGCTAGTTTCCGGATGCAGTACGTCGGATTCCGAGAAGGATGGACCGACGGCTGCATAGGACACCCCGTCGTGTGACTTCGATGCGTCTGCGTAGAACTCCGTGCAGGAGTGTTTGTGCTGGAGTTCCCGGAAATGCATTTGGATTTCAATGTCTGAAGCGTGTTTTGTAACTTGCATGAAAGATATATCGCATTGTATCCGCTGTCACTCCCAAGGAGGTAGCAGCTTGGCTGGATGCATTAGGCGAAGCTCGAGGAGTGGGACATGCATTTCATGACTAAGCTCCCTCACACGCAGCGAAAAAGGCTGTCTTACTGAGGGACGATTACGAAAGAGTGTAGCATATGTATTCTCGTTAACGGTATTAAAACACGGATGTTAAGGATTAGAGTGGACTGTCAGAAAATATGTTTGGCTGATGTATGTTCTCTGCAGATGAAGTGACCACTCATTTGATTTTACATATAAACTTTGTATGGGACTCGTTCTGAAAGCGCCAGTGACCAGTCGGATTCCTAGATGGTGGACCGGATCTAGCGTCTTTAGCGCGCTCGGTGCTGCAGAATGATAGATCATGGCACCATAGTCTAGTCGTGATCGAATGAGGCTCTTATAGATATTCATTAGACACTTCCTGTCACTACCCCACGTAGTCTGGGATAGAAGTTTCATTAGGTTCATTGTTTTCAGACATTTTTCTGTAAGGTGTTTATTGTGGGGGACGAAAGTGACTATATAGTGAAGTATGACATCTAGAAATTTGTGTTCTTTGTTTACAGGTATCTGTTGTCCACATAGTTCTAAGCAAAGATCTGGGATTAGGCCTCTCTTTCTTGTAAAAAGAACACAAGAACTTTTGTTAGGATTGATCTTAAATCCATTTTTGTCTGCCCACATTGACACTTTGTTCAGGCCATGCTGTACCTGTCTCTCGCATACTGCGAGGTTACAAGATTTGAAAGCTATTTGAATGTCGTCCACGTAGACAGAGTAAAAGATGGTTGGTGGTAATGAAGCACGAAGCGTGTTCATCTTCCCGATAAAGAGCGTGCAGCTGAGCACGCCTCCTTGGGGTACACCCGTTTTTTGCGTAAAAGGACGTGAAAGTACATTGCCGACTTTTACCCGGAAGGTACAAGTGGGCAGATAGCTTTCTATTAGGTTAAGCATATTACCATGGATGCCCATTTCTAACAAGTCTCTTAAGATACCGTAACGCCACGTTGTATCGTACGCCTTTTCCATATCGAGAAATATCTATAGGAAGAACTGTTTATGTATAAATGCATCCCGGATACTTCCTTCAACACGTACGAGATGATCGGTTGTGGAGCGCCCTTCTCGGAAGCCGCACTGATAAGGATCAAGCATTTTGCTCTGTTCAAGAAAATGAATGAGTCGCCGATTTATCATTTTTTCAAACACCTTACAAAAGCAACTTGTGAGGGCTATCGGGCGGTAACTTGCCACTGAGGAAGCGTCTTTGCCGTGTTTCAAAACAGGGACCACAATGGCTTCCTTCCATGCGGTTGGAAGGTACTCTGCATCCCAGATGGTGTTGAAAAGTGTGAGTAGTGTAACTTGCGTATCATTGTGTAAGTTTTTAAGCATTTCATACATGATTCGATCAGATCCTGGTGCGGAGCTCTTGCATGCGCTCAAGGCAGCTCTCAATTCGGCAATACTAAAAGGATGGTTGTAAGGCTAATTCTGTCGACATCTTCTGATGAGTCGCTTACATTCTTCTATGTGTTTATATTTCAGGAAGGATTGCGAATAATTTGTTGAACTTGACACGTTCTCAAAATACTCCCCAAGTGAGTCTGCCTGGCCTTGCAGTCTATCGCGCTGTGTGTTTACCAGAGGGAGTGAATATGTTTGCCGCCCTCTAATCCTATTCCAGTTCCAGGCTTTGGCCTCATCTGTATAGGAGTTGATACCGGATAAAAACTTCTGCCAACTCTCTCTTCTGGCCTGTGGGCGGGTTCGATTGCCTTGGGAGTTTACTTTTTTAAAATTGATAAGATTATCCGCAGTGGGGGAGGCGCGTAGCAACCCCCCCCCCCCCGCTTTGTTTTGTTTCTTACGAGCGATCCTACAATCGTCGTTCCACCACGGGACACGCCGTTTGCATGCCAATCCATTTACTTGTGATATACATTTAGTTGCGGCATCTATTATGAAGGCTGTAAAATATTCCGCAGCAGCATAAATTCCTAACGAGGACATGTCATCCCATGAAATACTACTGAGAGTTCGGAATTTCTCCCAGTCAGCTGTATCAATCTTCCACTTAGGAGCCTGTGGTAGATATTCGTTTTCTTTAGGTGTTCTTATCAGTATGGGGAAGTGGTCGCTCCCATAAGAATTGCTCGCAACTTCCCATTCGAGTTCGGCCAGTATAGACGGAGAAGCTATACTGAGATCTATTGAAGAAAAGGTTTTGTTGGCAACACAGTAATATGTGGGTTCTTTCTTATTCAGAATGCACGCACCAGAAGAGAAAAGGAATTGTTCAACAAGTCGTCCTCGCGCATCTAAACGAGGGTCGCCGCACAGGTAGTTGTGTGCATTGAAATCGCCAAGAACAATATAAGATTCTGGCAATGCATCTATGAAGGACTGAAATTCATTTTTAGCTAATTTGTAATGTGGCGGTATGTAGAGCGAGCACACAGTGATAAGTTTGTTTAGGAGAACAGCACGAACCGCCACTGCTTCAAGGGGCGTTTGTAGCTGTAAACGCTGACAAGAAATATTTTTATGAATAAAAATGGCAACACCGTCTGATGATACGACAGCATCATCGCGATCTTTGCGGAACTTGACATACGGTCGGAGAAAGTTTGTGTGTTGTGGTTTTAAGTGTGTTTCCTGTAGACACAGCACTTTTGCATTGTGTTTTTGGATAAGCTCTTGCACGTCATCAGGGTTCCTAAGAAGACCTCTAACGTTCCATTGAATAATTTGTGTATCCATATTCAGATTAAATAAGTGCTGTGTGTATGGAAACGGAGGTGATGTCTTAGGTTACAGAGCTGTTTCGAGGCCCTGTAACGGGGGTTCTGCCCTTTCTGGAGCGTTCGAGGGAGCCTCGCCGCTCCTTAGGCATTTGGTGCGCCTTGAGGACAGGTGTAGTGTCCATTGCCTCTTGTGAGGCGCCGGACACGTGCTCTTGCGAGCGAGAAGTTACAAGAGAGAGTCCTGCCTTGGAGGGCAAGACCCCTGCGCCCACCAGCCCGGAGGTTGATGGGGCACCCTGCGGGATTTGGCTGCGCCGGCTGTTGCCAGCGCTGGAAGGGGCCAGGGAGGTTGGGGCAGCCTCGGCTGCGCCCACCTTCGGGGTCGATGGTCCCCTCTGCTGTGTTGACGGAGCAGCGCTAGCTGCAACCGCCGCGGGGGCACATGGCGTAACTGCCGACTCACTGCCTGTGGGTCGGACAGCCGCCGGAGGCCATTGTGACGCTGCCCCCTTACGCGCCACATCGGCAAAGCTGCTCTTAGACAGGTATGATACCCGCCTACGTGCCTCTTTGAAAAATATGCTTTCTTTGACTTCGATTGTCACAATCTCCTTTTCTCTTTTCCAGGACGGGCAGGACCGAGAGTATGCGGCATGCTCGCCATCACAGTTGACACAATGTGGAGTGTTCTGGCATGTTTCTGAGGAATGTTCATTGTCACTGCACTTGGCACATGTCAGCCGGCCTCGACAGTTCTGTGAACTGTGGCCGAACCTTTGGCACTTAAAGCATCTAATAGGAGTGGGCACGTATGGCCTAACACGAAGTTTGATATAACCGGCCTCGATGGACTCGGGGAGGACACTTGAACCGAAAGTGAGTATCAGGTGTTTCGTCTTGATCTCTTTACCATCTCGCCTCATCTTAATTCGCTTAACATTTATGACATTCTGTTCACTGAAGCCCTCCAAGAGTTCAGCTTCAGTGAGCTCTAGCATGTCATCGTCGGAGACAACGCCGCGGGTGGTGTTCATGATACGGTGCGTGGTTACTGTTACTTGGGTCTCCCCAAATGACACAAGTTTCGGCAGTTTCTCATACTGCTTCTGATCGTGGAGCTCCAAGAGAAGATCACCACTTGTCATTCTCGACGCCTTATATCCTGTTCCAAAAACTTCAGTTAAAGACTTCGAAACAAGGAAGGGTGAAATGTTACGCACTAGTTCGTCTGGCTTTCCTGAGTGAATCACATGGAATCGAGGAAAGTTCTGGATTTGTCGTCCTAAAAATTGAAAGAGATTTTCGGTGCGCCCTCGTTTCTGAGGGCGATCAGGTAGTTTAGGAAAAGCATTTTCCTTACGTATAGCTGGGTTTTCGGCCGCGATGCCAACCACCCACCATAGAGCCCAACAGGGGGACGTGACAGAAGTTCCTGCAAGGGAAACCCTGCCAACGCCAGCTGTACATCGCTGCTATAACCAAATACAGCATAGCCAAGGCTGGCCAGCCACACAAGGTTAACCCTTGCCGCAGGGAAACTAGGAAGTGAGCAGAAGTGAAGAGAAGACAGGAAAGATGAAAAAGGCAAGAGAGAAAGTCGAAGATTGGAGAGGAGGACAGAAAAAGGCGACTGCCGATTTCCCCGGGGTGGGGCAGTCCGGGGGTGCCGTCCATGTGAAGCAGAGGCCAAAGGGGTGTGTTGCCTCCGCCGGGAGGCCTTAAAGGTCCAAACACCCAGCATCAGCTCAACCCTCAGGATCCCCCTTTCCCCATACACGGTTAAGCCGCGCACGGCTACACGCGGGAGGGTCCAACCCTCGTGTGCTCGGGTACGTGGTGTCGCAACACACCAAACGCCTGCTGACGCAGACGCCCCTGCGGGGCCACGTCTTGTGCTCGACGTCCACGTACATTGCTAGCATGTCGGCCAGGGTCTTGTTCAGGCGCTCCGTGATACCATTCGTCTGCGGGTGGTAGGCAGTTGTCTTCCTGTGGCTTGTACGGCTCTACTGCAGAATGGCTTGGGTGAGCTCTGCTGTAAACGCTGTTCCTCTGTCGGTGATGAGGACTTCTGGGGCACCATGTCGCAGCAGAATGTTCTCGACAAAAAATTTCGCCACTTCGGCTGCGCTACTTTTCGGTAGAGCTTTAGTTTCAGCGAAGCGGGTGAGGTAGTCCTTCGCCACGACGATCACTTATTTCCGGATGTTCACGCCGGAAACGGTCCCAACAAATTCATCCCGATCTGCTGAAATGGTCGGCAATGAGGTTTCATCAGCTGTATTAATCCTGCTGGCCTCGTCGGTGGTGTCTTGCGTCGCTGAGTTTCGGCATGTCTTGGCGTAACGGGCGACGTCGGCGGTCAGACGCGGCCAGTAATACCTTTCCTGTATCCTCGACAGCGTTCGGGAGAATCCGAGGTGCCCAGCGGTTGGATCGTCATGTAGGGCGTACAGTACTTCTGGACGCAGCGCTGACGGAACAACAAGAAGGTAGCTGGCGCGGACTGGTGAGAAGTTCTTTACGAGCAGGTTGTTTTGTAATGTGAACGAAGACAATCCGCGCTTAAATGCCCTACGTACTACTTCGGTGTTCCCTTCCAAATACTCGACGAGGCCTTTTAGCTCCGGGTCTGCTCGTTGCTGTTTAGTGAAGTCTTCTGCGCTTATTATTCCAAGGAAGGCGTCGTCATCCTCGTCGTCTTGCGGCCAGGGATCGATGGGGGCGCGTGATAGGCAGTCGGCGTCTGAGTGTTTTCGTCCGGACTTGTAGATTACCGTGACGTCATATTCTTGCAGTCTGAGGCTCCACCTCGCCAGCCGTCCTGAAGGGTCCTTTAAGATAGCTAGCCAACACAACGCGTGATGGTCGCTGACGACTTTGAATGGCCTGCCATATAGCTCTGGGCGGAATATTGCTGTAGCCCAAATGATGGCGAGGCATTCCTTTTCAGTCGTAGAATAATTGCCTTCCGCTTTTGACAGCGACCGGATAGCATAAGATATCACCCGTTCATGTCCGTCTTTCTTCTGGACTAGCACGGCACCAAGGCCTAGGCCAAGGTAAATATACCTGGTAGCGAAGCTTCCATAGGAGCCCATACGTTCAAAACATGGCGGTCCATCGGCGGTCCATGGGGCTTAGCGCCATCTGTATGTGGTGGGAACACTTCCGGCGGAAGAAAAAATAATGTGACGCCATGTCCGTTAAAAGCACAAGTGACGTCATTTTGTTTTCGAAGGCGCGAAATTTGTTTTGTTGTTCTTCCTTTGGAGCTATATATTCAAATGCCCCGCCATTCGACTTGATGGGCGTTTCGAGCTTTCAGCGTGGAAAGCGATGCAGGAAAAGGCCAGCCGTACGGTTGTCGAAATCGCATCCCTGCACAGAACATACTTTCTTTGGAGGCCGACGAAAGCTTTAGGTGTAGAGTGCTGATCCTATTGCTGGATGCCAAGCCCGTCGGGCAGCGCAGTCGCACGAAAACAACTACACAATTATCTGGCGGTCGTAACTCACTACTTTTGACTGAACAGATTAAGAAGCAATGAAGCTACCCGCGTCACCAAATTCAGACAAGCTTCGACAAGCAAGAAAGCTCAAACTGTGAGGGGGGCGTATTTCAACAGGTGATACGAGTGCGCCTTTCTGCCCATTTCAAGACGTGCATTGCATTGCGAGTGATAGTGGCGTCAACGCCCCCTGTGGCGATGGGCGCTGAAAGAAATGCATTTATTAATAATAATAAAATTAAACTTGTATTTTCTTAACTCGTCACGAATATATAAAATTGACTAGGAACTTTATTTTCCTTGAATGAATCCAACTGTGTCTCGTTTGAATTAAAAAACGCGTTTTTCTTTCCCAATGTTTGTTCCCTCCAAACCTAGTCGCGCTTCAATCGCTGCTCCCATAACCCCCCATGCTGATGTCGGTGACAATCTGTACTGAACCGCTTTTCGCCCGAAGCTTCGCGACCTATTTGAATCGACCTTGCCTAGGCTACTGGCGTCAGTGTGGATTTCGATATCGGCGTCTTCGTCAAAATGTGCAAGTACCGGCGGTGACTGCATGCGTCGTTTTAGTTCTTGAAATGCGTCGGCCTGTGGCGTTTGCCATTTGAACTCGAAATCAGATTTGGTTAGATGCGTTAGCGGCTCAGCGATGCGTGAAAAGTCTTTGACAAAGCGCTTGTAGTACGCACACATGCCAAGGAATCTACTCACTGCCTTCTTGTCGATGGGCTGCGGGAACTTGGCGATGACAGCTGTTTTCTGCGGGTCGGGGCGTACTCCGGATTTGCTGATGACGTGGCCTAGGAACAGAAGCTCATCGTAAGCGAAGCGGCACTGTTCTGGCTTCAGAGTGAGCCCTGGTGATTTGATGGCCTCTAGTACTGTCGCAAGCAGCCTAAGGTGATCGTCGAAATTTCCGGCGAAGACGATGACGTCATCCAAGTAAACAAAACAGGTCTGCCACTTCAATCCTGTTAACACCGTGTCCATGACGCGCTGGACGTTGCAGGCGCCGAGCACAGTCCGAATGGCATGAACTTGAACTCGTAGAGGCCGTATGGCGAGATGAAGGCAGTCTTTTCGCGATCTCTCTCGTCGACTTCTATTTGCCAGTAGCCAGACTGGAGGTCCGTCGACGAGAAGTATTTAGCGTTGCAGAGCCGATCCAATGCGTCTAACCGCGGAAGGGGGGAATACGTCTTTCTTCGTGATCTTGTTCAGTCGACGATAATCGACGCACAAACGTAGGGTTCCGTCCTTTTGCTTCACCAGGACAACAGGAGATGCCCAGGGGCTTTTCGACGGCTGGATGATGTCGTCGCGGAGCATTTTGTCGACTTGTTGCCTAATAGCTTCACGTTCTCGCGTCGAAACTCGGTAAGGGCTCTGGTGGAGTGGTTTAGCGCACTCTTCGGTTATTATGCGACGCTTTGCAACTGGTGCTTGTCGAATCTTCGATGAAGTCGAAAAGCAGTCCTTCTATCGTCGGAGAAGACTTCTGAGTTGTTGCTGCTTGCTCATGGGGAGACTTGGATTTGTGTCGAAGTCTGGTTCGGGGACTATGGTCGCCGGATAGATGCGGCAGAATCTGAGAGGACAAAGGCATTGCTCGTTTCCACAATTTCCTCGATGTACGCGATTGTCGTGCCCTTGCTCATGTGCTTGAACTCTTGGCTGAAGTTGGTTAGCATCACTTCCGTTTTCCCTCCGTGTAGTCCAGCGATGCCTCTTGCGACGCAAATTTCACGGTCTAGCAGTAGGCGTTGGTCACCCTCGATGACGCCTTCTACGTCGGCAGGTGTTTTGGTGCAGACAGAAATGACAATTCTGGAGCGAGGCGGGATGCTGACTCGACTTTCGAGCACGCTTAAGGCATGGTGACTACGAAAGCCCTCCGGCGGTATCGCGTGATCTTCAGACAGGGTTATCGACTTCGACTTCAGGTCGATGACTGCGCCGTGTTGATTCAGGAAGTCCATGCCGAGAATGACGTCGCGTGAACATTGTTGGAGGATAACGAAGGTGGCAGGGTAAGTCCGGTCATGAACGGTAATTCTTGCCGTGCAGATTCCAGTCGGCGTAATAAGGTGTCCTCCAGGGGTCCGCATTTGAGGA
This sequence comes from Dermacentor variabilis, assembly GCF_050947875.1. Lineage (NCBI taxonomy): Eukaryota > Metazoa > Arthropoda > Arachnida > Ixodida > Ixodidae > Dermacentor > Dermacentor variabilis. The sequence continues at coordinate 8,729,483 of NC_134568.1, forward strand.
CTTTCCCATGCAGTCTTGACCTTCTTCAACTGGGCGGCGATGTGTCCGTTCATGACGGAGTAATCGGCCCCTGTGTCGATTAAGGCGGTGACTGCGTGGCCGTCGAGAAGCCCGTCGAGGTCGGTTGTTCTTTCTCTTGCGTTACAGTTAGGTCTTGGCGTCTTGGCGTCCCATACTGGCTGGTATCGGAAGTCATCAGGTCGTCTTTAGTCGTCGTATTCTTTGCTTTCACACTTCGTCGGGATGGCGGCGTGTCGTTAAGTCGTCGAGGTCGTTTCTTTTGCGTCTTCGTCGGCGGCGGAGGATTTTCGGCAGTTCGACGAACAGCAACCACACCTCCATCGGTTGCTGCTTTTAGTTTTCGGGATATGGGCTCGCTGACCGGCCCCGGGCTTGGTCAGTGTATGGACGGCGCTGCGGCGACAGGTAGCAGCCTGGTGACGGCGAACGGGACGGTCGTCGAGAGTTGCACTGAGTGGCGGTTAGGTAACCGGCGATGTCACGTGGACGCTCCCCAAGCTGTGGACGCGGCGCGTTGACGGCGAACCCTCTCAGTCCCAAGCCGTGGTATGGGCATCGGCCGTACACATGGCCGGCTTCCCCGCAGTGATAGCAGAGCGGGCGGTAGTCGGGGGCTCGCCAAGTGTCCGTCTTCCTCGCGTAGGTGCGCTGTGCGACGGGTGGGCGTGCTGGCGGCGGCGGCGGACGACGGAACTGCGACGTTACAGGGCCCTGGCGCGGTCGCGGAGGGGGGCCTTGGCGGCTTGCGACGGCTGCGTACGTCATCGCTTCTGGCTGAGGCTGCGGTAATTGAGGTTGCACCTCAGGAACCCCAAGTGATCGCTGAACCTCATCTTTCACGATATCGGCGATCGAGGCCACTTGAGGCTGCGACGGAGGCCGGACCTTGCGTAGTTCTTCGCGCACAATGGCCCTGATGGTCTCTTGAAGGTCGTCGGAACCCAGTCCTTGGATGGCGTTCTGCGGCGTGAGCCCCTGGCGGTTATATTGCCGTGTGCGCTAGAGTCTTCGGTCGGTTACGAATAAGTCCGGCGAAAAGTTCGTGCTTGACGCCCCGCATCAGGAAGCGGAATTCTTTCTCCTCCGACTTTTCCGGGTAGGCGTGCCGGAAAAGACGGGCCATCTCCTCCGTGAAGATCGCGATCGTCTCATTTGGCAGCTGAGCTCTGGTGTCTCGTAAAGCTTGGGCTCGCTCTTTTCGCACCACACTTGTAAATGTTTGCAAGAAGCCGCTTCGGAACAGGTCCCGCGCCGTTAGTGTGGCTTCTCGATTTTCAAACCACGTCCTGGCAGCGTCTTCCAATTCGAAGATGACATGTCGCAGTTTGTCGTCACTGTTCCAGCTGTTAAATGCAGCGACCCTCTCATACGTCTCGAGCCAGGTTTCCGGGTGCTCGAATGTTGAACAGCGGAACGTCGGATGCTCCCTGGGCTGCTGCTGCACGATGGGGGACGCTGGGGCTGCCATTGGGGTTGCCTTGGCCACAATCTTCTTGGTCTTCTCAGGTAGAAGTCCGTGCTTCGGGGGCAGCTGTTGAAGACGGCGGCTTGCTCGATGGTCCGGGACTACGTTGGTGTTCTCTTTGCGGACCGGGCTTGGATCACGGCTTGTCGGGGGCGTCCGATACATGAACGAAAAGCACCTCCACCAGATGTCACGTGGTGCTGACGTTGAAGAACACAGTAGCAATACTGTGAAAGACAAAACTAACTTTCATTGGGCAAACCTGTGGCCACAAAAACAGGCTACACTTATAGCACAACGATAGCGGCGAACACGGTCGGCGATCGTCGAAAATCTGATCAGCGGGTCAAGCTCGTCGGCTTTTATAGATCAGTTGTCGAATGTTCCAGAGTAACCGCTGGGACCCGCGTGTCTTCCGCAAAGTTCTACACTATTCGCGTCGCGCATACATGCAATCAGATTACACAAGTTGCGGTGAAAGACAGTGGATGGAACCATCGATAACATTCCAGAAACTTCTTTTACATGAAGGCGCGTCCTGCGCTGTGCGATAACATTTGTTTGGCGGTGAGAAATGGTCACCCAATAAAGATAAAGAAGTACACGTGTCAATATGCATGTGTTTCTGAGTTATCTTGACTGTTCTGTTGTGACTATATGTGATAATACATTTACACGATGTATGTACCATCCACTGACTAGAGACTGTGTTATTAGGCGACAGTATCGTTTGTATTTTTGAGACATTTATCTACAGAACTGTGGAGACATTTACCTCGTATATTGTGTGTACCATGTGTTTCTTACGTCATAGTCTTCCTGTGAAAACGTTGCGTGATAAGTCCTGGTGCTTGTGTGAAAAGGTTATTTGATATCTAATCTGGAACCCTGTGCGGTGTATGATGAAACCATTCAAGCGATAAGGAGTAGCCGTCGCCTTAAATCCTGCGTGAACATGTCCTTATATCATATCAATAAAAAAGGAACAATAAGATGTTTTTAACATAAATAGCAGAATTAAAGAATTAAATTTGCATAAATAAGAAACACATGGAAGGTCACTGTCGTATAGTCTCATTTAACACTAATATAAATTAACAGTATGAATGGCATGGCGTACATAGCCTAATTGGCGAACTTGCATAGATATGCATATCACGCATATGAAACAGTAATGGTACCATAATGAAATATAAATTAGGCCACCCTTAAAGAATGGTTATGAGTATGAACTAAGCATCAAAATGGGGCAGATTGTACACTTTTAGTTGCTTCTTCATTTCCTGAATTTTAGATGTCCGTATATCGAATGATAGTGTGCCCCAGAAAGCGACGGATGAATAATGAATGCCCTGCTTGCCGTAATCAGCATGTATTTTGGCTACGATGAAGTTCCTAGTTGTTGCAAACCTGGTAACATTGGTGTTGATTAGAGAAGATTGGGGTACCAAGCCATCACATCGTGTGTACTTGACTTGTCAGAACAAAGAAGTACCGAGGCCATAATTAACGAGTTTTGCAACGGAAAGAATATGGATAGTTTCTAAAAGATATGCGACGTTGTGGTTCTATGGAATAAATGTAATTATCCTAATAACCTGATTCTGTAGGATTTGCAATGAGTATAAAGGGGCTACGTAAGTGTTTCCCCGACTTCTCCAGTGTGCGTGTCCTGCTAGCTGCTCCTAGCCCACACCAGGGGGCGCGGTTACGTTATCGTCAAAGTGCTAAATATGAAAGAAAAGATCGAGCTCAGATAGACAAGAGGCTAGATAGTGATAGATGCAGTAAAACCCGAATAAATCAAGCACGTTAGGTGACTATTTGTCCCCGCACCGTTTCAAAAGCCATGCCAATAAACATTGTCATAACCAGTCTGTTGTGGAAATTCACCGAGAACTGAAAGAAGCCTGGCGTCTGACTCCATTAGTGTTCTCGCTTTACGTTAAGGGCGTGTAAATACGACTGGAAAACAGTAAATTAGGTTTCGATTTATGTTACATCCATAATTGACAAAGGGTGCAACAGAAGGCACTCGGGCTGATGTATGCGGACGACATAGTGCTACTAGTGGACAATGCAAGAGATTTACAGCGAATTGCGAATATGTGAACCAACAAGGCGACAAATCTAGGCCTTTAGTTTAGCACAGACAAATTGCTAATTATGATATTTATTGAAGGTACGAGTAATGGTCTCGTATCAATTCAACAGCTTGTCATACCCATAGTTAAGCGATATAAATACCTGGGTGTACACATAAACTAAGAGACTTACAGGAACATCCGCTAAGGTAACCAGGAATTAAGGGAAAGTGCAGCGCAGCAATAATGCAACAAGGAGCACTTTGTGGCCACAATAAATATGAGGTGGTGCGAGGAATATGGAATGGACTACTTGGGTCACCTCTAACGCTCGCAAATGCCATTCTCTGCCTAAAATCAGACATCTTGTTGGGGTTCGTAGTTAATCAAAGGTCGGTAGGCCAGTTGGCTTTGAGAACGTATGCACGGTGAAACTTCAAATTAGGTAGTGCACGGAGACATGGGTTAGGCCTGTTTTGAAGTCAAATAACTGCACAGAAAAACTGTTTTTGACGAAAGGCTGAAGAACATGGATGAAAATTAATTAGTGGATAAAGTGCACAAATTAGGTCAATACTCGAGGGGGACTCTCATCATAAGAAGAAAACTTACAGAACAATAAAAATGTATTGAATTCCATACGGCAGCCATTACCAAATCTGATTGGGAGCTTACCACTATGGTTGAAAAGAGAAGCGTTCAATCATTGCATTCTACCGGTGCTAACATATATGGCAGAAACTTGCAGGTTAACAAAGAAGCTCGAGAACAAGTTAAGGACAGCGCAAAGAACGATGGAACAAAATATGTTAGGGGTGGCGTTAAGGGACACGAAGTGAGCGGCGTGGGTCAGACAGCAAATGCGGATAGCCGATATTCTAATGACATTAAGAGAAAAAATGGCACTGGACAGGCCATGTAATGCGTAGGGTAGACAACCAGCGGACTATTAGAGTTACAGAATGGGTTCCAAGGAAAGAGAACCGTAGTCAAGGACGGCAGAAGACTAAGCGGTGTGATGACATTAGGAAATTTCCAGGCGCTAGTGGGAGTCAGCTACCACAAGGTAGGGGTTGTTGGGCATCGCAGGGAGAGGCCTTCGTCCTGAAGTGAACTTAAAAACAGGCCGATGAGGATCATCATAATAATGCACAAATATTAATTTGTACCTCAAAGGCGCCAACACAGAATCGATAAAGAGGTCAAGAAACTTGGTAACCACGGGCAGAGTAACTGAAAGCTGAAATAGACAACCAGGAACCATCCAAAAAAAGAAGAATGAGTGCGAAACAGAGACCGTAAATTGAATGCAAAGGATGGAAACTAAAAAGTCACGGAGGAAGCATAAAAAATGTAACAAAGAAGTCAGGAAGGGAAATGCATTTGATAACGCAAATGCCATTGCCTCGTTGTTTGAGGCCCGACCTGGCTGCCTGAGGAGAAAAACATACCGGAACAAATGTTTCCTGCACGATGGGGAACTTGCCTGCTGCAGCAAGAATGCGGAGACTACTAAGCACATTCTAACGGAATGCGAAGATATTGAATTTGCGAGACCCGTAGAAAACGTCCACCTTCCAGAAGCGTTGCGATTTAAAGCGGGTGGAAGGATTAAGCCGTCAGCGGTCTAGAAAAGAGTCGTTTGGTTTACTGATGAAGAAAAAGCAGGAAAGGAATTGATATGACCGGTTACTTCAACCCATAGGTAGCGGCACAAGGTGAATAAAGAGGCTTTAAGGAAGAGGGAGATGATTAAGACAAAGACAAAATGCTAGAGGTATAAATAATTATAAACTACTTGGTTAGCTCAAGAAGGCTACTGTACTATTTGTAGCGGACCCGTTTCGAAAGGGATGCCAATGAACCATCATTTTCGTCTAACCGCGTTGCTCGACGGCGAAATCAAAGCCATCGCCACGTTTAGAAGATTGCAGGGCTTTATCGGAGAGTAAAGCGGTATAGCCGAAAGTGGACGTGCAGGAACCCGAACCGCGAGACAAGAAATGAAATGGGCTTCATACTCTGCGCTAGCCCTGGTATCATACAAGATGTGGACGTGCCCAGCAAGGTGCGCTGCAGTGACCATAGGATCGTAAGAGCTCGAATTAGTCTAGACCTGAGGAGGGAACGGAAGAAACTGGTACATAAGAAGCCGATCAATGAGTTAGCGGTAAGAGGGAAAATAGAGGAATTCCAGATCAAGCTACAGAACAGGTTTTCGGCTTTAACTCAGGAAGAGGACCTTAGTGTTGAAGCAATGAACGACAATCTTGTGGGCATCATTAAGGAGTGTGCAATAGAAGTCCGTGGTAACTCCGTTAGACAGGATACCAGTAAGCTATCGCAGGAGACGAAAGATCTGATCAAGAAACGCCAATGTATGAAAGCCTCTATCCATACAGCTAGAATAGAACTGGCAGAATTTTCGAACTTGACCAACAAGCGTAAGATAGCTGACATAAGGAAGTATAATGTGAATAGAATTGAACAAGCTCTCAGGAACGGAGGAAGCCTAAAAGCAGTGAAGAAGAAACTAGTAATTGGCAAGATCCAGATGTATGCGTTAAAAGACAAAGCCGGCAATATCATTACTAATATGGATGAGATAGTTAAGGTGGCTGAGGAGTTCTATAGAGATTTATACAGTACCAGTAGCACCCACGGCGATAATGCGAGTGAGAATAGTCTAGAGGAATTTGAAATCCCACAAGTAACGCCGGAAGAAGTAAAGAACGCCTTGGGAGCTATGCAAAGGGGGAAGGCAGCGGGGGAGGATCAGGTAACAGCAGATTTGTTGAAGGATGGTGGCAACATTGTTCTAGAAAAACTGGCCACCCTGTATAGACAATGCCTCATGACCTCGAGCGTACCGGAATCTTGGAAGAATGCTAACATAATCCTAATCCACAAGAAAGGGGACGCCAAAGACTTGAAAAATTATAGACCGATCAGCTTACTGTCCGTTGCCTATAAACTATTTACTAAGGTAATCGCAAATAGAATCAGGAACACCTTAGACTTCAGTCAAGCAAAGGACCAGGCAGGATTCCGTAAAGGCTACTCAACAATAGACCATATTCACACTATCAATCAGGTGATAGAGAAATGTACAAAGTATAGCCAACCCTTATATATAGCTTTCATTGATTAAGAGAAAGCGTTTGATTCTGCCGAAACCTCAGCTGTCATGGAGGCATTACGGAACCAGGGTGTAGATGAGCCGTATCTAAAAATACTGAAAGATATCTATAGCGGCTCCACAGCCACCGTAGTCCTCCATAAAGAAAGCAACAAAATCCCAATAAAGAAAGGCGTCAGGCAGGGAGATACCATCTCTCCAATGCTATTCACAGCGTGTTTACAGGAGGTATTCAAAGACCTGGATTGGGAAGAATTGGGGACAAAAGTTGATGGAGAATACCTTAGTAACTTGCGATTCGCTGATGATATTGCCTTGCTTAGTAACTCAGCGGACCAATTGCAATGCATGCTCACTGACCTGGAGAGGGAAAGCAGAAGGGTGGGTCTGAAAATTAATCTGCACAAGACTAAAGTAATGTTTGACAGTCTCGGAAGAGAACAGCAATTTACAATAGGTAGCTAGGCACTGGAAGTGGTAAGAGAATACATCTACTTAGGGCAGTTAGTGACGGCGGATCCGGATCATGAGACAACAATAATCAGAATAATAAGAATGGGCTCGGGGTGCGTTTGGCAAGCATTCTCAGATCATGAACAGCAGCAGCAGAACGGATAGTTGGGCGAGTTGGTACGAATTCATAGCAAAATATTTTTGCGCGCACAATTGACAAGGACACAGTGAAGGGCGACACACTAGAATGAACAGCAGCTTGCCATTATCGCTCAAGAGAAAAGTGTATAACAGCTGTGTCTTACCAGTACTCACTCACGGGGCAGAAACCTGGAGGCTTAAGAAAAGGGTTCTACTTAAATTGAGGACGACGCAACGAGCTATGGAGAGAAGAATGATGGGTGTAACGTTAAGGGCTAGGAAAAGAGCAGATTGGATGAGGGAACAAACGCGAGTTAATGACATCTTAGTCGAAATCAAGAAAAAGAAATGGGCATGGGCAGGACATGTAATGAGGAGGGAAGATAGCCGATGGTCATTAAGCGTTACGGGCTGGATTCCAAGGGGAGGGAAGCGTAGCAGAGGGCGGCAGAAAGTTAGGTGGGTGGATGAGAAAAAGAAGTTTGCAGGGACGACATGGCCAGAATTAGTACATGACCGGGGTTGTTGGAGAAGTATGGCAGAGGCCTTTGCCCTGCAGTGGGCGTAACCAGGCTGATGATGATGATGATGATGATGATGATGATGATGATGATCGGAGAGTAGTTTTCGCCGCCCCCAGTAGGGGCGTCATTTCTTTACCCCAGTGCCCAAACACCTTCTGCAAAATAAACAGGCCTACTACGAATCGGGAGCGAACACTGCAACATAAGCTGGGCACGTAAGCTTCCTGTGCGGGAATAAATTTTGGCGTTTAGTTACGTCATATATTTACCGTAATGCTCATGCGCCGTCCGCAGACCCGCCGCGGTGTCTTAGCGGCTGTCGTGTTGCGCTGCTAAACCCGAAGTCGCCGGATCAAATCCCGGCCGCGGCTGCGCATATTGATGGAGGCGGCATGCAAAAGACGCCCGTGTCCCGTGCATTGGGGCAACGTTAAAGACATCCTGGTGGTCAAAAATTACCCCGAGCTCCCCTACTACGGTGGGCCTCATAAACAAATCGTATTGTTGGCACGTAAAGCTCCTCCCCACGCCCCCATAATTAAATTTCAATTCAGAACACCGTGTGCAGCACGTATAAGACATTTCACGTACCCCACTGCGGCTGCGTCCTTGAAACACCTGTCCATATTTTAAAGATCTTTTTGCAGGTGTACTATCTCCCGCTGATTGCATGTACACTTCTGTGACCTGTTTCCAGTTTTCTAATGTGAGAAGTGAAATCCGATTCCACCACTTCTCAGTGCCAATATCCCTTTATGAAACTATTCCCACAGCAATATCAGGAAAGAATATTCACATCCTCATGCTACTCCTGTGCGGCTGTCACGGGATAGTACTATAAAGATTCTCCCATCTACATATTTTATTATGTGATCTACGAAAAAGGCTCACTTGACTCTGCTTCGATATCACCGACGTGCTGGTGCAGTGCGCTGTCTGAAGTAGAAAGCTTTAGTGGGACGTTGACACCCTGTAACAATATCTAACGCCTTCGCAGACTGTGTGACAGCGCCTACAGGAACAGGTCTGTATTGTGTGTGTGCTTTTCTTTTCATGTTCTTTTTTTCTCATCTATGGCATCCTTTTGCCGCTTTGCGGTACAGGATGCTAACAGGAGTATTATCTGTTTAACCTCCCTTTCTTTCCTTTGCCCTTCTCTCTCTATCGCAATAAATACTTTTTTTTTTTCGTTTACGACAACCGACGGTTCACGAGACGATCGCTGTTAAGTCGAGCTTTAACAGCTGAGCAGAAGACTTAAGCTCCAAAGAGAGACAAGACAAGGCCGTTGCTACTGCTCCTTGTACCTTTTCTTGTCTCCTTTTTGTGCAACGTTTACAGTTAAGCTGATAAACTCGCCTTAGCCACGAACCAACTAGCTGATATGAATATGATTTTGAGGATCTCTACTTCTCTTTTTCAGGCTATACTGAAATTATTTCGTCTCTCACAGAACGTTGCTGCATAGAAACTTACTCCATATGCAGTGATCCCATGAAGATGAAGGCGCCATAGCGGTAGGAGTAGACCTGCAGCGCAACAGCCAGGGTTGCTGCTGCAGACAAGATCGCCAGGCACACTCCTCCAATCAGGGCCTTCCTGTTTTTCAGTTTCGTGGGTGCGTGAGTTGAGAAAAAAAACATTTATTCCGCTGGGAAACCATGTTCTTAACAACTTTAAGATCGCGTAAATACTCATACAAATGTTGCTTTACCTGTATGATTAGTGTTTTTTTTTTCTCTCTCTGTCTCTATTACAACTTCCTGAGCAAACTCGAAATGTTTGAGATCCTAATACGGACACCGTTTATACCTCAAAAGGAGATCTGATGCACATTCAGTTTGATAATTCGCGCACTGGCGCTCAACGGGCGCAAACACGCGAAGTTAGAACAAACCCGTGAAGTGGTGACCTTTAGAAATGGGGGACCCAAAGTTAGACGCACTATCGACTGGGCGTATACGAAAAAGCGCACATTTTTCAAGTGGGTGGCGAACCTTCGGGCAAAAAGTAGTCGAAAACCAATTGATGAGCAATCGTTTAATAAACCGTCGGAATTAATCCAGTGATAAACACAGGGGCCGCACGTTTCAGCTTCGCAGTTCAATCATCCGTAAGGAGTGCTTGGGCGGTGATTTTTTATTCTGTCCGTGCGGTTTTCTAATACCGGCTCAACAGGGCGCTATAGTAACAAACATTTAAAAGAAGTGAAAACTAAATTAACTATCAGAAGAGCGCCTAATCTCACATTGCACTGTAGCAGGTACGGCTGTAAGTGACGTTTTTGAAGAAACAGCCGCACTGGATCGGCATCACGATCGGGACACGCGTGATATCTCTGAGGATTTCTTTATATTAAAAAATGCGGCGACACTCCTGTAAGTCAACCCTGAGTGTGTTTACGTGAGAAATATGTTGCTCTTTTAAATCTTTGTATACCCGTTATGTTGCTATCTTTTGGATTGTAATATTTATTTTGTCTTACATGAATTTTCAAAATTGTGTCGCTGATTTTTGCACCTGCCGATATTGACACGTGACTGCGATGCCGTATTCAATAACTCTGTCACCTTCCATATCCCTAGTTTCTATATAGACATTCCCTAATATAAAAAATCAGCTCGCACTAAGCGCTTGTCTTTGTAGTACCTCTCTCCGCTAACCAAAGACCTATCTTCCCGCACTTCGGTGCTTTGCGCTGCATTCACGTCGTGAACTTAGAACAACTCATTCAAATCGCTGTCCTAAGTCTATGCATGTAGCGTTAGCATGAGGCCGGCACTCCAAGGACCCCTAGATCACTCTGAGCTTGAGGGCGAGCGGGCGGTTTCTCTCTCGCCCTCACTACCCTCCCCATGGGTGCTGTCTCTATCTGCCCGCCGCGGTGGCTTCGCGGCTCCGGTGTTCCGCTGCTAAGGACCAGGTCGCGGGAACAAATCCCGCCCACGGCAGCGCATTCCGATGGGGGAGAAATGCAAAAACGCCTATGTCCTGTGCGTATGGGGCACGTTAAAGATCCCCTGGTGGTCAAAATTATTCTGGAGTTCCCCCCACTACGGCGGGCCTCATAATCAAATCATGGTCTTGGCACTTAAAGCCCCAGAATTCAGTTCTATCTCTTCCTCGACCTGTGTACTTTTATAGAAGACTCATCGGCACTGTGTCGCTCCTGAAAGTCAGGTTGGCGCCTTTTAGGTTGTTACTTTATTTGAAAACACCATCAACTTTCGATTAACCAAACTCTGTATGCTTCAGCTAAACGCTGTTGCTGCAGGAAGCGGGCCCAGTGCAATACAAGCTACACGAGTTGAAATGAATATGCCCAACAGGCAAGCGAGACAAGCAAGAGAGAACGTTCGACTGGCATAACAAGGGCGTGCTATCATACATATCAGAACTGGTGCCCATCGTATATAGACCGATAGACAGCTGTTACCCTGGTGGCCTCAAACGCTGTTGACGTCACAAATCCCGAGGTATGAAAACGGGACCGGAAGGCCACGGAGAGTGGTACGCAATTTCTTTTAAGTATCATAGGTGGTTTAGGGGCTCCTTCAGTTAGACAAGAGAACCCAACCTGCTGTTGTCGAGTTGGTGTAAACACCCTGAAAAAGGCACTTGTGTGCGCCTTCGCGCGGATTCTTTTCGCGACTTCGTTGGGTTAAAATTCATAAGGAATTGCCAACATGAGTGCTGCAGAGCTCCTTGAAGTAGTTGAGCGTATTTCTTTTTGTTCAGGCTTACCTTTTCATCAGCATGATGAATCCGAAACATGCAAGGTATACCTGGAAATCACACGAAAGAAACCACATGTGGCCTGCACACTGAAAAAGAAAGAAAGAAAAGCGGCTATATGGTTATTCACTTTTTTTGATCGTTCAGCTTTATACGTTTAACTATAATGTACAACTGAACACGCCTATGAGTGATCATCATATGTATCCTGGCGTCTGCTGGCGCGATTGTTTCCGAGAAAACTGTCTGGTGCAGTGTCGGGAGCATCTGGTGCGTCTACTTGTCCTTTTATTGCTCTATCATTGTTGTAGCAATGATCTATGCATGGTTCAAATCGCTGTTGGCAATAACAATAAAGACCGGCATACTTTAAATGGGCTGTGTACATTTCATGAGAAGCTAAAAATATATTAATTTTTTATGAGCTGTGAGTATGCCAAAAAAGAAACTCGCCCTCCTTCTCCCGTCTCCCCAACACCTTTCGACAAAAAGAAAATTGAAAAAGTTTTTTTCCTTTTTTCTCGTGCGGTGCATCATAGAATGCTGAGCAGAATGACAAGAAACTGAGGAATGCTCAAGATTTTTGCGTAATGCAACATATTTTCATTTCATCTCAATACAATGCTTAGGAATAGCCGACACAAAATTTACATCTCTCTATTGACTGTAGTGCGCTTAGCGAGATTTGCTATACCTACATGTTCTACATCTACCCACCGCGTTTGCAAAGTGGCTATGGGGTTGCGCTGCTGAGCTCGAGGTCACAGGTTCTATACCAGACGCGGCGGCGGCATTCTGATCTGGACGAAATGCCAAGAAAAAATATAGCGCACAATTCATCTCAAGATTACTGTTAACGGTAATGCGATTATAATTCGAGCAATGTACTCCTGAAGTCAATTTTATTTGCCATGCCCTGTGGTCATTCTGAGACCCTCGTCGCTTCAGCTATATGCCACTCAGTCCTACATCGTCCCACTTTGCTATGGCACTCGCTTTCCAAGGTCGCCCATGAGCATGGCGCCATGACGATGGCTGCACAACGCCGGCGTAGTAACGATGATGTAATGACGGGGGAATGGCGTCGATGGAATGATAAAAGTGGTATAACTATGACAACATCACTACAATAAGATGTCGCTTCTTAAATAATGACGATGGCATACTGACAACAGCGTGACGACGACGACGACGACATGAGCGCACTGAGATGACGACGAGTGCATAACGACGACGACGTGACGACGACGGTATGACAACAACCGGATGACGATGATGGCACAACCACGACAGCATGACGGCGGTGGCTTGACAACGGATGCATGATAGCGACTGTCTGACGACGACCCAATGACGATGATTGCATGACAAAGGGGGCATAATCCCGTTTGAATAGCGGCAGCATGCTTACCTACGATATAATGACGAAGAAGAAATGACATACATGGATCGACGAGGGCGGTATGACTATAACAATATGAGGACAGTCGGATGATGGTACTCAAGTCGTGACATGGACAACGTGACAGCGTTACGACGACAGCATAGCCACAACGGTATGACGAGTGGTGTGCGACGATGATGTGTGACGACCACGGAATGACGAGAGTGGCATGTGGAAGTGAGAATGGACGATGGAACAATCACCATGGCATCACGACGACAGTATGACAACGCTTTGAGGAAAATTGGATGAAGACGAGTGCATGGTGTTTGAATCCCACCGATGGCAACGGTTGTTGTGGTCGCACCGCTGGTGCGATTTGTTGGGAACTCGGCGCTGACGCCCGTGGTTGCACCTGGGTCGCAAGCCCCAAGGGTAGCGTTGGCCTGGCGGCCTGGGGTAAGCATCCGAAGGTCCCGGCAAAGCATGAGTCGACTGGTAACAACAAAACAACTTGTTTATTTTAACATCGCAAAGAGTTGGCGGTCAGGTTGACCGAAGTAGAGAGACGGGAGAGCACTTTACTCAACAGAAGAAATCGGAGCCCTCTTTTGGCGTCCGGGGGCAGCTGCTTTTATACTCTCGCAGTTGAGGGCAAGAAGGAACCCCTCAATAGACGAGCACGTGATTGTACAATGAGATAAGGTGACGCATACTGTCGTAGCGCCGCCGGTCGGGCACAAAGACTGGGAGGAGAAGGTAACTCCTACTCTCGTAGCGCCTCTGGTCGGGCACAATGGCTGGGAGGAGAAGGAGACTTCTACTCTCGTAGCGCCTTCGGTCGGGCACAATGGCTGGGAGGAGAAGGAGACTTCTACTCTCGTAGCGCCTTCGGTCGGGCACAATGGCACATACACTCACACACGCACATGAAGACACGTGGCATCGGAACATGCCTGGACGCGCTTGGCGGGGAGCGTAGCGGCGACGCCGAACGGGCCAAAATGTCTGCCGCTTTGTTGCAGTCGCGCCGGCTAAACCGCGCGTCGTAGGCGAAACGTAACAGACCGCCCCGCCGGGGGAAGGAGATCCCGATGGACAGGGGACTGCATCCGCTGTCCGGAGGGATGTCGCTCGATGATGCTCATAACCGAAGTCGGGCGTCCCTCGACGTTTCTTGAGCGCAGCGCACAGAGAAGGCCTCGTTCTCTCGTTCAGGTTCGCACGGGACACTGCAAAGTGACTTCGGGAGAGTTCACATTTTTGTTCTCGTTCCCGGCAAGCGTTAGAACTACGCTGAAACTCAACCGCTCAGTCAGCAAGCACGGCACAACCCTCACTAAGCCCTGCCAGGCTCTTTCCCCTTTTATACCACTGCCTAGTTCCTTACAGTAGTCTAGCATCACTCAGAACGCGTCCACAAATTGGAAAATTGCACTAGAAAGCATATCATCACTTTGAAACACTAAACAAAAGCAATATGTTAAAAAAATCCTGCCTCAGGAAGAAAAACATCAGTAACAAACAATTTTGAGGCTGATTCCTACGTTAGGGGCTTCGACTTAAGCCATCGGCGTTACCGTTGAGACTCCCCTTTTTGTAACGCACCTCAAAGGAATATTGTTGCAAAGCGAGGCTCCAGCGCAGGAGGCGGCCATTTTTGGGAGAGATGGTCTGCAGCCATTGGAGAGGGCAGTGATCCGTCTCAATGATAAACCTCGAGCCGGCTAGATAGCATGACAATTTCTGAACGGCCCACACGAGACATGCACACTCTTTCTCGGTGGCGCTATACGCCTGCTCACGACTGGTCAGCTTACGACTAGCATACAGGACGGGGTGTTCTACTTCTCCATTTTCCCGTTGGCACAGTACAACGCCCATGCCTCGCTCACTAGCATCGCACTGAACAACGAACCCTTTTGTATAGTCTGGCGATCGTAGCACAGGCTGGCTTGTTAGGGCACTCTTTAGGGCGCTAAAAGCTCTTTCCTTTGTCTCGTCCCAGACGACTGTTTGAGGCTCTGTCTTTCTTAGAGCATCCGTCAGGGGAGCCGCGATATCAGAGTACCTGGGGATGTACCTCTGATAGTAGCCGGCGACACCTAAGAACGACCGAATATCGGTCTTCGTGCGCGGTTGCGGAAAGTCTCGCACAGCGGCCACTTTTATTTCAGAGGGGCGGCGACGACCCTGACCAATCACGTGGCCGAGGTAGACAGCCTCGGCCTGTGCTAACTGGCACTTAGGAGCCTTGACTGTCAAGCCCGCTTCGCGCAGGCGGGTCAGCCCTGCCCGCAAGTGTGCCATATGCTCAGACCAGGATGCGGAGAATATCGCTACGTCGTCTAGATACGGTAAAGCGAATTCTTGCTGTCCCCGCAACACTTTATCCATGAGGCTTGAAAAACAGTATGGCGCGTTCTTCAAACCAAAACTCAACACTTTAGGACGGAATGTTCCCATTGGGGAAATGAACGCCGCATACCTACTAGCCTCTTCTGTAAGTGGAACCTGCCAATAACCCCTGACAAGATCTAGGGTGGAAATAAACTGAGCGCTACTAACTTTCTCAAGGCGCTCCTCGATGTTAGGGATCGGATAAATTTGATCCTTAGTGATGGAATTAAGCCTGCGGTAGTCGACGCAAGGACGAGGTTCCTTGCCCGGTACCTCAACTAAAATCAAAGGGGAGGTATAATCACTCTCACCTGCCTCAATAACACCGAGCTGTAGCATTTTCTTTACCTCAGCCTCCATAATATCGCTCTGGCGGGGTGACACCCGGTACGCCTTGGATCGTACTGGCTCTGGGGAGGTAAGTTCTATGTCATGAGTAAGGACAGAAGTCCTACCAGGCCTCTCAGAGAACAGACCTTGAAACTCTTGTAATAGCTGGTGTAGTTCGGTTTTCTGCTCAGGCGACAGCGGTGCTTTACTGATAAGGTCACTAATGACTTGACCGGTGTCTTCCCTGTTCGTCACTGAGCCTAGTCCCGGAAGCTCGACCGGAAGCTCTTCAGGAACGTTTACCATCATGCACACCACTGCTTCCCGTTGTTTATAGGGTTTGAGCAGATTACAGTGGTAAACTTGCTGTGCTTTCCGCTTTCCTGGCAGACTCACCACGTAGTTAACGTCCGACAGTTTCTGAACAATTCGTGCTGGGCCCTCCCACTGCACGTCTAGTTTGTTGTTTAGCGATGTGCGCAATATCATGACCTCATCGCCCACCTCAAAACGACGGGCCCTGGCTGTCCGATCATAATAAACCTTGGCCCTCTGCTGGGCCTTTGCCATTGCTTCACCTGACAACTCCTGTGCCCTTCTTAAGCGTTCGAGGAGCTTAAGCACGTACTCCACCACGACTGGGTCGTCGCCCCTGCCTTCCCACGATTCTCGAAGCATGCGAAGCGGAGACCGAAGCGAGCGACCGTACACCAGCTCAGCTGGCGAAAACCCCGTAGCCGCATGCGGCGCGGTCCTTAATGCAAACATCACCCCAGGCAGACACAGCTCCCAGTCAGTTCGATGTTCAAAACACAATGCTCTCAACACGCGCTTCATGACGGAGTGGAGCTTCTCAACGGAATTCGACTGTGGGTGGTACACTGAGCTGTGTAGCAGCTTTACCCCACACCTTTCGAGAAAAGTTGTCGTCAAAGCGCTAGTAAACACTGTGCCCTGATCTGATTGGATTTCCGCAGGAAAACCAACTCGCGCAAATATGGACAGTAGTGCATTGACTATCTCAACTGAGCTGAGTTCTTTAAGCGGCACTGCTTCAGGGAACTTTGTCGCTGGGCAAATCACAGTCAAAATGGGTCTGTACCCCGTGGCTGTTACCGGCAGAGGTCCCACTGTATCAATAACGAGCCGTCTAAAAGGCTCCGTAATGATAGGTACCAATTTCAACGGCGCCCTCGATTTGTCCCCTGGTTTGCCCACCCGCTGACAAGTCTCACATGTCCTCACGAAATGGTCTGCGTCCCGAAAACACCCTGGCCAATAGTACTCTTGCAAGAGACGGTCCTTAGTTTTCTTAACTCCTAGGTGTCCGGACCACGAACCCCCATGCGTCAAGCGCAACAGATCCTGACGATAGCATTTAGGCACGATCAGCTGATCGAACTCCACTCCTCTGCGGTCTAGATACTTCCGGTACAGGACTCCACCTCTTTCCACAAAACGCGCATTTTTCCTGGCGATACCTTCCTTGACATTGCAGCGTATGTTTTCTAGGCTACTATCCTTCTTTTGCTCGGCTATCAAAGCCGACCGGCTGACTTTTAGCAACCTATCAAGTCCGTCTGACGTAGGCGCGATGAGCAAATCTGCAGATAGCTCTTCTAACTTTCCCTTATCGGGCATTTCCTCTCCAGTATCTGGCGCCTTCAACGCTACAGACTCAATTTTATTCAGTTCGGGCGTGCTCTGAATATCAGCTTGCTGCGCCTCTGACCCTTTTTCATTGTTCGATAACGTCGGCCCCGCAACTACCGCCTTTGCAGCGAGCTCCCGAACCTTCGACCTGGTTAAGGCCTGAACGCTAGCCTCACCAAACAAAAGCCCCTTCTCGCGCAGGAGGTGATCGCACCTGTTTGAAAATAGGTACGGGTACTGGGGGGGCAGCATAGATGACACTGCCGCCTCCGTCTCAAGCGCTCCGAAAGGTCCTTCAATAAGCACTTTTGCTACCGGCAGACACACGCTATGAGCTTCCACGGCTTGCTTGATCCATGCGCACTCGCCCGTGAACATATGGGGTTCTACGTAAGACGGGTGAACTACATCAATCGTAGCTGCGGAATCGCGAAGCACTCGGCACTCTTTCCCGTTCACAAGGAGGTCTCGCATGTAAGGCTCGAGAAGCTTCATGTTCTCGTCAGTGCTGCATAATGAAAAAAACACAACTTTTGGTGTTGTTTCCGGACACTGCGCCGAAAAGTGACCCGGCTTCTGGCACGTATAACACACGCGCGCTTGCCTCATCTCGAACCGCTTTCTGCGTTCGGCTTCGGCTGCCGCCGTCTCTTTACGTTTGGTCGGACTGACTTCATTCGCATCCTCACTACGCGTGTTCCCCTTTGCTCTCATGGGTGTGAACTTCGGCCGCTCAAACTTCGAGCCAAATTCACCCTTTTGACCGTCCTTAGCTCCGCGAGCCCGACGCGTCACAAACTCCTCGGCTAGCTCAGCGGCTCTAGCCACCGTACAAACGTCTGGCCTATCCAAGACCCAGTACCGCACGTTCTCAGGTAACCGACTATAAAACTGTTCTAGCCCAAAACACTGCAGAACTTTATCGTGGTCACCAAACGCTTTCTCTTCTTTGAGCCACTCCTGCATGTTTGACATAAGCCTGTACGCAAACTCTGTATATGACTCACTTTTGCTTTTCTCATTTTCCCGAAACTTCCGACGGAACGCCTCCGCTGACAGCCGGTACTTTTTTAGAAGACTCGATTTCACTGTGTCGAAATCCTCTGCCTCCTCTCTATCCAAGCGAGCGACTACGTCGGCCGCCTCGCCGGGTAACAAAGTGAGCAAGCGCTGTGGCCACGTTTCCCGAGAGAACCCCTGCTTCTCGCACGTTCGCTCAAAGTTAACCAGGAACAAACCAATGTCCTCTCCAAGCTTAAACTGCCGCATCAGGTCAGTCATTTTGAACAATACGCGTTCTCCTGCACCGTGTGCCTGACTTCCATTACGAGCGCGTTCCATATCTATCTCGAGACGCTTCATTTCCAAAGCGTGTTGACGCTCTTCTTTCTCTTTCTGTTCTTTAAGTTCGCGCTCCTGTTTCTCTTTTTGCTCTTTAAGTTCGCGCTCATGTTTCTCTTTTTGCTCTCTAAGTTCGCGCTCATGTCTCTCTTTTTGCTCTTTAAGTTCGCGCTCCTGTCTTTTTGACCTATCCTCAATAGTCTCAAGGCATTCCGACAGCTCGTCATCCTCAGCCTCTAACTCAAGAATAGCCTTTAGCAGTTCTGGTTTTCTGAGTTTGTCCGAGACATCCAGACCCAACTCTCTTGCAAGCTCCAACAATTTCGGTTTGCGCAACGACTTCAAATCCATGGCTGCTCTGAATGCTGCTTTCTCTACTGCTTACTATTGTCTTGCCGCAAACTAACCCGGCAGCAACGACAACCACAATTACCAGCTCTGTTTCTGACACTAACAAAAGCCTGGCAAAGCTCAGAAGAAGAAAGTCCCGCACTCACCAAACCTCGCAGCCAAGAGTTCAGCGCAGTCGTTCCGCTGCAGGCAACCAGTCATCACACAGGGCTCGTTGCACTGCTCCCGGATCGTTGTTGAGCTGCTCAGCATACAGTCAACTGCATCTCTTCGCTGCTGGCCTCCGTTGTCGCGATCTCACCGCTGGCAGACAGTTGTTTGAATCCCACCGATGGCAACGGTTGTTGTGGTCGCACCGCTGGTGCGATTTGTTGGGAACTCGGCGCTGACGCCCGTGGTTGCACCTGGGTCGCAAGCCCCAAGGGTAGCGTTGGCCTGGCGGCCTGGGGTAAAACTGGAAGCATCCGAAGGTCCCGGCAAAGCATGAGTCGACTGGTAACAACAAAACTACTTGTTTATTTTAACATCGCAAAGAGTTGGCGGTCAGGTTGACCGAAGTAGAGAGACGGGAGAGCACTTTACTCAACAGAAGAAATCGGAGCCCTCTTTTGGCGTCCGGGGGCAGCTGCTTTTATACTCTCGCAGTTGAGGGCAAGAAGGAACCCCTCAATAGACGAGCACGTGATTGTACAATGAGATAAGGTGACGCATACTGTCGTAGCGCCGCCGGTCGGGCACAAAGACTGGGAGGAGAAGGTAACTCCTACTCTCGTAGCGCCTCTGGTCGGGCACAATGGCTGGGAGGAGAAGGAGACTTCTACTCTCGTAGCGCCTTCGGTCGGGCACAATGGCTGGGAGGAGAAGGAGACTTCTACTCTCGTAGCGCCTTCGGTCGGGCACAATGGCACATACACTCACACACGCACATGAAGACACGTGGCATCGGAACATGCCTGGACGCGCTTGGCGGGGAGCGTAGCGGCGACGCCGAACGGGCCAAAATGTCTGCCGCTTTGTTGCAGTCGCGCCGGCTAAACCGCGCGTCGTAGGCGAAACGTAACAATGGTGACAGGGGCGTGGCGACGACTCTATCATGAATCCTATATGAGGACAAGGGCGTGACGACCACGAGAACGGAATGTCGAGAGTCGTATGACGAAGCTGGAGTGACGACGATGACTCGACCAGGATGACATGACGACAACGGTCTGACAACGGATGCATAAGAGCTACTGTTTGACGACGACGGTATGACAACGTTGTCATAATCACAACTGGATGACGACTGTACGGCTACAATAGAGTGACGAAGCAAGATTTACACGATGGAACGACAAATTGGTATTACGATGACGGCATGGCTGCAGTGGGATGACGTTACTTCAGAGATAAAGATGGCAAGCGACAGCGTGATGGCTATGACATGACGGCAATACTATGACAACTGCTGTGACGGCGGCATGACGAGAGTGAGATGACGAAGTTAGAATGACGACGATGACGACATCATGGCGGCGATGTGAAAACCAATTTACGACGATTGTATGACGACGATGGCGTGATAATGGCGGTATGATAATAGTCGGCAGACAAATCTTGAATGATGACGATACGATGACCTCGAAGGCGTCGGGATGACAAATACATACCTGCTTTGCCAAGCTATTAGAGAACACGAGAAAGGCGTGACGACGACGGCATGAGGTAAGTCAGATGTCGAAACTTGAATGACGGCAATGAAATGGCCACGACAACCTCACGACGACGGTATGACGATGAATAAATGAAGACAATATGAAAACGATGGCCTGACGACGATGACATGACGACAATAGCATGACGAAGCGAAATGCGAAGACACCCGTGTACTTAGATTTAGGTGCAGGTTAAAGAAATCCAGGTGATCCGAATTTCCGGAGTCCCCCACTACGCCATGCCTCATAATCCGATCGTTGTTTTGGCACGTACAACCGCATAATTTTATTAATTTTTACGGCATGGTGAGGGTCAGGTCATCAAGCTCAAATGACGACGATGAAACTACGACGACGGCATTACAACTACTGAGGTGGGAAGGAAGCAAGGAAGGAAGAGGGCCGAGACCTCGTCAGGCTTTCTCGCCTTTAGCCTTTGCCTCCCGCTAGAAAATTTTGCATTATTGTTCTTGCAAATAAAAATGATGATGATTATGATGGAAAACAAGAGGTGTAAGGCAGAGAGGTTAACCAGATTATGCTTCTGGTTGGCTACTCTGCAAAGGGGGATGGGGCAAGGCTAGAAAAAATAAGAAGACAAATGAATAGTAAAACATAAAATAAAAATGACGTATGCAAATAAAATCCTCGTGTACAGTGCAGTGAATAAAATTAACCCGGAAGCGCCTAATACGGGCATGCCTCATCAGACCATGGTTTGGTGCCTAACACACCTATATTTAATGAAAATAATAGTTGCATTTAATAAAGAACCTGTTTTTCGCATCACTTGACATATTCTTTGGCTTTATTTGTTCAAACGACACCGACCCGATATAACATTTAGTAGTCGTAAATCAGCACTTCAGCAGTGGCCCCTTCCCTTTACCCCTTCGGCTACGTAATTGCAAAGCATGTTGATTCACCCATGTCCTCAGACATCGCGCATGCGTGCATGATCTTGGAGGCCCCGACGCTCAAAATCTATGCGCTCTGGCACGCCTGCTTCTAGTCACCCGATACGTCCTCCGAGAGGCAGATTGACATTTTCTGTGCATAGCCAGTGAGTTTCTGAGCGAGTCAGTTTACCAAAGGGCATATAGTAGATTTCACACAGATTGCCTTAGTGGTAAATTCTACCGCTACATTCCCCGGGCAACTTTCTGACGTTTATGCGGGCAAGCCTAGATGGAACCGAAGCGCACGTGTGAGATCACTTTTGGATGTAGACCCGAGTTTTATTGCCACTCCAGATTTAATAAATGCAAAAAGTAATTTAATATAATTGCTAAGTATTTGCACAAGAATCGTGTGCTTGTGTTCACGTTCATTATTGGCCGCAAGCGAAGGATGCCGAAATAATGCGCGCATTTACAAAAAATGCCAGTCTCGGCCGAAGTGGGCAGCATTGAAAGCGATAGCAAGGCTCAGCGTTCCGCTGAAGTTCCTTGGACGCAGTTCAGCAACACGCGGGGATGACATGTTCGAACGAGGCAGCACGCGAGGAAACGCCTGCTGCGCAGCAATAGCAGCCCCCTCGTAGCAGCCAGGCTTCTCACAATGCTGGCATGATTTTGCCAACTCCCATCTTTCGATGCATACCTAACTCTGAGAACGCGGGTCTTACTTTCTGATGATCGATTCTTTTCGTCTCTGTCGTTTGCTCGAGTGTGATCCGGAGGTTGCCGTCCTCCCGTTATCGTCGAAATCGGCCACTCGGAGCGACGCCTGAGAGGAAAAGAATAATGTAAAACGAAATTCGACGCCACAAAATGTGTAGGCCCACGAGGGTTTTTGCGCTCGGCCCTCAACGAGATGCGGCCGCCGTGTCCGGCAATCGGATCCGCGACCTGGTCGTCGGCAGCAGAACTCCATATGCAAGTATAAAGCCATTCAGCTATCATTTCATTTTATCTTCATCATAAGATGGTGATGATCTTCGTGTCTACTTGCGCACAGCTCGTACTACGGACGGCACACTGCCCGGCAGCTTTGGCGCGGGGTGCGTCATTGACAGGCTGTCAATATTACAGGACTATGCTGTGACTGCCGTTATGTGAACATGTTTTATTCAACCGTAGCGTTCTGAGTGTGAATTGCGCTCGAAAGTTCTAGAACATCGAGCTTCGGTGAGCACGGAAACAGCCCACGTGACCGAGTTGCAACGTTTTCGTCGATATTTATTGGTGTAGAAAACTACCATTTTCTTCATGCGCTGTATGTTTATGACGTGCACCAAGGGTGTCCACCAGGAGCTCTGGCACGGCTTGAGCAACATGTCTTCTTTGATGTGGTCTGCTACTGGCCCGTTCATTAAGGCCGGGTACACGAACAACACCAGTACGAGTAAAACTGGCGGTCCCGTCAATCTGGCACGAGAAATGGGGAGAAGAAAGGAAAAATTTGCGATCGTTTTCAGTCTCCGAAAATCACCACATGGTAAAATCGTCTCTCTCTTTTCTTTTTCACATGTATAGAGTGGAAGGGGCATGCGTCATCATTGTGGATAAAAACAAAACAGCCTATTCACGTTCTACCATTGTGGCATGCTAGGCATTGCGGTATGTCAGCTCGACGTAATAGCCGCAGCTCTTTGCAAAGCGTTGTTGTCGCTTCCTCACTTCAACGATCCTGCTCACGGCAAGCTTCAAAAACAGGTGCGACGCCTTTGATGATCTTTGGGGTAAAACACTTAAACACGAGATTTTGGGTCTATCTGCTACATCCACAGACAGGTCCATGATAACGTTTTACTCGTGTTTTTCACTGGGCCTGGATAAAGCGCGTTTCTGCTCCCTAAAGGATATATACAGTAGAACCTTGTTGATACGTTCCCGCTACATACGTTTGTCCGGCGCCAATGTTCGCAATGGAGAACACAAGGAATGGCCCAATAGAGTTACCGCTCATTTTTTACCGGTTGATACGCCCCGGAAAACACGATGTCTTGGCACGTTTAGCGGCGTACGTTCGGTACGTCTCCAGACCACGATCGTATGATACGCTTCCCGGCCCCCAAATTCCTTGTAAACAAGAAAATGCGCGAGGCGCGCGCGATCGAGAACAGTATGCATGGCGCGGCAGCTTCACCGCAATACTCGCCCGCCAATCTCACATGAAAACGCCCGCGCGCACTAGGTTTCTCATTTCGTCCCTAGCAAATCTCCGAGGTCGTCGCACGCGGCATTCACAGCTATCGCCGCCAAACCTATTGCGATAAGCATTTTCACCTGTCTGTTTTACAGCGCGTGGTTGTGTAGTTCCATTGGTAGCCTACTGCACGCTTTTAGTAGGCGTTAATCCAAACTCGCCGCCGCTTCCTGCTGCAGGTGGCGCGATGTGAGCACCACGCTTCGTTTCGACGGCATCCGGCGTCGCCTGCCAGCTAGAATCAGTTTCGGTTTGCCGTCGCTCTCCTAAAAAGCCACGCAATAGGAAAACAACAAAATGCGTCTCAGGCCGCCGGAGCACTGCCAGCTCAACGCGCGTCGGGCTCTCTTGCCGCAGCAATACGCGTTGCGCTTCGCATTATGTAGATGTCAACAATTGTGGAGTCTGTCAAATTTTTTTTAGTTACTTCGGATTGTACGTTTTCCCGGTTAGCGCGTCTTCTGTCGCGTTTTTTCCCAAAACGCATGAATGAGGTTCCACTCCTCGTTCATGTAATCCTCGCTATAACGAAGCTCGATTTAAGGAATTTGGCGATGTAGCACCCTATTTTTTAATTTCCGAACTCAGTTCCACTGGAAACCATGTATTTTTTTCGCGATTTAACTAAGTAAGCTTGTGGCATGGTTTCGATTTAACGAAGTTTTTGGCCATTTCAAGCAGGTACTTGGAAACTGTATGGCTGGTAAATCTCGCAAAGAACTATCAGATGTCTGCCAACGACAAGGTTATTTTCAAGCGTCCTTCCGTGCAAAACGTTCGACCGCCAAAAACGCCGTAGCAGTGCGCCCGCCGCGGCGCAGTGTACAGGAAAAAGCGCTGCGCCATTCGTCGCGTAGCTACTTGCGGAGGCCAGGCGCACGGTGTTAAGAACGGCCCGCTGAGGTGCAAGTTTTGCCAGCCAGTTGCGACAGCGGCGTCAACTTTCGCTGTTAAGAACGGCCCGCTGACGTGCAAGTTTTGCCAGCCAGTTGCGACAGCGGCGTGAACTTTTCTTGGAAAGCCACCGTTACGCTCTAGCCTTGGCGCCGTTGTGACTAAACGCGATCGGCGGACCAACTATTGTTACTGAACCCGCCACCGCCGATCTGATCTGCTATGAGCGGGGGAGTTGCCGAGGGAACGTCTCCGGAGGCCCCTTCCCACGGGCCGTTCAAGACGCAAGACAATGGACAACCGGTGGCCGCGCTGCGGGGGTCAGCTAGGGGAATCGGATGTGCCATTCCTGACGTCAACTCAGAGTTCTGCGCAGGCAGTCTGACGTCGGTTGGGGACCGTGAACCTGGGCGGAAGAGTGTGTGTGTGTAATCCCTCGTGCAGAGGCTGCTCGTCTACTGGTCGAACGTTTCCCTCACCTAGGGATCGAGGGAGGACCGAGTGTTTATAAACCGCTGTTGTGCGGCTGCTCAGGGTACTTTCTCTCGCAGTCATGCTAAACTGATGTAACGTCCTTATGTTGATACTGTAAATAAACCCATAGTCCTCGTTCTCGGTGAGAAGCAGTCCTTCCCTTCAACAACGTCCTCAGCGTGGATAAGTTGGACGACGGCATGGGCCAGCTACCATCAAATTCATGCCCGACTCCAATCTTGACAACGGGTTACGAGCGGCGGGATTGAGCCCCCCAATCCTTGCAACGGCGGCTGAGAGCGCTCGGACAAACACGAGAGCTGACGATTCCTTCAGTGCCTGGGGGGTTGGGGGGGGGGAGAAGGGGCGAGCGCCAGGTAACAGGATCAAGCACGCGCTAGATGGTGGTGGGGGGCACGGGACACGTGCCTATTTGCCCTCTTCTCGTAGCGCCGCGCGTCTCCCTTCCTCTACCCTTAATGTCTCTGCGCATGGCTGTCCATATGCGGGCTACGCGTCGCAACCTGGAGGTAATCTTCGGCAAGTGCTAAGGCCGAACACAGATGGTTGGTGCCTTCATGCGCATTCTGTTCCCGCATGTCTAGTGTTGGTTGTAGCGTAATCTCAGGTTTCCGAGGCACATGACGAAAGCGTTCGCTAGCGTTGCGAGAGCGAGTGTTTTTGGTCATCCAGTGATCTCTGCCTGAGCGCGCGTGACACCGATGAAACTACGAACCATGTTTCGTGTAACTGTCTCCTTCCTATCGCCATCAGTGCTCCGCCTATCTGGCGAAACTGCGAAATTTTTTTTCTTTTTTTCGCGGGACGAATATTTTTATTGTTTTGAAGTTTTGTTTTTAATTTGAGGGCGCCGTCTGACGACGGCTGCGAGTACTAAGCGCGGTAATAGCATCCAAGATTTACCGCGCCGCGCGACGCCACGCGCTAATCTCGGTCGCCGTGGGCCACGCTGATGCATTGCTATCGGCGCGTTCTGCACTGGTTGCGCTGGCGCTCATAAGCATGCGTCGATAGCGCGAACGTCTTGAGATATTTTTATAAGTTATTACTGACAAGCTACTATCCTCCTGGAAATCTTCTGAGAATATGTGAAATGATTTTGACTGCTGAAACTTTCGACCCTCGAATTAACGAAATTCACGATTTAACGACGTTCTTCAATGCAAGGCTAACTTCATTATATCGAGGTTTGACTGTATAGTGGAAAGAAAGTATGTCGACAAGAGATACTGCAGTACAGGACAATAAACATATTTCATACGTGCTACTAGTATGTCTTTATTGTTTCTTTTCAGCCGCATCTCCTCCCGATTAAGCGGCTCGCAGATTCGACGACATCCTGGTAATGAGTAGCCTATGATATTTCGTTGGTCATCTTTCTAACCACTGCACCAAATTTGATGAGGTTTGTTGCATTTAAAAGAAAAACTTAAGTTCTCCTGACTGTTGGTTTAAAATTTTTTATTTTGATCGTCAATTCTTTATTAAAAATTAGCAAAAATCGTGAATTTTCCGAAAACGAAACTATCAAGTTTACAACTCTCTAACGCAGCAAGGAAAAAATGATGTCAGAATTCAGTGAATTCCATACGATAGTACATATAAAGTGGACTAAATTGATATGTTACACATGAATCTAAAAAGATCAGTAATATCGAAATACAGCTTTTGCTGAAACATTATATATCGAATTTGTCCGCTTGGAATGATGTAATGGATGCCGTTTACAGAACCGCGATATCTGTTCTTGATGTTGAGCTATTAATTTATATACTTCATGCGTCAACTTTTTTCGAACTTTCGAATTTCTGAATTTCTTTTCTCCCAATATGGAGGCCCTAATTCGAAATTCCGCTTACAGCAGTCACTAGAATTTGGCTTTCTCTCTTAAATACAACAAATTTTATGAAAATCGGTTCAGGCGTTATCTCAGAAAAGGTTTTTTTGCGTTTTCAATGTATTTGAATGGGCCACGTCGGAGTTGGGCCCGAGCTAAGGCTTCCTCTTAACGTCTTCCCCCCTTTAAAGGGCCCCTCAGCAGGTCTGGCCATTCTGAACCGTCAGGCGCAGTGCATACAATGCGCGCTAACGATCGTGCCTGCAAAGCATTAGACCGCTATGCGCCGCGAAAAGAGCTGACATTTCAAACCAAACTCTCTGCGCCCTTCTAGCGGGCGCCGTAGTCCCTGCCGGAGAGTCAACGTGAATCGCGCAAGTGCGCCTACGTAGCTCGCCGTACTGTGACGACACTCACAGTGTGACGTGACTTTGAGAATTACTCAAGGCAGCACCAATTATTTGCTTCATCTGTTGTTACAATAGACAAATAAAATTTTAGAGAAATAATGAAACATATAAACCGAATGTCCGCCTGTCTGTTTTATTTCGTACCGTAGCAAGACAGATGTACTAGCGTTTCGTCTGCTTGTTCCCACGTCGTGCAGTCGCGCGCACTGTTAAGAGCGGCCAGTGAGAGCTGCGAACTTCGAGCCTCTGTTGCTTTCCTGCGACGAATCAGCTTTGTGAAGCTAACCATGAGTCCCAGCGGCGACACCAAGGCGAGACACGTTTGACAACTACGGGATTGATGGATGCCACTCTGCCGCCGACCCCGACGCTGGGACCAAGAAACTACAGGAAAACAGTGTTATACGCCGCTTCCATGCAGTCGCTGCTAGCCGCCAAAACCGATCGACAGACGAACGAGCTAATTGCTGCGCCATGCTAGGAGACAAGACTCGCCAATGAGTCAAGCGTGACACCTCCCGTCTACGAGCACCGCCACCTCTCTTTGGGGCACTGAACCGGGTGCGCCCAGCGGTATTTCTCCGATTGTGTTCAGCGAACAAAGGCACTGGAGTGTTTGTGCCCACCCACTCCCTCAAGCTTCTGCGACTTTGGACGCTCCGGTTGGAGGAAAGTGTGACGACAGATTTCCTTCGCCTAGGGAGCTAAGGAGGACAGCGGGGATTTAGGCGCACTTTTTCGGCTCCTGAGCTGTGCTTCGATTCACTCATGGTGGACTCTTGAGACGTAACGTCCTCTCCTTCTCATGTAGATATTCTAAATAGATCCAGTACTCTTCATTCTCGATGAGAACCTGCAGCTCTCTTCGACAAGGGCCTTAGCCTGGGTGAAGCGGACGACGCCCTGGGCCAGCTACCCCTTTTGATATGCCTGACCCCAACTCTTTCAGCGAAAAGAGCGAAACTGTGTCATTTTGCTACTTTGTTCCAGCCCGCGAACATGCTTTGTGATCCGCTTCCGTCTGCATCAGTCTTCATGTAGCATTGACTTATACCTCTAGTCAGGTGTTCTCGTGCACAGCGCGCAAAATCATGCGCTGTGCGAAACGAGCGAATCGCAACAGCTCTGGCACGAGACCGTCAGCGGAAGTCCGCCGCGCAGCAGAAAAGCGAGAAAAATAAAAAGAAGGCGGGGCCCATGACGGATGCGCCACGCGATCCTCCGGCTCCGGTATGGTAGAATGCAGGGAAGGAATTTCGCTTGTGGAGGCCAGATAGGAGCAAGTGGAGAGGTTGTCTGTGTTGACGGGGACGCTCGCCTCTTCAACCATAGATTCGCGGCACTGACATATTTCTATCTCGGCTAGTAAGGAACTTATTTGAAAAATTCTTACGGTAGAACGCTCACTAGAGGGCTCGTAACAACTTCCAGCGTATAACCAAAAATGTGGCCTGGTGAGGGGCCGTTTAACGTCTTCCTTTGTCACAATTGAGGCTTACTTTCAAACATTAACTGCAACTGCGTCTAAATGTGACTATGTGGCTTTTCTAAGCGGCAGCTCGGCTAATGGCACGGGCCTGCTCTCATGCTGCGGAAATATTCCAGAGCTACGATCAGTGCAAATTGTTACACATCTTTGCGCAAGACACCAGTGACGCAAGGAAAAACTCTTGCATACCTGACGGATATCAATCAGTAGCAAAAGGATAGACTGGCGACTGACACTCGTTCACGGGCGTACGAGAGGCGCATAAATTCAGAGCTTCGTGCGCTGTAAACGGTGGCTCTGATATAACAAGCACCTTTACGGCAGACTTACTGCGTTTGGTATTCAAAAAGAAGCATGATCTTAGAAGGAGCCTGTGGCGAAGCAATAGCGCCTCGCTCTCTTGTTGTATGGAGCTTTCATAGCAATGCTGAACAAATACAAGCGATGTGCTTCAACCTGCAGCACCCGTTCCAAGCCCTTTTTGACAACTCATTTGTTTAATTAGTTGTGGACTTCTCGGTAGGCGAGCACTGGTTCCTTCGGAAATAACTCGCATCAACTACTTCATCCGGAAGAAAAATGAAACAATGAGGCACATGTAGTATACTCACCTCACATACCTCTTCCACAATTTCATCGGCCAAGGAGTTGGTGGTTTTTTCTGATGCACCTCATTGAATATGGCGTAAGCAACCAAAAATCCGCTGTAACGAAATACGTTACAGTGGTTGATGAACTTGGTCACACTGATTCATTCCAATAATTAAAATGTCGGTTACCATTTTTGCAGCTAGCTACTGTAGACGTATTCCCTCTACCGCTCCAAGGCACCAGAGTACACTTCTGCAAGGCGCGATCACCCACTTAAGATTAAAGTATATAGATGTAGAATAGAGCTTTTGAAGATGTGTTTCTTTTCCTAAGGAGGTCAGTGAATTGAACAGGTTGCTTCGTAACGTTGTATCGCTATCTTCAAGTGATGCCTTTGCTTCAGCCGTTTGATTTGCATTTCCTTTCTGTACTTTGTGTTTGCGTCACCAGGACCACTTTGTTTCGATTCGCGCATGTATGATTATGCTCTGCTTATCTTTTTTTGAGTCAGCGATTTGCCCTACTGTTATTTTTCTTTTCATGCGTTCTATATTAACTGCTTTTATTTGTCAGTGATATATGCACTTCCACCCACTGTAATGTCAAACTGGCGCTGTGGGTACTGTGATAAATAAATAAATAAATAAATAAATAGTTACCCAGTTAGATGTTTAGTTTACCCAGTTAGGTTTTCGAGAGCTGATCGCAATGTATTCGCCGCGATATCCATCTACAGGTGGCGACACCGTCGCCGCTTTAGTGTGGATAGGTGGTCGCGGTACGCATTGAAACGTGCACGGCAGCACTTCGCTGTGAACGATTGGGCCTGATTTGATTGTAATGAAATGCACTGACTGCATTGAACTCATCATATAATGCCCTCCAATGCCGCGTTTTTGCACTAAATGGGCCGAAAGTTTCTTTTTACTTGAGAGAATAACGAACCACTCAACGGGAAACTCGCACTCAGCCAAACAATGTGTGCTGGCAGCTCCTTGGAGCTTTAGGTGTGCGCTTCACTGGCGTTCCGCCTCCTCTGCTGAAATTGTTGAGGAACCTAATGATTGCAGCATTCCCTATGAATTTTGCACTTGTTATAGAAGATCAGCATCCCTGTACAACGAAGTTAAAGCAGCAAGATAATGCACCAATTTAAGGCATATATTTCCGTTTCTTTCTTGACTTTCTTTTTTATTGCAGTGGCAATTGTATGGACAGTCCAGGCGCATTTTTTCCGTTGCCGTCGGCGTCGCCGTGACGTTCCGTATAACTTCCAAGGGTGATAATGCCGTTGGCGTGCACCGTATGCTGTACGTGCGAGTGAAAGCGTGCGGTTCAATCTCGCGTGCGCAAGGCAGGAACGCCGAGAAAGGTAAACGGCTTTAACGGCCTCTGAATTGACAGAAGTCAACGGTATACTTCCCAAGGCGATGAAAGCTGTAATTTGAACAACAATGCTAGCAGAAACACTGAATTAAGCTCATCAAGGGCATCTCGGAATTGAAAAATGCGTGGCAAGGGCGACACAGTTTACTAGCCTAGCATCAACTCTGACATAGTCACTTCTGCAAAAGTGCATTACGAGTCCGTTTGGCAGCAGAGGGTGCGGCTACGACAACGTTCCTAACGTTTTCACCATACTCTGTACAGATTGCAGCCGGTATGCGCAAGTTCTACAGTTTGTTGAGTGGCGCACGTGGCAGACAGAACGCTGATTGATGTATCTGACGCCATCGACTAGGAACAACTAAAGCGACACCTGCCTGAGTGACAGTTCTACTTAAGGAGCAGCTGAACTTCATGCCTTCCATTTCGCAGCAAAGGGTGCGGCTACGACAACATGCCTAACGTCTTCACCGTACTCTGTACAGGTTGGTCGTTCGACACTTCTGCAATTATTTATAAGCCTGTTACCACTGGTCACTGCTGTGATTAGTCAACTATTGTATTCTTTTTCACAATGACATCATGTGCTGATCTAGCTAAAGATATTGCAGCCCCCCGTACAGAAATTTCTTCTTTGAAAGAAAGTATGAGCATGATTAATGCGCTATACGAGACCATGGAAACTCAATATGAATCTCTCACTAATGAGAACAAATCACTGAAGGACGAAAATCAAATGCTGTCGAAGCGTGTCTCAGCTCTGGAACAGTGCTCTCGTCTAAATGTCGAGATACAGAGCGTTTCCGCTACGCAGGGCCAAATCTGCTTGGTAGTGGTGCAGGCCATTGGTGATGGGATTAGCTGTGCTATCACTGAATGCGATATCGAAGCCATGCATCGTGTTCCTGCTAAAAAGGACATGAACATTATCGCACGTTTTTGTTCAAGAGCTAAGCGCGCCGAATTTGCAGCCAATGCAAGAAAAGCCAGGCTGACTACATCGGCCATCGGTTTTTCTTCGAGTCAACAAGTCTTCCACACGCCACTTTTCATCAGTGATCAGCTCACGCCTGATAACAAACGACTCTTTGTGCAGGCTCCTAAGCTTGAAAAAGCTAAAGGTTGGAAGTACCTTTTAATTGAGAACTGTGTCATTAAAGCTAATAAATCAGACAGCAGCCGTGTCTCTCGCATCAATGGTGTGATGGATCTGGCAATCATTAAGTGATCGTTCAAGCAATCTTTACATTAACCACAGTTGCTGTTTTGTCTTTCTTTTCGTTGTTTTCTTGTGACCAGGTGAAATCTTTCTTGCAAGTTAAATCACCTGCGCTCTCTTTTTTCCACTGCAACATTCGTTGTTTACCCAAGCATCATGACGATCTATTGAACTTTCTTTCCATGCTTGACGACACTTTTTCCTTGATATGCTTATCGGAGATCTAGCTAACATCAGCTGATGGCAATCTGTAGGGTCTGTGTGGCTACGAACCTGAAATAAATAATGGTACTTCCCACCGCAGCGGCGGGTCGGCTATTTTCATCAGATCATCGTTGCCCAACGTTCGACGTTACGATCTTTCTTTTCACGGCTTGTTGTGCGAATCCATCTGGCTAGAGTTTGAGCGCCATTACCTGCCAGTCAATATTAGTAGTACAATAGTAGGTGCTTTATATCGCTCACCGTCTGCCTCTTATGCGGTAATGTGTTCTCAGCTGGAAGATATATTACATTCGTTAACGAATTAAAATAACATATAATTTGTGGACACATAAACATTAATATTTTCGATTTAACTGTCAGACCTGCTCTATGTAACTTGTTTACTCAGCTATGGCTTTTCTTCCCTAATTCAGACTCCAACTAGGCGTGATCTTTCAGGCTCATCAACGCTGATTGATCACATCTTTTGTTCATTGGATTCTGAGTGCTCTTCTGGAGTAATCAACTCTTCAATCATTGATCATTACCCCCTTTTTTGTCTAAGTTCTGAAATAGTTTGCAATTATAAAAGGTACGCTAAATCTTCATTCAATAAAACATCGTTTATTCATTAGGTTCATACCGCAAACTGGGATGGCGTATATGTGGAAGGTCGTCCTGAGAAGGCACTTTCTATGTTCCATTCCAGAATTGCTAAATCGATTGATCAGTGTGCTACTTATTCCCAAGTAACACATTGGTATTCTGCTCCAAGAAATCCTTGGATCACAAATGCCGTGTTGCGTTCTATAACAAAAAAAAATATTCACAAAAAAGCAAAATCGCAGCCCTTTACCACAAATTTGAAAAAATCGCTTCCGTACATATTCAAGCATTCTTGTTGCAGTTCTCAAGTACGCAAAACGAGACTACTACGAAAAGAAAATAGTTGAAAACGGAAACTATACCAGGCGTAACTGGAAACTAATTCGACAGTTCCTTAATATGAAAGCGTCTGATCTGGCCAACAGAAAAATTGTCGTCAATGATCATGAGCACACCAGAGAAACTGATGTTGCTAACGCATTTAGTGAACACTTTGTTACTTCTAATAACAATCCTCCAGCTAGTGCAGTGCATAGTATTTCGCGTAGCCTCATGCTCATTTTATCTTGGCCCTATTTCACCGCTTGAAGTCTACAATGTTATTTCATCTTTGAAATCAACTGGAAATGGCCACGATTATATCAAACCAGCTCATATGAAGCGTGTTTCCGCTGACATCTCACCTGTCCTTGCTGATATTATTAACAAAATGTTCCATGCTGGTGTATTTCCTAACTCACCTAAAGTTGGTAAAAAAATTCCTGTCCTTAAAAAAAGCAATGGTGAAAATAATAATTACCCTCCCACTTTTATCTTGCCGTTTTTAGCAAGCTTTTTGAAAAACTTATCTGTACTCGCCCCATGAACTACTTAAATAGGTTTAGGCTTATCAGTCCCCTCCAGCTTGCGTTCGGACATGGCTATTCAACTGAGTTAGCTCTAGTTCACTTAAATGACAAAATTAAACGAGCCATTTATCGGGGACTAATTGTAGGGGCTATATTTATTCATCTTACAAAGGCATTTGATGCAATAAATCATTGCGCTCTATTAAAAAAGCTAGAGCACTTCGGCATTACTGGTCCACCTCTCGAACTTTTCTGCTGCTACTTGTCTAATCGTTCCATAGTCTGTGTAAATGATCATTACTGTACTAATAAATTAATTACCGGTGGTGTTCCTCAGGAGTCCACCTGAGGTCCGTTGCTTTTCTTATTATTCATAAATTACTTATCTGACGTACTGACCGATTCAGGCTGCCTATTATATGCCGACGATGCCACATAATACTCATCTCAGCGCACACTTACCGCTCTGCAAGCTGCACTCAATACTGAGCTCTATAGCGTCCACACGTGGTGCACTTTAAACGAGCTGCCTATAAACCCAGTTAAAACAACGTTTGTCCTGTTCCATAGACCACCAAAAGTAATAGTACATCTCATAACAATTTCTTTGAATAATTATAAACTACCAATACCTGAAAGGTGAAATTTCTTGGTTTATTTCTTGACAAACACCTAAACTAGCACTGTCACGTCCGTTAATTGCTACACAAAGTGTCATTTGGTATCCATGTTCTCATCAAAACACGTGCGTACTATGCGCCACATAATCTTACTTCGTTATACCATGCATATATGTGTAGCCATTGAACATATTGTTTGTCTACATGGGGAACACATCTCCTACTCACCTCAAGCCTTTAGAACGCCTTCAAAACCAAGCAATGAAACTCATGAAGTTCAGAACGCTGTGCTGTTATTCCCTGCCTATTCACCAACATCTTCGTATTGTACCCCTTCGGTACTTATTTCAACATAAGTTATCCCTTCTCATGTTTCGCTTCATTCGTCTTGACATACCTACGGATGTCATTTCTTTGTGTCGCATCGTTAATTCATACAACGCGAGTTTTTCTGAACAGATAACGTTCTTTTACCAAAATCACATCGAATTATGGAAAGTTTACCCTCAGATTCGTTGGTATAACTGTTTGAAACGCAATTCCTGCAGACATTACATTATCTCTTCTTTGTGCTTCTATAAACGAAAATTAAAAATAAAATTGTTAGGAGAGCGGCTTGTACTGTGACCCTTCTCTTTTTTTTCGGTGTGTATTTCTTTTATGATTTCCTTCTTTTTTTCTGCGGACGCGTGTTTTCTAGTATCTTTGTAGCAATTTCTGCTATGTATAATGTTCCTCATTCTTATGGTTTATATTCATTTTAAGCAAATACTTTTGTGTTGTATGGTTATAACTTCTTGATAAACGATCTTGGTAATCTGTATTTATTCTTCTGTTAGCTTATCCTGATCAAAAAATCATTTTTTTTAAGCGAAGCTTTCTTTGCTCAGAACGACAGAAAGCTGAGCTAGTTGGTAAGGATTGATTATACAAAAAGGTAAGGCGTGCAGACAATACACAAGAGAAGAGAAGTGGACATGTTGGCGTTCGTGTTGTCCACTTCTCTTCTCTTGTGTCCTGTCTGCAGGCCTTACCTTTCTTTGCCCCTACTTTCGACTTTCCCACTGCTGCTGGTGCTGCTACTGCTGCTGGTGCTGCTACTGCTGCTGTGGGCTGCTGTGGCTGCTGCTGTCGCGCACACCGCGTCGGGGGGTGGTTCGCGAGTCAGAGAGGAAAGGCGACAGGAGAAACTCGTTTTCACCCCAACTCGTCGAATGTGCACAATGCCCTCTGGAGCTCCCTGGCCGTCGCCACATCAACCGCTTGACAGCTGTAATTATCTGGGACTCCCCTCAGAAGCATTGCAGAAACTGTAACGCTTCCCTTTCTACTAACGTGCTAGGCCAGAGGGGACACAGATAGAACTGTAGAGAGGAGAAGAAGAGGAAAATAAGAAGAGAGAGAGTGGAAGAGGCAGTTCCCGTACAAGATAGCGCGGAGGGGAGGTGACGTGAGAAGGCAAGGAAACCCTACAACTATAAGACAGCGGTGGCAGGGAAACGGGATAAGCTTAAGTTCAAGGTACGGTACAGTACGTTGCTGCTATTTCTGGAAAATAAACGCCATGTAAATATGTCAAGCGGGCAACTTACGCAGGTCGTGCAGAAACAGAGCTGTATTAATTAAAGCGCAACTAAGGGTCCAGGAGACACTACGAAAGCGGTCGGCCATCAAATCAACACATCTGTGCCTGCCGCGTTAGCTTTGCGGCTATGGCATTACTCGAGGTCGTGAATTTGATCCCAAACTCGGAAACCGCATTTCCACGGGGTGAAAATAGAAAACGTGCACTTAGATTTCAGACACGTTAAAGAACATCATCATCATCAGCAGCAGCAGCCTGGTTATGCCCACTGCAGGGCAAAGGCCTCTCCCATACTTGTCTCAACTGCCCCGGCCATGTACTAATTGTGGCCATGTTGTCCCTGCAAACTTCTTAATCTCATCGGCCCACCTAACTTTCTGCCGCGCTCTGCTACGCTTCCCTTCCCTTGGAATCCAGTCCGTAACCCTTAATGACCATCGGTTATCTTGCCTCCTCATTACATGTCCTGCCCATGCCCATTTCTTTTTCTTGATTTCAACTAAGATGTCATTAAGTCGCGTCTGTTCCCTCACCCAATCAGCTCTTTTCTTATCCCTTAACGTTACACCTATCATTCTTCTTTCCATAGCTCGTTGCGTCGTTCTCAATTTCAGTAGAATCCTTTTCGTAAGCCTCCAGGTTTCTGCCCCGTACGTGAGTACTGCTAAGGCACATCTGTTATATACTTTTCTCTTGAGGGATAATGGCAACCTACGGTTCATGATCTGAGAATGCCTGCCAAACGCACCCCAGCACATTCTTATTCTTCTGATTATTTCCGCCTCATGATCCGGATCCACCGTCACTACCTGCCCTAAGTAGATGTATTCCCTTACCACTTCCAGTGCTTCCTACCTATCGTAAACTGCTGTTCTCTTCCGAGACTGTTAAACAATACTTTAGTTTTCTGCAGATTAATTTTCAGACCCACCCTCCGGCTTTGCCTCTCCATGCCAGTGAGCATGCATTGCAGTTGGTCCCCTGAGTTACTAAGCAAGGCAATATCATCAGCGAATCGCAACTTACTAAGGTATTCTCCGTTAACTCTTATCCCCAATTCTTCCCAATCCAGGTCTTTGAATACCGCCTGTAAACACCCTGTGAATAGCATTGGAGAGATCGTATCTCCCTGCCTGACGCCTTTCTTTATTGGGATTTTGTTGCTTTCTTTATGGAGGACAAGGGTGGCTGTGGAGCCGCTACAGATATCTTTCAGTATATTTACCCACGGCTCGTCTACACCCTGATTCCGCAATGCCTTTATGACTGCTGAAGTTTCGACTGAATCAAACGCTTTCTCGTAATCAATGAAAGCTATATATAAGGGTTAGTTATATTCCGCACATTTCTCTATCACCTGATTGATAGTGTGAATAGGGTCTAATGTTGAGTAGCCTTTACGGAATCCTGCCTGGTCCTTTGGTTGACGGAAGTCTAAGGTATTCCTGGTTCTATTTGCAATTACCTTAGTAAATACTTGAACGAAAAAACCAGTCAAAAACACAAAGGACAAGAGGAGAGGTTCACACCACAACGACTTGACTATCAACTGAGGTTTATTAGAATCGGTGTAGTCCCAGCAAGGCCAGCAGAGCATGTGCAACTGCATCATCGCTAATCACATAGCATGAAAAGACAAGAAACGCTTCCATCATGACCAACTTAGAAATTCAAATTCTTTTTCAAGTAAGCGCACCGAGGTTGTACTAACGCAGTCATCACCTAATAAACTGATGTAGTACGCTTCCAAGATTTCTCGCTCTTCTTTGCCCTTGCCCCTACCAAGAATCGTCACATTGCTAAACAAAGGATAACAACCACACTCATTGCAATTGTGAGGCAAGTTTGCACCGTTATCTGACCCCAGGGAGGAGTGGTGCTCACGCAGGCGGTCATTAATACATCGACCGGTTTGGACTATGTAAAATCTTTCGCACGTGAGAGGGAACTTATAGACAACCCCTGCAACACATGCCGTAAAACGCTTTTCATGCTGCGTTGTACAAACGCGGTTCCTTGCCCTGCCTCGAGAAATGTGCGAGCACAGAACCGAAAGCTTATAAGGGGCAGAAAACACAACACTTACTCCCTGCTTGGCGGCAACCTTCTTGATATTGCGGCCCACTTTATGCACAAACGGCATAACTTCAAGTTTCCTACGTTCAGTTGCCCCACCATCTACCAGCTTCGTACGTTCCTTCTTTAGCCTCTGAAGCAGCGATTCAGCCACCGCTTTCAAAAGAGGTGGAGGGAACCCCGCGGCCTCTAAACCTTGGGATTGTGCGTCAAAGCTACTTTTAATGGCGTGGTGACAGCTTCTTTCAAGTCCATTGCGGAAACAGTTGATTGCAATCCCTCTTTTTACAATCTTTGAATGTGCAGATCCAAAGGGTAAAAGAGCTTTCTTGCCCCTAAGTGAAAACATCCAGCACAAATGCCCGTCATCAAAGAATGTTAGTTGCAGTTCTAGGAACCTGATGGAATGATTGCTAGGAAGTTCATGAGTGAAATTTGATTAGCGATAATGCAGTTGCGCATGCTCTGCTGGCCTTGCTGGGACTGCACCGATTCTAAAAAACCTCAGTTGATAGTCCAGTCGTTGTGGTGTGAACCTCTCCTCTTGTCCTTTGTGTTTTTGACTGGTTTTTTCGTTCAAGTATGTACCAACTGGCCCAGATTTCAACCCTTCTGCTTATTAAATACTTTGTAGGCAATGGACAGTAAGCTGATCGGTCTATAATTTTTCAAGTCTTTGGCGTCCCCTTTCTTATGGATTAGGATTATGTTAGCGTTTTTCCAAGATTCCGGTACGCTCGAAGTCATGACGCATTGCGTATACAGGGTGGCCAGTTTTTCTAGAACAATCTGCCCACCATCCTTCAACAAATCTGCTGTTACCTGATCCTCCCGAGCTGCCTTCCCCATTTGCGTAGCTCCCAAGGCTTTCTTTACTTCTTCCGGCATTACTTGTGGGATTTCAAATTCCTCTAGATTATTCTCTCTTCCGTTATCGTCGTGGGTGTCACTGGTACTGTGTAAATCTGTATAGAACTCCTCAGCCACTTGAACGATCTCATCCATATTAGTAATGATATTGCCGGCTGTGTCTCTTAACGCATACATCTGATTCTTGCCTATTCCTAGTTTCTTTTTCACTGCTTTTAGGCTTTCTCCGTTCCTGAGAGCATGTTCAGTTCTATCCATATTATACTTCCTTATGTCAGCTGTCTTACGCTTGTTAACTTCGAAAGTTCTGCCAGTTCTGTTCTAGCTGTAGGGTTATAGGCTTTCATACATTCGCGTTTCTTGATGACATTTTTCGTCTCCTGCGATAGCTTACTGGTATCCTGTCTAACGGAATTGCCACCGACTTCTATTGCAGACTCCTTAATGATGCCCATAATATTGTCGTTCATTGCTTCAACACTAAGGTCCTCTTCCTGTGTTAAAGCCGAATACCTGTTCTGTAGCTTGATTCGAAATTCCTCTTTTTCCCTCTTACCGCTAACTCATTGATCGGCTTCTTATGTACCAGTTTCTTCCGTTCCCTCCTCAAGTCTAGGCTAATTCGAGTTCTTACCATCCTATGCTCACTGCAGCGCACCTTGCTAAGCACGTCCACATCTTGTATGATGCCAGGGTTAGCGCAAAGTATGAGGTCTATTTCATTTCTAGTTCGGGCTCCTCCACGTCCACTTTCGGCTATCCCGCTTGCGGAAGAAGGTATTCATTATCCGCATATTATTCTGTTCTGCAAAGTCTACTAATAACTCTCCCCTGCTATTCCTAGTGCCTATGCCATATTCCCGCACTGCCTTGTCTCCAGCCTGCTTCTTGCCTACCTTGGCATTGAAGTCGCCCATCAGTACAGTGCATTTTGTTTTGACCTTACCCATCGCCGATTCCACGTCTTCATAAAAGCTTTCGACTTCCTGGTGATCATGACTGGATGTAGGGCGTACACCTGTACGACCTTCAATTTGTACCTCTTATTAAGGTTCACAACAAGACCTGCCACCCTCTCATTAATGCTATAGAATTCCTGTACGTTACCAGCTATATTCTTATTAATCAGAAATCCGACTTCTAGTTCTCGCCTCTCCGCTAAGCCCCGGTAGCACAGGACGTGCCCGGTTTTTAGCACTGTATATGCTTCATTTGTCCTCCTAACTTCAGTGAGCCCTATTATATCCCATTTCATCATCATCATCATCAGCCTAGTTACGCCCACTGCAGGGCAAAGGCCTCTCCCATACTTCTCCAACTACCCCGGTCATGTACTAATTGTGGCCATGTTGTCCCTGCAAACGTCTTAATTTCATCCGCCCACCTAACTTTCTGCCGCCCCCTGCTACGCTTCCCTTCCCTTGGAATCCAGTCCGTAACCCTTAATGAACATCGGTTATCTTCCCTCCTCATTACATGTCCTGCCCATGCCCATTTCTTTTTCTTGATTTCAACTAAGATGTCGTCTACCCGCGTTTGTTGCCTCACCCAATCTGCTCTTTTCTTATCCCTTAACGTTACACCCATCATTCTTCTTTCCATAGCTCGTTGCGTCGTCCTCAATTTCAGCAGAACCCTTTTCGTAAGCCTCCAGGTTTCTGCCCCATACGTGAGTACTGGTAACACACAGCTGTTATACACTTTCCTTTTGAGGGATAGTGGCAACCTGCTGTTCATGATTTTAGAATGCCTGCCAAACGCACCCCAGCCCATTCTTATTCTTCTGGTTATTTCAGTCTCATGATCCGGATCCGTGGTCACTACCTGCCCTAAGTAGATGTATTCCCTTACCACTTCCAGTGCTTTGCTACCTATCGTAAACTGCTGTTCTCTTCCGAGACTGTTAAACAATACTTTAGTTTTCTGCAGATTAATTTTCAGACCCACCCTCCGGCTTTGCCTCTCCATGCCAGTGAGCATGCATTGCAGTTGGTCCCCTGAGTTACTAAGCAAGGCAATATCATCAGCGAATCGCAACTTACTAAGGTATTCTCCGTTAACTCTTATCCCCAATTCTTCCCAATCCAGGTCTTTGAATACCGCCTGTAAACACCCTGTGAATAGCATTGGAGAGATCGTATCTCCCTGCCTGACGCCTTTCTTTATTGGGATTTTGTTGCTTTCTTTATGGAGGACAAGGGTGGCTGTGGAGCCGCTATAGATATCTTTCAGTATATTTACCCACGGCTCGTCTACACCCTGATTCCGCAATGCCTTTATGACTGCTGAAGTTTCGACTGAATCAAACGCTTTCTCGTAATCAATGAAAGCTATATATAAGAGTTAGTTATATTCCGCACATTTCTCTATCACCTGATTGATAGTGTGAATAGGGTCTATTGTTGAGTAGCCTTTACGGAATCCTGCCTGGTCCTTTGGTTGACGGAAGTCTAAGGTATTCCTGGTTCTATTTGCAATTACCTTAGTAAATACTTTGTAGGCAACGGACAGTAAGCTGATCGGTCTATAATTTTTCAAGTCTTTGGCGTCCCCTTTCTTATGGATTAGGATTATGTTACGTTCTTCCAAGATTCGGGTACGCTCGAGGTTATGAGGCATTGCGTATACAGGGTGGCCAGTTTCTCTAGAACAATCTGACCACCATCCTTCAACAAATCTGCTGTTACCTGATCCTCCCCAGCTGCCTTCCCCCTTTGCATAGCTCCTAAGGCTTTCTTTACTTCTTCTGGCGTTACCTGTGGGATTTCGAATTCCTCTAGGCTATTCTCTCTTCCACTATCGTCGTGGGTGCCACTGGTACTGTATAAATCTCTATAGAACTCCTCAGCCACTTGAACTATCTCATCCATATTAGTAATGATATTGCCGGCTTTGTCTCTTAACGCACACATCTGATTCTTGCCTATTCCTAGTTTCTTCTTCACTGTTTTTAGGCTTCCTCCGTTCCTGAGAGCCTGTTCAATTCTATCCATATTATAGTTTCTGATGTCCGCTGTCTTACGCTTGTTGATTAACTTAGAAAGTTCTGCCAGTTCTATTCTAGCTGTAGGGTTAGAGGCTTTCATACATTGGCGCTTCTTGATCAGATCTTTCGTCTCCTGTGATAGCTTACTGGTTACCTGTATAACGGCGTTACCACCGACTTCTATTGCGCACTCCTTAATGATGCCCATGAGATTGTCGTTCATTGCTGCAACACTAAGGTCCTCTTCCTGAGTTAAAGCCGAGTACCTGTTCTGTAGCTTGATCCGGAATTCCTCTAGTTTCCCTCTTACCGCTAACTCATTGATTGGCTTCTTGTGTACCAGTTTCTTCCGTTCCCTCCTCAAGTCTAGGCTAATTCGAGTTCTTACCATCCTATGGTCACTGCAGCGTACCTTGCCGAGCACGTCTACATCTTGTATGATGCCAGGGTTCGCGCAGAGTATGAAGTCGATTTCATTTCTAGTCTCACCATTCGGGCTCCTCCACGTCCACTTTCGACTAACCCGCTTGCGGAAAAAGGTGTTCATTATCCGCATATTATTCTGTTCTGCAAACTCTACTAATAATTCTCCTCTGCTATTCCTAGAGCCTATGCCATATTCCCCCACTGACTTGTCCCCAGCCTGCTTCTTGCCTACCCTGGCATTGAAGTCGCCCATCAGTATAGTGTATTTTGTTTTGACTTTACCCATCGCCGATTTCACGTCTTTATAAAAGCTTTCGACTTCCTGGTTATCATGACTGCATGTAGGGGCATAGACTTGTACCACCTTCAATTTGTACCTCTTATTAAGTTTCACAACAAGACCTGCCACCCTCTCGTTAATGCTATAGAATTCCTGTATGTTACCAGCTATTTCCTTATTAATCAGGAATCCGACTCCTAGTTCTCGTCTCTCTGCTAAGCCCCGGTAACACAGTACATGCCCGCTTTTTAGCACTGTATATGCTTCTTTTGTCCTCCTAACCTCACTGAGCCCTATTATATCCTATTTACTACCCTCTAATTCCTCCAATAACACTGCTAGACTAGCCTCACTAGATAACGTTCTAGCGTTAAACGTTGCCAGGTTCAGATTCGAATGGCGGCCTGTCCGGATCCAGGGATTCTTAGCACCCTCTGCTGCGTCGCAGGTCTGACCACCGCCGTGGTCAGTTGCTTCGCAGCTGCTGGGGACTGAGGGGCCGGGGTTTGATTGTTGTGTTCATATGGGAGGTTGTGTTCAAGTACTGCACCGGGTGGCCAATCCTGCTCTGGTGAGGGCGTGCGTTACCGGTTCTGCATGGTCACCGGGATCAGGCCGCACTCCAGGCCTGTTTGTGCAATTTTATCAACACGCGGATTTTTTTAATCCGGTGGAAAATTGCGTGGCACCGGGATTCAAACCACGGTCCTCTTGCACGCGAGGCGGATGCTCCACTTCTACGCCACCGCGACGAACATCACGAGGACAAAATTAATGGGGAGTCCGCCACTACGGCGTCCCTCATAATCCAAGTGTGGTTTTGGCACGTACAGCCCCAAAATCCAATTCAAGTGTAATACTTCTGCCACAATGCGATTGGCTATGTGAGGCAATGACAACGCTCCACCCTATCAGATGTTATAAAATATGGCGCACAACGACGCCTCAAGCAAACACCTCTCCCTGTGTGTCCTGTGTACTCCGCAGACAAGCAGCAGTGGCGCATGCAAGGTAACGTTT
The DNA here is from genome assembly GCF_050947875.1 of Dermacentor variabilis. Classification (NCBI taxonomy): domain Eukaryota; kingdom Metazoa; phylum Arthropoda; class Arachnida; order Ixodida; family Ixodidae; genus Dermacentor; species Dermacentor variabilis. The sequence continues at coordinate 8,773,190 of NC_134568.1, forward strand.
AAGATCACCTCACCACTCTCGTGTTAGCCTAAACGTTCAAGAAGTTAAGCTGTAGCCGTCAACATCACCCCTAATTATCGTCAATCAAAGCATTCAGCACGGAAAGCTTCGCTTACATCGATTTCCACAGTGCGTGGGATCTGCATAATTTTCGCACAGTTCCTTATTTCAATACCTTATCGTCTTATTTTGTATCTATATAACAATCTGGTCTGCATAATCGTTTGTTGAAACCATCCTACTGCTGTTTATGCCATTATCATATATGCATTGTAAAACAGGAGGTCCCCCAGACAGTCCTACTTTGGGTCCTCCTAATGTACTGCTGAAGATGAAAAAAAAGAAAAACAAAGAAAAAAAGTATAGCGAAAGTCAACCAGCTGAAGCACGCATGCTCCGGTCGACACCCTCACAGGCGAGATATTGCGTGGGAATTCATATATTTTTTTTTTTTGGTATAGCGTCAAGTACTACTTATGTGCTTACTATTCCACATATAGGTTTTATTTAGTTTCTCAATTTTCGAGATGCAGACGAGCTGTGTGTCATGACAAGAACCGCCGTAATTGGTGAAGTTGGTGCTTTCTTTTCTATATACAGCATCTAATCTCAGGCATGCATGGACAAGAGCACCCGCCGTGGTTGCGTAGTGGCTAGGTGTTGGGCTGCGAAGCACTAGGTCGCGGGATCGAATCCCGTCCACGGTGACCGCATTTCGATGAGGCGAAATGCGAAAACACCTGCGTACTTAGATTTAGGTGTGCTTTGAAAATTCCCTGGTGGTACAAATTATTCCGGAGTCCCCCACTACGGCGTGCCTCATAATCAAATGGTCGTTTTAGCACGTAAAACACCAGAGTTTAATTTATTTGTCTTACAAGAGTGCGCAATTTAGCGGGCGAAAATTTGCCCAGTTTGCCACAAGGTGGCACTTCGAGTGCGTGACGTAAAGCTGACAATATCTGCGCTCAAACGTACAAGCCGGGAAGGGCCTACAAATTTTGAAACAAATAATTTAAAAGATTGCGAAAGCAAAGGAGAATTTCTGGCTATGCTGGTTAAATCATTAAGCATGCCCATTGGAAGATAGCCGGTTTCCTGGAGAACTGTTGCAAGGACGCTGTCTCCTTACTCTTCTTCCCTACTTCAAGCGTCATCCGGTGCCTCGAGTGAAGGAACAGCCAAATCATCCGGAACCACCAGCCACTGTCGTCTCTTGAACGAACCACGTGCAAGTTAAAAAAAAGCACTTGCGGTCGTAAAATGCCGGGGATATCGCACCATTGGTTTGCCCATACTTATTCTTCCATACAGAAAGCACGAAGGCCGTGCTTAGGGAGCTTTTGCATGCAGGCTCTTCAGCCATGCAGCAAAACCGCCGTCACCTTCCGCCGAAGAAGGGAAGCCAAAATCAAGAGCCGATACATATTCGACAAGAGCAAGACGCAACGCCCGCTCGCTCAACAGTGTCATCGAGAGTTGCCCGCACAGAAGTAGCATTGTCACAAAGCTCATCAACCCCGACACCAAAAAGATACCAATGGCAGCCAATATATTGCTGCCTGAGTGTCTTAAGTAGTGGCATCGCAGTATTTTTACGATGCCCGACTTCCCTACCAACAGGCTTGCGCGTGTGCCTCTTCATTTGCGTTGCCTCACCTGGTGCGTCTTCGTCAATAACATGTAAATATGCCTCTCGTTCTTGTCACAGTATGAAGCTAACATTAAACAAATGAAACTATCTACAAAAGAGCAGCAAACGTTCAACCAGCTGCAATTAGGATGCTTGAGGAAGGTAGATGCAGCCTATGGGCACATGCGCGCCTGCACTAGCTATCTTGGCTAGAAGCCCACATCACGCTCCTGCAGTGTTTATCAAAGCATCTTCCTTTCCTCCTTAATAATACAGTATAAATAACGGTTTTCAATCAACTGTTGTATTTGCTGTTCCCACGGTATCCCACCATTTCACTTCGGCAAATCCGGGTGCGTGCCGATACGATGACGAGTGCTGGTTCAGTGCCCTCTGTGCTGTACCTGAGCCTCGCACAGAGCTGCGTAAGTTCATGTGCATGTTTTGAACTGTGGCATTGGGACTAGTCTCATAAAATGAACTGTACATTCCCATGGACTTGTACCCACTAGCTCACTGTTTCATGGCATGCACTTTTAAAAACGCTCTTGTTATGGTCTATATATAAAATGAGCAAAAGTAGGGCATCTCAGTTTCGGAAAGAACGTAATTCCCACAAGCCGGAATGCACTTCGCAATGCATTATACTCTGTGCGGTTCGTTTGAGTTTGGAGCGTAAAACAGGGCTTTTTTCCCACTCTCTAGAATCTAATTATACTTGAAATTCCAGCGCAAAGCCTATGGCAGCGCCAACAAAGTACACACACAACGCAAAATCTAATTAAACCGGATGCTTATTTAATTTGCTCTAGCGAAAATCAAATTCTTGCTGCTACGAAAAGTGCATCCTTACCTGAGCAAGAAAAATGTTTCGATGCTGAGGAAGCCCGAGAACACGGTAGTGAGCGCTATATTGGATCTCAGTGCGAGTACGTCGAGAATGTTCCCTTTAAAAAGAAAGAAAAGCACGCACTAAGATGAGCGATACCCACAATTGTGTGGTTAGTCATGCTGAAAGCTTTTTAAGCTAAACGATAGACAGTACAAGATACAAAAACAGTGCAAGGCGTTATTTCTGGTCTTTCTGTCGCTGTTTCTATCGTGTACTGTCTACTGTAGTGCTTAAAAATTTTTCAAGATGCAAATCGACCAACTAGCCCGATTGACCAAAAATAATGTGCATAGACACTCTTCATAGTTTGTGCAATAGGGTCTGCAGTCTCAGCAATGTAAAATTGCTACAGCATTTTGCTACTCTGTGAATTAAGCACAGAATGCGAAAGAAATCTTATGTAATTAATACGGCGTCAATTTATAATCTTAACTAAATATTTGTCGCTTATTTAACTAATGACATATTGCACTCTACAACGCACAACGCTTGCCAACTTGATTAAGCATTCATCATCATCATCATCAGCCTGGTTACGCCCACTGCAGGGCAAAGGCCTCTCCCATACTTCTTCAACAACCCCGGTCATGTAGTAATTATGGCCATGTCGTCCCTGCAAACTACTTAATCTCATCCGCCCACCTAACTTTCTACCGCCCCCTGCTACGCTTCCCTTCCCTTAGAATTCAGTCCGTAACCCTTAATGACCATCGGTTTTCTTGCCTACTCGTTACATGTCCTGCCCATGCCCATTTCTTTTTCTTGATTTTAACTAAGATGGCATTAACTCGCATTTGTTCCCTCACCCAATCTGCTCTTTTCTTATCCCTTAGCGTTACACCCATCATTCTTCCTTAAATAGCTCGTTGCGTCGTCCTCAATTTAAGTAGAACCCTTTTCGTAAGCCTCCAGGTTTCTGCCCCGTACGTGAGTACAGGTAAGGCACAGCTGTTATAAACTTTCCTCTTTATGGTTAATCGCAACCTGCTGTTCATGATCTGAGAATGCCTGCCAATCACACCCCAGCCCATTCTTATTCTTCTGATTATTTCCGTCTCATGATCCGGATCCGCCGTCACTACTTGCTCCCTTACCACTTCCAGTGCCTCGCTACCTATTGTAAATTGCTGTTCTCTTCCGAGACTGTTAAACATTACTTTAATTTCCTGCAAGTTATTTTTAGTCCCACTCTTCTGCTTTGCCTCTCCAGGTCAGTGAGCATGCATTGAAATTGGTCCCCTGAGTTACTAAGCAAGGCAATATCATCAGCGAATCGCAAGTTAATAAGGTATTCTCCATTAACTCTTATCCACAATTATTCCCAATCGAGGTCTCTGAACACCTCCTGTAAACACTCTGTGAATAGCATTGGAGAGACCGTATCTTTCTGACAAGGCAGATAGAAGGTATTCATTATCCGCATATTATTCTGTTCCGCAAACTCTACTAATAACTCTCCCCTGTTATTCCTAGTGCCTATGCCATATTCCCCCACTGCCTTGACTCCAGCCTGCTTCTAGCCTACCTCGGAATTGAAGACGCCCATCAGTATAGTGTATCTTCTTTTGACTCTACCCATCGCCGATTCCACGTCTTCATAGAAGCTTTCGACTTCATGATCATCATGACTGGATGTAGGGGCGCAGATCTGTACAACCGTAATTTTGTACCTCTTATTATGTTTCATAACAAGACCTGCCACCCTCTCGTTAATGCTCTAGAATTCCTGTATGTTACCAGTTATATCCTTATTAATCAGGAATGCGACTCCTAGTTCTCGTCTCTCCACTAACCCCCGTAGCACAGGACGTGCCCGCTTTTTAGCACTGTATATGCTTCTTTTGGCCTCCTAACTTCACTGAGCCCCATTATGTCCCATTAACTGCCCTCTAATAGCACTGCTAGACTCGCCTCCCTAGAGAACGTTCTAGCATTAAACGTTGCCAGGTTCATATTCCAATGGCGGCCTGTCCGGATCCAGGGATTCTTAGCACCCTCTGCTGCGTCGCAGGCCTGACCGCCGCCGTAGTCAGTTGCTTCGCAGCTGCTGGGGACCGAGGGCCGGGGTTTGATTGTTGTGTTCATATAGGAGGTTGTGGCCAAGTGCTGCACCAGGGTGGCCAATCCTGCTCTGGTGAGGGAGCGCGTTACCGGTTCTGGTCACTGAGATGAGGCCACACTCCAGGCCGGTTTATGCAATTTATCAACACGCGGATTTTTCTTTAATCCGGTGGAAAATTGCGCGGCACCGGGATTCGAACCACGGACCTCTTGCACGCGAGGCGGGTGTTCTACCTCTACGCCATCGCTGCACCTCTAAGCCACATTCGTATCATTCATAGCATTCATATCACGCCCCAAATTCGCATAAAACAGGGCAAGACACACCGTACTGAAATACTGTGCTGAATAAATAACCTGGCACGGTGTGATGGGTTAGATTTTCAGTACTCTGATATAGTAACATAGGCCGCTAATGGAATATGCACAGCCTGTATCACAAAAGAAGAAACGCCAGTCAGCGGTTGTAAGTAATGGTCGACTGGGCAACGTCCGACCGGCCTTTAATATAGCAGTACGAACATGCGAGTTGCTACCTTTAATAATATTTTTCTTCAGCAGACATCTCATGGCGCCTACTCATGAACTAGGGCACGGGTACGGCGACGTCCCAGTCGTTTACGCCAACAATGCAGCGGAACAAACAATTTAGAGTATGAAGCGAGGAGAAAACGCCTCGGTAGGGGCGCTCCGAATCACTTTCGATCACCATTAACGTGCGCTTCACCGAAGTCAAGTGAGCGACGTTTCCTCGACGCTTCACTGTGTCAGAAGTTAAAGACGGGAGTCAGTGCGTGTGAAAAGCGCGTACCCATGCTGTTGGGCTCCGCTACGACGTAGTTGTGTATGAGCACGATCCACACGGCGCTGAGGAAGCGCACCCCGTCGAGGCAGCGCAGCCGTCCTCCAGCGCCGGCATTGAAGTCGAACAGTCGCTGGGTGTTGGTGACGGCCGAGAAAGCCAGCAGTAGCTGCGCCTTCGTAGTCTTTGAGTCTTCGCACAAAATGTGACGGAACGTGGACAGTAAACAAAAAGGAAAGAAAACTTAGGTGTCGGTCAAAAGAAAACTGCAGCTTTTGAAAGCAGCGCCACTGTCCTTCTCAGAGACAAAAAAATGCACTGACACTAAAATCTTTTCAAATTGGTCATTATATTATGGCACTTTATCTGCGACTAACCTGCAAAACCTATTGTTCGCACAAATGTTCCTGTCAAATGCACACACCAGCACATACCGGCGGAAAGGCTGTTGTGGGCATGCCAACTCTCAGCACGATGTTAGATATTGGTCTCTGTGTTTAGGCAAAGAAAAGCAGCTTCTACCATATCAAACATGAGGCGATGGCTACATTGTCGTTGTACATCCAGATGCTTCCTTCACCGTCTAGCCTAAGCTACTCCATACACCGGAAAGGGGCAGTGGTGCTTGGATGAAGGGGTTTTAGTCTTACCGTTATACTTAAACAAAAAAAAATGGTTTTCACGTTTCTAATTTTACCAGTCGGTAGCAATAACCCACTTACAAAGCTGCTATGTCCCTGATGTGTATTCGCGTGTCTCGGGAGAACTAAAGTAACTCCATACACCGGAGTAGGGCAGTGACGCTTGGATGAAGGGGGTTCAGTCTAACTGTGGTACTTCAAAGAAATGGTTTTTCACGTTTGTAATTTACCGGTCGGTAACAATACCCAATTTACAAAGGGATTATGTCCCTTATTTTTATCCGCGGGCCTCAGGAGGATTTATTACTGAGAACCCATGTGCAATTTCGGCCGGGAAGAAAGTGTATCGCCGCATTTTCTCCATCTTTCCGAGGCGTGATATTTGTTTCCTTTTTTTCTGTTTTCATGATTCCTAGTCACTGCCTTTCCATCACTCTCGGGAAGTGTCACTATTACTGTTCTAAGGAATAACGTCTTTTAAAGAAAGCGTTGACCTTAAGTAATAACATGGAACATTACTAACCTATTGAAACTTTTCACAGCTTTGATTACTCTGTGTGTGTTTCCAGGGCTGTACTAGAGTCGCAAAAAGTCATTCAATTGCAACTGGATGCACCTTCGGCAACACATATTGCAACTTGTAAAGCGTCAACTAGTTCTGCTATTGTACTGTTGTCCTGTCAAACACGTGATATAGATTTTCCTTGTGTCACATATCGGCGGGTAAACATGGTACTGCCGAAACGACATGTCTTGTATAACTGCTTGCAAATGAAAAAAATGTGGACCACCTGCAGTTCACTCATCTGCAGTAGCGTCAGAGAGTTAGCCTCACGTAGTGAAAGAGCTGATAACTTCTTCAAGACACACCGAACTAGATCACAGAAGGCGCAATCAGCTGTTAGGGAATATGGTTGCAGCCTGGACGCGGGATCTGGCGGTATTATTCGAGCATCCGTACCGCCGTCACTTATTCCCAGATGTCTGAAGAAGATAGCTTAGGAACTATTAGGAACTAGCTTAGGAACGACAACATACGGCTCTAGACTGCGATAAACCTTCGCGGGCGATTCCATTGTTTCACTAATCACGAAGCTATACCCTGCGTCGATCGAAATGCTTCTCGTGGCACTCCAGCTTTACAGTTATAAGGAAGAGGCGGAAATTACCTCCGTTAGTATAGCTAGAAATCGCAACGTGTATGTATAGCTAGTTAAGAGAACTGAATATTATCATTCGTTTTATTAATCATTTTGGGCACCTGTTGCAATTTCGAATTCAAGCTAAATATTAATTAAATCATGTGTCTGAATAACAGACAGCCTAAGGTTAGCACCACTTCCACGGTAATAGTCCTTTATATGTGCTACAAATCACATTGGTGTTCCACTTGACACCTTCCCAAAAGCATCTCTCTATATAGCAGTTCGGCACTACCTTAACTTGCGATCGTTTTGAAGGCATTCAGCCTGAATGATAGCTCGTTACAGTGAATCCTTAACAATGCGTTATGGATAATAACTATTAATCGTCCAGCACCTAATCGTCCAGCAGCTGGATTCGTGCTCGGTGAATACCGGAGCCACAGGTCCACTGCAGAGGCCAAGATCACCACCGCCAGCAAGCAGACCAACACACAGCTGCATTATAAATAAAGATGTACTTCATTACCAAAAGGTCATTGCCTGCTTGCAATGCTGCTTCCATTCTACCTTTATTTTCGGCGTGCCTTGGTCGAATCCTTATCCACTTAAGCTAAACGTTGTTTATTAAAATAACGAAAGAACAGCATTCTTTTTTTTTCATAACGCCGTTCCAAGTGTATGGCCATTGCAACTCATCATATAATCTTTGTCGAAAGCGAGATTTTTCCACGGCAAGAAGAATCGACTGCAAATCAAAAAGTTCAAATTACCGTAGGAGCTTGCCAATGTATTCGTTCAGTTCAATGCTGGAAAACAATGCGTTTGCACCGGCGAAACTGACCCTTTTCCTAAACTATGATGCTTACTATTTCTTGTGATATGTTTCATCTGCACGAGGTCACCAAAAAAGGAACAATCATTTATAACGACGAGAAGCAATCACGCGATATGGAAACGCATTCTTGCCACAGCGTGTATACTTACAGTGCGAAGACCTGATCTGCACCCAGCGTTGTCGGTGAGGAATCGGTACAAACAGGGACCTTAACTTGTACGCCGTAAGGCTCGGCAGCTGCGACGTAAGGGAACAGGAAAAAAAATAAACGACGATTACGATACTGCCTAATGCGAAATTTCAGCGCCGCTCTATAAGTGTTTTCCTTTCGATGGCTGGTGCCGACAACCTGTCTCGTGTGGCACGTTGCAAACAGAGCGAAGTGTGGCGCGACTGCCTCGCTAATCAGGCGATCGTGAAAGACATAGCATGGGCAACGTGTGGGTCCGATTCACAGCAGGAGGAGGAGGAAAAGAAGAAAGGGAAGGTAAGGAGGTCAAACAGATGCACGTCCGGTTTGCTACCGCAGATGGGGAACAGGGGTGAAGGGATGAAAAGAAAGGAGAGGAAGAGAAGAAGGTACTCTCAGTGTGAACACAAAGCGTTTGTCTATCACATCACGCCTACAATCGGTCACTGAGGCCAGTAGATGTCATGAATTATAGAAGTGTCCGCGTCGCTTTGCAAGCCAGTGACACGTGGGGTCATGGTCCGACAATCTTATAGTCTATAAAAATGGTCTACCGTCTAATCGGTTTAACACCCTGCGAAGAACGTCGCGTTCAATGTCATAGAGATTACAAAAACACAACACGTGTTCAATCGTCTGTTCACAGTTGCATGCGTCACAGACTGGTGTGTCCGATATTCCAATAAGGAATGGGTAGGCTTTCGTAAAAGCCACCCCTAACCAGACGTGGCACACTAAAGTTGCATCATGGCGTGAGAGGTTCGATGGAATCTGCAGCTTCAATGTAGGGTCCAGCCGGAAGAGACAGCCGTTGGGGAAAATCGGGGTGTTCCACAAAGTTTCAGTCTTGTTTTAAACAGTAAACGAGGACCCCTCGCAGCGTCTCTCCTTGATAAGGCTATAAAAAGTGTCAGGGTTTCCTTATGGACTGACCGGGCGGCATCATAGGCAAGGTCATCTCTGACGATGCCACAGTGCCCCTAAAGCCATTCGCAGGTGATGTCATGTCCGTATATTAGGGCTTGATGGAGAACTTCTCTGGTCTAAAACACCAGTTGTTCATGAGTCTTGCGTCGTAAGGCTGACTGCACACTCTGAAGGGCTGCCTTGGAGTCACAAAAAACGACCCACTTTGGAGGTTTCGCTTGAGCGATGTAATTAACAGCGGCATGGTGGGGCGTCAAGTTCTGTGGCGTTGTGTCCGTTGCATTATGTAGGACACTTTGAACTTCATTGTCACTTGTAAGGCCGGGAAGATAATAGCATCTGTGGAGCTGGCGGCTGAGACAGATTCATCAGTGTAAATCTGCGTTATTTGTTCATAAGCCTCGTTCACTAATGACTGTGTCAAATGACGTAAAGCCACTGTTGAATGACTGGTCTCCGTAAGTCCTGGAATCTTGAGGCGTACTTGTGGCTCTTGCAGGCATCACATTGGTAACAGTGGTCTTGCTGCTCGTGTAAAGCCCGACAGGAGGTAGTCTTGATGTGTCACAAGAAGTTTGGAATATGTGACTTGACGTCGTTGCGCTGGCAAATCAGCAATATAGTGACAGGGTACGTTACACAGATGACGAATGTGTTCTCTAAGGTTGTCAATGGTTATATACGCTGGAACCAAGTAGTCGCTAGCAATCATGATTGTTGCATGAGTCTAGGCGCATCTTGGTAGTTTAAGACATGTTCGTAGAGCCTGGCCTTGGAAAAGGGTACGAATATTTGTTTTACATGTTTTCGCCAAAACCGGCCAGCTGTACGGTAAAAATAGCAGAAACAACTAGTGCTCTGTGTAGCTGCAGCATGGACTGTACCGACCTGCCTCAGGATTTTCTGCCCAGGAACTTTATCATATGTAGAATCAAAATTGGTCTCCACTTCAGGTAGATGCAGTGGGAGCTCCATGAGAGGTCCCTTTCAGTAACCACACATAAGAATCGGTGAGGCTTCTGGCATGTGATAGCCTGGCCATAGAGAGAAGCAGGGTACTGTGTCATGGCTTTGCTCGTAAACGCGATTAACGCGCATTTTTTTTTTATTAATGCGATTAACGCGCATTTGTCCAAAAAGCGCTGCATTTTTTTCTACGTTCTCCGTGCCATTTTCAAGTCAGAAACTGCCTTGGTACGCCTATATTTCCTTTTATGTTGTCGTCGAAGTGTAATTAGCCTCTCCAGTTTTACGTTGAATTGGGAACGGTTCGCTGTGAACGTTAGGAGGCATGAAGCTTCTCTCATTATCTATGTGATGGTATCCTTCAGGCTACGGCCAAGGTCTTCTCTGCATTCATTTTCCATGTGTGGCTTAAATTTAGACCAGTCGATTCTTCGTACTGCATCCGACGAGGAGTTGTTTAGCCCCCTCATCAGCTAGCATGTAGAACATGGTCACTTCCATGTGTTTCTGTACCCGCCGTGGTTGCTCAGTGGCTATGGTGTTGGGCTGCTGAGCACGAGGTCGCGGGATCGAATCCCGGCCACGGCGGCCGCATTTCGATGGGGGCGAAATGCGAAAACACCCGTGTGCTTAGATTTAGGTGCACGTTAAAGAACCCCAGGTGGTCAAAATTTCCGGAGTCCTCCACTACGGCGTGCCTCATAATCAGGAAGTGGTTTTGGCACGTAAAACCCCAAATATTATTATTATTATTATTGTGTTTCTGTGTCTGAAAACCACTCAACTTGCGAACTGAGGCATCGTGATACCAAAGTGAAATCCAGGCAACTGCCGTACTTAAGGTCTCGCAGGTATGTAGGACTGCCATCATTCATGACAGAAAGTTCGTGATCAGAGGCGAAGGACAACATATTCCTGCCTCTGGAATTGACTGCCAAGCTACCCCTGTTATGAGCGACCTGTCGGGTGCGAGAGACATTGAGGCGTACGTTCCCATGATAAGATAATTTGCCTCGTCCCAGAAACGGCTGTTACGGTAAGCCTGGACTTCGACCTGTCAGGTGTGAGAAGCGTTCAAGCGGGCGTACCCATGTCAACATAAGTGCCCTCTTCTGCGAAACAGCATGACCCCTGTTTCCCCGAGATGACACAAAGGGAAGGACGAAGGAAAGGAAACCCGAAGGAGAGGTGGTCGCCGACGGCAGAACCTACTTCCACAGGCTCCCCACAAAGGCGTCGAGAACCACAGGACCACCAGGGGTATTTAAGGCCGTCCTTCTGTCCTTCTTAATCAGAACCGTTCGAGACTAGGGGGAGTCACAACCATGTATCAATCAAGTGAATAGAATCGTTTCTACTTTTTTTTTCATCATCACGATGTCCGGCTTCGTGTCCTGGTCGAGATTGTATCACCCCACAGCAAGTGATGCGCGTTGAAATGTCCCGTTATAATTCAACGAACACTGGTCTTTAACAGCGTGTTTCGAAGTCTATCGCGTGGAAATCGTTTTGACGGGGATATCTAGACACCAATGAGGCTGAATGACACATGCTACTTTCTTACACGTAGGAAGACATAATGATTGTTATCATGTGGTTGTACTCCATGGCGGGCATACGTAAAATCCGTGTGGATATACACAACTTAGCTGTGTTCTTCGCCAGTCGTCGTAAGAAATGTTTCGTACTCTCACAACTTGATGGGAGTAAGTGCATTAGGTTCGCAAATAACGATTATGGGAATCCGATTTGTGAAAATATATTGACGGAAGGACGAGATGCGGAAGCTCAATCCTCTGGCATTCCACTGTAAAATCGAAGCTTGCCTGACCTCAGGGCGAAATGACAGTATTGGCTAAGCCATGGTGTCTACTCAAGGCTTGCAAGTACTGGACTTAGAGCATCCAGCACCTGGAGTGCACTCTCCGCTGTCGGCGTGTGTAGCTTGTTGAGCAGCATGCGAATGGCATTCATCAATGTTCTAAGCATTACGCTTAGTTGTTCGTCCCCTTAAGGCAGTTCCTCAGTTGAAGGTTCAGAATTCAAGGTTGCCGATGTGCTCTGTGAATTTGCAGGTGGCTGTGGCTTCGACAACCTTGGCCAAGCTGCATCTGCCGCAGCCTTGCTTTTTTCCCCATTGTGGTTCCTATCAGCCGCGACTTGTCTGGGCGGGAAGGGAGGTGGAGTAGTAGTGCGTGCGACGGACGTGGTAGAGGCACCGGCTTTTTTTAACGAAAGTCGCCATGATATCGGCGCTTTCTGGTAGTTTTGGCAGCCTCCCGATGAGACGAATAGTATTTCGACATTTGTTTTAAAGGGACTGAGAACTGGCAAGAATATGTCGTGAGGCGTTGAAAGAAGTGAAATGAGCATGATTTATAGTGATAGAATACAGCATGCTGTTAGGGATTTAAGTAGGAATTATACTTCTTTAAATTGCAAAGTCGGAGAAAGACCAGTAAGTGGCGAGGCCTGGCGCTGAAATCTTGATACTTCGAAATGAAGTCAAGAGATTACTGTACGTAAGTCGAGTGTTATTAAGTACAATATAATTATTGTTTAAAGTTGCAGTTGGTATATTATTACACATTTGTGCTTTATTGTATGCGTATTACGAAGTAAAGGAAGTCCACGCTTACGAGCGGCGCTCACATCGTCCCACATTCATGGTGGCGAACATGCTGTTGTACGCGCGCGAGTATAGCACGAGATTGCAAGTACCCAGAGTTTTATGATCTCCCTGTGATACAAGATGCCATCGAAGTGTTCTGCCGTAAATGGGTGCGTTTTTTTACCTTCGTGTCGGCGCCTCTGTCACACTGTACCGACGCTGAGCTCTCCGCCTACCGTCGGCAGATTGTCTGCGTCGGTACACTGTGACAGAGGCGCCGACACGAAGGGGAAAACGCTGTCGCGACAGTCGGCAGACCGAAATCGGTGTCGCGTCGGCCTAGTGTGAGTGAGCATTTACCAATCGGCATTCTCCAGGCACACCCTTTTGTTCAATTTGGCTATGAAAGATCTCCCAGGCCTTCTCTTCGAAATCCCGGGTATCGAACACACATTGTATGCGGATGATATCACTCTCTGATGCAACTCGGGGAGTGACGCCGAGATCGAGGAGCGTCTTCAAGCAGCCGCGGACACGGTGGACCAGTACGCCAGGGAGAGAGGCCTCCAGTGTGTGCCGGAAAAGTCCGAGTTGTTCATCCTGAAGAACCTGAGGACACCCCTGGCGCAGAACATCACGGTGTATATAGACAACCACTCACTACCGAAACCCACGGAGATCAAGATTCTAGGGCTGCATATCCCGCAGGGGCGACAGAACACCACCACTATGAAGAAGCTTACAACATCCGCCGAGCAAATCCTCCGGATGATACATCGTATCAGAAATAAACACCACGGCATGAAGGAAAGGGATGCCATCCGCTTAGTGCAGGCTTTCTTGATCTCTCGGATAACGTACGGGACGGCATTCCTTAACCTCTCCAAGTTGTAAATTGAAAAGTTGGAGACACTGATCAGGAAGCCTACAAGACTGCACTGGGGCTACCAAACTCCCCGCCAACGGCAAAGCTCATGGCTCTAGGAGTACATAATACCCTCAAAGAGATGTGGGAAGCACAGTGCCTCTCACAACTCAATAGGCTCGCACTCACAAAACCAGGCAGAGATCTCCTGGGAAAGATCCATATTAATATGCCCTATACGATAGACCAAAGGGAAGAGGTACGACATGATGTGAGGAGACGCATCAACGTGTACCCCATTCCGCGGAACATGCATCCCGCATATAACATCGAAAGGAGAAAAGCAAGAGGGGAAAACCTGCACCCTGCAGAAGAAATGGGACGAGCAGCCTAACACCCTTTACGTGGACGCCGCCGGGCCAAAGACTGGAGTGATGACTATTGGGGTCTCAACGCCTTCAGGATTGATGGTGAACTGCGCCTCGGTGAAAACATCCAACTCCACTCACGCAGAGGAAGCAGCTATTGCATAAGCTATAGCATCTAACCCCAACGCCGATGTGCTCACTGACTCCCAAAACGCGCGTCGCAACTTCATTAGTGGATTAATTCACAGGTCAGGGTTGTCATTGCTGATTAAGCATCCACCCAGCCAAACCTCAGTCATCTGATTTCCCGGTCATCTGGAACTACCAGGAGGAAACGAAGCCGCTCACAGGCATGCCTGAGCTCTTCTATACCGGGCGTCTCCCCCTGATGACCTTGAAGGGTGCTGCGACCTAACTGCTTTAGCAGTGTATGCTGACAATCTCGCACCATACAGAACAGCCACGAAGGAGTACCCAACATCACATAAATCCCTCAATAAGTTAGAAGAGGACAACCTAAGAGTTAGAACACTCTTAGGAGACTACAAACTAATAAATACCCAACGCCAGCAAAGTAACACCAGTGGTACCCTACACTATACTCCCCGCATTGCCCACACTGTGGAGAGGTAGCTAACCTCTACCACATGGTGTGGGCTTGCCAATTTAATCCCATAGTTGACCCCATTCCAAATCCCTCAGAAGAGCAGTGCGAGGCTATTCTGCTCAGCGATGATTCTGACCGTCAGCGTTTTCCATTCAAGGCGCTAGCGCTTTTCCAAGGGCGGCAAGACATCGATGTCGCAGAAGACTTTTGTGCGCGGATCGCAGACCAAGCGGCTCGTCCAGATCCTCCAGCCCGAGCTGACGTCCCCCATTCCCGTGATCGCCGCATGGACCTTCCTTTTACAATGGAGGAGCTCGAGGCGGCACTAGCTCTCTGCAGGCGCTCATCATCTCCGGGTCCAGATGGTATATCATACCGAGCCTTGTGCTATCTCGGAGAATCCGCACGGATAGCACTATTGAGTCTCTACAACACCTCATGGCAGGAGGGAAATGTTCCTGACGAATGGAAAGTGAGCCGCCTGGTGCCAATCTTGAAGCAGGGCAAATCCCCGCTAGAGCTCACCTCTTACCGCCCGATAGCGTTGGCCAGCTGTGTAGGAAAGATAATGGAACGGATGATCCTTGGCCGCCTGGAATGGTACCTTGAACACTACAAGATTTATCCGAATTCCATGGCTGGCTTCCGACGTGACCGCTCTTCCATCGACAATGTAGTTGATCTCGTTTCATATGTCCAGCACGAAAGGTCCCGTAAACGTTTGTCTGCAGCTTTATTCCTAGATGTGAAAGGGGCATACGATAACGTATTACATGAGGCTATTCTCGACGCTCTTGTGACGGTTGGCTTAGGTGGTCGAGTATTTTTATGGATTGCAAGTTACCTATCTGCAAGATCATTCTATGTATTAACTGACGATGGGCCAACTACGCGACGCTATACCAGCAAGGGCGTTCCTCAAGGCGGTGCTCTCAGCCCGACGCTATTCAACCTCGCTCTTGTTGGACTTGCTGAATGCTTGCCAACTACCATCAAGATTTCAACATACGCTGACGACATCTGTGTCTGGGCTTCGGCAGTCACACGTCCTCAGATACGTGCGCGACTTCAAAGAGCGGCCACTTTGACAGCGAACTACTTGTGTAAACAGGGTCTCAGCATTTCCTCTGAAAAATGCGCACTAGTCGCATTTACTCGGAAACCGATGACGCCTTATATCATCTCAATCAATGGGCGGACCATTTCCTATGTCCGAAACCACAGATTCCTTGGCGTCATTATTGACCGAGACCTCTGTTGGAGCCCACACGTGGCCTACATGAAACGGCGCCTGACAGCTACTTCCCAGTTGTTCAAATACTTGACAGGGAAGACGTGGGGGATGTCAGTAGACGCAATGCTTAAACTCTACAGAGCTCTCTTTCTCGGTTTCTTAAGATACAGTCTACCTGTACTGAACAACACCTGCAAGACAAACATTCGTGTTCTGCAGGCAGTACAAGCTCAAGCACTCAGAGTCTGCCTTGGTTTGCCCAGATGTACGTCAACAGAGGCGACTCTTGCGATTGCTCGGGACCATCCAATGCGAACTCACATTACGGTGGAAGCCCTGAGAACGCACATCAGACATTTTGCACGTGCCCCCTATCACCACCTTGCAGCACTACCTTCAGACAGGCACCAATCATCATTCTCTAAAACTATCAACAAGTACAACGACAAACTTCCCTCGGGCTTCACCGCTGCATCTAAACCATCGATACCCCCTTGGTGTCTTATCAGCCCCACAGTACATCTCAGTGTACCAGGAATCGGAAAAAAGTCTGAACTGTCGTCGCCTGTCCTCAAACAACTGTCTCTGCTTCTTCTGCACGAGAGGTACGCGGACAGTGAACACATTTATACTGATGGTTCCACAAACATCCAGTGTTCGTCCGGTGCTGTGGTTGTCCCAGCAAAAGCTATTACCATCAGCTTCAGGACTGACCACCCGACAACATCGACATCTGCTGAACTAGCTGCTCTTCGCGCTGCACTCCGTTTCGTCAGTCGGGAGCCACCTCGACAATGGTCCATCTTCAGCGACTCAAAGGCAGCCCTACAATCTGTACTATCAGCTCTGCGTCGCGGGCCATTCGAACAGCTCGTATTCGATATTAGATGCCTACTCCATACATCACAGGAGAAAGGACACCACGTGACGTTTCAGTGGCTGCCAAGTCACTGCGGCGTCACTGGAAACGAAGACGCCGATAATGCAGCTCAGGCGGCTCTTGAAGACGCACAAGAAGAGGCCATACCGCTTTCACGATCCGACGCAGCTAGCAGACTTCGAGTGCTTGCACAGGAGATGACGCTCTCTTCATGGTGCACCCCAAACAGCCAGACCAACCAGAGCAACCGTCAATACCACCTGCCCTCTTTGATGCATCTCTATATGCCAACTGGACTCCGCCGAAGCGAGGCGACTCTGCTTTATCGCTTATGGTTAGGGGTGGCTTTCACGAAATCTTACTCATTCCGCATTGGGATGGCCGACAACGCTCTCTGCAATGCCTGTCTTTGCGAGGAGACGCTGCAACACATTCTGTGCGACTGTCCTGAATATAATGTTCAGCGACAGTCCCTGGCATCCGTTCTCGCGCACCTTGACACTAGACCATTGTCCCTCGACACGATTTTCACATGCCGCCGACAGAAGACATCGCAGGTGAAGGCGACAAAGGGACTACTTCAGTTTTTGAAAGAGACGGGATTGGACAAGCGGCTCTGACAGTGTTATCACGTACAATGCCAGATTGATAGACTCTACCGGACGATGTTTGTGTGCTGTGCTATGTGCTCTCTCTCTCTCTCCCCCTTCCCCATCTTTCATCGCACCCATCCCTCTCCCATGTGTAGGGTAGCAAGCCGGTTACGCTAAACTGGTTAACCTCCCTGCCTTTCCTTCTCTACTTTTTCCTTCCTTCCTTCCTCCTGACCGTCAGCACTGGCTGGTGGGGAGGGCCAGCACAGCAGCAATTACCAGCGAACTACCGGTCTAGGCGGCCCACCCACGAGTTGTACAAATATTCTGCAAATAAAGATGTTTTCAATCAATCAATCAATCCAGGCGCGCTGCTTGTGACGATAAAGAAAAAAAAACGGTGGTCTATCGTGCAAGTCGGATTCGTCGCTTCCGCTGCCGCTTTCGTCCATCGAAGGATGACGTTCGGATGCTCCTACGTAAGGATGTAAATTTTCAGCACGCGCGCGAGCTAAATTCCTTTGTTCCAGCTCGTTCAGGTCTTCGAGAGCTGACATCAGAAATCAGAAGCCCACGCTTGGCTACAGTAGCAGGAACGGCATATCAGGTGTGGTAGCGTCGTTTCGTTTTGGGTGCACTTAGTTTCGTTTTTAATCAAATACCAAAGCAGTTGAACAGGAAACCACAAAAACATGTTGCTATTATCGGAGAAATATTTTAACTCTTTGGGGAAAACAGAGGGAAAGCGGCAGATGGAAATTCAAGACGATGAGCAAAACGAGAACAAGGTGAAAGCGGGAGCCAACGTTTCGACAAGTGGAAACGAGAACAAGGTGAAATCGGGAGCCAACGTTTCGACAAGGGTACTTGTCGAAACAAGTGGACAAGTCCCCTTGTCGTGACGTTGTCTCCCGCTTTTACCTTGTTCTAGTTTTGCTCATCGTATTTAACACTTCGGAAAACATGAATCGCAGCAACATCGACTTGATAAACAAAATTATACTTTCTCACGCCTACGGCCGCACTTGTCGTCTGTCTCCCACTTGTTCCGGCTTATAATCGCTATCGCGCTCACCTATCACAGTCTTCGGCATGCTTCCAGTGAACGACTTTATCATCACTGCATATCGATAAATTCGGATAAAAAATGTTCCACGGCGTTTTCCGCATTACTAGTTCATGATTAGACGCTCTCGCTGGTAAGCTTGCCATTGCACGAAAAATGTGGGTTGCACGAAAATAGGTTGTCAGTTTCTCTAAGACAGCCAGCTGCTTTTTAATGTTTGGGCAATCTTTTGACAAAGCTGCATGGAACCCATGCCAATTCAAACATTTAAGAACTGTGGCTCTCCAATGAACCGCGAAGCGGGTTTCAGCGCAGCGAGAACACACTGCTGTATTCTGGCATACGCTTCTCACGTGACCCAGCTTCATGCAGTTGAGGCAATCTAGTGGCTTCGGTACGAAAGGTCGTACAGGATGCCGAAAGTGGCCCAGCTTTACTTATGAAGGTAGAGAGTCTCCCTTGAATACTAATTTCAAACAGCATGAGTTGCCCAGGCGGGTAACACTCGTGATGACTGCAGCTTCACTGGCTGGTTTTGCAGGCCGCCGGCAAACAAACCTGCGCTAATGCAGTGCTTTGTTTTCATATATAGTATCACCCGCCGTGGTTGCTCAGGGGCTATGGTGTTGGGCTATGGTCGCGGGATCGAATCCCGGCCACGGCGGCAGAATTTCGATGGGGAAGAAATGCGAAGACACCCGTGTGCTTAGATTTAGGTGCACGTTAAAGAACCCCAGGTGGTCGAAATTTCCGGAGTCCTCCACTACAGCGTGCCTCATAATAAGAAAGTGTTTTGGCACGTAAAAGCAGATAATTTCATTTTATTAATATATAGTATCTCTAGACGCACTCGCCACATGCCATCGACGAACAGACGAGGCTGCGCTACTCTGGCACCATCTCGAAGCCATCGGCGCCGCAGAGGGGCACAACGCTTTTCTTCTCGCGCTTTCACTACACCCTCCTCCTCCACTCTCCGCCTCATGCATTCACTGTAGCCTCATCCTCTGCTTTTTTCCTCGCGCTCTCTTCGCTTTTCATCTCCCGTCGTGCTCCACGTTCGCTCTTTCCTCCTTCGCTCTGCTCCATCGCTTGGTTACGCCGACGACGCCGAGACACACCGATACTCAACGTAGGAACGGACACTTAAGAGCTGCGCTCTAAGAAAGAAAAACAAGCTCTGGGCACGGACACACACATACACACCATGTGGAATACACACGCGCACGCAACATCAACATCACCGCTGCGAGCCTGTGAAGTCCTCCATCTGGCGTTACACGCCGAGAGGACACCGATGAAACTTCTTGAGGCAAAGAGCAACATCCAAGTGTTCATGCATTGTACTTTGTTTAGCGGGCGCAAGTTCGCCCAGTAGATGCACTAGTCCACGTATTGTATACTTATAGCTGTTCCGTTTGCCAGTATATGCTTGCCGTCAGCACCATGAGCAGGAGGGGATGTGGGGGTCAGTGAGTCAGTGAGACTCAGCTGTTCATGAGTCAATGACTGCTCTGAGAAGCTCCGCTGCAGTGTGCCGGTTCACACGATCCCGAAACCCGTCATGCAACCTCACGAATGCTTACCTTAGTAATCCTTAAGATTGTTTTTGATTTCTAACTTCACGTTAGTTGCATTAGTTGCGTTCCAAAAAGAAATGCACTGTTCTGATACTGTACAATGGCGTGGCATTGCCCACAGAAAGCAATAATAAAAGAAGTAGCGTTGTAATTTCATTTTCGTATAGATCACATAATGGTTTTGACTGGTCACGTTTAAATTAGCAGCAGAAAATATGGAATAGCTTTTGTGACTGAAAATGAAGGTCAAAAGTATTGTGAAATGAGCAAACGCCGCTTAATTGAACTCCGCCATCAAATGTAGACTGTGCAAGATTGTTTGCCAACTGCATGGATTCCCAGATTAACAGCCCCGCGATGTTGGTTGCCTTGATGCTCGCCTACTAGCTCCCGCGTACCCGAAGCGTACTGTAGAAGTCGAGGGTTGTGGCCTCGGAGTGTGGAGTCACACGGAAGGTCGTTCTCTATCCTACGATGCCGGTGCGTTGCGCAACAGGTAGCTGGCCTATGCTACCGGGGCGTCACACGGAGGCTAAGCGGGCCTTGAATAGGGTTGCTTCTCCCGTGAAGAGTACGAGGTCGAGAGAGTTGAGGAACGGAACAGGGGTTTTATTTGTATAGGAGAGGCAAATTTATTTACACAACAACAAGGGATACTCGTACTGGCCGGAGCACGGAACGCAGTACATCATTCTTGTAGCATGAGCTACAGGTCAAAACCAGACATCTTTCTAGCAGAGCACACAGCACACTAGCACTCTCTATCTACACCAAAGGTGTCCACTTTTAACCTTTCTGTCCTCCCTAGATCACTAGGCCAGGGAAATCTGTCGTCACACCATCGTCCAAACGGAGCGTTTGTAGTCGCTTGAGGGCGAGAGTGTGCACAATCACTCCGGCACCTTTGTCCACAAAACAGCATCGGAGAAATACCCCCGGGCGCACATGGCTCACTGTCCCAGAGAAAGAAGGGGATGCTCGTAGACACGTGTGTCACGCTTGACTCTATTTGAGCGTCTTGGCCCCTGGTATGGCCCAGCAATTAGCTGATAGTCTTTCGATCGGCTTTGGCTGCTAGCAGCGGCCGCAACGAAACGGCGTAGAATATACATTCCCAGGAGTTCCTTGGTCTTAGCGACGTGGCCGGTGACCTAGCGCCATCCATCATCCCCGTAGCCGTCAAACGTGTCTAGCGTTGGTGTCACCGTTGGTCTGTCCGAGGCGACGTATTGTACGCTTCATGAATCGATTCGTCGGAGAGGGCAGGAAAGGCTTGAAGGTCGCTTCCCCCGCTGGCCGTTCGTAGCTGTGCACACACCTTATGCCTCCATTCACGAACAAATACCCGCACAAACTTTCGCAGCTGTCACTATCGTCCTGTATGTCCTGTTTTCGCGGTATACATCTTTGGAGGAGTTGTTTCTGCTTTATTCATTTCACAACCTCGAGGACTACAAATTTTACCATATCATCCATTACCCAAACCGCCACTTAGAATTAGTTTGTGCTTGAGGATACGACCATTCATACAACAGGAACCTTTACGACGAACACAGAAGAATGATGCCCAAGGTTTGACATTGTCCGACCGCGTACAGATGAATGAAGAGAACACACTCAAAAAGGCAACACAAATAGTTGTGGCAAAAATAGTGTTTTCTGTCCTATATCACTAGTCAGTCAAGAGCCAAGGGAAGCGTTCGTCTCCACAGGCCTCTCCCCCTTAATCTTGTAATACGGTGGTTACTGCGCTATGAACACACGGACAACACGTGCAGTCCTGTCCATTTCTACTTCTGTTGTCCGTCTGTTTATAGCGCAGTAACCCCGTATTACAAGATGAACTTCCACTAACTAGCCCAACTTGCCGCTCTCCCCCTTAAATTCACCCCTTAGGCCATGAGACATCTCGCAGAGGTACTCGACTCTCTCACGAAAACCAAATGAGTGACGGTAATAACAAGTACTCTGCTGTCCACAGATGAAGGTCCTGCTCAAAAAGTTTGGAGAGTCTTTGAAAGAATTGGAAAGGACATCTTGAATGTTACACTACTCCAGGCCTTTCAAGTGAAGCCAACAGGCAATGAATGTATGGAGACGTTTTCCTTCGCTTTACTGTCTGTTCTCTTCATGGGGTTGTTACTAAACATCATGCCCCTGCATTTCCCCCATTGTTCTCGATTAAGACATTTTAAAATGTCTCCGGCAAGGCGATGGCTGATATTCTTCAAACAACGAAGAGATTAACTGCCCAACATTTGATGGTAAGAACGCGAGCTAGTTGTTCGTCTTTGAAGTATGCATAATATACCCTGCAGAGGGCCTGCGTCGAAGTGCTTCAACGTAACCTCGGAACACTTACAAGCAAGCGTATACGGCGGAGTGTGAATTCCGCCACAAATAGGCTTACATAAGCTGTCTAGCTGAATGCACCAACCTTACATACTTGTTCTTCTCAACGCAACCCATTCATCGCGACAGCATAAGTCTCGAACGAACAAACGAACTGGACCAGCTTACCAGCTGTGAGCAAGCTTTCCATGTCGGTGGCTGTGCACGTAGACGGGGCACAGAGCGCTGCACGCAGGCCCAGCTGGTACGGGTTCTCTTGGAGGCTCTCGAACTCCTCAAAGCTTCCTATGCGCTTTTTCATCTCCGGCGTATTCTCGAAGACGCGCCTGATGAGCTTTCTCAAGAATGGGTTCCCTTGTGCCTTCAGGAAGACGCTGCAGAAAGAGCCCCGAAACGCCACTAGGCTGCTGTTAGCTCCCTCCGGCACTGCGATTCCCAGGCACTCATCATAGCGGCCGAGGCTGCCACTGTTCATCTCAAGTACTCCGGCCGGAATGCCCACCGACTCGACAACTGCGAAACAGGAAAGAAAAACAAAGGATACCAAAGTGTCGTAATTTAGTTGTGGCACAACATACTGCGTACACATAGTTTACCGCAAAATCATGGCTTATATTTTCCGTCTCTGAACAAGTGTTTAGACATGTAGCCATGCGTATACGGGGATATAAATCGCCACATGGTGAAGAAACGGCGCAAACACCATACCACGGCTAAAAAGGCACAGCACAGAGCAGTTACTACCAATTGACGCTTCTTGCTGAAAGCACAACATATACCAGCCAACACGCAATGCAAAACTTATATCAAGAGGGCGGGAAAACGAAAGATTTCTTCACCATGTTTTTTTCACAATGTGGTCAGACACTAGTTTACGTGCGCGCCCTGCTACAATTTATAAAGCTCTATATGGTCGGAGTTCCCAGCCGGCATCTACACCGTGTAAGGAGTCGTTTGTGTGGCGTCGTTTTACCACCATCTCAGTTCACAATGTCAGATTCCTACAGCAGTGGTTGACTACAATCAACGAGATAAAGCTATTAAGGAAGCAGTAGAGGTAGAGGAACAGATGAGAGGAAAGGTGGGCAGGTAAACCATGCTGCTTATGATGTGCTCCCGTACAGTGGGCCATAAGGAAAGGGAAACAAAAACAAAGCAAGAAGGAAGAGTGCCATAAACTTACCAGCTTGTTCATACGCAAGGCAGCGCTTTTACTGTGCAGTCAAGAATTGTAGCGCTGATCAGTCACCGTTACGAACCGCAGAAGACCTCTAGTATAGCCTTCTAAGAGCATGAGGTTAGTGACAAGAGACCCATAATTGTTTATTATTTTACCATAAAATTCACTGCATCACCCATTGAAACCAGCACAAATAAATTTAGAGGATAATGCAACAATAGTGCTGTGACAAAGCAAAGACGAGAAGAAAGATGAATGTTGGGCGTTGGTAGCAGACCATAATGGCTATTTTTCTCGACGACCGTCCTCACCTAGCACCTGCACATAAACGCCTCTCATCCGTAACATTTTGCTTTGGTGGAGGTGCTTGGTATTGATCAGCGTATGCCTCTGGCTGACTTCAATATGTTACCATCTGACGGTCAATATGCGGGCAAAATTAGGAAAGTGTGGAGTAGTTAAGATGCGCTTTGTGGAAAATTGTCAAAATTATGTTACTCCGCTTTGGAAGTTTATGGGGAATTCATCAACGTATCTTTTCTTTAAATATGGCTCATATCCCGTTGAAACTTAGTCGGAATAAAGCGTATTATTAGGAGGAGCCTGATTAGGAAATTTCAAGCTTGTGCCATGTTGGGGAGCGCTCTAGGAAATTTTCAAAATGCCGTCGTGACTATATAGCCCATTTTTTGGAGCGTTGAATTAAATATTTTATGATTTATTTGCGTTAGCAAACTGTTCCACATATGTTGTTAAAGCTTTGAAAGCGCGTAGCTTAGACCCCCTATATACGCTTAGAAACAAATGTCTAAAGTATTCTTCTCAGTTCAGAAGTGTTGGAGCATTACCTGAAAGCGATAACGCGTTCGACAAATCAAATAACGACGCGAGAGGTGCAAGTTTGGTCCTGCGAGCGAAAAGTAGTCGGGAAAATG
The DNA here is from genome assembly GCF_050947875.1 of Dermacentor variabilis. Lineage (NCBI taxonomy): Eukaryota > Metazoa > Arthropoda > Arachnida > Ixodida > Ixodidae > Dermacentor > Dermacentor variabilis. The sequence goes on from NC_134568.1 coordinate 8,797,553, forward strand.
CAAAAATGCTGCGAAAGGTTTCGCAGGAACAGAAAACACTTTATTTTTATTGTTTCTTTAATCCTCACACCGCCCGGGCGGCACGTCCTCTTCATTGGAATTTAGGTTGTGATTCTGCAAGGTCCCAATATAGTTCCCTTCCACAGTTCGTTGCGGTAATTTTATGAATAAGTCAAGAAAAAAATTGCATATCCTTGGCACTGTGGAAATCGGTGTAATTGAAGTTTTCGCGAGCCGGTGAAAAGGCCTTTGTCCATAAGACGGCTTTTGGCGACGAGCCCATCCCAAAACCAGCCCGTCAAATTGAATTCGCATGACCAGATGGATTGCCGATTAAGCCAGCATGATGAGCATATCGTATCTCAGTGCCGACAAATCACGCCATACACGAAAACAATGCAGGCGAGCTGCTAGCGGCGTGATCCGTTGCAGCAATGCCACGACATGTACGGTCGTATGGGGACTGAATCGGTGATCCGTCTCATGGTGTGAATCCAGCTTAATCGTTATGAGCCGCGGTGGCGTATATCTTGCAGACCAAAGGTGAGTTTTATTCCGAGGCGATCTTTTGGAACGATCTCTTCCGGTGATACTATATCACCTCCTCGAGCTTTCGCGTCGTGCACACTACCTGCCCCCGTCAAAGCAGACGGCCAAAAACGTTGTTGGCGTTGTGCGAAGTTGACACGTGAGCTTGGCACAGCCATGGAGACACAGCGCCAGACTTGCTGTCAGCTGGAATCGCGTGACGCGCTTGTTGCGAACGAGAACGCGCGCCAGCTGACGTCACCACTGATGCGAGGGCATCCGCACGATTAGAACGGCGAGGCGCACCCGCACGGCGGCAGGAACTCCACATACTACGAGTGCAATTGGTCAGTGGCGCTGTTCGTGATGAGCGGAACCATCTGGTAGTGTTTCGGCGTCAACTGGCTGAACTCTTCACTACAATACCATGCAGTTGGCACCGTGCCGCGGTGCGCAGGCTTGCGCAAACAGCCGCTGTCTCGCGAAACAAGTAGCCCTAAACTAGCAAACAAAATAGAAGAATGCAGTTTTTGCTAGTTTTATTAAAGAGCTTCTATTAAAGAACTCTTTGCGTGGAAGGAAGGCGTGCCAAAATTATAAAGGGCGCTTGCTATCCTGTCATTTCTGTGAAAACCTTGCATTTAAAGCAACAATTTGCAAGATCATATATGAAAACCTAGCATTGAAAGCTGTGATGAGATGAGCAGTGTATTCTGGTCATTACAATCATTAAAAATTGTCCACAAACCATCGACGAACGTGTGCAAACAGACTGAACGCACATTTTCTGTTGAAGTATCCGACCAACAATGGAAAGGGCAGAAAGAGTCAAATAGTTATCGGCAAGCCCCAGGCAACTCTAGGGCTTGTAAAGTTTTAGGACGACCGACTCTACAGCCGCGTTTATCGTAGATACGCGCTTACATGGTACCACGATGGACGCAGATCTCCATCCGCGGACTGGCGTTCGAACAGGTTATTTCCGCCGTCTTGTACACGTGTCGCCATCTAGTCAATTTCCGACTAACCATACAGCTGACCCCTTCTTCAATTGACTTCTGTGACCAAGAAAATCGTCACGCAGCCAAAACAACAACGACATTCCTGACATTAACGTAGCGTGTATTCTAGTAAACTTTAATTGAAGGCGCCGAGAACTACAACGAGACCACAAATTCGAAACAGCTCGCCTGCGTCCGTGGCCGCCACCCTTGGCGTCTGTGCTTGGGCGCGCCGCCCTTCAGAAAGATTCGCAGTGTCGGCGCTGGCGTCGGCTCGTCCCTCTCCTGGGCGAGATCGTTCGTTTCATAGAGGACCCAAAGGGGAGAATCGCGGCATTCAACTAAACACAAGCTGAGATATTCGAACATTACAACACCGCACTTCCCTCTTGCGCGCTCAAGGACCGAGTTTTCAATGTTGCTGCTGATGTCGTCACAAGAAAACGAATGACTGACGAGCATTTTGAAAAGCAATTATTGCGATGATAAGCAATGTGTGATGCGCTGCAGAGGACACCACGAAAGTACCAGGTCAGCTCGTTCGATTAACTGTATCCGTGAAGTGTTAATAAATGTTCGGCGCAATGTAACGTAGAAGTAATCGACTATTGTTGCGTAACCCGTCAATTACATTCGTCGGGCAATAACTGTAACTGCAGTCACACGCTAAATTGAATGACGTAATTATAATTTCTTACTTTTTTCTCTGTAACGTGCACAAATCTGTTTCTGCAAGACTTATTGAAGTCTGTAGTGAGAAAGACATACGTGAGTGGCGACTGCTGCGAATGGTTCTGACGCAGCAGAGTCGCGGTTGCCGCGCGAGGCACATCTTGCATAGCAAATGCATGGATGTAGCTAATTTTTTTTCTGAATTGTTTCTAGTCAGTATATGAGGCAGTCTCGCGTTTAGGCGACTACGAATACGTTTTTCTGACTTAGACGAAGCATTTTGGTGTTTGGGAAATCTCACCGTATCTGCACCCCATTGTACCACCAGCATAAATTCAAAGGCAAACAGAAAATAACTGATCAGAACACCAACGTCGCGGGTACTAATTGCATGAGAACGTGGCCTGTGATGACTCTGTAGCCGCTCTCTTTGTCCAGCGTAGGTCCCAATTGTACGTGTAAAGCATGTCAACTATACATTCATACAAGCCTGGAAGCGAAGCAATGCGTTCGACTTTTTGACTTCTTCCCGTTGGAACTTATCCTGATAGTACGGTGTTATGCACAATTACACTTTGCTGAAGCAAGAGTTATCAAACTCCGTGCGTTAATTCTCACAGGAACTAGTGAGCCTTTGCGCAAAAGCCCCGACTCCCCAGCAGCAGAATCATTCGCAACAATATACACTTGCATCGGACACGCCCTCGGTTCTCATCTGCTTGCACAAAATGCCCTTTATGTTTTTGCATTCACATAATTGCGGATGTTAAATTTATGGCCTCATGGGACATACGATTCTTCTCTTAAGCTTTGTTTACACGTACACCTTCGTTTATACACGCATAAGCGATCTTAAATAAGCGTGGCGCAAATCCCCGGGAATAGTAAAAAGGTTGTGGGAGATAACTTAAAAGCAGCCATGCTGGTATTGTTCAACTTCCTTCACATTGAGTGGCGCTATTCTCAGATGTGTGTATACAAGTGCGTGTTTATAATCAATATCCACAAAAGAAAATGCGCATCGTATGGCCGGCTCGTCCACACCGTCACACTGTATGCGCAATGGTATTACAGCGCTAACGTGCTGCGTACACATTGTTAAGAAGTACTCGTATATTAACCAGGCAATCTCTGTGGGATGTATTAGTTACCACCGGTGAAGACAACTTGCATGGTTCGTGGGCCACAAAATTCTGGACAACTAATGATAGTAAATCATTTCCTACAACTGCTACAATACCCAGGTCGTATTTTTTCCCCAGTGTTCCGCGTAGCTCCATTTATGTTCAAGTGCCCTTTTGCACAGTTGCTATTGCGGTTACTGTAGTTCCTTTGGCTCTGAAATTATTACTTTTATTGAAGTTGGCATGAGCAGTGTTATACGGCTTGCTTATGATGCGGCAATGAAATCGCAATCATATTACAGTGCTAGAAGTCCACAGAGGGTCTACTTCAATTCAAGCCTAAGCATCAACATGCACAACAAGACATTTTTCTGGTCTACTTCAAACATCGGGCAAAGAAATGTCTCTATAAATATTGTGTGTACCTCACGCTCAAAGGCCGAAGGACTCTCTATAGTAGAATAACCATTTGTGTAGTATTGCTGTATATTCGCACTTTACAGCATCACTGGTTAGGAGGAGTTTCAACACTGTATGCTTGCCGAAACATGCATACGTGCACGCTGTTGCAACTACACAGGGCAATTTCTGAATTCCTGCACGTTCCTGTGCGCGTCTTAAATTGCGGCTCGCGCAATTAGAAGTAGTCATCTATTAGCAGACGTCACAGAGAGGCGCTCGGTGCAGGAGTCCTGAGAGTGAGCGGCGCGGAGAGCACGTGACGTGAGGGGCACGGACGGTGCGCCATTTGACACCCTGCAACAGCTAGGTCTTTGGATTCAGCGGAGCCGCAGGGAGATATAGCTGACGCCATCTTGTATGTATCATTCTCAAAGAGGTTCTTTGTTTCTTTGTTTTTTTCATCGCGATTCCCGTTATGTTAACCAAGCAAACAAAGGTCAGCGCTACAGTGGGATGGCCCATTCTCTCGCGCTCTGTCCTGTGATACGTGTCACAATTTTGCTGTGTAGTGATGCAAACTCTTTTTTTTAACTTGCTTTGCATTCTTTCCTGACCTCCAACGACGTCACAACTTATTCTAGCCAGTGCGCACCTTCGCGCAAATCAGTCAAGCACGAAGTCGTTAGTCGTTGACGACGTCACCTCGAGCTTAAAGGGACACTAAAGGCAAATACTAAGTCGACGTGGACTGCTTAAATACCATTCCAGAAACCTCGCAACGCTTGTTTCGTACGACGAAAAGACTTAGTTTAGAAAAAATTGGATCTGAAGAATCCGAGCACCTTTTTTGAAATCCAAATCTCCCGCCACTCAACCGGGGGAGTATTGGCGTTGCATACGCCATCACCACCCTTTGCTGCCGCCGCCCCACAGACGGCGCCCGACAGACGGCAGTACCGAGCCAAAACGGAGCGGTCGATTCGCCGATGAAGCTGCTTTTTGGTCAAGTTGCGTAGACCGTTCGGGCATCCCGCGACATCACATGGAAGTAGAATTCTCTGCAACTTGCAGATTGCGCGATTTTCGCGAGCCAGCAAAACCAGCGCAGCACTCCGCAATAACGAAACTACAGAAACGTGAATGCGTGGGCGGCGCGAAGTCGAGCGAAAACGAAAGCTTTCGACCACCCAGGTGGTTTCAAGGGTAATTTCAATGACTTCTTTTTTCATGAAATGAAATAGAACTAGAGAAGTAGCATTTTATTTCATCTTATAATAGGACGAAATCATGTTTCTTGTAACGAGTGGTTCACTACTATTGACAGAAATTAACTGAGGAGTGCTTTCGTCATCGGACAAGTGCTTGAATGTCCCGGGGAAGTGTCTAATCACGTCCTGCATTTACCTGAATTTCTCGATTGTTAACGCTTTGTTCGCGATAATATTGATGCCTTAGAGATTATGAAGCTCTAGTCTATCGCTTTATCTTAACTTATTATTTACCTTTAGTGGCCCTTCAAAATTCCGCATCCCACCCGCAACAAATTCAACGCATACTGCGACTTACATTTCAGCGCCCATATCTCGTAGCGCGCCAGGCCCTTGTACAGAACTAATAGGCTGGATATGCACGCTGGGGAGACTGTTCCTTGAGCCATCACTTCTTGTGCGATAGGCATGGCCAAGCGCATGGCACTTCGCATCAGCTGTGCCCACTGGTCCTCCAAGTTCACAGCAGGCTGCCTCATGGCTGCCTTGTCGACTGCTAAAACAGTGGGCTGCACCAGCAAAAATATTAAACGTCACAGTAAGAAAATGTCAAGAAGAGACGGCGAATGGCAAAGAACAAGCTTCATACACAGTTTGTTCTATTTTTTTCACTCTGTTTTTGTGCGACTGTAGTGGGAGAGAGCCCTACAAGAATTAGAAGAGTCGCTTGAACGATGCAATCGCACCAACCCGTTCTGCTTAGTGTGCTTCTATGATTCAGTTTATCCAAGATATTGAATTCTTATTTAATCTCGTGATGTGCAGTGGCTCTGGACGCCTGCGTTTACGTCCTGCATTGACGCTTGTAGCAAACTCCAAAGAGGTTTATTAAAAACATCTGCGCTCTTACAACACACATGTATCGTCATTGTCAACAAGAACGATACTCAGCTGGATGCGTGTGCTCATTTTTTATGTGTAAATTGTCGCTAGGCTCCTAACGCTCCTAGCAACAGTTTGTGCTTATAGAAAATGAGCACGCGCATTTTCCTATATCACTGACGTTGAAGAAAGAATTTACGGCACGTTTTTGTCCCCGAAGTTCTCTGAGAACCTCTCATCGTACTCTCGAGCTGTCTCGCGTTTATTCATTTTTTATTTAACTCATTTTAACGCTAAGCAGTACCGCTTACTCTGCACGTCAGACGCGTCGCATATCAACAACTTATAAAAAATCGAGCGCGCGCATCTTATAGCTGCATACGAATAAAATAAATAAGTTACGGGACGCGTTCCACCGCTTCACGGAACACATCACAAACGCTTCTACCAACGAGATAGATACGTGTCTTACGGGATATGAAAGGGACGCTCTGTGGTTCACTGATTTCATGAAAGAGTCGTTCGGGGCGGAAAGGCCCTCAAATGACTATGTGCCTCCAAGCTGAAGCGGAGGAGTAAAACGAGTAACGCGTTTGTGACAGGGCTGTCCAACTTACAAGTTTCAAAGTATGCCAGCTAGTTCTCCCTGCACAAACCTGTCTGGTGACATCGCCAGCTGTGAATAAGAACGGAAATACTGTTACGGTGATGTGAAGGAAAAAGTTGGATTGGACAAGAGGAACACGAAGTCTGCAAGTTGCCTGAACGCCATTAACCTCAGTTGTAAATATACATTATTTTACACTCGTGGGCCTGCTTTCTTCCTGCAACATTTTGGTGGAAGGTGCGGGGTACAATCACGGAACTTCGCAGCGGACGTCATCTACCTGCCGCCACAATGGCAAATCAACCGACACAAGCGACAACGCCTCAGCAGCCCGTGCCAACGGTCATCCTCACTCATCTGCGGGTCCCAGGGACATCTTGTGGCACGGACAACGCCGACGTCGAGGACTGGCTTACGATGTATTTCTGCTTAAGATTCGTTACTGCAGAAAAGTAGCTAATTCACAGCGCTGCCAAAAAACACTTTCTTTGAACGACTAAACGCATTAAACATTGCCATACATGAACTTGTAGCTTATTGGTGTGGCGCTTTTCATAAAAAAAAGGGTTGTGCTGTTAGATATAAGATTATTCGCGTTTTCTTTTGTCAAATTAACAAAAAAGTACACTTGAAATATAAGCAAAGGGATATCAGTGACTGTACTTAACCAGACTGGCTAAGTACAGTCACTGATATCCCTTTGCTTATATTTCAAGTGTACTTTTTTGTTAATTTGACAAAAGAAAACGCGAATAATCTTATATCTAACAGCACAACCCTTTTTTTTATGAAAAGCGCCACACCAATAAGCTACAAGTTCATGTATGGCAATGTTTAATGCGTTTAGTCGTTCAAAGAAAAAGTGTTTTCTGGCAGCGCTGTGAATTAGCTACTTTTCTGCAGTAACGAATCTTAAGCAGAAATACTATACGAGCGAGTGTGCGACAACAACAGGTGGGATCCAACAATGATGCTAGCAAACGTGATATTTTATCTAAGAGGAACTGCGAAGCAATGGTAGGACACACACGAAGCTGAACTAACGAGCTGGGATCTCTGCAAAGAAAAAATGCGAGACCTGTTTGGCAGACATGTCGGTCGTCAGCTGGCAGCGAAAAAAGAACCTGCGTGCCGCGCTCAGATGTCCACAGAATTCTATGTCATGTACATGCAGGATGTGCTGGCCCTCTGTCGCAAGGCTGATGGCAACATGACCGAGGCAGACAAGATTGGTCACATACTGAAAGGTATTGCAGACGATACCTTCAATCTCCTGATGTGCAAGGATTGTGCCACTGTGGATGCAATTATAAAGGAGTGCCAGCGCTTCGAACAAGCGAAGGGCCACCGCGTCGCTCAAGCTTTCCACCGATTGCCCAATACCGCTGCGACATCTTCTTGCGAAGACTCGCCGCGGTTCGTTCAGCCCGCAGGACCGGAAGATATCACGCGCATCGTTCGCCGTGAGCTTGAGGCCATGGCTCCGGCTCCAGTTCGTCCCGACTGTCGGGAAAGCGTGCCCGCTATCTCCCTTATACAAGCGGTCGTTCGGGACGAAATGGCAAGTTTGGACATTCGATCTCTCTGCTCGGTCCGCCATACAAACACCTACCAGATTTCTCCAGCCGCTCGCTCCCAAACGCAAAGCTTTCCGCCACCCCGTCGCAACCCAGCTGACTGGCGCACAGCGGATGATAAACCCATCTGCTTTAATTGTTCCGGTATTGGACACATCGCCCGTCATTGCCGCAACCACTGGTCGTCGCCTCCTCGGTGGTCGTCTCCGAGTTACTACCGCCAAGTACCAGACAATCGTAATTTCTCGCCTTATACACCGACTAGGAACATCAACGCCGACAGTGCTCCACCAAGATCCAGCCGCTCCCCGTCTCCGCAAGGTCGTAGGTCCCGTTCGCCTCTCGTTCACCGCTCTTCGTCCCCTTCTGCAACCGGTCGCTTCGCTTCGGGAAACTAGGCGCTGCAGCTCCCGGAGTTGAAGCTGCAACTCCCACCCGGCCCACAAATCCTCTGTTGACCATGCCCACATGTGGAAACCTACTCGAAATTGAAGTTGATGGCGTTCCTGTTAGATCTCCCATTGATACAGGAGCGCAGCTTTCAGTTATGAGCGCAGCTCTCCGCCGAAGGCTCAAAAACGTTCTGACACCTGCCATACCGGGCACTGTGCGAGTCGCCGATGGGAGTACTTCACCTGTCCTTGGAATGTGCACAGTACGTGTGACCATTGAAGGCCATTATACCGTTGTTCTATTTATCGCCCTTGAACACTGTCCGCACGACCTAATTCTCGGCCTCGACTTCCTTTCGAAACACTCTGCTCAAATTGACTGCTCCGCAGGTGTTGTACAGTTGGATCTACCGCTACCTGCCGACGCAACAACTTGTGCTTCACACCGCTTATGTTCTGCTGAGTTTGCAAGGCTGTCTCCACAGGCGGCTACAAATGTCCTCCTGATGCCCTGTCCTCCCGTAACTGATGGCGAGTACGTCGTCTCGCCGCTTGCTGACGTGGTTTTGTCGCGCAATATTGCCCTGCCGAGCACCTTAATCCGGATCCGCGAAAACTGCGCTCGCGTGCCCATCCTCAATTTTGGATTTTCGTCGCATGTGCTGCCACACGGTATCGCCATAGCGCATATCACTCCTTTGGAAGCATTTGAGGTTTTTTCTTTGACCTCTGAATCTTTCCTCAGTACCAACGGACCTTTGTCACCCACTCCTCGTACTCTACGCCTGCGGACGATGTTTCTAAGATGATCGTCCCTGACCTTCCTTCCGAGCAAACAACAGCTCTTCGTCACCTCCTGTCATCTTATCGGGGCATCTTTGATTTGGACGACCGTCCACTTGGCCAGACATTTGTTGTCACGCATCGGATCAACACCGGTGACGCCAGCCCCATTCATAGGCGGCGATATCGTGTCTCCGCAACAGAATGGGCCATCATACAGAAAGAGGTAGACAGGATGACGGACAAGGACATCATTGAACCTTCCAGTAGCCCGTGAGCATCACCGGTTGTCTTAGTAAAGGAAAAAGACAACTCGTGGCGCTTCTGCGTTGACTACCGTCACCTCAACAGGATAACAAAGAAGGATGTTTATCATTGATACGTATTGATGACGCTCTTGACTGCCTTCACGGATCCCAATAATCAATTGACCTCCACTCCGGCTATTGGCAGATTAGCGTCGATGAGATGGTCCGTGAGAAAACTGCCTTCGTCACACCGGACGGTTTGTACCAATTTAAAGTCATGCCCTTTGGATTATGCAATGCGCCAGCTACATTCGAGCGCATGATGGACTCTCTCTTGCGCGGCTTGAAGTGGTCTACATGCCTCTGTTACTTCTACGATGGGATTGTGTTTTCGCCGAACTTTGAGAGCCATCTGCGGCGCCTCACAACCATACTCTCCGTGTTTCGCAGGGCTGGCCTTCAGCTAAACTCCTCCAAGTGCCATTTCGGTCGCCGTGAAATTATCATGCTCGGCCATCTCGTCAACGCCGCCGGAATGCAACGTTATCCACAGAAAGTTCACGCCGTGCGAAATTTTCCTGTAACTTGTTCAACAAACGATGTCCGTAGTTTTCTGGGCTTATGCTCTTATTTCCGACGATTTGTGAAAAATTTTGCCGACATCGCTTACCCTCTCACTGACCTTCTTAAGAAAAACGTCTCTTTCTCTTGGGGACCACTGCAGGAGAAAGCGTTCTCTACCCTGATTGAGCGGCTTACAACTTTCCCAATTCTGTCACACTTTGACCCTGCTGCGCCCACTGAAGTACGAACTGACGCGAGTGGTCATGGCATCGGCGCTGTCCTCGCTCAGCGTCAACAGGGCCAAGACCGTGTCATCGCTTACGCTAGCCGCCTTCTTTCCACGCCCGAGCGAAATTATTCCATTACTGAGAGAGAATGTCTCGCGCTGGTATGGGCGGTCGCGAAATTTCCGCCGTACCTTTGCGCTCGGAGCTTCTGCGTCGTAACCGATCATGACGCCCTCTGCTGTGTCTCCTCTTTGAAGGACCCAACTGGACGACTTGCACGTTGAGCCTTGCGTCTACAAGAATATACATTTTCTATTATGTATAAGTCAGGGCGCCTGCATAAAGACGCTGACTGCCTGTCCCGCAATCCCGTGGATCAACCGGACGATACCGATGCAGACTCGGACATCAGTGTTCTATCCCTCTCCGGCTTCCTCCATATTGGCGACGAGCAGCGCAAAGATCATGTTCTTCGAACACTTATGGAACGCCTAAGCTCCTCGCCCAATGACCCGTCCCTCCGTATGTTCACTTTGCGCGATGGAACTTTATACCGTCGTAGCGTTCGTCCTCACGGCCCGGAGCTGCTCCTAGTCGTTCCCAAGCACCTTCGACTAGCCGTGCTCCAGCAACTTCACGACGCTCCTACTGCTGGACATCTGGGCATCACTCGTACATACGACCGCCTGCGGCGACGCTTCTTCTGACCCGGCATTTATCGCTCTGTGCGCCGTTATGTCGCTTCTTGCGACCTGTGTCAGCGCCGGAAGACGCCTGCTATGCCTCCCGCTGGTTTGCTGCAACCAATTGATATCCCTACAGAGCACTTCTTCCGCGTGGGCCTAGACCTTCTTGTCCCCTTTCCGATTTCCAAAAGGAAACAAATGGATTGCTGTAGCAACCGATTATGCCACGAGATATGCCATCGCACGAGCGCTACCAACCAGCTGCGCTACAGATGTCACCGACTTCTTACTATACGACGTCATCCTGCACCACGGCGCCCCTCACTAGTTGCTGACGGATCGCGGCCACTACTTTCTATCGGAGGTCGTCGACGATCTGCTCCGCTCCTGTTCTGCAGAACACCAGATTGCTACCGCGTCCCACCCCCAAACGAACGGCCTCACCGAGCGACTCAACCGCACGCTAACTGAAATGCTGGCCATGTACGTTTCCGACGATCACTGCTACTGGGACGTCGCTTTACCATACATCACTTTCGCATACAACTCGTCCCGTCACGACACTGCCGGATTTTCACCATTTTACCTTTTGTATGGCCGCGGCCCTACCTTGCCCTTTGACACGTTGCTACCTTCCGCAGCACAATCACCCAGCACTGGTTACGCTCGCGATGCTATTGACTTAGCCGCCCAGGCCCTAGAAGTTGCCCGTCATCGTCTCACAGTCTCGCAAGCTTCTGAAAAGCGACGCTACCACCTTAGGCACCGAGACTCCCACTTTTCTCAATTTTTTCCGTGTTTGTCTCCTCTTCTTTCTAGTCCTGTCGTCTAGCGCTGTTTGAATATTATTGTTCCCATTTTTCACCTGGTTCCCTTGTCCATCTCCGGACGCCTTCACGTCGCGTCGGCTTGTCGGAAAAACTACTTTCCCGTTATTCTGGTCCGTAGCAGATCTTACGCCAACTGTCCGACGTGACATACGAGATCGCCCCAGTTGGTCAGCCTTCAGTGCCTCCCAACGTCACTAGCGATATTGTTCACGTCGCCAGGCTGAAGCCCTATGTCCCCCCATTAAGTGAGGCTCTATAACTTGCACCGGGACGGAGCTACTCCGCCGAGAGGGTGACGTTACGGTGAATTGAAGGAAGAAGTTGGATTAGACTAGAGGAAGACGAAGTCTGCCAGTTGCCTGAACGCCATTAACCTCAGTTGTAAATATACATTATTTTACTTCGTCGGCCTGCTTTCTTCCTGCAACAATATCAACTAGGCCCGATCGAAGAGGTATCAGGAGAAATTCAGGAGGAAAAATCAAACAAGCAGGTATACGGACATTCAATCGAAACTATATTTGCATTACTGTATGTCATGATATGTTGGTGGACTCTTACAAAGATATATATCTTACAAATTTTTCAACCCAAGGTTGGTTCTTCAGCGGCTATTTCCATTAATCTAAGCGTAAATATATGCAAATACAAACAAAAAGCAACATTCATATTGGTAGTACAGAAGCCCAAAGCGATTGCAGCGGGTCAACTGGAAAAAGCGAAGGTGTACATGGATTGTAAAGAATCAAGTGATACTGAAATGAAGAGCTGCAGCGATGAGAATATCTCAAGTATATAGAAACGCGTTCAAGCACCGCGTCTGATTACTTGCTGCGCGAGTTTTAGTTGACGAAAGATTGCTGCTCTTAGCCGTTTTCCGCTAGGCGGATGGTGTCCAGTCGGTTGGCACACGGTAGAACTCTCCATGAAGAGCATCACACAAGCGTAAGTGCACGAAATAGATCATTAAGTTAAACGCCCAACTAGTGAATGAAATGCAAACGCGGTGTCAGCAGGAGCACCGATGCCGAGCGATCACCGCGACCTTGCACAACAGGAATTCTGCGTTGTGTGCGTTCTTATTTTTTAAGAAACTTATAAGAATCACAACACCTGTCAGCCTTCAACGCTTAACACGAACTGTACAATGACTCCAAGGGAGCATGGCACCCTGTCCAGAGTAGACGGGTTCATCGCAGACGTTTGTAAGCAGCCAACGCTGCTAGATTTCTAAGCTGCCTAACTACCACGCAGCGGCTAACCCTTTCCTGTTGCCTTCGGCACCCAACGCGAAACTGGGAAACCGTTAGCGGACGTAAGTGTATTAAGTGCAAATTGCGCTTCTACAATTGAATTTGCATTTAAGGACAGAGTTGCATGAGTTGCAGCCATACATAGTTGCAGCTCTTTCCGCAATGCTTATATACGTCATACAGAGATTTATGCAGTTATAGTAGGTGAAACAATGTACGGGGACATGAAATAATCAATTACTGGAAAGTAAGTTTTTCAAGTCCTTGTGCTAAACTACGAGCACCATGTATCTGTATGTAAGATATAGAAACGGCGGAAGTAAAAATTTTTCCTATGCACTATAAATATGCACGTGGCAGCTTCAATGTGTTATCATTGAAGCAGCTTTCACAAACTATTTGATTCCGTGTTCCTCAGGGAGGTGGCGAAGTGGCACAAGAACACAGAATAAATTAGGGATGAACATGTGCTTCACGTTCTAAACAGACAGCCACCGACCGGGGCTACTAGTAACCTAAAGCAACCTTTGAAAGAGGGAGAGAGCATGAGACATAAAAAGAGAAAGGTAATGTTTCCAGTCATTTTAATGCCTTTTGCTGGTGCTTCAGGAGACACCATATTGCGTTGTCCGCGCGCTCCAAACTGGCCGCAAAGGCTTCCCTAACATTTACTGACGATGTGATGCTGTCGTACAGAAGACGACTAGGCTATGATAACTTGGATATCTTCCCACAATTGTCCTTGGTACTTCACAGCTTGGGTCGATTAATCTTTTTTTTATTAACAATTAATCATTCATCATTTTAGCCTTTAGACGAAGTATTGCTTTCGAAGCATTGTTTTTCATCGAATAATTGAAATTTTTGCCGGTCACCATTAAGAAGATTGAAACACAGTTATCTATTTTCGTAGGACCCTATATATTCTTTGAGAGGTGGAACCATGTTTGATATGCGAGTGTATAAGCGTTTGATAAACGATAAAATTTAACATGAATTGAATTATGGAGTTTTACGTGCCAAAACCCCCATTTTATTATGAGGCACGCCATAGTGGGGGACTCCGGATTAATTTTGACCACCAGGCGACTTCTAACGGGCGTTCTTCTATTTCGACCCCACGAAATGCTAATGTTGGAAAAGTAGCCGCCGCGGCGGGGATTCGAACCCGCGACTACGTGCCCAGCAGGGCATCACTATAGCCGCCATAAGCCACGCGGCGGGTAATCTTTAACTTGTTAAAGACTAAATAGAGTTACCCGCCGTGGTTGCTCAGTGGCTATGGTGTTGGGCTGCTGAGCACGAGGTCGCGGGGTCGAATCCTGGCCACTGCGGCCGGATTTCGATGGAGGCGAAATGCGGCCGTATTTCAGAAAAATGGCAAAATTGAAAGGTATAGTCCAACTAAAGTGTGCAAGAAAACGCACTGTACACGGGGAACGTAAAACTACTGATCTAAGATTTTCAACCAGGTGCTTTTTCCTACCGAGTGGAGAAACGTCAACTGACTAGGATATCTGGGCAAAAGCGACGCCTTCTTTGGATGGCCACACAACCAGCATGCGAGAATAGATGATCGGGCGCTTTGGATTTGCTGTAATCGACATGAACTCCATCGCTATGTGAAATGGATGCTCCAAACAGGGCCGTATGCTTTGCCACCTCTTTAGTGGACTCGTACTGGCACGAACGATCAACGAATGGGTTGCTATAGTATGCCTTGGAGTGCCAGGGCATTGCAAGCCCCCCGCTTCGGGCAGCGAGGTAGCGAGTGCGCCGGGTGGAGGGAGAGAGAGGGGAAGAGTGGCAAAGCACCCGCCTCGGCATCACTCCCAACTCGGGAACACAGTCGACAGTCGCTCTACCACAGCCGCAACGTCACGGATGGTGCTCCGCAATTCCAGTACGATTTCAAAATATTCGAGCCACTCCCGTCGAACTCTTGAAAGCAAATAATCGAACAGGTGTAATCGATTAAGTCGATTAAGTGAAAAGTGGACATCCATGAATACTGGTCGTTTTGCGGGAAAGATTTAATCGATCAATCATTCTTCGCTATTACGAACCCTATAGCACTTACCATATATCATGAGGAGTTCTTCTGGTAATTATCACCGGCTTACCACCACCATAGTAACTGAGTGAACAACCGGATAGCGGCAAGGACCCAATGGTGCTGACACCGGCGAAATAAAGACGAAGACAATCGCTCACTTCCAATTGTAGGTTCGCGTAGAATATGCTTATGCAATCCGGTGAAATGGCTATCAAAAGAACATTTCGAGCGACCGCAAGTGAGCAGAAAAATGAAAGCAATAAAAGAAACGCACACAATCGCCACCCCTTCTCCATTCTATTCTGCCATCCCAAAATAAATAAATAAAAATTTAAGAAAGGGAAATTTATCTAAGGCTATGGGTGGCTTGCTGACGCATGCGCCGTGTTCGCGACCATTTGTTCTATAATTACGCAAGTACAGTTGTCCATATGCCTAAAATTTCCGTAGATCTTTGTAGCCAAGGTGCGTCCTTCAATTGTTCTTTTGATTGCCGTTTCACCAGATTGCATAGATTAAGTGCATCTAATATTAAACCTTAGCTGGTGTCAGCGCTTGTCTTCGAAGCGTATCCATCATTGTTGGCTTGTAGCGCTGTTCACTCACTATGATGAATCACCGACTAACCAAAATAACGACCTCACTAAGGTCGGAATATCCAAGGTGGAAAAAAGGGTTCGAAACAACCAAAGGCATGGCCTCCGGTAGGTATCGCACCTCCAACAATTAGGTTAACAGCCAAACGCGCCACGGAGACAATCACGTCTCCGACGTTGTTACGATTTGTTTTATGTTTCAGTCTGTAATACACAAGCACACACATACACGCACGCACATACTATTTCTCTCTCTCTCTCTCTCTCTCTCTCTCTCTCTCTCTCTCTCTGCAGTGTTTTTAGGCAGTTGCCAAAATTTCGTACGCTCTCCTTGGCTTCAGGTGTGCTACCGTCAATGCGTACCGAACTTAGGAAAAAAATAAAAGACTCAAAGTACCATTTTTTCAATGTTAAACTACACTATTTTTTATCTAACGCCCCAAGACAGTTTTGGATGCACATAACCGAGAAAAAGAACCCGGTCACCAAAATCAGATTGAATGATACCGAGACCAGTGACAACGAGAATATTGCGGAAGCGTTCAACGAGTACTTTGCTTCGGCATTTCTACGCGGTACTGAAGACGATAGCCTAGAATTTTCAGGTTCTGGCTGCGAACTTCCAGACCTTTTTATTTCCGAAGAAGGTATTCTTTCGTCCTTATTAAACATAGAGATAAAGAAATCTGCTGGTCCTGATGACATACCAAATAATTTTCTTTTTAGATATGCGGAGTGGTGCGCAAAGTATCTGTACATAATATTTAACGAAAGTCTAAAGCAAGGTGTCCTTCCTAACGATTGGAAAGCAGCAAAGATAATTCCCATCCATAAGTCCGGAGATAAACTCAGTATTACTGATTACAGACCCGTCTCGCTTCTCTGCACCGCTAGTAAGGTGATGGAGCACTATGTTTTTAAGCACCTGAGCAGCTTTCTGGAAAACAATAATTTCTTTTCGGAAAAACAGCATGGATTTCGGCGTGGCCTATCTACAGTTACTCAGCTTCTACATATTACCAATGAAGTCATGGCAGCGCTGGACTGCGGCGGGCAAATAGGTGTGCTTTTCCTTGATTTTCAGAAAGCATTTGACCGTGTTTGTCACCAAAGGCTAAAGCTCAAGCTACAATGTGCGCTGAAAAATGAACAAATTCTTCGCTGGCTTGACTCTTATTTAACTAATCGAACACAATATGTCCGTATAGGAAACTCATTTTCTTCACCTGCTCCCGTACTTTCCGGTGTACCGCAAGGTTCAGTACTTGGACCTCTTCTCTTTTTGATTTATCTGAATGACTTGTCCTTTGATTCCCCGGTACGATGCCGGTTCTTCGCTGATGATTGTATTGTGTACCACAACATTCAATCACCCCATGATCAGACTGCTATACAGGATTACCTTAATGCAATCGATAATTGGTGTCAATCCTGGCGTATGAACTTAAATGCCTCAAAATGTACTCAAATGATGATTACAAGAAAGAAAGCACCATCAATTTGTACATATAAAATCAATAATGTAGCAATTAGGACGGTTGACAAATTTAAGTATCTGGGTGTAGTTATTGACTCGAAGTTAACCTGGAACGCTCATGTCCAATACGTCGTTTCGGCGTCGCTAAGGAAGCTATGGCTAATTAAACACCGGCTCAAACATTGCACTAGTAGGACTAAACTCGCTGCCTACACGACACTCATTAAACCACTGCTTGAATATGCCGATGCTGTCTGGGATCCCCACACAAAGACCGGTGTCAACAACATTGAAAGCGTGCAAAAGAAAGCCCTTAGATTTATTTATAATATTTATAATGGACGAGTCTCGATCACTGATCTCAGAACACGGTCTGGCCTCCCATCGCTAGAATTTCGGCGTAGACTGCATCGCCTACAAACTTTGTTTAATATCGTTAATAAACAAACAAAAATGGATCCCGACATATACATCAATTTTAATAAAACAAGAGAAACCAGACGCAAGCACAGCAAAACGATTGTGATGCCACCGACTAAAACTACTGCTTATCGCTTCTCGTTTTTTCCTCGAACTATAGCAGAGTGGAATGCTCTACCGCAAGAAGTCGCTTGTATGCCCTCGGTTGAATCATTTGTGTCTACCTACAATCTTTGCAATGAAGCGTGTTCGTTTTAGAATCACCATTTTCCTATTTATGTAAACTTGTACATGCTGCCTTTCCCGATGCAATAGTCTGTATATTTAAGCATTTTTTATGGTTCCTTGTAACCCATGTTTTTGTTATTTCGACTTGCAGTGCCGACTTTGTATACACTCACTCCTGCCTGGACTGCCAAGAGGCAGTTGGCAGTATCTAATAAATAAATAAAAATAAATATTGGCTAGTTGCCCACCCCTACGATAACGTACACACTAGGCAAATCATCCCCATTAGTGTGCTAAATGTGGGTTTTTATTTTTTACTTCTTATTATACACCTGTTGTTGCACTCTTCAAGTACCCTGTATGTAGAGTGTTTTTGTGTGCCCTTTACGAAAGGCACCGAAGGTCTTAGGCGTAGTGCACCCGACAGCGGTCCAAAAAGCGACACAGAACACAGACATATCGCCATGCACGTGTGCGTTGTGTGCCACTCTTTTATCCTGTGTCGGATGTGCTGTGCGCTGAAGGCCTTCAGTATGTCGTACAAATAAGCGCAACTTGCAGCCTTAGTTAAGAAAGGTATTTTTTAAACGCACGAGGGTGTTCGCTACCGTTCAAACTTATCCTTGCCGACATAACGGGGCTGAGGGCAGGTTTCGAACGTAACAAAAATATTTTTTGTAGCCCTGGCGGGACCTTAATTATTCTACAACTCCAAGCGTTAACTTTGCTGACCTAAAGCGAGCGATGCTTCTGCCACATCCCGACACTGGACCATTTTGCTGGTTCTGCTTTCCTTGTGCCGAGGTTAGCCAGGACAGCGTCGGTGCCGCTATGATGCCAGGAGTACCACATTCTACACCAAGGACTTTTGTCCTATGCTAGTTACTAAGATGCCACTTTCGAAGTTGAGCGCACCGACCACTTGAGTCCCTTCCAAAAAAGAGAAAAGAAACTAGAACAGCCAACAAGTACTTTCTAGTTGCCATGGGCCATTTTAATAAATAGATGGAATCGGAGGCATTCGTACACCAAGCTGTGGCGCATTTGCTCCATGATCCCACGTCTCGACACGGTGCACCCAAGGGCCCGAAAGTTTGATGCTGCTCTACGCTTCTCTGGGATGATACTATTAGCAACCATGTCCGTAAATCGTGAGCAATGTAATGGTCACGTGGGCCGGGTCAATCCAACTGGCCAGTCGCAAGCCAAAGGGAAACTCTTGCGTCGTGTGTTGACTCTCCCCAAACCAACTGCGATCGTTTCATTCCGGACGCCCCATTCACCAAATACGCAACCATGCAAGCGACGCCATTCTCTTTTATTATAGGTGCTCTCTGGAGTCAGGAATTCGGCTGCCACGCCTGAATCCCGTCGACTCCCCAGGCCGTGGTGGCAGCGCCCCCTTGCTCGAAGGCCTTGTTGAGCGCGCAGTTGGTTTACACGAGAGCGCTATGCGAAGTTTCCGCCACGGTGGGGCTTTCGGGCCCAGCGGCAGCAAAGACCGCCACGTGTGCCTTACAGAAATGACATCAGGCCTCCAGTAACCCGAATTACGTAAATGGCAACACCTTTATGGACGAGCTCAATCTCGCTAATCTTGCCAACTCTTCGGAATCAATAGCCAGCACGATGTTTCGTATAGCGTGCAAAAACACGTATTCCACACGACACAGTCAAACAGTCAGTAGCGCAAGCAATTGCCCTTACCTCTGGTGACGACTGCAATGTCGGGCGGCGCGTGGAGCCGCACGCTCCAAGGCCTCGATACCACACGCGAAAGCAGAGGCCGAATTCACAAAACTTTTCTTTTTGTTTTGTTTTCATGAGCTACTTAGCATTGGCCGGCAACCTTAGCAACATGTGTATGCCATCACAATGGGCCGGCAAATAGAGAAACCAGGGCGGAGTGGGTGGAGGGGGACAAGCAGCAAATATGTTGGCGAGAGGATATCGAGAACAAAGCCTCACCTTTAGTACCGGCGACAAAGTTGATGCATGTCTTGAAGTTGCGTCTGTCAAGCCGTCAACACTATTGCGTAGCATCGACGCAAGCAACGAGATGACGACCAAACTGATGCGAAGATGTCCTCGTGCGCCCGCCATGGCTCGATCCTCCCAATCTCTTGCCTTCACTGCCGCTGAACACGGCCGCCGCGTTCTCACAGGAAAGTTTATTAATGCAGGCGAGCGATTCCTTCCGTCTCAACCATCAGCTGCGACAAGTAGCTAGTTTCCTTGGGCTTCTATTTATTTTTTATGCGCGCATCTCGCTTTCCCCCGTGTGCTGCCAACTTTCTTTAGACGCCGCCGCGCTACCCATGTAGGACGATGACCCCTTCGTCCACTGTCGAACAATCCCTTTCTCACCCGGATAATCTGAAGTGACTGACAATGAATGATACATAATTAACTTTATTTCATTGTCCCACGGCGCTGTCATGTGACAAAAACTGCTGCCATTTGTGAATGCAACGGCAATAAGAATAGTCATGTGATGAAAACGAGCACATGTCTTTTCCAGCTAAATCTCGGCTGTTCACGGTCGGCAACAAGAGAGAGGGAAGAGATTTTTCTAACTGTGTTAGCGATACATCGGTTTTTCTTTACGAGGCTGAGCTGAAGTTTCTATCGCGCTTACTCTGATAAAACTTTGTACTCCATGTTGCCTTGTACGCATGCGCGGTGTTTGGCAGGGCTATATATATCAACTGGTTTCACCCTCATTAAACAGTTGAAGTAGCGTCCGTGGTGTCGTCGTGTTTCTTGTGTGTGTTGTTTTTTGGCGCCATGTGTGTTCGGTATGCAAGATCACCAACTAGCCAAGCAGTTAACTCTTCTATAGAGAGAGGGAGTAAGAAAGCGGTACACTAGTCTGTCCATGTATTTCGAATTCCACAGCACGTATAACTATACACTGCAGAAAGGAATTCGTCCACAAAAACAAAGGAGGCGCAGTCGCGACTTATTTATCCAATGTGCACTTTCATCTAGTACTACGTTATTATTAGTAATGTTATTAGTAATGTTACTAGTAATGTTATTCACGCGTTTATTCTTCGTCAGAAACCTAATACAATTTATTACACCTATATTCCTCGACCGTCCACCTCCCAAATGGCAATGCTCTAACAACTCGCTTCTTGGTTGTCTTCGTCTTAGCAAAGCGAGACTATTTTCGATGACCGGATGACGGCGCCTGAGCCTTCACTCGTTTTCGCGGTCGTTAGGTCCACCCCACCGTAACGCGCTTCCATTCTGCTCCTATCTTTTGCTTCGGAAATTTTGCCGCCGCCTGTGGGCACGTAGGCTGAAGCACAGACGGCGGCAGCAGCGGCAGTCGAAATCGTCCACCGCTGCGGAGGCTTCTTCTCGGCCACCGAGGCACACTACGCGCGCCTTTGGCCACCCGCTCACGCAACGAAACTGATGGTGTGCGGCGCTGCCGATGGTTGCCAGACCCCGCGCTTGCCGCGTGCTGGCAGCATCTCGCTGAGCCAGCGGGTTCCCAAAACACGCGCTCTGCAAGCCTGTCTAAGCGAACAGATACCTTTCTCTGCAAAAGCCTCATCAGTGACAAATTACCGAAGACCGTCGATAAATGTGTGAACTTTACATAATTCTATGCCAAAGTGGCTGGAGACACCATACGAAGCAAGTCAAGGTGCGATGAGGATGACTTTGTGCATACGATAGAGGCCCATAATTAATATGTAGTAATTAGATATTCATTTATTGAACAGTCAGCCATACCGCGTTTCTTCATTAAAAATATTGAAACACCCACTCGAATTACATGCACAGGTTTATTATTGGGTGCAAGCTCCTTAGTAATTGCTGAGGCGCGTCATCCTCCATTTCTTATTAGGACGGTTGAAACCTGCCGACACTACTTTCGCTTTTCAGTGCAGCACAAAAGGCACCCGCTAGCAATTACACTTACTGACAGAGACAGGGCGAGCATCAATGCGGTGATCCAAATGCACAAAAATCTACTACCACCTCACGAAATTTCGTTTACAGATATCTCCTACCTTCCATGGCGACTTGTCGCTCCGAAAATTAAACTTTCGGTTGAAGGAATTATTCACAAACGAGATATGTTTATGCTAGCAGCACAACAACGAGCGTTGTACCAGATATACTTTCGATATTCTGGCTATATTCAAGCGTGTACAAATGCTTTTTCCCAAACAAATTCTTCTACGTCGAACTTTGTCTTTCCAGACTGGAACCACAGACACACGTTTAAACTATATCACACGACATCATCAACAACAGCAGAACTTTCTTGCAATATTTTTGTTGTTGCGAGTGATAAATTCAATGCAAAAAGGGGAACAATTGGTCTTCCTTTCTGACTCGCAGGCAGCTTTATCTCCACTTCATGGTGACATCGGGAATTCGCAACGCATAGAGTTAGTTTTCGAGACACTATATGAACTCACAAAAGCAACTGCAGGGAATTGCACAATAATGTTCCAATGGGTACCTGTCCACTGCAATATACCTGGAAATGTCACAGAAGACAAGGTAGCTGGACAAGCGTATCCTAATGACGCCACACATGGTCACCCCCTAACGCAAGGCGAATTGCGCCGCATACTAAGACAGATCTCAGCGCGTGGTTGCAAAGCGACATAGTTTGATCAGAACTCGAAATCAGATTTATTTCACATTGACCCATCGTTTCAATTTAAAATGCCGTCCAGTTTAGATACAACCAGAGTCTTGGAAACGCTCATTCACCATCTTCGCCTCGGTACCACGCACACCAAACACTTTCTACATAAAATTTCGAGAGCTGCTAGTGTGGAATGCATTTGAGGCCACGCGGATGAGGATGTACAGCATCTTCCGGTTGAATGTCCGCGACACGACACGTGCGTACAAAGCTTAGCACGTGACTTAGTGACTTTAGACAGCAGGCGCCCTTCAGTCTCAAGTAGATCTTAGGTCCATGGCCAGCATACTCATTGCAAAGATGAGCGTTACTGGCCCTTCAAAGATTTCTCGAAGCAATATTCTCGGAAATTTTTGTGTAGAGTGTTTAAATGTGATCAGCTCAGGCTGTGGTATTTATTTTAACCTCACTCTGGCCAATTCAATGTCTGCACCTTCATTTGAATCTAATCCGTGATTTCTTACGTGCCCTGATTTTAGTGCAGTAATGTAACCGTACTTTGAGTTTACTTTAGTGCACGTTTATGACTGGACTGTGTTTTCCTGTGTTTCTGAGTTACCTTTCAGTATTAGTTTGGCATTAGCGTACTTGTGTTACTGGATTAAGTGTTATTATGAATTGGAGCTGACTTTTAGTTTTAATGCGTTTAGTTAATTATTCTTTTGAAACTCTATCTGAAAACGAGTAGTCGGCATCAACTAAAGGCTACATCTCCTAAGTACCATATAATAATAATAATAATAATAATAATAATAATAATAATAATAATAGGTGGAAGAATTACAACAAGGAAAAAAGAATCTTTCTCAAATGCTGCCGAAATGCCCCACTCCATACGCCTCGCCACACACGGTAGTGTATTCACCAAAATGGTTGTCTGAAACGATACCTTTCACTCAGACGTGAAATAGGTCTACTTAGGGAAATCAGATTGTGCAATTTACTTCAAGGTTAATGTTCGTGGCCTATTCCTTGCAACCACTGCACCATAATGGCAAAAATAAGTCGCGTCCAAAAATGTGTAGGCTGTGACTGGAAGGGTTAGGCACAGAGACTTTCTTAGTGAATTACCACCACTTTTTTTATCGGGCATGCTTTCTAGCCGATCCCGGAGATAGTGCAGCATAAAAAAGTGGCCAGTTATGTGCCTCAGGGGCTGCACTGCTCGCCCCGTGACGTTCCGAATATATATATATATATATATATATATATATATATATATAAACGAAATTTGCTGACGGCAGGATTCGAATACAGCACCCCAATGCCAGTGGCGTTTTGCCAGAAATTCCGTTTGGGGGGGCTCAGGTGTTTCAGCTCGGCCTCCTCCTTAAAAGGAAGCTTTAGCTCGGGTGCTCCAATCTAAGTGCATGTAGAAGGAGAATTCGTTTTTCTCGGCAACCACTGCACCAAACTTGACTAGGTTTGTTGCATTTAAACAAATGTTTCATTTAAAAAATTACATTCTAGTGACTGTTTCGAATTTTTCATTTAGGTTGTCAGTTCTTTAATCAAAATCGCAAATTTTCAGAAAACGACACTATCAAGTTTAAAACTGTAACTCAACAATGAAAAACTACATCACAATTCGGTGAAATGCATCTAAGAGTACTTCTACAGCGGACAAAATTGATGTGTTACACATGAATATCAAAAAATTTAGTATGGAGATCAGCTGTTGCAGAACCCTTGTACACAACGTAACGAGTTCACGTAAGATGCAAATTGACACACCAAATTTCTCCGCTTTGACTGTTATAGTAGATGCCGTTTACAGAACCGCGATATCTGTTGTTGATGCAGGGCTATTAGTTTGTAAACGTCGTGCTTCTATTTTTTTCGAACTTTTAATTTTTTTATACATTTTGAAGAAAATTCAGGCCATAAATCAATATTCCGATTCCAACAGACACAAGAATTCAAATTTCTCTCTCAAATGCAACAAATTTCATTAAAAGCGATCCAGGGGTTATCTCAGAAAAGCGTTTCCGCGTTTTACATGTACTTGAATAGGCCGCGTCAGAGTTGGGCCCGAGCTAAAGCTTCCTCTTAAGCAATTTGTCGAGCGATAAAAAAACCTTAATAATAACTTCATTGCCATTTCCAAAGATGCTTCAAACGAATTCTTGAACGCTACACACTGTCAAAACATGTCAATTATGTACTTTTTATTAAAAGAGTATGCTCGTTTGTGCCAAAAATTGTGCCCAAGACAACTGATATCAATGCTTCCATGTTTTTTGTCACTTTAATATGTAAAGAAAATATCACACGAACTTTACAACTATATCAGTTCGAAACCAGCAAACGAAGCGCATGCCCCTGATATAATATATGTAAAGGCCATGAAATGAACAAGTTGAGGACAAACATGTTAATGAAACTTTGTCGTTCAAAAACCTTGTTTACATGCTTGTACATCCGCAACAGCCAGTGAAAAATATAAATGACGCTGTCATTTGTTCCAAATTATTGCGCAGGAGCAGCTGTCACCGGACGTGCATCGTTAGTAATTGCACCGAAATTATAGTCGCAACAGAAAGCACGTATAAAAAGCAGGACTTCTGCAAAATATACGAGGGCGAGTCAAATGAAAGTGAGCCAATGCGAATATATGACAAACGGGGTGCTTTATTTAAGAGTAGTCTCCATGAGCATTTAGACATTTGTCCCATTGGCTAACGAGTCGCGTGATTCCCGTCTTGGGACTGCTTGGGTTGCTGCTTCAAAGAGTCTGCAACTGACTCACGTCACCGTCCGACAAAAATCTGGTTCGCTTGAGCTGTTTTTTCAGTTGCCCAAAAATGTGGAAGTCGCAAGGCGACAGGTCTCAGCTGTATAGCGGGTGTTGTAGCGTTTCCCACTTGAACTTTGCCAGTTTTGTGTTAACCCCATCAGCCACGTAGGAACGGGCACTGTTGTGTAACAAGAGGACCTCATTCGTCAATTTTCCACGCCGTTTGTCCTTGATTGCGACACGCAGCCGACCCGGCGTTTCACGATATTGGAAACAATTCATGGTATCTCAAGATTTAGCAAATTCTCTCACTAATGGCCCCTGACTATAAAAAAAATGTCACCACCTTTACGGAGGAAACGACGGCCTTTGCTTCCTTGGGGGTGGTGAATACGAATGTTTCCGCTGTAAGCTTTGCCGTCGTGTTTCATGCTCGTAGTAGTGGCACCATGGTCCGTCCACGATCATAATTACAGACAAGAAGTCGTCACCCTTACTGTGATACCGGATCACATGAGTCAAGGCAGCGATGAACTTCCCCGTCTTCTGGCGGTAGTTCAAAATCTTGGGCATCCATTGCGCACACAAGAGCTGATAACCGAGATATTCATCAATTATGGCGTCAACCGAACCGCGACTGATGTTCACACGCTCTACCAGTTCATCGATGCTCATCCTCCTTTCTTGTCTCATCAGCTTATCAACCTTTGCATTTTTGTTGGTGGTGATTGCATGGTGGCTTTGACGCAGTCTTGGATCGTATTTGCAACTTTCACGTCCTTCTTTGAACCGTTTGTTCCAACGCTTT
Source organism: Dermacentor variabilis (assembly GCF_050947875.1). Lineage (NCBI taxonomy): Eukaryota > Metazoa > Arthropoda > Arachnida > Ixodida > Ixodidae > Dermacentor > Dermacentor variabilis. The sequence continues at coordinate 8,823,540 of NC_134568.1, forward strand.
AATGCGACCAATGAAATGCATTGTTCAACGTACACGGCAGCCATACGGCGACTAACTTCCTTTTTAGGAAACCCTTTCAGCTGTCAAAAAGCTGACGGCACCAGGCTGCTCAACTTCTGGAGCGTCCATTACGTCACGGAGCCATGTTCAACCCAGCGGATGAAAGCATTAAAGAACATTTATCTTCACACCTGCGTGTCACTTTTGTAAATGAGAGATGCCTATGTACTACGCGCATGCCTCGCAGATAATGAGCGGAACCATTATTGTGCGGGCTGGGTAGGTTCGCATTCATTTGACTCGCCTCGTACATTAGAAATGCGAAGATACAATGGAATATACAAATTCGAAGATACAGCTTGATAAAGCCAAAAATGTGTCACTGGAAACAAAGTTCACTGCATGTATACACAGAACCTCGCAACAAGATATTCAAATATACGTTTAAGTCTCCAACAAATACAGGTATATAAGAAAAAAATCACTGTATATAATGCGCCAAACAAGGCAAATGAACATATTGCGCTATCAAATATTCACAGAATCCTAGATCCCGCTCTCATTCCATCCACTACCCACGATGTATCGCGCGCGACGGAAGGCGGGACGCTTCCTCCACGCTTTTCCACTTTGCGCGCACAAGACAGCCGCCATCGTCGGCTCACTCAGCCACCACCCCCCTACGCTTTCACTCGCACCAACAGCATGCGGCGTGCGGTCACGATGTTCATCTCCAGCTTTAGTGGACACGTACCAACTAGCGCCCCAAGCGGCCCCGGCACGAAGCTAGCGCATTTTCAATGGAACGAGCGGGTTTTTCGCGAATAACAAAAGCTGCAGGTCGATTATTGAAAAAGGCAGGTGACAGACGTGTTCTGGAAGACAATCCACACGAGCCTAATGCAGTGATCACTCTATGGCACGTAAGAATTTTGTTCCCACAACGGTTAAAGGTTTAGCAATGAAAGCCTATGGAAACGACGAAACTTGTACTCGATTTTCGAGGCAAGAACGGTGTCTGGCATTAAACTACTGCGTCTATCGTAATGCCCAGTGCAGCGTATGTAGTCCGGAGACTCAGCTTTCGATTGATGCCTATCTCGACTCTCCACACATGGCGTAACACTGTTCCCAAAAGCGTTTTTTGTAACACTATCGTGAAAATTTACGCGGTATCTATAAAAGGATGAGCGTACCACGGGCCGAAGTCCTGGAAGCCGTGGCCGAGTGGTAGAATCGCACGCACCTTTAGTCCCGCGTCGCGGTGGCCGTGGTTCGATTCCCGGTTCGAACTGTTTAAGCCGCATAGGACCTAGTTGTGTTGTTTCTCACTAGATGGCAGAAACACAAAACCCAAGATTTGCTTTCGGTTCTGGTTTTCCTGTGGTTCTCTTGAAATATGTTTTCTATTTTCCTTCCTAAAACATAGCAGTGTCGTGTTCATTTGTTAAGTCATCGCATTTATGAAGATTTTATTCATTGGACATCGTAACTACAAGCTTGCGCATAGCTTTGTGCTATACAAAAAAAAAACTTTCGTGCTTTGTAGCGTGGAACCTGGGAGAACAAAATGGCTATTCTTATTGCGTTCTTCTAGAAGGTCCGTTTTCTTCGACTTTCGCCTGTCCTTAATGGCACATACTCCGAGCGAATCAGGTCCACCTGGGCCACAATGCCACCCGGTGGCCAGTGCCATTCCTATGCGACATTCGTGCGTAACAAAGGGTCTGCTAAGCTGAGTCGCTGCCCGAACGTTAATTATTTCTAAAGATTCATCCAAATAAGAAATGCACCAACTAGAAGAAGATGTGCAGCGTGTGGATTAATAGCTACTGTTAATGTGTTCCCTACAGCTAAGTGATAGGAATCCGTAGGTGTGGCCGTAAAAAAACCATTTGAATAAATGTCCCGGGCTGTCTGCCCCGGTCGCTCTAGAGAAGCTAGCTTGGCTAGCCGTCAGTATTTAGGAACAACATATGGCATCGCTCGTTCTGTGCAGTTGCTTTTAATGCGCAGCATTCTTTGGCGAGTAACCCAGCAATTTGGTAGAAAAATTGTGCAAAATCGTTTCTGTAACGCCAAACAACTTGACGCATTTCCCATATGAATACATAGGTCTTTATAAAAAGGTTTGGGGTGACCAACTTGAAATTGGAAGTGGCATTAGCATAAATTTGGGCGTGATACAAGGATGGGCCAAGTTGAATTTGGTAGTGACATGGGAGTGGCGCAACCTAAATTTGGGGTGAAATGGTAATGAGCCAAGCTGAATTTAAGGCTGATATGGGGGTGGCCCAACCTAAATTTGAGGTGATATAGGGCTGGGTAAGCCTAAGTTTGGGGGAATATGGGGGGTGGGTCAGCCTGGATTTGGGGATGATACGGGGGTGGGAGAAACTGAATTAGGGGGGGGGGTATATGGGGGGTGGGACACCCTAAAGCCCCTTGACAATTTGAAAGTAGCGACACTCTCCTCCTCACGGCTCTTTCCTCCTCGATTCTCCTCGCCCACCGGCTGCGCACGGCACGCTATTCCTGCTGGGCTCCCGCGGACGGGCCGCAGGATTCTATGGAGGTGTGTTAATTTGGGCCAGTTGCGCGCCCCCAGTGGGGTTAAAAATTGTGAGAAATGCTAATAACAGCATCGATAATGCTGGAGGCAACGTTTATGAGGAGGTTGGTTTCTTCTTAAAGCCAACGGGGTATACTGATTTAAAGGGAGCTTTGAGGCGAGTTCTATACTCCAGACAATTTTTCTGCCACATGATCAGATCCTTTACTTCGCGCGTCTGATCTAGTATTGCTTGTGACACATCCCTTTGTGTGTGGCTTAGTAAGCGAAAGCCTAGACCTCTGTTTCAAGGTGAACTATCAGCTCCTCCAAGACGTTACGGTCTCCTGCCAATTTGCGTCCTGGCGCCCCTCTTTCCTCACGACCTGGATTGACCGCGTCGCTACTCCCCACCTGGTCTCGTCTTGCCACCTTGCGCTCCCTCGTCCTACACGCTGGGCTTCGAAAAGAACGACGGAACGACGAGGAGTTTAACTGCCCCATGCCCTTTGTCCGCGTCCGTGCAGAACATGCTTCTCGGTCTCCTTTTGACCGGTGGCTAAAACGTGCTTGATGCGCACACGTCGTCCGTGACGACCGCACCTTTCTTTTCTCCGTGCCCTGCCTTTTCGCGCCTGCCGCCGTCTTTGGCTGCGCTACATTAGCCACCGCATTCCGATCTTTAGCGCGCCTCTTTCTGCGGCGCTTTTTCTTTGAACTCTCTATCATGTCGCCTTCTCGCGCCTCGTGCTGGTCGGAACACATTTCGTCGGCCCGGATCGGTCTCTTACCCGCGCAGTCTGATTGATTCTCATTTAAATCAACACTCTTTCTGCCTCGACTGGCGGACAGCTCAACCGACTCTTGAACAATGCAGCAGGCTTTACTCGAGCTATGCAACTCGCACTCTTGCGAACTGCCCTCTACTGCATTGCCCAACTCACGCTGTGCAACAGCACACAGCCCGTCGGTATCGGTCGCTGTCTCACGCGCACAGTCCGAATGATTACTAACTGAATCATCCTTCTCTTGGTTACCTAGACTGGCGGAGAGTCGCACCGATCCCTGAACCATGCAGTGGCCTTCCCTTGAGCTACGGAGCTCGCCATCCTGAGAATTACTCTCAACTGCATCGTCCAGCTCGCACCTCACTTCGGCACGCAGATCTGACTCGACATGGGTGCTCGCGTCTGTCGAGTCCGCAGTATTCTGTACCTCGCTAACGGCCTCGCTAGCATGAGATGCGACGCACACGCGCGGTAACTGTGCCAATTCGTTCGCAGCTGGCCTAGCTGTCTCTACAGTCCTCTGTTTGCACAGCACCTCGTCGCTCTCACTCTGGCCTTTAACTGCCTCTGCTGCCACTAAGGCTTCGTTAGCTGCTAGCACTTCTAGTTCACCTATGAACGTGCTGCTACTTTCACAGGTACTACTACTTTCCTCAGCTTTCGAGCAAAATCTGCTATCTACTTCCCACTTTCGCTGCTTCCAGCCTACAGATTTCTTAAGCCGCTGTTCTCCTCGTGCGTTTAACTGCTGCAAATCCTGTATCTGTTTCTTCACTGCTGCAATTCCTTTTCAACCTCTTGCCGTTTTTGCTCACACTCTTGGCGTTTTCGCTCGCGCTCTTGGCGTTCTTGCTTAATTGATTCCTGTTCCTGTCTTTTGCTTAGAATTCGTTGGCCCAATTTGTTCTAGGAATTTCATATCATTGTCACTTTCCAGAATGGTTTTACGAATCTCTGATTCTTTCAAGTCTTTCTCTACGTATACCTCGAGCTCCTCACACAACCACAACAGGTCAGCCCTCGTCAAACACATTAGGACCATGGTCGTTAATTTAAGCTTTGGCTCTGCTGTCACACAATACTTGCTGCGATACCCACGCAAATCAAAATGCAAGTAAAAGATCTCCAGCGAATCAAATCCAAAAACACAGAAATTGAAGCCTGGTAAATCTTACAGCCAAAACCAAACGCTTACCCACTGAAGCAGCACCATATCACCAGTCCTTCTCCGCCTTATCCAGTCAGTTGCAAGAGGTGGTCAATCTCAAGTCGCCTCCAACTTGATCAGAATACTGGTCGGTCACCATGTGCCAACGTCCGTCAGCTGCCGTTGCTGTCTCCCGAGTCGTAGGCCGATTTACGAGCTGTAGGCCGATCTCACCGCTGCCATTCAGTTGTCAGAGTTGTCGGACGATCCCACCGCTGTCAAGCAGATGTAGGAGTCGTCGGACGATCTCGCCGCTGTCACCATTTGAAGGAGTTGACGGTCGTAGAGAGGAACTCGGTGAACAGGATTTATTTACATTATTTACATCTTAGACAGGACATACATCGACAGTCTAGCGTGACTCCCAAATGGGGTACGCAAGACGACGCATACAGCAAACAGCTTACGAGCACACAGCTCACTAGTACATTTCGAGCACGATGACGAGCACACAACGAGCACGCAGCTCACGAGTACATTTCTAGCACGACAACGAGCACTGACTAGCAGCCGGCAATCGCTGCTTATAAGCACTTGGTCCCCCCTTGATTCCAAGCGGACGGAAACGTTCGTCCAGTCATCGTTCGACGTCGCCGTTCGACGTCACCGTACACCAGCCCTTTTGGAGGAGGATGAGGGCTGTCGACTTGGAGGAGGATGTGGGCTTACATTCACGTGCCGCACACACCCACAGGTGCAATGGTCCGGAGCCGACGTCAGAGGGGCTTCGTAGAACTCGGAGCCGTTCCGGGTAGCACATTGTCTGGCGTCTTGGTCGGAACGCGGGAACGAGCCCCTGTCGACGTTCCCGCGGCAACTCCCCCACTCATAGCAGAACAGGGCGGCGTTATCGTGTTGCACACAAAGCCTGCTTCGTCGAACTCCTTCACTCGCAACGGCGACGAGGCTAGAGGTTGGCGGCGGCGTTCCAAGATGAGGTTGCCACCGCTGGCGTAAATGGCTGGCAAACTTGCACTGCAGCTGGCTCTTCTTAACAAGGGACACGATGTCGCAGCTTGACATATTGCCAGTCGCTACGTTTGCAGTCCACAACGCAACGAAGTCGAATCATAGTGCTCGCGAAAAGACTGAGACCGACTCTGACCGCGGAGTTCTCGTCAATAATAATAATAATAATATTTGGGGTTTCACGTGCCAAAACCACTTTCTGATTATGAGGCACGCCGTAGTGGAGGACTCCGGAAATTTTGACCACCTGGGGTTCTTTAACGTGCACCTAAATCTAAGCACACGGATGTTTTCGCATTTCGCCCCCATCGAAATGCGGCCGCCGTGGCCGGGATAGTTCTCGTCAAAATGGAGCACGTTGTAACAAAAGCAGACGAAGCTTGCTGTATGCCGGAAGTGCTTAAGATGAAGCTTTAGCTCGGGCCCAACTCCGACGCGGCCTATTGAAATACATGTAAAGCGCAAAAACGTTTTTCTGGGATAACCCCTGGACCGATTTAATGAAATTTGGGGCATTTGAGAGCGAAAGTTAAATTCTAGTGACTGTGGGAAGCGGAATTTTTATTTATGGCATGAATTTTGTTGCAAGAATTTTCAGAAATGCCGAAGTTTGAAAAAAAAAAGAGAAGCACGAAGTTTACAAGCTCCTAGCTTTGCATCAAGACCAGATATCGTGGTTCTGTGAACGGCATCCATTTGATAATTGAAAACGGACAAATTCGATATGTGATTTTACATCTTACGTGAATTCTTTACGTTGTTTACAAGGGTTCTGCAAAAGCTGTATTCCCATATTGCAAAATTTTTGAGATTCATGTGGAAAATATCAATTTTGTCCGCTTTAGATGTTCTATTAGATGCAATTCACAGAATTGCATTGTTGTTTTTCGTTGCTTAGTTACAGAGTTCTAAACTTGATAGTTTTGTTCTTTGAAAATTTTCGATGTTTGCCAATTTTTATTTAAACTTTACGACCTAAATCAAAAATTCGAAACACGCAGTCACTAGATTAGAAGTTTTTTTTTTATGCAACAAACCTCATTAGATTTGGTGCAGTGGTTGCCGAGAAAAACGAATTCTCCTTTTACATGTATTTAGATAGGAGCACCCGAGCTATAAAACTTCCTCTTAAGACGAAGCTTTAGCACAGTAAAGAAAAATTACTGTGTTTAAAATCAGTTATCAGAGTTGATAACATTCCCGCTTTAGTCTGTAACACCTCAGCGTGTTTAAAGAATAAAAGACGGCGGTCAAATTCAACACCGAGGATGCGTAAAGTATCCTTGAATTGTAACTCCTTGGACATTCCAGGTATTCGAATTGTAGGGTTAAGTTTTTTCCTGCCTCCATAGTCATGTGTAAAGAGATCACAGTACGTTTTGGATTCAATTAGTTGGAATTTGTTACGCGTTGTCCATTGTTGAACGCGGGACAGGACATGCTCAGCCGTCGTGACCGACTGTGCTTTGTTGCTGGGATAATGATGATGGTGCCATCTGCCTAAGCCTGAATGGTAACGTCTGTGCGCATGGGCAGATGTAGGAGGTTGGGAATAATTAGGTTCTACAATAGTGGAGACCGGGGAGAGCCTTGCGGACTTCCCAAGGTGGTAATTGATTCCACCTGTCCTGCCTGCGATCGATAGACTACCGACCTGTCTGAAAGGAAGGGGCGAATTAAATGATATTGTCTGGGCAGTGTCGGTCTCTCAAAAGCTTTAGGTCGAGAGGATGTCAGACACTATCAAAGGCACCTCTTAAATCTAATGAAGCCAACACGGCATTGCGTCCGAGGGGCTTTAAACTGAAGAAGTAGGGATTCCAACGCGTGGAGAGCAAGTCCTGCGCGCATGGGTAAAACCGAACTGGCGGTCATGTATGGTGCCATGAGAGTTCAGTAAAAAATATAAACGACCATAAAGTAGTCTGTCCAAAGCCTTGCCAAAAACTGAGTCCATGAAAATGGGCCTGAGGTAGGATCTTCAGGTGGACGATGGGGTTTGGGAAGGAAAATGACGCGACCGCGTCGCCAACAAGCGGGGAAGTAGCCAAGTTTGAGAGCCGGATTAAAGGAGAAAAGCAGGGATTGTAGGGAGCATTGGAAAGAGTAAACACTGTTAGAGGTGTAACCTTGAGTCCTGGGGCGGAACGGGTGGACACAGTATACAGAGAACCATTGTTATTTCGGGTAAAGTTAATGGGACGTCCTTCGATTTCGTGATGTATTTCGTGGTAAAGCATTGCGGAATGGTGGTGTGATAAGGATAATCTGACGATGAATCGTGAACTGGTACTGAAATGTGAAGGATCAGTGCGGCGGATTCGAGGTGTGACTGTGTAGTTGTTCCATCCGGGTATACGTGACGAGGGGGCAGTCTCGACGCGGGACGGGTACGGTTAAATTCTGTCCTAAAGGGTTGGTCAAATAAGGAACGTTTTGTACATGTTCGTGAATGTTCTCCGAGACAACTGTCTTTTGCCTCGCGAATGCGCGCACGAAAATATGCGAGTGCAGAACTGTAATGTTTGTAGAAGATAATAAACGTAGGTGGTCATCTTTAGACCTTTTAAAGCGGGGAAAGCGTCGTCACTTTGCAGCGATACTCTTGCGTTCCGTGAGAAGTTGTCACATCATTCTAAACCAAGGTTTAAAATGATGTGACAGCTTATCAGGTTGGAGGTTACGTTTGTATGCGCGGTTAAAGATGTTATAAAACTGTGAAAGGACATAATCCAGTGCTAAGGAGGACTGAAGGTCTGCTCCGCGTACCATTGATTTTCTGTCAAGGATGCGTTGATGTTGTGTTGACCGATACCAGTCATACGTTTGTTCCGCGACAGTGTTACTTTCCCGATGTCTACATCAATGTGCTTATGCTCGCAAAAGGTGTCGTCCTCGGCAACGTGCCATTTGTATCCGTCAGTTAATAACGAGGCTGACGCTAATGTTAGGTCTATACAACTGGCCGAGTAGAGGGTCTCATAAATGGGTGGTGAGGTAGAATCATTGAAAAAAAGCAGACCATGTGTGGCGGCGAACGGTGTATTTTGAACGGTGTATTTTGCAGTCCCCGGCTAGTAATATATGAGGAGTGGTAGAACGTTCGAGGCATTGTGCAATGGCGGCGCATATGCTGCAACGAATGCACAGGTTCTGTCCGGGCTTTCGCATAAGACTCGCACTGGTGTTTCGCGAGATGGGAAACGGGAAACTTCAAATGGGGTCTGTATGCAATGACGGCACATAAAGGATTAGAGTCAGAGGAAAAAACTAAGAACGGAGAAGGTGGTGTAAGAAAAAATCCGCGCACGTTATGCGGATGAGTAACTGTCGTTAAAGAGAACTCTCCATCGCGTAAACGTTCATACATTGCGGGTGTATCGCGCTTTGCATACTCGAGGTTAATTTGAAGGAATTTTAATGGGAATGTCATGCCCAATTATAAAAGTAGGGGTCGGATGCGAGTTTCATGTCATGTCGGCGCGTGAAGAACACGTTCCAAAGTTCGTATTTCGCGCGAAACGAAGTAATGGCTAGAGGCAACAATGTCTGTGATAACGAAAACGGAAAGAGAAAGAGAGAAAAGGATGATAGACATGCGATATACCAAAGAGAAACGAAAAAGCGCACGGAGGAGATGACAAACACCGGAAAAGGAATGGTTCAATTTGCGCGCCAGATTCGGCCGGCACCCAACGATGTCAATGCAAATGGAAAGGAATAGAGGAATCCGGATGCATAAATGGACGGCGGAATTGTGACATGCAAAGGAGAAATTAAGGGCGGCTCCACCAAGAAAAGAATAAAACCAAGAGAATTAAAACGTTTGATGAAAACGGGTACAGAAAAGTAGGGCCGAAAAGAAAAGAAACAAATAATTATGGGGTTTAACGTGCCAAAATCACAATCTGATTATGAGGCACGCCGCTCATCGTGCCAACGTTCCCATACTGCCCCTCGCGCTAGTGCCACTGCTCGCGCGTTCGTCGTCGTCTTCTTCGCCAGCTAGCTCCGACGCCGCTCATCGTGCCAACGTTCCCATACGGCCCCTCGCGCTAGTGCCACTGCTCGCTCGTTCGTCGTCGTCTTCGATAGCTAGCTCCGACGTCGCTCATCATGGCAACGTTCCCATACTGCCCCTCGCCCTTGTGCCACTGCTCGTGCGTTCGTCGTTTTCGTCGATAGCTAGCTCCGACGCCGCTAAACATGCCAACGTTCCCATACTGCCCCTCGCCCTTTTGCCACTACTCGCGCGTTCGTCGTCGTCTTCTTCAATAGCTAGCTTCGACGTTGCTCATCATGGCAACGTTCCCATACTGACCCTTGCCCTTGTGCCACTGCTCGCACGTTCGTCGTCTTCATCGATAGCTAGCTCCGACGCCGCTCATCATGCCAACGTTGCCACACTGCCCCTCGCCCTTGTGCCACTGCTCGCGCGTTCGTCGTCGTCTTCTTCGATAGCTCGCTCCGACGCCGCTCATCATGCCAACGTTCCCATACTGCCCCTCGCGCTAGTGCCACTGCTCCCGCGTTCGTCTTCGTCTTCTTCGCTAGCTAGCTCCGACGCCGCTCATCGTGCCAACGTTCCCATACAGCCCCTCGCGCTAGTGCCACTGCTCGCTCGTTCGTCGTCGTCTTCGATAGCTAGCTCCGACGCCGCTCATCGTGCCAACGTTCCCATACTGCCCCTCGCGGTAGTGCCACTGCTCGCGCGTTCGTCGTCTTCTTCGATAGCTAGCTCCGACGCCGCTTATCAAGCCAACGTTCCCATACTGCCTCTCGCCCTTGTGCCACTGCTCGCGCGTTCGTCGTCTTCTTCGATAGCTAGCTCCGACGCCGCTCAACATACCAACGTTCCCATACTGCCCCTCGCCCTTGTGCCACTGCTCGCGCGTTCGTCGTCGTCTTCTTCGATAGCTAGCTCCGTCGCCGCTCATCATGCCAACGTTCCCATACTGCCCCTCACCCTTGTGCCACTGCTCGCGCGTTCGTCGTCGTCTTCGATAGCTAGCTCCGACGCCGCTCATCGTGCCAACGTTCCCATACTGCCCCTCGCGCTAGTGCCACTGCTCGCGCGTTCGTCGTCTTCTTCGATAGCTAGCTCCGACGCCGCTTATCAAGCCAACGTTCCCATACTGCCCCTCGCCCTTGTGCCACTGCTCGCGCGTTCGCCGTCTTCTTCGATAGCTAGCTCCGACGCCGCTCAACATACCAACGTTCCCATACTGCCCCTCGCCCTTGTGCCACTGCTCGCGCGTTCGTCGTCGTCTTCTTCGATAGCTACCTCCGACGCCGCTCATCATGCCAACGTTCCCATACTGCCCCTCGCCCTTGTGCCACTGCTCGCGCGTTCGTCGTCTTCTTCGATAGCTAGCTCCGACGCCGCTCAACATGCCAACGTTCCCATACTGCCCCTCGCCCTTTTGCCACTGCTCGCGCGTTCGTCGTCGTCTTCTTCGACAGCTACCTCCGACGCCGCTCATCATGGCAGCGTTCCCATACTCGTCCTTGTGCCACTGCTCGCGCGTTCGTCGTCTTCTTCGATAGCTAGCTCCGACGCCGCTCATCATGCCAACGTTGCCATACTGCCCCTCGCCCTTGTGCCACTGCTCACGCGTTCGTCATCGTCTTCTTCGATAGCTAGCTCCGACGCCGCTCAACATGCCAACGTTCCCATACTGCCCCTCGCCCTTGTGCCACTGCTCGCGCGTTCGTCGTCTTCGTCGATAGCTAGCTCCGATGCCGCTCAACATGCCAACGTTCCCATACTGCCCCTCGCCCTTTTGCCACTACTCGCGCGTTCGTCGTCGTCTTCTTCGATAGCTAGCTCCGACGCCGCTCATCATGCCAACGTTGCCATACTGCCCCTCGCCCTTGTGCCACTGCTCACGCGTTCGTCATCGTCTTCTTCGATAGCTAGCTCCGACGCCGCTCATCATGCCAACGTTCCCATACTGCCCCTCGCCCTTGTGCCACTGCTCGCGCGTTCGTCGTCTTCGTCGATAGCTAGCTCCGACGCCGCTCATCATGCCAACGATCCCATACTGCCCCTCGCCCTTGTGCCACTGCTCGCGCGTTCGTCATCGTCTTCTTCGATAGCTAGCTCCGACGCCGCTCATCATGCCAACGTTGCCATACTGCCCCTCGCCCTTGTGCCACTGCTCGCGCGTTCGTCATCGTCTTCTTCGATAGCTAGCTCCGACGCCGCTCATCATGGCAACGTTCCCATACTGCCCCTCGCCCTTGTGCCACTGCTCGCGCGTTCGTCGTCTCCTTCGATAGCTAGCTCCGACGCCGCTCATCATGGCAACGTTCCCATACTGCCCCTCGCCCTTGTGCCACTGCTCGCGCGTTCGTCGTCTTCTTCGATAGCTAGCTCCGACGCCGCTCATCATGGCAACGTTCCCATACTGCCCCTCGCCCTTGTGCCACTGCTCGCGCGTTCGTCGTCTTCTTCGATAGCTAGCTCCGACGCCGCTCATCATGGCAACGTTCCCATACTGCCCCTCGCCCTTGTGACACTGCTCGCGCGTTCGCCGTGGTCTTCTTCCACAGCTGCCTCTGAGATGCCGCTCATCATGCCAGCGTTTCCATATACTGTCCCTGCCTCTGTGAAGGCGCTGACGGCACTGGTCCACTACTAATCGGTGCGGTTATTTCGGTCTCAAATTACTAAACCTCAATATATCACGAAATCAAAACACGTATCGGGCTGCGCTCAAATTTCGCATTAGGTAGTATCATAATCGTATTGCACATTTTTAAAAATTATTTTCTCCATTTTGCGCTAGGGTATGTGGCTATGTGGCTAGGGCGTAGTAGTGTGCCCGCCCGTTACAAAGGATGGAACCTCATCATCATCAACATCGTATTATATCCCAGATATCCAATGACGAAGGCAGCATTGACGTTAAGGGAAGTTGTGGATGGGGTTTTCGCTAATTCGCCTTTTCACGTAAAAAGCTTATATATAGGCTAGACGACCAACTCACGTGCGCTCACCTTGCCCGATAGTACTTCGGCAGTACAAGGGCAAGCAGACAGCACACTTGGGCAAATAACGTTTATTGCAAGCCAGAGGAACTTGGATGTAGGCTCGTAGCGATCGAGATGTTTGCCTGGATCGCACAGCAAACAAAGGCAGGGAACGACAAAACAGGGGAACAAGACGTTTACTTGAGATCCTTGCTTCGTTGTGGCTGGCAGTCTTCTCACTTTCAGGGTTTACCTGGACCACAGATTCCGGCGCCCCTGACTTGCTATACTACACGGGCCAGTCGATTCGGGGCTCGTCAACCTAATGGCGGTCTACGCTTGTGACCAGTTCGAAGATGGGGATATGGGAGGGGAGGGAGGTGTCGCTCCACCGGCGGTAATCCGCCTGGTTTGCCGTGCGGGAGGTAGGGTAAGGAGCGTCGTCTCCAATCGTGTATCGTGCCTCCCGTAAGAAGAAAGGTCACTTGGTTTCAAGTTGATATATGCTAGAAAGGTTTATTTGACACATTTATTTAAAAAGCTCCAAATGCCTTCTGATAAATCGAAATCGAAGGCGTCCGCCTCTTTTGGACCTCGACCTGCCTGGGTTCCAGTTGCGGGAAAGGAGGAGCCGGTCTCCGGACGAGAGCCATCAAGACAGGATCGCGCGCAATCCTATCGGGCACCTCTGCGGCGTCACGGCAAGCTCCCTCGGGCCGCGGCCTCCGCCATCCTGGAGATATGCAGCTCCGAGGCCGCGTGCCTCGCGGCAACGATCACGAGGGCGCCGCAGACCTCGCAGTAGCTGCCCGGGGGTTCCGTTGGCAGGGCCGTGTCGACCAGGCCGCGCGTGCGCTGCACCCGCATCTGGGTCCTCCAGGGGGCTGCGCTAGCGTACATGCGGGGTGGCTGGTCCTCCACGTGTGCAACCAGCGTGGCCACGTGGCGCAACGACCGCAGCTTGCTCGCGCGTTGCGGGTTGGGTAACTCTGGCCGGGGATCGGTCCGCGGCACTCGGGCCGTGTTGGAGCCCTGGCGCCGTGGCTCGTCGGTCGAGCCGCTCCTACCCACGCCGCGGTTGCCCCCACCTTCACGTGGTCGCTCCGAAGGGTGGCGGGTCCGCGCCATCCGCTGCTCGTTCCTCGGTTCATCTCGGGTTGCATTGGCCGGGTGGTCGTGGCCCCGTGCCCGTGTTCTCAGTCGCTCTCTTCCCCAAAGCGTCGACGGGCGCTGGCGACCCGACGCCTGGCGATCGTAACCAGCGGGCATCCTTGGGCGGGAGGAGCGCGTCTGCTTGCGAGAGGTACCGAGGTACTCTGGCAGGCAGTGCAGCCTCGGCTGTCTCGACGCCCGACTGGCTCGATGCTAACTCTGTCGGGGGGATATCTGGGATAGCGCCGGTCAACGCTCCCTGTCGTTTGACCGGGGAACTACAGCGCAAGAGTGGCGGGAAGTGGCTATTTCGCGTCAAAGCTTTCATGACGCCTGTACTTCCAAAGTAGCGAGCGCAGGGGGCAGAGAGAGAGAGAGAGAGAGAGAGAAATAATATTTATTAATGTCATGGGAACTAAACGTGAGCTCGTGCTGAACTGGCTCTTGCACGAAGTCAAATCAAAGAGCGCGGTGCAGGTGGCGCGCGCTGCATTGCCAAATCAAGGAAGAAATTGTAGCCAAATCGAAGAGACCAATAATGTTCAACGGCAATGCGGAAGCGCGTTGCTTGCTGTGCTATCGGCGCATTCTAGTGGCGGGCGTAGTATTGCAGTGCACTGCGGGACTGGTGAGAGTACACACATACACAAGGTCGATCCAAATAGGTCGCGAAGCTTCGGGCGAAAAGTGCTTCAGAACGAACTGTCACCGACATCAGCAAGTGTCGTTATGGGAGCAGCGATTGAAGCGCGACTATGTGAGGAGGGAACAAACATTGGAAAAGAAAAAGGCGTTTTTCATTAAAACGAGACACAGATTAATTCAAGGAAAATAAAACTCCTATTCAGTGTTAAAAGCGTGTGATCAGAAAAGGCAACTCTATTTTACTTTATCATTATTAATAAATACCTTTTTTTTTTCAGCGCCCACAATAAGAAGGGGCCGTTGACGCCGCTATCACTTGCAATGCATTGCATCTCTTGAGGTGGGCAGAAAGGCGCGCTCGTAAAGTTCACCTGTTACAATACGCTCCCCTCACATATTCTGTAGTTTTGCTTGTCGACGTGTTTCTGAATTAGATGGCGCAGGTGGTTTCATCTTTCTTTTAACCTGTTCAGTCAAAAGTGGTGAGTTACGATAGCCAGGAAGTTGTTTAGTTCAGCTGTTTTCGTGCGACTGCGCTGGCCGAGGGGCTTGGCGTCCAACGCTGGGACGAGCAATCTACTAAGCTATCGCCGGCCTCCAAAAAAAGTATGTTCTGTGCAGGGGTACGACTTGCACACCCGTACGATTGACCTTTCACTGCGTCGCTTTCCGCGCTGAAAGCTTGGGACGCCCACCAAGTCGAATGGCGGGGAATCTGAATATACAGATGTAATGGCTGGCCACCAAAACAAGTTTCTCGCCTTTCAGAACAAAATGAAGTCACTTCTTTTTTAACGGATATGACATTACATTATTTTTTATTCCGCCGGAAGTGTACCCTCCTCACACTGATGGCGCTAAGCTCCATGAACCGCCTATCAACCGCCATGTTTTGAACGTATGGGCTTCTATGGAAGCTTCGCTACCAGGTATATTTACATTGGTATACGTACACACTCGTCGCGCTCACTTGTCACTGCTACACTCCTGTGTCGTATTATACGCAAGCCGTCTGCTGCAAGCCTTGCCAACGAAGCTGTCAGCGAACGATTCGTGGTGTTGAATGAATGAACCTTTATTTACTGGAATTACCTGTACAGAAGCACTGTGTGAGCTGCCCTTCGAAATACCTACGCTAGCGAGCCGGTTGCACTCGAAATTAGCGTTATAAAACTAAACTGAAACATTGCTTTTTCCGAGCCTTCTTTATTGCGCAATAAAATATTTTTAACAAGTGTGATGAACATATCACTCAGCACCAACCTGTAGGCAAATTCTCAAGTCCCGTTTACCTGCGCTGCAATTGTTTATTAGGCAAGGCGCTTCTAACTTTTTTGCTGAATTTAGCACATAATACAGGAACAGTAGTCAAAACGAATTTGCTTCGTTTATTTACAAAGAAACATGTATACATGATGACGAATGGGGGACATTCGATAAAACCTGCCGCGCAGACTTAGCGGCTATGGTGTGGCGCTGCTAAACACGAGGTCGCGGCATCGAATCCCCGACGCGGCGGCCGCATTTCGATGGCGGCGAAATGCAGAAGCGCCTGTGTTCCGCGCACTGGGGGCACGTTAACGATACCCTGGTGGTCGAAATGAACCTGGAGTCCCCCACTGCACGTGTCTAATAATAAAATCGTGGTTTTGGCACTTAAGACCCCAGAATTCAAATAAATGAATAAAAAAAGACGAATAACTATACATATGTATACGTACGATTGTATAACACTTAGTCGACGATCACGTCACTATCCGTGTGTCTCTCGCTTACGTCCGTTAAATATCTATGCAGAACTCAACTATCGACATGTTGCATAAATTCGCAACGAACAAATTCGCGAACGGCGGCAGTTGCAATAACGTCGTTACCCTTATGCCATCGTCGTCACCATCGTAGTCATCTTGCTGTCGTCACACGCACGTACGCTCGCGTCACACTCACAACTAATTGATTTACACAAAGGCGTCGGTACACCTGGCAACTTCTTTACCAAACACCAAGCAATGCTGGACGGCCAGCTACCTGCAAAATATTCGCATAACATCGATTCCCACAGTGCACGGGATCTGTGCATTTTTCCCCTATCCCTTCCTCTTTTTATTTCATATCAGGTCTTTTTGTATAATCTTTAATTTTTTATATACAGCTTATCCTTATGCACAACAGCCAGCTGGTTTTACACTAGCTAAACTGCATCTTTTCTCAGCCTTTCTTAGCTCGTTGCTCATCAGTTTCACGCCGTTGGCGTTGTTCGCAGGCGCAGACCTTGCAAGTGCGTCAGAAAGTGCTTCCATTGGTTGAAGCGTGGGCTTCTACCAATGAGAGAAGACATTTCGGTCATGCTAGCGCGAAGATCACCAGACGGTCTTGCACTCCGCGCGCATCATGGGCGGCGAAAACAAGACTCCCAGAGTGGGTGGGAGACATTAATGAAAGCACGCCCATCAAAACGAAAAAAAATACAACAACATCCGATTGCGACCGTGGAATGGCATGGAGGAAGCAGGACCCTCAGACCCCCAAGCGATCCAGCGAGCTGGTGATCGGGAGCTGAAACGCGTAGCCAGCCAAAACAGCTATGCTTTCCTTGCGTGCCGCGGGGACACCAGCACAGCGACTTAAGCGAGATGACTCATTGGTTCGAGCCGAAGAAGCAGAAGCAAAGGAGCACGGACGCAACAACTCTGTAGTTCGGGTCGAGTCAGAAATCGGGCTGACCGAGCCTGACGTGACCGCGTTTATATGAACTCGCTTCTGACGAGTCTCGACAACGGTGGCACGCAGCGTCGAGCCGAGACATGAACGCGTTCCCGCAGTCCGTCTGCAACAGTTCCACTGCACGGGTCTTACTGTTGCAAAGAGGTTGATTGCACAAGTGCTTCTTTTTCCCGCTGCCATAGCATTCCCGCTGCCAGCGCGTATACCGTTACGTTTCAGTGGTTCCGCGATAAGACTCAGCGCTGGCTGGCCCGACCCGTCCGCGTTTACATGCGCGCTGAAAACGGGCCCGGCTGGTTCAACCTACCCGATGCAGTCGGGCTTGCCCAGCCCGACTCGATGCTCATTCAGCCTGACCAGCCAGCGTTTACATGAACTCGACAGGCCAATTTCAGCCTGACAAGCCGACTCGACGCGCTTTTGTCGGGCTCATATACGCGCCTTGTAAGACGCCATGACCCTGTCGGTCAGCCGACCCGGTTCGGTCAGCCGTGGCAGAAGCGAGGCGCCGGAGTCGGCACGAAAATGCACCAATCAAGACAGAAGCTGCAAACAGCCCTTCACCAAACAGTTTTTGGGCAACTCGTTTGCATACTGTACCTAAGACGAGCTTGTTCTTGTTCCCTAGTAAAATGGCGCAACCCACTATGGGGGATCGGCCATGAATCGGGCGGTGAAGAAACTGCTAGCATTTCTTTTTTGAATAAATTAGGTTGAAATGACATAAGTATATTGCAATTGGGATTTAATGTGTCTGCTGGTTGCAGGTATGAATAATCGATTACCTGGATATTTTTGTTAATTTTGTTAACATTATAAGAATTTTGAAGAATTTTAACGTGAAATTCGTTTTGTCTCACGCAGAAAGATGCAGGGCGCTTCACAAACGTCCCTGTGGCTGTAACCCAGTACGGTAGCCCCAAAGCAAAGGGTTATGGGAAGAGTCAAATTCAAGCCAAGCTTTTGGAAGGGTTCTAAAAATCTTTTCCATTGAATAATGAAGCGGTGGCATGTCAAAAAGAAATGTTCCAGAGATTCACTCTCATTGCACAAAGGGCGCAAGGGCGATATAGCCAGACCAGACCTGCGGAGCTCAGTGGGGGGACTCGGTACCGTAGCCTCGGGATCGTTACTTCAATTTTTCTAGAGGAGCACCATTTGCTGTTCCAAGGAAAATTGAGATGCGGGAAATCAGATGTTGCCAACGATGACTGCGCGTACTTATTTGTACCAGTATATTTTCTAAATCTCGCCGCAGTGATGAAAGCTAACGAAGGTAAAATGGGGATTATAGGACCATCGTGGGGACGCTACTGCGAGTGTATCTGCATATTCGTTTAAGGCTAGGCCTTTGTGACCTGGCACCTACACTAAACGAACGAGACGTAAGTGTCTTGGGAGGAGAGAATAGAAAGTTTTAATGAATCGGACAATTTGGGTGTGGTTAGTGAGGAACAGACAGAAAGACAATCAGTTAAGATTATGGCTGATGACAGAGAGGGTGGTAATTCGCGTAAAGCTAAGACAATTGCTAATAATTCCGGGGTTCTTCTTCTTCTTTCAAATTCTCGCACGTACCCACGAGGGGAGATTGCAGTGTTCTTCATTGCCTACACGAACGTATTTTCATCTTCCTCTCATAATTGCGTTAGTACACACATTTCACTGTTTCGTAGAACAAAACAAAAAGTAAAACTATATACGTCATTGTGTCACGTTTTATGTTTCACGCTTTTCATAAGGAGGGCGGTTATCATGAACATTCAACTTTTGCCGACAAGTTCCACGTTCGCAAGTAACTGATAAAAGGCGTATAGCTGACGACGCAGAGGCGCGTCGGTGACGTAATAAGGAACGTTTGCCGAGTCATTTATGATTTCTTCGTTGGCACAAAAAGATCGCCTTATTAATTTCCAATTTTCTGTGATTTATTTATTTCTCCTTCAATAAATAATCAAGTTCAAATAGGAATAAAACAAATTCACAGTTATAATATTATTAATATAGTTATTCAGAATGTAACTTACTCATTTTTTACGTGTACCCTCTACATGAGGTATTTTGAATGTTAAGTTCATGTTGCTATTCCTGTCTGTGCAAGGGGGAGGAGGAGGAAAGAACTTTATTGTGTGCCCTGCGAGTTGGTGTGGAACTAACTTATTATACACTATGATGATGATGATAATAAACCTCTATCATGGCTCTTACCAACTAAGAGGCATAAGCCAAAATCGGGCGGCAGTTGGTTACTAAAGAAAATTCTTATTTCAAAATGAGAAACGCAATGTAAAAGGGAAAAAAATACAAAGAAGATTTTGGAATAACTATACTAGCGCCACTCTATTTCATTAATATCGCTTTCTTACTCATCTTCGATTGCTCATTTATATTCCTGTACTTTTCTAAATTATATCACCACCCAGTTCGTGGTCTATCCCCCATATTGGGTTTGTGCCGTTAAATGAGACATTGTCATCATAATCACCAGTGCATAAGAAGACGACGATCAGGCAGGTGTTTTACTGTGAACCAGGTGGAATTTCATCGGGAAAGTTCAGACAAACGCGCGGGGTTCCCCAAGGCGCACTTCTATCCCAGCTGTTGTTTTTAACATCTTACTCAGCTCCATTCCTTGTCATCAAAATATAAGTTTACGCTGATGATATAGCGTTATTTGCTTCGGCAAGTGATATTCAGTCACTGTACGAGTGCTTACAGGAATTTTCATATTTGCTCTCTGGTTGCGCTGCTCCTATATATACAATGTAAATAGTCTCTTTTGCCTATGCCTTTCCGCACGTAACATTTTGTTGGGGGTTAGGACCCCGGTGTTAGATCCACGCAGCAGATTGAAAAGGGAACAGTTATCATCTTGTCTTATGCCTCCGCCCCGTTTTCAGACTAAACGCCGCACGCAACAGTCGCGTCACATCAGGTAGAGGCTTTGCGCCGATCCTCACTGCATTGTATGCGATTGCATAGTGTTGCGTTTCGCCTGCGACACGTGGTTTTGCCGGCGCGACTGCGGCGGGGCGGCAGACATTTTTGGCCCGATCGTCGTCGCCGCAACGCTCATCGCCAGGTGTTTCCAGGCGCGACTGCGGCGATGCGACCGCAAAGGATCACCCTCGCATTCCAGTCATTGTGCCTGAACCAGGCGAAGCGAAAGCAGGGATCATCCTCTCATTACAGTCATTGTGCCCGACCGGCAGCGCTACAACAGGGTGCTACGAGATCGTGCTCGACATGGTGCTACGGCATCGCTACAATAGGGTGCTACGAGATCGTGCTCGACATGGTGCTACGGCAGCGCTACGACAGTGTGCGTCACCATTAGCCCATTGTACATTCACGTGCTCGTCTTTTGAGGGGTTCCTTCTTGCCCTCAACTGCGAGAGTATAAAAACAGCTGCCCCCGGACGCCAAAAGGAGGGCTCCGATTTCTTCTGTTGAGTGAAGTGCTCTCCCGTCTCTCTACTTCGGTCAAACCTGACCGCCAACTCTTTGCGATGTTAAAATAAACAAGTTGTTTCGTTGTTACCAGTCGACTCATGCTTTGCCGGGACCTTCGGATGCTTCCAGTTGCACCCCAGGCCGCCAGGCCAACGCTACCCTTGGGGCTTGCGACCCAGGTACATCCACGGGCGTCAGCGCCGAGTTCCCAACCGATCGCGCCAGCGGTGCGATCCAAACATCTGGTTGGCAGCGGTGAGATCGCCTCCGACTCCAAACAACTGTCTGCCAGCGGTGAGATCGCGACAACGGAGGCCAGCAGCGAAGAGATGCAGTTGACTGTATGCTGAGCAGCTCAACGACGATCCGGGAGCAGTGCAACGAGCCCTGTGTGACGACTGGTTGCCTGCAGCGGAACGACTGCGCGGAATTCCTGCCTGCGAGGTTTGGTGAGGGCGGGACTTTCTTCTTCTGAGCTTTGCCAGGCTTTTGTTAGTGTCAGAAACAGAGCTGGTAATTGTGGTTGTCGTTGCTGCCGGGTTAGTTTGCGGCAAGACAATAGTAAGCAGTAGAGAAAGCAGCATTCAGAGCAGCCATGGATTTAAAGTCGTTGCGCAAACCGAAATTGTTGGAGCTTGCAAGAGAGTTGGGTCTGGATGTCTCGGACAAACTCAGAAAACCAGAACTGCTAAAGGCTATTCTTGAGTTAGAGGCTGAGGATGACGAGCTGTCGGAATGCCTTGAGACTATTGAGGAGAGGTCAAAAAGACAGGAGCGCGAACTTAAAGAGCAAAAAGAGAAATATGAGCGCGAACTTAAAGAGCAAAACGAGAAACAGGAGCGCGAACTTAAAGAGCAGAAAGAAAAAGAAGAGCGCGAACTTAAAGAACAGAAAGAAAAACAAGAGCGTGACCGTCAACACGCTTTGGAAATGAAGCGTCTTGAGGTAGAGATGGAACGCGCTCGTAATGGAAGTCAGGCACACGGTGCAGGAGAACGCGTATTGTTCAAAATGACTGACCTGATGCGGCCGTTTAAGCTTGGAGAGGACATTGGTTTGTTCCTGGTTAACTTTGAGCGAACGTGCGAGAAGCAGGGGTTCTCTCGGGAAACGTGGCCACAGCGCTTGCTCACTTTGTTACCCGGCGAGGCGGCCGACGTAGTCGCTCGCTTGGATAGAGAGGAAGCAGAGGATTTCGACAAAGTAAAATCGAGTCTGCTAAAAAAGTACCGGCTGTCTGCGGAGGCGTTCCGTCGGAAGTTTCGGGAAAATGAGAAAGGCAAAAGTGAGTCATATACAGAGTTTGCGTATAGGCTTATGTCGAACATGCAGGAGTGGCTCAAAGAAGAGAAAGCGTTCGGTGACCACGATAAAGTTCTGCAGTGTTTCGGGCTAGAACAGTTTTATAGTCGGTTACCGGAGAACGTGCGATACTGGGTCTTGGATAGGCCAGACGTTTGTACGGTGGCTAAAGCCGCTGAGCTAGCCGAGGAGTTTGTGACGCGTCGGGCTCGCGGAGCTAAGGACGGTCAAAAGGGTGAATTTGGCTCGAAGTTTGAGAGGCCGAAGTTCACACCCATGAGAGCAAAGGGGAACACGCGTAGTGCGGATGCGAGTGGAAGCAGTGCGACCGAACCTAAGGAGACGGCGGCAGCCGAAGCCGAACGCAGAAAGCGGTTCGAGATGAGGCAAGCGCGCGTTTGTTATACGTGCCAGAAGCCGGGTCACTTTTCGGCGCAGTGTCCGGAAACAACACCAAAAGTTGTGTTTTTTTCAATAGGCAGCACTGACGAGAACATGAAGCTTCTCGAGCCTTACATGCGAGACCTCCTCGTGAACGGGAAAGAGTGCCGAGTGCTTCGCGATTCCGCAGCTACGATGGATGTAGTTCACCCGTCTTACGTAGAACCCCATATGTTCACGGGCGAGTGCGCATGGATCAAGCAAGCCGTGGAAGCTCATAGCGTGTGTCTGCCGGTAGCAAAAGTGCTTATTGAAGGACCTTTCGGAGCGCTTGAGACGGAGGCGGCAGTGTCATCTATGCTGCCACCCCAGTACCCGTACCTATTTTCAAACAGGTCCGATCACCTCCTGCGCGAGAAGGGGCTTTTGTTTGGTGAAGCTAGTGTTCAGGCCTTAACCAGATCGAAGGTTCGGGAGCTCGCTGCAAAGGCGGTAGTTGCGGGGCCGACGTTATCAAACAACGAAAAAGGGTCAGAGGCGCAGCAAGCTGATATTCAGAGCACGCCCGAACAGAATAAAATTGAGTCTGTAGCGTTGAAGGCGCCAGATACTGGAGAGGAAAATCCCGATTCGGGAAAGTTAGAAGAGCTATCTACTGATTTGCTCATCGCGCCTACGTCAGACGGACTTGATAGGTTGCTAAAAGTCAGCCGGTCGGCTTTGATAGCCGAGCAAAAAAAGGATGGCAGCCTGGAAAACGTGCGCTGCAATGTCAAAGAAGGTATCGCCAGGAAAACTGCGCGTTTTGTGGAAAGAGGTGGAGTCCTGTACCGGAAGTATCTAGACCGCAGAGGAGTGGAGTTCGATCAGCTGGTCGTGCCTCAATGCTATCGTCAGGATCTGTTGCGCTTGTCACACGGGGGTTCGTGGTCCGGACACCTAGGAGTTAAGAAAACTAAGGACCGTCTCTTGCAAGAGTACTATTGGCCAGGGTGTTTTCGGGACGCAGACCATTTCGTGAGGACATGTGACACTTGTCAGCGGGTGGGCAAACCAGGGGACAAATCGAGGGCGCCGTTGAAATTGGTACCTATCATTACGGAGCCTTTTAGACGGCTCGTTATTGATACTGTGGGACCTCTGCCGGTAACAGCCACGGGGTACAGACACATTTTGACTGTGATCTGCCCAGCGACAAAGTTCCCTGAAGCAGTGCCGCTTAAAGAACTCAGCTCAGTTGAGATAGTCAATGCACTACTGTCCATATTTGCGCGAGTTGGTTTTCCTGCAGAAATTCAATCAGATCAGGGCACAGTGTTTACTAGCGCTTTGACGACAACTTTTCTCGAAAGGTGTGGGGTAAAGCTGTTACACAGCTCAGTGTACCACCCACAGTCGAATTCCGTTGAGAAGCTCCACTCCGTCATGAAGCGCGTGTTGAGAGCGTTGTGTTTTGAACATCGAACTGACTGGGAACTGTGTCTGCCTGGGGTGATGTTTGCTTTAAGGACCGCGCCGCATGCGGCTACGGGGTTTTCGCCAGCTGAACTGGTGTACGGCCGCTCGCTTCGATCTCCGCTTCGCATGCTTCGAGAATCGTGGGAAGGTAGGGGCGACGACCCAGTCGTGGTGGAGTACGTGCTTAAGCTCCTCGAACGCTTAAGAAGGGCACAGGAGTTGTCAGGTGAAGCAATGACAAAGGCCCAGCAGAGGGCCAAGGTTTATTATGATCGGACAGCCAGGGCCCGTCGTTTTGAGGTTGGCGATGAGGTCATGATATTGCGCACATCGCTAAACAACAAACTAGACGTGCAGTGGGAGGGCCCAGCACGAATTGTTCAGAAACTGTCGGACGTTAACTACGTGGTAAGTCTGCCAGGAAAGCGGAAAGCACAGCAAGTTTACCACTGTAATCTGCTCAAACCTTATAGACAAAGGGAAGCAGTGGTGTGCATGATGGTAAACGTTCCTGAAGAGCTTCCGGTCGAGCTTCCGGGACTAGGCTCAGTGACGAACAGGGAAGACACCGGTCAAGTCATTAGTGACCTTATCAGTAAAGCACCGCTGTCGCCCGAGCAGAAAACCGAACTACACCAGCTATTACAAGAGTTTCAAGGTCTGTTCTCTGAGAGGCCTGGTAGGACTTCTGTACCTACTCATGATATAGAACTTACCTCCACAGAGCCAGTACGATCCAAGGCGTATCGGGTGTCACCCCGCCAGAGCGATATTATGGAGGCTGAGGTAAAGAAAATGCTACAGCTCGGTGTTATTGAGGCAGGTGAGAGTGATTATACCTCCCCTTTGATTTTAGTTGAGGTACCGGGCAAGGAACCTCGTCCTTGCGTCGACTACCGCAGGCTTAATTCCATCACTAAGGATCAAATTTATCCGATCCCTAACATCGAGGAGCGCCTTGAGAAAGTTAGTAGCGCTCAGTTTATTTCCACCCTAGATCTTGTCAGGGGTTATTGGCAGGTTCCACTTACAGAAAAGGCTAGTAGGTATGCGGCGTTCATTTCACCAATGGGAACATTCCGTCCTAAAGTGTTGAGTTTTGGTTTGAAGAACGCGCCATACTGTTTTTCAAGTCTCATGGATAAAGTGTTGCGGGGACAGCAAGAATTCGCTTTACCGTATCTAGACGACGTAGCGATATTCTCCGCATCCTGGTCTGAGCATATGGCACACTTGCGGGCAGTGCTAACCCGCCTGCGCGAAGCGGGCTTGACAGTAAAGGCTCCTAAGTGCCAGTTAGCACAGGCCGAGGTTGTCTACCTCGGTCACGTGATTGGTCAGGGTCGTCGCCGCCCCTCTGAAATAAAAGTGGCCGCTGTGCGAGACTTTCCGCAACCGCGCACCAAGACCGATATTCGGTCGTTCTTGGGTGTCGCCGGCTACTATCAGAGGTACATCCCTAGGTACTCTGATATCGCGGCTCCCCTGACGGATGCTCTAAGAAAGAAAGAGCCTCAAACAGTCGTCTGGGACGAGACAAAGGAAAGAGCTTTTAGCGCCCTAAAGAGTGCCCTAACAAGCCAGCCTGTGCTACGATCGCCAGACTATACAAAAGGGTTCATTGTTCAGTGCGATGCTAGTGAGCGAGGCATGGGCGTTGTACTGTGCCAACGGGAAAATGGAGAAGTAGAACACCCCGTCCTGTATGCTAGTCGTAAGCTGACCAGTCGTGAGCCGGCGTATAGCGCCACCGAGAAAGAGTGTGCGTGTCTCGTGTGGGCCGTTCAGAAATTGTCATGCTATCTAGCCGGCTCGAGGTTTATCATTGAGACGGATCACTGCCCTCTCCAATGGCTGCAGACCATCTCTCCCAAAAATGGCCGCCTCCTGCGCTGGAGCCTCGCTTTACAACAATATTCCTTTGAGGTGCGTTACAAAAAGGGGAGTCTCAACGGTAACGCCGATGGCTTAAGTCGAAGCCCCTAACGTAGGAATCAGCCTCAAAATTGTTTGTTACTGATGTTTTTCTTCCTGAGGCAGGATTTTTTTTTAACATATTGCTTTTGTTTAGTGTTTCAAAGTGATGATATGCTTTCTAGTGCAATTTTCCAATTTGTGGACGCGTTCTGAGTGATGCTAGACTACTGTAAGGAACTAGGCAGTGGTATAAAAAGGGGAAAGAGCCTGGCAGGGCTTAGTGAGGGTTGTGCCGTGCTTGCTGACTGAGCGGTTGAGTTTCAGCGTAGTTCTAACGCTTGCCGGGAACGAGAACAAAAATGTGAACTCTCCCGAAGTCACTTTGCAGTGTCCCGTGCGAACCTGAACTAGAGAACGAGGCCTTCTCTGTGCGCTGCGCTCAAGAAACGTCGAGGGACGCCCGACTTCGGTTATGAGCATCATCGAGCGACATCCCTCCGGACAGCGGATGCAGTCCCCTGTCCATCGGGATCTCCTTCCCCCGGCGGGGCGGTCTGTTGCGTTTCGCCGGCGACACGTGGTTTTGCCGGCGCGACTGCGGCGGGGCGGCAGACATTTTTGGCCCGATCGTCGTCGCCGCAACGCTCATCGCCAGGTGTTTCCAGGCGCGACTGCGGCGATGCGACCGCAAAGGATCACCCTCGCATTCCAGTCATTGTGCCTGAACCAGGCGAAGCGAAAGCAGGGATCATCCTCTCATTACAGTCATTGTGCCCGACCGGCAGCGCTACAACAGGGTGCTACGAGATCGTGCTCGACATGGTGCTACGGCATCGCTACAACAGGGTGCTACGAGATCGTGCTCGACATGGTGCTACGGCATCGCTACAACAGGGTGCTACGAGATCGTGCTCGACATGGTGCTACGGCAGCGCTACGACAGTGTGCGTCACCATTAGCCCATTGTACATTCACGTGCTCGTCTTTTGAGGGGTTCCTTCTTGCCCTCAACTGCGAGAGTATAAAAACAGCTGCCCCCGGACGCCAAAAGGAGGGCTCCGATTTCTTCTGTTGAGTGAAGTGCTCTCTCGTCTCTCTACTTCGGTCAAACCTGACCGCCAACTCTTTGCGATGTTAAAATAAACAAGTTGTTTCGTTGTTACCAGTCGACTCATGCTTTGCCGGGACCTTCGGATGCTTCCAGTTGCACCCCAGGCCGCCAGGCCAACGCTACCCTTGGGGCTTGCGACCCAGGTACATCCACGGGCGTCAGCGCCGAGTTCCCAACCGATCGCGCCAGCGGTGCGATCCAAACAATACATAATCATGCTAACGGAAACTAAATTTTGCAGCCGGATATCTCACAACACGGGCATGCGAGAAGAATTCTGCCAATTGGAACTGTGTGCAACTGCCTCAAACATTTCAATAAAAACATACCCGCTTACTGCGGTTGGTACAAAGTTAATTGTTCAATTTTAGTTAATTGGCCGACAGATAGCGATAATTAACATCTCACTTTGTGTTCCCGTGGCCGCATAGCTTACTTGCATAGGTGAGCTTCACGTACAGTCGCGAGCAAAGGTTTGCGTGTGGACCAAAGGTGCCCCGATTTTCTTTTCTTTTTCGCAGACTAAGCATTCCGGCTCAAATCAAGAGTGCATGCCCACGTGCACGTGTTTGACCAATACAATGTAATAAACCGATTTCAGGCCGCGGAGTTGCGCTTGAATATATCTCAATTTTTTGCTGATGCCGTGATCTCCGAACTTTTGCTCGCTCCACTGTACCACCCAGCGCCTACCTTTAAGAAAAACGTAAAATTTATTTGGATCACCCTGTATATTCGGGCACCTGTTGATTCAGGGTTTCATAGCTATGCTTGTGGATAGCACGAGAATGTTCGCATGTACCTAGCTACGCAGGGCCAGTTGCATATGCCCAGTGTACCAAGTTATACATTTGCGTACACACATAGAGCACATTATCCAGTGGCCCAGCTGGTTGTATCCTTGGCAAAACAGCAGCTAGCGCCCCAGTAAAGTGCCGCAGAGAGAGCTTCATTGTTTTCGAAAATGCAACTTAACGTTCAAAGTACAGCGCCAAAGGAAAGGGGTGAACAGAGATTTGCATGGCCATCTTGTGAAAACAAACCGTAATTAGAGAAGACGTTGCAGTAATATCGTGGTCTTTTTCCGTACCCTACATACGATTGTTGTTCGATAAATACCAGTGCTTGGAATCCTTAATTTCTGAAAATTATTCACCAGCACTCTTATTCCTTTTATACGTTCCCCAGAAAGTTAAATGCACGTGTAACCGCCGCTCCTACCAAGCCTAGTTAACATGAGTGAAGCCATCTTCCGACGTCTACTTCAAGATCGGCTCCAATGTTTTAAACATACCGTGTTCCAAGTCAGAGCCATGTCCCTTTTTACCGTGAGGCTCATAAAGAAGCCGCAGTGTGCCCTATCTGGACAGTAAAACGGGTTACGGCGTTGTTGCGATGCTTTGAGCAACGGTGAAAAAAGAAGGTGATTGCTTAAAAGGATATACATGAAACTAGGCGTAGTTCACACATTGGAGGTGATTTTTAAGTATGTGTCAGAAGATGGCTTCACTCATGTGATCTAGGCTTGGTAGAAGTGGTGGGCTGTGTGCATTTCACTTATTGTGGGAGCATATAGCAAGAAGTAATAGTGCCGAGGAATAATTTTACGATATGAAGATTTCAGAGCATTAGTCTCTCTTTATTGAACAAACTATTTTTATGCGGCATCTAATTTCGGTGTGACGCTTCTCTGCGTGTTTGCTACCTGTTCTTCATGCACGCATGCACGTCCAGAGCCGTCATTTCTATGCTCAATAGCTTCACTGGTACTTGGCTCGCTCCTATTTTAGCGCATACGTTGCAGCAGTATCGCGGTCTCTTTCCGTACGTATTACGGGAGTTTTCGAGAACCCTCGAATGCCTACCCTGTGCGCTTGAATGGCCGCGGGGATTATAGGCAAGCCTCGTTCACGCGTCAATTCAGCGCTGAACAATACGCCCCATGCACGTGTCCTGTCGACATCTGAAATACTACTGAAGTGGAAACAACATGAGGGAACAAAAACAAACCGCAGTTTCGTCCGAAAGACGAAGCACCGATTCCGATAGCAAATTAGCGGACAGCTATACGAAGTAAGGATAGTACCTTTATCGGCCGTATAAGCTTGTAAACGGAGGCATACCATCTAAATTAACAACTGAGGTTTAACAGCGCGAATAAAACAAGAACACGAGGAAACAAGTACCCAAGACAAGCGCTGACAGTCAACTGGAAATTTACTTGAATTTCTCCAGCCATGGGGGGGGGGGGGGGGAGGAGCATACATTTTTCAGCACAGGCATGCGTACACCACTCGCAAACACATCTGCAAATCAGCGACATCTTAATATTTCATACAAAAAAGCTTTCACTTTTTCCAGCAAGGCAGCAGAGGCAGCGCTTACACATTTATCTCCTTCCTTTCTAATGTAATAAGCCTCTATTATTTCCTTTTCCCTCTTACCTTTTACTTTCCTTATTATATATTTTTTTTCAAATATTGGAGTGCAGGGACACTTGTTACAATGTCCTGCTAAATGACTCCCATAGCCATTCTTTAAGTTACTGCTGTGCTGACCAGCTCTTTCATTGAAACACTGTCCCCTTTGACCTTTATAAGTTTTTACACAGCTCAGCGGTATATGATAGATAACGTTGCGCCTGCAGTCAGTGAAACGAGATTTATATTTTGTGGTGCATATGGGCCTTTCGTGCGTTTTCATACGATTACATATCGACGAAAGCTTGCACAGGGCACTGAAAAGAAAATTAACACTATGTTTATTGGAAACTTTCTTTAGATTGTGTGACAACTTGTGCAAGTATAGCACCACATGCGCTGGTCTCTTGTTTTTATTCTTTTCTTTCTGTGATGGTTCGGAATTTATTCTTTTTTTCTTTCTGCAAGCTTTCCTGGATATGTAATCGTATGAAAACGCGCGAAACCCTCCTGTGCACCACAAATCATAAATCTTGTTTCACTGACTGCAGGCGCAACGTTATCTATCATATACCGCTGAGCTGTGTAAAAACTTATAAAGGTCAAAGGGGACAGTGTTTCAATGAAAGAGCTGGTCAGCACAGCAGTAACTTAAAGAATGGCTATGGGAGTCGTTTAGCAGGACATTGTAACAAGTGTCCCTGCACTCCAATATTTGAAAAAAAATAATAAGGAAAGGAAAAGGTAAGAGGGAAAAGGAAATAATAGAGGCTTATTACATTAGAAAGGAAGGAGATAAATGTGTAAGCGCTGCCTCTGCTGCCTTGCTGCAAAGAGAATTAAATAGCTTTTTTGCATGAAAGATTATGACGTTGCTGATTAGCAGATATGTTTGCGACTGGTGTACGCATGCCTATGCTGAAAAAGGTCTAAAACGGCTGGAGAATTTCAAGTAAACTTCCAGTTGGCAGTCAGCGCTTGTCTGGGGTATGTGTTTCCTCATGTCATTATTCGCGAGTAGTATTCGCGCTGTTTTAACCTCAATTCTGAATGTGAACCAACTAGCCCTCATCAAAATCTTACTAACTTAACAAGCATGGTGTCACGCGCGCACAAGCAAACATGAACACATCTCACTCGATGACCGCGGAAACTCGCTGTGAAAACACCGAAGTGAGGAATCGCGGCAGCAGCAGCGATCGAATTGACCTTCCTGCTGCGACTCGCATCAACGCGAACTAAGCCGCGAAAACACAGCGTACGGAGGACTCTGTTCCCGTCGCAGGCCCCTTACAAAACCTCCTCGACTATTTCAATCAGATCTGGGAGAGGCGTGAGCCCCTACCGATTGATTGGAAAACGGCCTTGATTACTTTCATACCCAAAACAGGCAAATCCATTAACATCGAAAATCTCAGACCCATTTCCTTAACCTCCTGTGGGGGGAAGCTTATGGAATGCATGGTTCGAGATAGGCTCTCTGAATATCTGAAAGCCCAACGCACCTTTGTGGACACCATGTATGGTTTTGGCCCACATCGCTCTGCACAGGATATTCTCCTGCAACTAAACCGAGACGTTATCAAGCCATTTGAACACCCCGGTGATGACAAGGTAGTCCTTGCCAAGACCTCAAGGGAGCTTTCCATAACGTCATTCATGACATCACTCTTACCCTCCACTGATAGACAAACTGTGGGCATAATGCTTTCAGGTATGTTCGCCAATTCCTCATGGAACGGCAGACATACCTCCGTATTCAAGACAAGGAGCATGGCCCGTACCCCCTCGGCACGCGGGGAACACCACAAGGAGCGGTCCTCTCTCCTCTCCTGTTCAACCTTGCCATGGCTCACCTCCCCCCATTGCTCAATGACGTCCCAGGCGTGCAGCACGCTATGTACGCTGACGACATCATGTTATGGGCAACTCAGGGATCCCTTGGCAGCATTGAGACATGTCTGCAACAAGCAGTGCCGTTAGTAGACGACTACGCCCGTAGCTGCAGGCCTCGAATGCTCACCTGCCAAATCAGAATACGTGCATCTTCGCCCCAAACCAAAGGACACCGCACAAATTGAACTTTCCCTGCGTGCCGGGCCTATCCCGGAACGTGATGAAATCAGAGTCCCTGGGCTCGTCATCCACACACACCGCAAGATTGACACCACCCTGCGTAAACTGCGCACAGTAGAGGATCGGGTAGGCTGTATGGTCCGCCGGGTTTCGAATGAACGGGGAGGCATCCGGAGCAGGGATGCCCTGCGCCTCACTAACGCTTTCGTGACCAGCCGGATTCTGTATTCGACCCCCCTACCTTCGTCTGCGTAAATGTGACGAGAATACACTCGACTGCATACTCCGAAAAATCTACAAACGTGCCCTTGACCTCCCCATCTCGACATCTAACCAACGTCTCGCAGACCTGAGCATGACAAACACATACGGGGAACTTAAAGAGGCTCATCTCAACAACCAGTACCTGCAAATTGGTACGTCGCAGGCTGGGAGAGACCTCCTACACAGTTTACACATCTCCTACACCTACACGGTAGAAGAGCGGACGACGATCCCTAAGGACTGGCGTGGTGCCCTGATCATTCCGCCTCTGCCCCAAAACATGACGATGGTAGGCGTATAGCGCGGGCTAACGCCCTACAGCAACGCTATAGCTCACGCACGGAGGTCTTATACATGGACGCATCTGGCCCGCATGACGGCGGGTGGTACACGGCCACTGTTGTTCACCTAAACGTACCTATTCAAGGGCTGACTTTTCTAGCACCCGACATCATACACGCGGAGGAAGTCACCATAGCACTCGCCACAGCGGACCCCACATCTCGGATCATCATTACCGACTCGCGGGCTGCGTGCCAAAATTTCATCCGGGGTTGTATCACTGAACGCGCAGTCAAATTCTTAAACGATGCTTCTATCTAGATCGCCCGAACCCGCGTACAATCATCTGGACCCCTGGCCATACAGGGCTAGGTGGAAACGAGGCTGCTGATGCCTCAGCCCGTGCACGAAATTACCGGGATACACTTTATACTCCATCGCCTGATGTTCCAGCACCCAATGCGGCTAAATCCTTCAAAGAAATCACGGCCCTGTACAAATTGTACAGGCTCAGATTCCCACCCCCGGCATCGGGACTGAACAAGACGGACGAGCGCTGGTTCCTCCGTCTCTACACCAACACGGTATTGTGCCCAGCAATACTCAAACACTTTAACCCTGCATTCTCCAGGGGCCTGCACACACTGTGACCATCCGTTCGCGGACTCCTTCCACATGGTGTGGGCCTGCCCCTCAAACCCGGCGGTCCCGCCACACCCCTTCCCATTCCCCCCTACCCGAGAAAGCTGGGAGGCTGCCCTGCTCGGCTGCTCGACCCTGGAGAATCAACGTTCCCTAGTGACCCGAGCACGTGCTACAGCAGAAGCCACAGGGGTCTCGGACTAGGAGCCCCTCCTAGAGATTGTGAGTGGCCGGCCCCTAAGGCCGTCCCCAACTCTCTCCTGTCATTAAGTTTTTCACCACCACCACTCGGGTGGCCGCGGCAGCTCTGGCCGCCCAGAGTAGAACGCGCCCCCCTCCCTACCCTCCCACCGGAGCCTTGCGCGCGAGGGAAGACAGAGCGCTTGCTTCCCGCTTTCATCCTTTGCGTGCGCGAGGGTGACCCGATATCACAGGCTTAGCCTTGCACTCTTTCACTCGCACATACAGCATACGGCGCGCGGCGACAATTTGATTACCCTTGGACTTTATACGGAACCTCACGGCAACGACAGAAATGCGTCTGGAATGTCCATATAACTTTTCTCGCAATAAAGCGTTCACAATTAAGTGTGCGAGGAGTTTTCGAAGCCACATCGTGGAATATGGTGGCCGTTCAGGCGCTGCAAATGCCTTCTTTTGCGGACGCTCTGATGAGCAACTGAAAAGGTATATGCTCGCATAAGCCTTCTGTTATATCTCAATACGGCGAAGAGGATTTCTTAGACGTTTACGAGAGACAACCTACCCCATTCATCACCCGCCTCTGCAGAAGTCAACGCAGCTTGGACGCCGACCGTTGACTGGCCAAGAAAACCCCCTCTACCTGAAGATGACAAGCTCATGTGTCCTGATGTGAACTCAGACGTTTAATATGCTCCTACAGGCTTCCGTACCTGGAGTCAGTGTACATAATGTAAAGAAACCATTTTTCCTCCGTCCTACTACTCGATGTGTTCGTCGACGGATTTGGTGGATTTCTGACCGAAACGCCACCTCGAGCCGCAACAAACAGGTTGGCAGCGGTGAGATCAAGGACTCAGTCCTCACGATCTGGGATCGACGGAGCTGGGAGCCTTCGCAAGTTCGAGGTAACTGCGGACGGAAGAGCGACTTCTGTGGATCCGGGATCATCAGACTTCCTCTTAGTGGCTCAGGGAGGCACAACCGTCACAGTAACGGCGTGGAGTCTTGAACGACTCGAGGAAACTGGAAGGAAGAGCAGCAATCCACGATCTGGGATTGGTGTACTTGGGAACGTGGCTGCAGGAGACATGACCTTGGCAAACTCGACGTTGGGTGAGTGCTTGAGCGACAACGATTTGCCGGACGATAAGGACAGTGTGTTTGATCGCCACCGGGAAAAGAGAAGTTGCTAGAGGAAAGAAAGGGAGGGAGAGAAGGAGAGTGAGAGGTAAGAAAGAGCGGAAGAGAAAGAGTGCGAGAAAGAAGAGAAGGAGAGGCAGGCAAAGAGGGCAGGCAGAAATTGCGCTCGCGAAAATAAAACAAGAGGGAGCGAGATCAGCGCTCAGTGCGGATGTGGCGCCACTACACACGGAAAGCGTGAAAATGACGAGGTTCCTTCAGCCGTATAAAACAGGCGATGATATAGGTCTCTGCCTTATTAATTTTGAACGGATTTGCGAGCAGCAATCATTTCACCAAGACAACTGGCCGGAGCGGTTGCTTGCGTTGCTGCCGGGAAAAGCCTCGCAAGTCGTGGCCCGACTGAGCGAAGCCGAGGCAGGTGCGTACACAGGAATTTTGCAGGAGATTTCGACAGGAAGAAAGGAGCCTAAGGAATGCTTTGTTGACTTTGCGTGTAGCCTGAAAAATAATTTTTCAGAGTGGGTGAAAGGAGCAGGGGCGAATAACGTCAGTAAGGTGTCAGATTTATTCTGCTTAGAGCAATTTTACTAGACCGAACGGATAACGTGCGCCTCTGGGCTAAAAAGAGGCAGGAAGGTGTTTCTGTAGAGAGTGCAGCACAGCTGGCGGATGAGTATGTGTCAAGCCGTGGCTTCAGGGCACAGAGCAGTAGCACACAGTACTATCAAAAGCCGTCCCAACGGCCAAAACCTTAGCCTCGAGGGCAGGAAAGCACAACAAAAGAACGAGACGACACTAGTCGCAGTTCGGCGCGCACCGAAGGCATAGCGAAATCGTCTGAAAGAGGCAGAAAGGAACCCAGAGGTCGTTCGGAGGAGTTCGAATTGAGAGTTCAGCTGGTATGTTATAATTACTGTAAGGAAACGGGTCACTTCGCCCGAAACTGGCCAAATAAAAGGCCAGTTTTTACTTGCATAAGCAATCATCCAACTAGCATCGATCTTCTAAAGCCGCACATGACGGATCTAATGGTAAATGGTAAATGGCAAAGAGTGTAGGGTACTCATAGATCTCGTCCATAGGAAATTAGTGAGAAGTGAAGACTACGTCCCCGAATGCGCGTGGATAAGACAGACCGTCAGCGAACACTCAGTGTGCCTACCTATGGCAAAGGTACAGACTGAGGGACCTTTCGGAGACATCGAGGCAGTAGCAGCAGTCTCCAATGGGCTACCGGAAGGATGCCCCTACCTTTTTTCCAACAGCTCAGAGCCGCTACTGAATAAAAGTGGATGCACATTTGCTGAAGCCCAGGTCATGGCTTGGGCGAGGTACAAAGCACGCGAACTAGCTCCGCAGGAAAGTCACGATGATGGACAAAGTTCACAAAAGGAGTATGAAACAGCTAGCTCCGGAGAAGTAGTTAAGCCGGAAGAAGAAATCTTTTCGATTTCCACGACAGAAATTCAGGAGGAGAGTCAGGCGCTGAGTTACGACGATGAACAGACTGTAAAGAAAGAGGACGAAGCAGCTAGCTCCTGAAACGTAGTCAAGCTGGAGGAGGAAATATTTCTGATTTCCCCGACAAATTCAGGAAGTTGCTGAGGAGCCGCCAACGGGAAAAAAGAAAATGTATTCGAAAACGAGCTACGTACATACCAACTCTCCCAGCAAGAAGCGTTGCTGAACATAGCGCCTTTTTCAAGGTACCAGCGTGTGCACGTGTTGAACGCTCGCAGACGGCGTTTGACGAATGTCGCAGAAATAATGGGTTTCATATCTATGGAAAATCATAGAGAAAAAAATGTTCGGGGATTCCGTACCTCATATACGAGGGTTGTGCAATAAAGATTGAGACTGGTGCTCTGAAATCTTAATTTCTAAAAATTATTCATCGGCACTTTTATTCATTTCTGTATGTTCCCCAGAAAGCTAAATGCACATGTAACCGCCGTTTCTACCAAGCATGTGTGAAGCCATCTTTTGACACTTGCTTCGAAATCGCCTTCAACGTTTTAACCAATGTTTTTCTCTATGTCAGAGCCATGTCCCTTTTTACCGTGAGGTACATAATGAAGCCCGAGTGTGCCAGATCTGGACTGTAAAACGGGTAAGGGTATTGTTGCGATGCTTTGAAGAACGGTAGAAAAAAAAAGGGGGGATATTGCTTTGACATGGAACAAGACATGGAACCGGGGGTAGTTCACACATTGGAGGCGATATTTAAGTAAGTGCCAAAGATGGCTTCACTCCTGTTATTTTGGCTTGGTAGAAATGGTGGGACGTGAGCATTTCATTTAACGCGGAGCATATAGCCAGCAATAAACATGCTGATTAATAATATTAAGAAATTAATATTTCAGAGCACTAGCCTGTCTCTATTGAACAACCCATTTATATGCGGCGTCTTATTTCGGTGCGTGGCTTTTCTGTGTGCTTGCTTGCTGCTTTTCATACAGGCTTGCACGTCCAGGGCTGTCTACTTCTATGCTCAATAGCCTCACTGGTTCAATTTAACAACATACATTGTACATTCTGCTCATAATGTACATTCAACATTGTACGTTCTGCCACTACTCACCTTCATCCTTGCTGTTAATAGCACATGCCATCGGTTGTGTTACTCACTAAACACGCACAAATTTAACGCTCAGTTATCGACATCATCGTCTTCGAGTAGCGCGTAGGATGACGCCCGGCGGCAGCAGCGCCGATCCAGCCCCACTATAAGGACCCACAACAGAGGAAGGGTGGCAATGCTTGAGTTTCGAAATAAGGACGACGTCGCAGGACAACGGAAGGGAACATGTAGCAGGATTGGCGGGCACAATCACGTGGGTAACGTCAGTCACACGTCGAAGGGCGCGGTGTGGGCCCGAGTAGCGAGGAAGGAGTTTTTCAGAAAGGCCCGCTCGTCGGAAGGGGGACCAAAGTAGCGCGAGAGCGCACTGGGAGCAAGACGTTCGTTGTGGCGTCGCTGACCGTAAAGGCGCTTCTGATTGTATTGGGAGCAGAAGCCTACTACGGGCTATGTGCCGCGCGTAATCAGCCCGGCCAATGGCGTTGCGTTCACATTCACTAGTCGAAGTGGCAGGGGAAGGAAGAAATGTGTTCAACGGTAAAGCTGGTTCACGTACGAGCAAAAGGTAAAAGAGAGAGTATCCAGCAATGTCGTGGCGGGAGAAATTATATGCGAATGTCACATATGACACTGCAGGGTTTTGATCACGGTGTCAACCGACATGTACTTGGAAAGCATCTATTAAGGTCGGATTCAAGTGCTCGGGGAGCCTTTTCGTCGGATGGTATGACTTGGCGATCTTGTACTGTGTGGAGCAGCAGCGCAGGACATCGTCAACGACTTTTGACAGGAAGGTACGGCCTCGGTCGGGCAGCAATTGTCGTAGGGCACCGTGAACTAAAATTACGTCACGGAGGAGGAAGTCCGCCCGGCCTGTAGCACAGCTGGTCGCCAGCGCTCGTATCGTTGCATAGCGCGTCGCCTAATCGGTACTGACGGCAAACCATTTGTTTCCTGAAGCAGATGTAGGAAAGGGTCCGAGAAGGTCCAAACCGACATGGAACAAGGGCTGAGGTCGGACGTTGATAGGCTGATGGGTTATTTCTTGAAAAAAAAAAAGCTTCGTGTTTCTGTTCTTTCTTTATTATTTTGCGCTGGGGGGGGGGGGGGTAGTCTATATGAAATTGAAATAAAGTAACACTTTCGCCCGATATGTGGCGCATTGATAGCGCCAGCAAAGTATTACACAACTGCGCCAAGAAAGGCTCACTGTTTTATACACCGCAAGAATTTCCGTAAACATTCGCTTCTTAAGTCAACACGCATGGTGCCACGCGCACACAAGCAAACGTGAACGGATTTTACTCGATGACTGCGCGCAGTCCCTGTAGGAACGTAGTTTCGTGGGGAGTGAGCTTGCCTGTCCAAAAGCGGGACACTGGTGATGGCTTCACCATTTTAACTGAGTCACCTCGCCAAACGTGACCCAAAAGTCTGGGCGCTCGGAAAGACATCGCCTATGGAACCAACGGCCATCTCGGCTCGTGCCGTAGCCCATGCCACCCGCCGTTAAGCATCTCCAGCATAAGGCGCGCAGGACGCGTATGGGCACGGCCGTGCGGACAGCCATGCGCAGCCGCGACCGGGTTAGATGAGGAGATACGCACTCCCTGCCCAGCGTGCTCTCGATAACGTGACCGCCAAGGTTGGGTGCGCAGTAGAACGGCACACATTAAGACACCATCTTTGTTGGCCTAGCTACAATCGCATGCTTGCCGTCGCAGCATGTAGGCACGTGGGCCGCTCATTTCCGCAAGCATATTTAGCGCCAGCAAACAAGGACGGAAGGGAGACGACAACACAATGCGCTATCGTCTCCCTCCCGTCCTTGTTTGCTGGCGCTAAATATGCTTTCAATTTACCAACACGCCCAACAAATGGCAACGCTCATTTTCATTTGAACTTTGTCCCAATATTTATTCAGAATACTCAGAAGACATTATTCAGAAGTGGCCCGAGGACCGGTGTCCCGCAGGACACGATCCTCGGGCCACTTCTGTTTTTAATATATATTAACGACTTACCCCTTCAAGTGTCATGGAAAGTGCGCCTCTCGCCGATGATTGTATTCTATACCGCCCCATAACAGACTCGACCGATATTTCTAC
This sequence comes from Dermacentor variabilis, assembly GCF_050947875.1. Lineage (NCBI taxonomy): Eukaryota > Metazoa > Arthropoda > Arachnida > Ixodida > Ixodidae > Dermacentor > Dermacentor variabilis. The sequence continues at coordinate 8,861,894 of NC_134568.1, forward strand.
CTTCCATAACGATCTTCATCACATTGAAGAGAGGTGGAAAAGTTGGTTAATGCTTCTCAACGTTAATAAAGCTGCAGTGCTTTCATTTCACCGTCCTCGCAACTTTCCAAATCCTCACTGCACCATTAACAATTGTCCCATAATTCCCGGCGACTCGTTCAAATACCTCGGTGTACGCATCTCTCATGATCTAACTTGGACCAATCGTGTTAATCAAGTTACTGATTCTGCAAACCATGTCTTGGGCTACATCCGTTGCAACCTCTCCCTTGCACCTTCCTCTGTTAAGCTCTTGGCATACGACACACTAGTCCGTTCAAAGCTAGATTATGTCAGTACAATATATGACCCTTTCCAAGTAAATCTAATTAAAAGACTCGAAGCAGTCCGACACCAAATGGCTGGATTCATCTTGAGTGATTATTTTTACCAACTTTAGCATCACAACACTAAAATCACTTTTTCTACCCGCCCTGACTCATCGCCGCAGAAATTCTCGACTAAATTTTTATCACAAGTTCTTTCACTGTTTGGCGTCTAAAAATAAACTCGTCGTTCCCGCCCATCGCATGCCACGCAACACCCATCCCAACGGCGACGTTCCTCTACGTGATCACACCTCAACATTTCGCCATTCATTTTTTATTCGTACTGCGCGTGACTGGAACCGCCTTGCCGGACATATCGTTACGATCACCAACCATGCAGAATTCAAATCTGCCGTCGAAGAAATCACACACATTCACGTTAACATATAGGGTTATCGTGTATACTGCTACACATCGTTATATTATTTATCGCGCCTTGTATTCACTAACTCAGTTGTATTGATTTGACCTGTAATTATCTGTTTTTACGCTAAATAAGTTATGTCCCCCGTACCCACCCCTCATGTAATGTCTTTTGTCGGACCCTTGAGGTGTAATAAATAAAATATCACGGCGAAGGCGAAACTTCGCCTGAAATGTCCGTATATTGCTATTGGAATAACATCTACAGCAGCGCTTAACGGTTCAACATTAGATAAATTCCACCGTCGGCAGGTTTAGCGCTCACGCTTCGCGATGCGACCATGGGTGTACAAGATTAGGAGCATTGTAGTACCTGAATAGCGCGTGACATTTTTTGTCGCCATTACTTACGCCACGCACCCGCGGCATCTTATGACTGCCTTCGTTAGCTCATACCAACAGGTGTATTGGAGTTGGCTGTTGGCTGTCCACGCGAACATGCGTACTTATTCACAGTTCCCGGTGTCAGTCTTTCACCGGCTGACAAATGCTCATAGTTATCGCCTAGAGCAAGGCGCGTCGTTACGTATCGGTAGTTTTTCGAATGTCATCGCTGGTTCTATCTGTTGTATAGTCGCCGAGCTAGAGCTGTTATCCGGGCACTCAGACGAGAACATCCGGACATCGTCGCGAGCGCAATACGAGGTCATCCGGGCAGCCAGTCAAAACTTAATGCGCTCTCTGGTCCCGTATACCCTTTGCACAGGACCGCATTAGATACGTCAGTTAATGCCCATACAAGTGAAAAAAAATTCCGCCATTCCACTCTGTGAAGTTGGATCCCCAGCAGAGCTGTATATATACGGTGATAAATATGTCTATAATAAATATATTGAGTGAAAATAAAAGACACATAACGCAACGAATTTTGTTTTTTCACGACTTTTGTTGCTATTTTAATAAAGTGCATACTCAATACTTTTTTTTATTTTAACCTTCTTTTTCTTTGCTTTTTGGATTTATTATTTGACCACCAAGGTGGCTATAGCTTTATTATCGCTATGATATACGGCCAGTGGCTCTGTGGCGACACTGCGAAGGTTTTTGACCAACGTGGGGTCCATACACGAAAGATGACGCGTCGTGGGCACACCGATGTCTCTATAACATTGAACGTCGAACCAAAAGAAACGCCACGAACCTCTTTCCGTCTGGCCGAGATACGTTTATGTTGACATCACCCGCAATTACTATGGGAGTGGAATCGGCAGGGGTGATGCAACAAAAGCTGCATACGCTTGACGTCTGCGGCACGATCTTCGTCCGTATCACGTGGCGCCCGTCGTCGCCGCGCACATTACCGCTTCCGTTCACGACGGTGTTCTTCGTATGCGCGCTGTTCTTCCCCAGTCCTCACCGCATGCGGCCTACCTCTTGCACGGGTGGAAAGGAACTGAGATAAGATTACGTGGTTTGTCTACAGAGCCCGCGATATCGAACTGAAATTCATAGTAAACAGTGGGTACTCCGGTTTTACTTCTACATCTTTTTTTCATCACAGTACGTTTTGACACTTCTCGCGATTAAACGCAGCTGCGGCTTGCCCGGTGATACGCTTTTGCTTTATGCTATAGCTCTGGGGTGGCTGCCATCTTTTTTGCCTACGCGCACAAACCGCGAGAACCTAGCGTAAAACAGCTCCGCCGTAAAAAAAATATTGCTTCCGACTTCTTCTGCAAACGTTTGTTCACAATATCACTCAAGCTGTAACTTGTAGTACGCTGAAGTTTTATGTAATTTCTAACAGCGACGTTCAAAAGGCAGATACAGTGCACCGTACACTGGATTGTCATCTTTTATTGCAGAGACACGATTGCCTGTGCCCTTTTCAACGCCAACGGCTCATGAGTTGCATTCCGTGAGACCAGCGATAGCGTGTCGCGAGTGCCCTTGCTGGGAGAGCACAATAATCATCCAGCTTTCGTCTTCCGGTGCTATCGCCATAATGCATCCTTGCAGCTGCTCCTAAATCGTTGCCGCCACGAACCTATTCACACCTTGCTTTCGGAATTGAGGTAGCAGACAGACTTCGTTGCTTTGTACAACAAAACGTAAAGTACAATGATATGCGTCATTATACAACATTTACCGTTTCACACTCTTCATAAGCACGGCGGTAACCATCGGTACTGAACCACTCAACTTACCCTTACACTCTCTAACCCGCCGTGGTTGCTCAGTGGCTATGGTGTTGGGCTGCTGAGCGCGAGGTCGCGGGATCGAATCCCGGCCACGGCGGCCGCATTTCGATGGGGGCGAAATGCGAAAACACCCGTGTGCTTAGATTTAGGTACACGCTAAAGAACCCCAGGTGGTCAAAATTTCCGGAGTCCCCCACTACGGCGTGCCTCATAATCAGAAAGTGGTTTTGGCACGTAAAACCCCAAATATTATTATTATTACTTACACTCTCTATGTTTGCACGTAACAGATGAAAAGAAGCATGAAAAGCGTATCGCTGACGACGCAGAAGCCCACCGGTGACGCAAGACATGCGCTGAGAATCAACTTTCGCGAGTCATGTAATGCGCATGCGCTGCAGTACGGCACCTGAGCAAAAGCTATATAAATCCACGCGCTCGCGTGGTCCCGCCAGTCCCGCGCTGTGGGATTAGTGTAATGCCAGCAGTACCAGTGCATTGAAGAACGGCGGTAACGCGCACAGACCATGGAATCGACGATGCGCGACTCATCGGAGCCAAAGGGCAGGAATGCAGCTGCCCGCGCCGGTTCTGTGCGATCGCTGCCGTGTTACAGCGTCGACGAGAACGTCCTCGAGGTGCTGTGGGGTAAGCGTAACAACAGGCTTTCCGCAATAGCGTGCCGTCTTGTCTTTGCTACCGAGGTCGAAATTGCGGAAGGCAAGCAAATTGTAGGGGTTGTCTATTGATTACCCGGGCGGGTAAACGAGTTAACTGTGACTTACCCTTTCGGGCCTAATATTGCCCCCTCACGACGAGCTTAAAATGAGAGGTAAAGAGAGCTAAACGGCCGCCGAAGGGCAAATGCTGGGGCTTGCTAACTTCGGCGGCCGCATGTAGGGAAGAGCGCTCGCAAATTAAGGTTTAAGCGTTCAGTAAAGGCCCGGTAGGTACCAATATTAATTCGGAGCCTTATACAACGGCGTCTCTCATAGTGCGCAGCTTTCGTGTGCAAAGTACAAGGCGAAGATAGCAAAGCAAGTGGGAGGCACGGAAAGAATCCTGCTGGCTTTTAGTTTTTGTGCCATCTTCCCGTCAAGCGAACAAAATGCTTTCGCATGTTCCAGTGACATACAAATAATTACCGAATTGCGTCGAAATCGGTACTCTGCCTGTAAGAGCGCTTCGTAACTGCTCTAATTTCAAAATTACAATGTGCGTCAAGTGAAGTCTAAGAATACAGTGTTCTGCTGTACGTCGAATGGTACAGTGCAAAACACTGATTCCCCCAACGTAAGCATCACAACAGCACGCATGGGGACGAAATTTATGGTATCTACGACCGCCTACGGAAGTGCATTCTTTGCGCACTCCGTCAAAGAAAATTACTCTCGTCGGGACACTGCACACGCTTCCCCGCGCGCGCTCGCAAGCTCAGCATTGCATTTCCTCCCCTCCTAAACTTTCAGCTCTTGCTTTTTAAGGTGCGCCCTCGGCACGAGCGTTCTTTCACTCCGCTCCATCGGAAATCTAGTCATCGAATCCACGACCCCGTACCCAGCAACCGAAGCCCATAGCCACCGACCTTCCGAGGCGGGTGAAGTCCCGTGTATAGCACTGCATTTATGAACAGATAAACGCGTGGCTTTCTGTCGACGTTGCGCCGTCTCGTACAGCGCTCAAGCATCGCCAGGGTTCGCGGATTTCTCCGGTTGCTTTCACGTCCTCGCTCCTCGCGAGTTATCGGCGTTTCGCCGCTTCTTTGGACGCATGCCTTCATTTGCACTTTGTCAGCTTAGCATCGCAGAGAAATGGTAATGGGAATTGTAATGTGTTTCTACTTAATCGACAAAATCATTTCTCACTATAGTCTATGCCTGGCGCACCGCAATCGCGGCACAGTAAACTGAGACATGCCCAGCGATGCCTAACAACAAAAATTCCTAGCGCTATGTGTTGTCGCCTCGTTTTTTGTAGTCCCGTTGTGGTGCACACACTCACTCCAGTCATGAAAGGGTACACTCCTGTACTTTCTATCGCGCGAGCATCAACGGCACGGCATTTAGCAGCAAGATCGGCGGCCCTCCTGGCAATCGGCCACACATTTTACCCGGTTGGCTGTCATCTGCTGCGCTGTTTGCTTCACGAGTGATAGCGCCGTGCTTTTGTATTCCGCGAGGGGCCATCGCGCACCGCCACGAATAGCGAGGCCACGCAGCTTTTGCAATCGTCGCCTCTTCACAATATCTCGCGTGTGCTAATAAATTCCTTTTCTTGTTCTTGTGATTGACGTTTACGTATTGCGATGCATTCATGATTTGTGGAGAACTGTTGTCTGAATAATATAACTGTTTTGTAGCGAATGGTTATGTATAGATAATAGGCTGTACTGTTTGTGTTTATAATACGGAATATTTGCAATTACTCGATAAAATTGCAAACTGCAACCCAGTGGCACATACTTAGTTGTCCCTGTGGCACATAATTTCAGACTATTCTACATTTCTTTTTATTCTTTGTTCTACATTTGCTAATGCGCCGCGTTTTAGCAAACCGGACTCCGCAGATAACCCTGGCAGTGCGAACGATCTTCGCGATGCGAACGGCGTAGCATATTATTGCGTATTACGCATATTAGCACGTGTACTTGTTTATCCTTTTCTCGGTGATTGCATTTCTCCCGCCAACAAATTATTGTTACCGCTCAGCGCGAGATGCGCCCGCATCATTGGAACTTAATCGCACCCCGCCGTGGCTAGGTGCTCAGTGGCTATGGTGTTGGGCTGCTGAGCACGAGGTCGCGGGATCTAATCCCGGCCACGGCGGCCTCATTTAGGTGGGAGCGAAATGCGACAACACCTTTGTACTTAGACTTAGGTGCACGTTAAAGAACTCCAGGTAGTCAAAATTTCAGGAGTCCTCCACTACGGCGTGACTCATAATCAGAAAGTGGTCTTGGCACGTAAAACCCCACAATTTAATTTTTTGAACTTGCTCGCATCTTATCGTTAGTTTTACGTTCTAGTCAAACTTTCTGTAATACAGATTGTATGCGCGGCACGAATTGTGTAGTATGCTTTCTGATAGGTACGTTGTCACCAGCGATTTTGTTGGAACGTTCGACGTGTCATATGTAAACGCCGACGCGCCCGACACCTCCCCCCCCCCCCCCAGATCACATTTTCGACGATCGCCAACTGTCCTCGCCGCTTTCGTCGTGCTTCACTTTTGCTTGTTCTTTGATGGCAACACGTTCGCCCAATAGTTACTTTCGCGATTCAGTCTCTACAAAGTAACATTATCGCCAATCTCACCATTATGAAGCGTTGACATGACATCCGGTGTACACCAATTCGCTCAGTTGTCCATATATCTTGCGATGGTTAAGGTTTAAGGCGCCGAGTAAGCTTTATTGGGCTCGCATTTGCAATTATCTTGCATCTACTGCCCTGCACGTGGTTTCATTTCACAACGCGTAGAAGGGTATAATCCACGGGCATGGCAACCGTCTCCTGTCGGTAGATACCTAAAGTGTCTCGCGGCTAAAGAAACGAGGTAAGGGTGAGGAGGAAGTACGTCACGTCTATTTATCACTGCCCTTCCTGGCGCTCACGATGCCTTTTCTTTTCTTTCAAGTGTAATTCCATTTAACTTTATTGTGCACCTTGATAATTTTCGTTTGAACAAGACCAGGTGAAATACGTATTTGGGATCCCGTAAATATTTGCTTATGTCCTGTCACAACGATGAGTTTTGTTCAATATGGCAAAACTGTGATCGACGTACAAGATATAGGGCCTGACACCCGTATGGCTGGCGTATATGGCTTCGGCGTCAACGAAGACCTTTTACTGTCCGCCTTAGGACTGAGTGTCTCGTGGTTTGATCGCGCAGTTACTGCGTGCGTGTTAAATTTCATGGTCATTTTAAGCGCAACTGCGCCCTGCACTCCGCAATGGAGAAACTAGTGCTAGATATTTGCATGAAATGCCAAGCGTCGATCGGTGCTTTCGACTCGTTGCGTATACACACGCACCGTGGAACCCGCCATGTGCCTCTTGCCTTTCCAAGTTCGGAGAAGGTACTTCGTAAAGGAGAGCGCTGATAGCGGTTCATACGAAGCTGCCACGTTTATGCTAAGCTTCACGTCGTGCATGGCTCTGGCAGGAACATTAGCAGCCGACCACGCTAACAGAGAATCCCTAATTTCAAACCGCACCACGTGGCATCGTGCACCTTGCACCGGCCAGATGACGCTGCGACCCTTTCGGTCATTACCCCCTGAGTTAGCGCTTCTGCATCGCTATCGCCGGCATGCCGACTCATGCGAAGTCCGGGTACTTGGACTATTTCGTATCTGCCCCTGTCGCCTTGTGAAATGCGATTGGAGCTGTTAGACGTCCAATTACGCATCCTTTCTATTTCGCCCCCCACCCGTTCGCCAGACTCTGTTCTGGTGCGACTGTCAACTGCGCAAAGCTTCAGCACAAGGTATATACCGAGTGTCCCAGCTATATTAGAATAAGATTAAAACAATTAATAAAAAACTCTGGGATGTCGTACCAAGTGCATATTAGCGGTAGTCGTGTGTACTTTACAACCATTGTTTTATCACTAATATGTTGTCTTCATTTGGCCACTTATAAGTTTGCAGAGCGCCTTAAATAACCTGGGATTGAAGTATCTTGTTCGTGCTGTGTTCCCTGGTTTTCGCCAAACCTGCGAAATATATCAACACCACGTGATGTGGTGCTTGCGCAACTGCTGTTCTGCTGCGTTCAATTCACGAACAAGCACGACCGCAGTTTGCCTGTGCAAACTTACGCTCTCGCGTTTGGATGAGTTCACCCGACGTAGGAACTTATCAGGTCATTTTTACCCAAGGCGCACATTACTGTAGCAGTAGTCGCCTTCCATAGTTATCACGAGCCCCGCTCTTCCTTCGTTGCGCGAGAATAAAAAGCCGTTTCCTTCTCTTTCGCAGTCTTGGACGCTTTATCGCATCGTCAGCGCTCGGCCAGTGGCATGCGTTTCCTCTGTTAGGCAACAAGAGCCGGAGGCCCCGAGGCCCACAAACAGCGTAGCCCTGTCAACCCTGTCCATTCCCCGTGACCGCCGTCTGGCTGTGGCCGTGCTTATTCACCCATTACACACTTGAGCGCAGCAAATGGCAGTTGCGCAAAAGCCCCATCGCGTTTTTTTTTTTTTTCCAGCGGAGCTTGGGATCCCGGGATTTCTTCGTCTCCAAAAACTCGACCAATCACAGCGGGAGGCGCGCGCGCAGTGTTCTCCGCGCCAGTGGCGGCGCCGGCCTGAGGGGGGAAGAAAAAAAAATTCAGCCTTGTATATTCAAGGCAGACTCGTATATTCAAGGAGCAAAAGCCCTGAGATTTTCTCACGCCCGCTCTTGCTTGCGCCTGCGCACAAACGGCTGGTGGTCCCTCAAATTAACGTCTCGTCGCGCGCTCCTAGCTGATGCCTTTCTGTCTCGCCTAGACTCTCTTCATTTCGCTTTGCATAGCTGCGCCGAGTTTTGAGCGGTCGCCGGGCACGGTTGGAACTCCAGCTCTAAACAGCTCCGCTTTTAGAAGCTAGTCGCTTAAATATCCTTGCATGATTTGAACGCGAAAGCATCGTGACAAATCGCAATGTATAAATTCATTTGTTGCCCTTTTTGCCTTAATTGTCATTTCCCCCCCTACCCAATGCTCCTCCGAGCCTGTAGGGTAAATGGAATAATTCAATAAATTATCTTATTGGTTACGTCCATGATGCGTAACGTCATACATTTCACGTGTTCTTCAAAACTCTTCTTTACTCAACTTTGCTACGAGTTTTAGCGCCCTCAGGCCACTTTACTTCACCTTCATTCGCTTTACTCCACCTTAGTCGCCTTACTCTAACTTCTTCTAACTTTAATTCACTTCACTCTATTTCACAGTGGGATTTCGCAGTCCGAACCGCAGCAGGTCCAGCGCTGGGAACGTGACGTCATCACTTGGTCAAGTGGGTTTCGGGATCATCGGACGTTAACGCCGGGCGCTCGCCGCATTTTCTGCTTCATGGGACATATGCTGTCGCATTCAAAAAAAAATATCCAGAAAGCTCGCCTTCGCGCATACCGTTCGCCGCAAGCTTTTCCCCGTAATGATTACGGGTGCATAAGATGCTGTTGCCGTCAAGAGGTAACTGTAGCATACGAAGCAGGGAGCGACGACACTACACTTTCATATGCGAAAGAGCCCACCGAGCAACTAATTTCATTTGTGTTGTGATATAGCGCTATGGAAAAGCCACGCACAGTTACGACGCCTGAAGAGCAGCGCGAGTACCATGAGCGACGAAAGGACCAGCAACATCAATATGCACAACGGCGTCGTGCTCAGGCTCGGCAGGACCCAGTTCAAGGCTACGTCGCATTGGTCTATCGAATCGGGTGGTACCACAGCTTCGCTGGCCAACCACTTTCACGGCGTGGATTGGAGCCCAATTTTTTTCGTATTTTGCGCAATTTCGTTTTTTATCGGCAAAGACAACTAGGCTAATTTTAGTACGAAAGAAATGCTTGTATCCGAGGTTATTTGAGGCGATCTACAACGTTATAATTGAGATGTTAGAGATTCAAGCAATAATGAAAGTTGGCCAAATAAAAACAATATTTAGTAATGAAAAAAAAATACTGCTAAGTACACGCAGCTACCGCTATTATGCAGTTGGTACAACTTTTCTGGCGCTCTTCGTGTACTTAAAAAGCTTGGTCCAAGTTAGCTGGGACGCCCGGTATACGCTGGTAAAATGCTGTTCTAATTTTACATGCCGAAACCACTGTTTGATTGGGGCACGCCGTAGTAGGGGACTCCCGAATTATTTTCACCATCAGGGGATCTTTAACGTGCCCCCAATGAATGGGACAAGGGTTCGACACGGTGGTACAATCGTAATTCGGGTACGATCATAAATCGCCTGATTATACCTGTAACAAGGTAGCCGTTGTCATATTGCCCCTTTGCTCTATAGCGTTCTGGACAGGGTTTGCTGTACTTGCCATCATATTCTTCGATTGTTAACCTACTTTGTATAGACTTTTGTATTTGGCCCCCCTTACACAATGGCTCTTAGGCATATAAGGTGTATGTAAATAAAATAAAAAAAATCAGGACCTTCATTAAAGTTTTGCATCCATCCATCGTACTCCAATTGTGTTCTTGTCTGCAGACGAGAAGGTCGACATGGAGGAACTTCTCGAGTTTTCCTTCGACCACATCGACAAGCTCGCAGAAAGTAGGGGAAAGACAATTGAAAGTCCTGAGAAGTGGCATCTCTGGGAATATGTACAGCAGATGAAGGTACGTGCGCATCAGCAGCGTGTACTCGAGCGTCAATCACCATTTATAATTACATTCACAACCACATTTATAATCACTGGTCATCTCCATCTATAGCGTAGACCACTATGTGCAATGGTTGCAGTTCCACCTTCAGCCTGGTTCAATTCCAGTTCCACCTTCAGCCTGGTTCAATTCCGAGTGCTTTACGGATGGTACACATTTATCCGTGAAGTCTCATTGAAAGGACAAAATGTCTGCCAGGTATGTTAACGCTGGCCCATGCAAGCAGTAAGTTTGTGAAAATGATTTAGTACACCTTTTCGCGCATTCTATTTGATATCAAGGTGGTCGATAGTGGCTCTAAGCGCCTTGCATGAGCTACTTCGAGTATCAGTTTGAACAGCTGCTATGGAAAGTTCTCGCCGAATGTAACACTATTTTCGATTTTTCTTTCTTTTTTGCATCCACGTAGTCGCAAATGGGCGCTTTATGATAAGTATGACCGTTCCTCATGAATAAATTTCATTCTTGAGTCTGTTTCGAAAACATTTTCGACGGTGATGCTCTTTGCGAGCACCGCAGGAAATAGACGGGTTCTCAAAACTAAGTGATGTGCCCCTGCAGGCACATGTCTGCAGACAACGTAATTTTTTTTATTTCTGGCGCGTCCGTCTAACCAGCATTTGGGTACTTGTAAAGCACATTAGGGCCGAACACTCGCCCTTTCATTGTATAGCACTCGACTACCTGCTGCATTTGCACGTTGCACAAGTTTTTTTTTTTTTTTTTCTGAGTGTTCGTAGTGCCCTTGGCTTTCAGTCATGTACTCGCGATTCTACACCTTGTTGATGCATACGCTTTCCCTTCGCTGCCTTTTTTTTTTTCGTTGCACTTTGATGGTGGAATTAGTGTGTTGCTGCAAGCTGATTGCCATCAGCTCTTCCTTCAGGTAGCTTTTAATTATTATTTGCCTACAAAAGCGACTGATCTGTCAGCGATTCCTTTCTGTAGCTCCACCCATCTTGTAAGACGAGGGGGATAAAGGTTCTGAAAGAGGTAAACAACCCTCTGCCAAACTAGTTCAGCGTTCTCCATTACCAACACTATACCAAAGAACTAAGCTCCAGCGATCGATTGTATCGCGAGAACTGAAGGACTTTTTCCCAAGTTTTCGTGATCGTTTCCAGTACTGCTAAAACTAAACATTTAGAAAGTACTTGCTGCCTGTTGTTGAACTTCATTTCTGTAATGGTTGGGGCGCTAGAAATGTACAGGAACTATGGGTGTACGAGTATAAATTTTGAAATATAAGAAAAAAAAAACTGATAGACGTTTTAAATATCGGAAAAAAATGTTTTATTTTTTTTTTTTGTAACTTCATACGTATCTTATGAAAACACCCTCGGTATCTAAGATGATACGTCGCAACTACGATGTGTCGGCTTGTTCTCGTAGCTCAGTCGCAAGCAGAGTGGCCGCTTTAATGTTCCTGCACCTTCACAGCGCGAACAGCCCTACTGGGTAACCAAGGAGGCTGTGCCCTGGGACGAAGTAGAAGCCAAGTATTCACTCCGCAGTCGGTCTCTGTCGTCCGACTCCTTGCACTGTAACCTGGAGCTCTCGGGGGTTGGCCTTGCCACGCCCCCACCGTTGCTGTACTCGCAGAGGAAACCACTACCAGCGACTTCTCGTGGGACAGCCACCAATGAGGCGAGTCTTTGCATAATTGTATCCGAACTAAGTGCCGACCACGGTATGCACCTGCAGGCCGCTAACTTAAGTCGACTCCTTCACTACGCAATTATCGCGGATTTTGGTGTCTGAATTAAGCAGTACCTCTCGCGCCTCAACTTTTCTTTTTCATTTCCCATCGATGTCGCTCTTCCCTCGACATTGCAAATACGCTCAATGAGGCTCCCTGGTCGACAAAAAGTTGTTTATAGAAATTATGAAAAATATGCAGGATTCGCGAGTCTGTTCGAATCGATCACTTTGCGAACAGATATTGTATGTTTACTGAAATACGATTACTTCTATGCAGTTCACCGTTCGTTACTCAATGCGCGTTGTGGTCTCATTTCGTTCGCTTAACCTTTCCTTTTCTCTGCACTACGGTGCTTTTGTTGCCGACTTCACTTCTTGCGTCTTGTTCTTGTGCATTCGGGCACCTGTTTTCCCGGTGTCGCGTACATTCTGCGGGATTTTCCAAGAATGCTCCCACGCCCATTTGCACATGCCAACATCCATATATACTTCCAGTGTTCGAAGTTTCTGTATTCTCGGCAAGGCATCAGCCGGCACAAACGCAGCTTCACTTTAAAAAAAGTTTAGCTTAACAACTACAATTTACTTATGCGCCCGTGCCCCAACATTCATGTCCGATAGGTTTCTGAGTATGGCCTCGTTTCTGAAGTTATCCAACGCTTTGTGCACATCGAGCCCTAGGATCGCGCGCAGTACCCCCGGCATTCCGGCATCCACAACGTCCTTTTTGAGCATCCACATGTCTTGCGTGGACACAGCTGGTCGAAATCCAGAGGGTAGGTGGGAATAATTGGTGTTCCTCTAGATGCTCGGCGAGGCGTGTTAAAACCACGTGCTCTAGTGCTTGGCCCAGGCATGACGTGAGACAGGGCGGATCGAGATTCTCCAGTTGCATTTTTCCAGGTTTTGGAATAAAGACTACGGCAGCCACTTTCCATGGCTATGGCAGTTCCCCGGTGCGCCACACTCGATTGAAGGGGCCGGTTACGCTCCTAATTGTCCGCTCATCGAGGTTGCGCAGGATTTTATTTGTCATGCCGTCCGGCTCCGCCTCCGAGGTGGTTTTTAAACCGGCGAGACCAGCTCTCGCCTCGGTTATGTCGGCATCTATGCTGTCATTCATTTCGCCGGTGTACTCTGCGTACGCCAGCTCATTTCTTTCTGCAATAAAATAGCGGCTGTTGAGCTCCTGTATGATCTCTTGCTCTGAGGCCGGATGCGCCCGAAGGAGCCGATTGACCTTTTTGCCGTTGCCCCTCTGCTGCTATCTGGATCGAGCAAATGTCTAAACAAGAACCAGGGGTTCTTCGAGCCGAGCTCGCCTTTCAGCCAGTTGCACAGCTGCATCTATTGAGCCGAATTTAACTCGCGCGAATACTCCAGTACTTCCGCCTCAGCCTGGGCCAGTGCTAGTTTAAGTGTGCGGTCGCGTTTGGTGCTTCATCCATTCTGCATAGTCTGCTGCTTTTCCCAGAGGCTGATCAGCTTAGAGTCGGGCCATCTTCCTCGGTGGGCGCCTCGATCGTGGCTTCTTGCGCATCCTGGAGCAGCTGCGCCGTCCACTCGTTTAGGTCTTTCTTCTTCGTTGCTGCCTGACGGTTGTGCTTGAATCTAAATTGGTCCCACTTGGTATGTTTGACGAGCAGTTTCTTCTTCTTATTATACCCCACTGCAGATATTCTAATGTTCAGGACATAATGATCACTGCCCAAATTCAGGCCTCTATTGAACACGTCGCTCCCTCCACTTGCCGGACGAAGGTCAGATCGGGAATGCTGTTTTGTGGCACGCTGTTCTCAATAAGTGTCGGCTGCGTGGGATTTGAGCAGGGTCAAGTCGTGGTTGTTGGCCCCATTTGCTATCGACATTCCCTTCTTAGTATTTCGCGGGTAGCCCCACATGGTATGGCTTGCATTAATGTCTCCCAGGACGACGAGCTGGACTTGTGCCGCCTCTTTCCTCACTTTTCTCATGATTGTGGGGAAAGTGATAGTATTGCACTTTGGCGGGCTATATATGTTTAGTATACACAGCCATTTATGCTTCCTGTTTTTGGGCATTAGCTGCACAAAGGTGTAGTGCAGATTTTCGATTTGCAAGTCTATTTGCATTGCGGTGATGTTTCGATGCACAGAAATGGCTGTTCTGGCAGTCGGTTTCTTGTTTGTAGAGAGCTCATTAAAGTAGGAATATCCCATTATTTCGATTGCGGATTCTGTTTCCTGTAGCGCGATAACATTTACCTTGGGGTCGAGGTCTGCCATTGCGAACTGCAGCGCTTCCCTCTTTTTGGCAAACTACCTGCAGTTGCACCAGTAATATCCGGCCTTGTTCCGCCATTCCCCTGCGGAATACCATGGCCCTGGCGTCGGGCGCATCTGTGGGGATACTGTGCCCGTCGTGAAGTCTTTCTGCGTGACTCGTAGCCATGTTCAGTGGTAGGAGCGAGGATTGCGGAGTCTCTATGTTGCTGCCTCAGGTGGATGGCGTGCTGATTTCGGTTTTAAGCAAGTCATGGGGGGGGGGGGGGAGGCTTTGAGTGTTGCTTGCCTTACACACTGTATTGTGTTGAATGTTTCTTCTAAGCTTTTCGCTAGACTTGTCATTGTTTGTTCTACTGCTTCGACTCTTTCTTCGAGGCTGTTCGCGGGTTGTGCAGTGCAGTCTATATCTTCCTTTAATTTCCTCTTAGCATTGCGTGCCTTATCCACCTCCATGCTCGCCTCTGCATTCCTGTGTACGGATCCATGCAGACGCGTGCTGCTCTGGCGCCATCTTGTAGTCATCGTCGCCGCATAGCCCGCCATGCGCTCCACTACAGATTTTGTTCTCATGCGTTCGCCATCCTTTCCGTTTCATACTTCCGCTGCACCCTCCTCGCGCTCTTTTCATATTCCGTCTTCCATCTCGCGCTGTGCTCGTTCGCTCGGTCAGGAGGTACAACGCCGACGCTCGCCGCAGGAACGGGCGCCTAAGAGCTGCGCTCTAAAATTTTGAATCTCTTTCACATCGTCGTGAGCGATGCTGTAAACGCTTCCTAATATGTTCCAGAATACCAGTGTTTATTGGTCGTTACCTTGCTTTAGTTAGTGCCGCTCCTTTAATTATATTTCGGATAGTATACACATGCTAGTTACAAAAATGCCCATGCGCACACACGGCGAGTCGGTCTTACCCCGTGCTCTTTCATACCTATTCCAGATGACAAGTCATTCTTTACTATTACTTCTACTCACTTTTCTGGGACTTACAAGGTTAACGAAATGTGCTCACAATGATGCTATGACGCTGCAACGTGCACTACAGAGCCATAGTTAAGTTAGCTGTGTCATTTAGTGACACGGCGAACCCCTCTACTTTTTAATTTCCTGTGCGATTCCTCCCAATATTTCGTTTCTTCAGCTAACGGCAACTTTTTCTTGGCAGAACTCGTCGCAGCCCCCGCACCAGCACAAATGCGAGCCGAACGAGCGCTTCACACTTTCCGAGCAGTGGGACTCTGGTTCACCGCACCGGGGTCATGTTGTTTCGGCAACACGTTTCAAGAAAAAGCAAGGCTGGCAGCGACTCCTGGGGAAGGTTTTTCATCAGAAACGCAAGGATCCTTCGAAAGACGACAGCAGTGGCGAGTTCGCCTCCTTCCTCGCTGGTGTCGCCAACTCCTCCAGCCCTTGTTCGGTGGTACGGTTGAGCGCTGTCGATCTCGCATATTTTTTCCCTATTTCTGTCCCTGCTACCCTTTCCTACCGTGCCACGTAGCCAACCAGAAATCCCTCTGGTTAACATGTCGGACTTGCTATAGATTCTGTCTCTCGTAATTTATCGTACCCCGTTGCTTTATGTGGTGTAAAGTATCTACGAGAACACCGCAAGCGCGCACTCGTGTGCTTTATAGCTTCATGCACATTGTCGAAATTGCAGTGTTTTGTAGCTCTCATTTGCACTGGCAGGCGATTCCGTCAGTGTTGGGTATTGCTGGTTGAACTGTTCCGCGTGACCTTGTGAACCCACAGGAATTTATTGGTAAAGAACGAGCGTTCCACTTGCTACGCGCATTTTACTCTGGTTTCCTGTGCCGCTATGTGCAAATGCGCCTGTCTGAAAATGGTGTCCCTTTGAGGGTGTTTGTGCGTGCACGTGGTTAACGGTCGCAGCCCGCGTTAGGCGAATGTCGCAGAGGTACGCATGGGTTTCTTTTCTACCCACAAGTGCGGATAAATAAAAAGCTGATCGTGCAGTCCTACTTATGGCATCTTATGTTGGGCACTTGCCTCTCTGTTGGCAGCCTCCTTTTCGTACGCATTGTATACGTACAGAACAGTCATTTCTGAGTTGAACAGCCTCATCGGTACTTCAATAACATTTCGTTCACTTCACAGCGGACAATTCTATACACCTTTTAAGCGCCGAACTGTGTTTGTGGCACTGCAACCAGATGAGACGTCAACTGCCTTTCCTTCTCGTATAAGTAAGATCAGACAATAAAACCATTCTACCTCTAAACCTCCCGAGCTCTGCAAGAATTACTTTCGAACCGTGCAGTTGCCGCCTTAAACTTTGCCCCTCCCCTCTGCAATGTACAACCGTACCTTGAGGGTATGATAAATAAAGGGCACGGCATTAATGGATTTCTCTGATTACCCACCGCAGTAGTGTCGTCGATTTAAGGCACTCCAGATGTAGAAGTCTAACTCCATCTGCTTTTGACGCGCTGGAATGTAATGACAAGAGTTGCGCAATTCTGCCTAAGGTAATTCCAGTAGGATGCGGAAGTTGCCGCTAATCAGAGGTTGGGGACTTCTCCTATTTGTAGGGGACGTCAATGTTGCGTTTATAATTCATATGCGTGATGAAGACATGGTGGGTGCAATAACAAAGCACACCACCCCTGGCAACAAAACCCTGAACCAGCGCATGTATAGTGTACCTGCCAGTGAAACTTAAGGATGTTGCTGCTTCATTGGCTGCTTCATTCTATGTAATGCAAGGTGTCATATAAGCATTGCGAAGGTGCCTTGCCAATTTTGATGTGCAACATGATGCGAAGTTGTTATTCTAATGCGATTACTTGTATATTATGGACGGCTTAGTGTAATCTCTTGTGTTCAGGGTGTTTGCAGCAAACACTAAAGAATCTTTAAAAGTTGCCTATGGCAAATATCGCATTTCTAGTTAATGAGCTGGTTTACTCGAAGCGGCGGACAATACTTGCACAGGAAATTGAGTCCCAAAATCGACTAATTAATGAAAATTCACTAAGTTTGCAACTAGGTACATTATGGCCCCTATTGCAGTTTACAAATTCTAGCCGTGGAGTTCGCAAGGCGGATCCACATGGAGCGAATTTTGAAGATGACACCAGTTTCGAGATATAAATTCCCGAACTTTGCGGATAAATGCATTGGCGTTCCAGTTAATTTGTTAAAGAAACGTCGTTTCATGCACTGAAGCACACAAGTAACTGGAACGCCAATGCATTTCTCCGTAAAGTTCGGGAATTTATATCTCGAGACTGGTGTCGTCCTCAGAATTCGCTCCAAATGGGTCCGCCTTGCGAAGTCCACTGCTAGAATTTTTAAAGTGCAATATGGGTCATAACATAATTAGCTAAGTTAATTAGTGAATTACCCGCCCTGGCTGCTCAGTGGCTATGGTGTTGGGCTGCTGAGCAGGAGGTCGCGGGATCGAATCCCGGCCACGGCGGCCGCATTTCGATGGGGGCGAAATGTAAAAACACCTGTGGTATTGGGATTTAGGGGCACGTTAAAGAACCCCAGGTGGTAGAAATTTCCGGAGTCCTCCACTGCGGCGTGCCTCATCATCAGAAAGTGTTTTTGGCACGTAAAACCCCACAATTTTTAATTAGTGAGTTCTTTTTAATTATAATTTTGCATTTAAATTTTTGTGCAAGTCGTGTCCGTCGCTTTGAGCAGACCGGCTCAAACACTAAAATTGAGCTATCTGCCACAGGGAACCTCTAAAACTTTTTAAAAGCGTTCACTGAAACGCCCTGTATTATAGATGGCTTATTGTAATGTCTTGTACGTTGTAGACGGCTGGGTAGAATTCGTGAAGGCGTTTTGTAGTTTCAGGCTTTTTTCTGTCTCCGTGCTCGCTCTGCTCCCTTTCGATCTTTCTTTTCTTTAATCTATAAAATGAACAGCTTCTTTCTTTGTGCGTTGGGTTTCTGCCATGCATATTAGAGAAGGAACATTCGGTGTCTCATGTACCAGTATCTGCAGTCAGAGGCACACAAATATTTTGCGGCGTGAGCAGCGACATCACACCTGCACTGCAGGTATTTAACACGCCAACGAGACCTCCTTTCCAGTCTTCGAAGTGATTCGGTGGTCACTCGTCAACTAAATTGATCGCGAGTGATGAGTGCCCACCATCATAGGGTTGCAGGTGAAAAAAATTACAGGGTCTCTTAACATCTCTCGTAAGAGGTGTACAGCGAAAGCCGACTCTTCCTCCTTTTATCATTCAACTCTTCCGCTTTCTTACCTTTCTTTTACTCATTACTGCTCACTACTAAGCGTTTCTAGTCATTTCTAATCAATTCTGGTCATTACAAGCCGTGATTAGACAGTGGTCATATCGGAGTCATTACAAGTAATTAGTAGTAATTATAAGTCATTACTAGCTATCGTTAGCCTTTACCAATCTGCTATAACGTTATCATTCACTGTCCCTATCAATCATTTTCAATTCTTTAATCTGGCTTCATATCGCGTGATGACATAAGCTTCACCATGAGCCTAGAAAGGCTTTCGCCTTAACTGCCTGCCAAACCACGCAATGGTGCGAATGGCCCCAGTAACCAGGCCTTTGGCGCGTTCGTAGCCTCCAGCTTCATAGGAAAGCCGCGCTGTCGCTGGTTCGGTCGCTTTAAATAATAGTTCTTTAATTTCCTTACGACTTCTAAGGCGTGCTGTTTCCTGATTAATGCCGTACTAATTGTCCTTTTCTTCTCAGGATCATGAAGAGCGATCACAGGCTCCACTCAAGGGCCCTGAGAAGAAACGCCCGACCGGATTCCTCCGACAGTCTCTGCGCAGGGTAGCCACGGCTACGCGGAAACGCGATTCGCATGACTTTGTCAAGACCGATGTTTAGGGCATGCTGTAAATATTTTATTTTAATTTATTTTAGTTTCGACGAATTTATCGCCTGCTCTGCGCGAATAAATAATTCCCCCACTACGTATAATGCCCTGTCTTTATTTCCATGCTAGAGACCTTCGTCAGATCTGGGAAGAAAAAAAATTGGCAGAGGCTTAGCTTGGCTAAGTCCAGCGGATTGCGAAAGCAATCTTCTGTTCAGGTTGTAGAGTTCCATACTGCTCATCGAACGTGTAGATGCAGTCTCGTCGCCAATTAAAGCATCCATAAGGCTTGCTGTCGAATGATCAGGTGTCGCCAAAGTCGCGTCAGCATTGAGAGCATGCATGACACTGTTGATACACCCAGATCAAGAGATGTTGAACGCATTCGCCTGGCTGCAGCACGCCGTTTAGGTAAACGTTGTTCCCGCACTTAATCCGTTTCTTCCACACGCCGCGGCTTCTTAGCTGCAGCACATCGTTACAGCTTCACCTTATACACATCATCCGACATACCGTGGAGGATTCGCTGGTACGACGGCGACGAGCCGAGTTGGGGGGGCCTCTTTTCCACAGCTGGCATGATGTCACACATAGGTCACGCTAAAGGTCAATGGTGGATTCTCCGGGACGACGGCCAAGAGCGGAAACCTCGAGCAGTATTGCTTTCGCAATAAAAGTCCGCCCTATGACATAGTGCTGGATGCAAGCGCATAATCGGCATAATGTTTGGGTAGGGGTTTATGAAAACTGGAAACTTTGAATGTGATATCGAACGTTATACCATTCAACTTTGTTGAGGTGATGGGTTTGTGCGGAACTGCTGTTTGTGATCTGCAGGCTATAACGTGCCTTAGCTTCCGGATTTTCCGCGTCAATTTTTAATGCGGACTGTGTTCCAGTTTTTGTGCTAAGGCGCTGTTTTATAAACAGTGGTATGCGCTCGTTCGCGGGATCGTCTTATGGAAGCTCAGATGGTGCATTGAAGAACTACCAGATGGTGTATTCTTTTTTTATTACAGGCTGGTAATTCCCGGCTATAGTTTTTTTACAGCAAAGCTGTATATGGAAAATGATCTCTCGGATCGCGCCTGCGCGTGTACAGACCATTTTACATACGTGGGCCGATCCCGGATATAGTGCAATACCGGGATGACGCGCGGTAGAGGTGAAGCAGGCGTTCACCGCTCCCTATACGTGGGCCGATCCCGGAGATAGTGCAGTGATGGGTCGCGACCCGCGGGGGAGGTGCAGTTCGGCATTAAGGGGCCCATTTACACAGCTTTTCGCTGGCCATTCTTCAGAGGCGAACGGCACCGAGTTTCCTTTGCTGTTTGGGGAGGGGAGGGGGGCAGAACATGATTTGCAGTAGTAGGCATCCGGTGCATGATAATAATCGCCTTTAGAAGTTTCACAAAAACTAACTTTTAATTGGCGTCCACGCTTTTGTTTTATTTGGTTGAGTGATCCATGCAGGTGGGCGCTTAAGGCGTAATCATCGGTTCTGAGCCTCGCAGCAGTTAAAAGATAGGCGTGTCGCAAGCTGCCACAAAATAAATTGGCAGTTTTGTACAGCATTGTATATTGGTCTGCGAGGAAGTGCGTGGAGGCTGATGCAAAAGTGGGGCTAGTGTTGACTCGTTTTAATGCGACAGCATTATACGCCCCATCATGCGACAATCTGGCATTGTTGTCGCCGGCGCGATCGAAGGATGGTGCCAAAAATGGCCGACGGCGCGAAAAGTAAAAATACGTCAAATGCTCGCAGCCTGACAGATTTCACGTCAATCCGAGCAAAGTCGTTTAATAGAATTACAAAGATTTTGTACATTTCTGTCTGGCTGGGAATCGAACCCGAGCCTCACGGGCACGAGACGAGTACGCTTCCCCGACGCCACGGTGGCTTTTTTTTTCTTTATTGCCGGATATTTCACGTAGCAAACACAAAGGGCATTATCTCTGGGGTTATAGTTGACTAAAGTTGTCTAGTGCGTGCGTACATCACGTCACTGCCTCCCATGTTTCGCACGCTCTTCGGATTTCATCGGTGCTGCGTCTACTGCGATGCACTCCGAAGCATCTACCTCAGTGGCATCTGTGGAACGTGGTCGCTCACGGAAGCACGCCGCCGAAGACAAAGCAAGGGAACAACAAAAGGTAATGCCGTGCAAGTTTACAACGTACACGACGACATACGGATGCATACTTAAGCGAAAACATTTCTCCAAAGCGACTACAATGCTTTCGCATTCCCTCACGTCCTAAGTGTCGCTTCCGTCAGCAGGCGTTTAGTGTGTTGCGACACCATGTGCCCGAGCACATGAGGGTTGGACCTTCCCGCGTGTAGCCGTGCGCGGCTTATCCGTGTCTGGGGAAAGAGGATCCTGGGGTTGAGCTGATTTCGGCTGTTTTAACCTTTCAGGCCACCGGGCGGAAGCACCACACCTCTTCCGCCTCTGCTTCATATAGACGGCAGCCCCAGGCTGAACACCTGGAGGAAACCGGCAGTCGCCTTTTCTTGTCCTCCTCTTTAATCTATCTTTCTATCTCGTCTTTTCGTCTGTCCTAACTTCTATTTCTTTCTCACTTCAGAGTTTCCGGACGGCAAGGATTAACGTTGTGTGGGTAGCCAATCTTGGGTATACCATATTTGGTTATAGCAGTGACATGCAGTTGGCGTTTGCATGAGCCGTTTTTCTAGGACCTGCTTGGACTTGTTCTCGGTAGTGTTCTTCCTGCGCTTCTTTCCTGCGCGAGTCCATTTCATGTGGTTGCTTGTTTGTCAAGGAAAGAAGAATTCTATCTCACAGGCGTATACCTGTGAGATACACCTTCTTTTATTTCTCTTTTGCGGGATTGCGCGTTTTTATGGCGAACGTTGGGCAGCATTCACATTTACACTAGTAAACGTACCCCCCTCCCCCCCTTGCCTTATTTGCCCTGAAAGTTACCTTGGGTTGCCCCCCCTCCCCGAAAAAAATCCTGCGTACGTGCTTGCTAGCCGGCCGGACACGCCTGCCTCGCGGGTGACAGGAGAGGGCACGCTTCTGGCCCGCGTTCCTCGCTCGCGCACCCGAGACTGAACCCCGCTCGCCGGCTCACCCTTGCAAACTTTCACTCGCACATGCAGCGAACTGCGCGCGGCGACGTTTTTATCGCACTGGGACTTTATACGGAATCTCACGGCGACGGCTGAAATGCACCTCCAGTGTCCATATAGTTCCAATCGTAAGAAAAAGAAATAGCGAATAATGCCAAACTTCGAAAACGCATGCATACTCAGTACAAAGTAAGCATAAATGAAATGAAATAGAAATAAATAAAAACGAAAGCTAATGAAAGCCCTCGAGAGCCGTTGGTGGCTCTTCTCCTTGCCCTCTGCTTTCGCTATCGCGTGTGATAGCTTTGCCGGAGCTCAAAATACTCTGCCGGGAAAGGTCCAGAGCAGGTTTAGAATGCTGGGTGCCATACGTATCCGCGCTAAAGTGACTGCATTTAACCTTGATCGCAGGAATTTGACTGTCGTTGTGGCGGCAGCCCCACATCTGTCTCGTTATCGTCACTGGTCTAATTCGTTGACATTTCGATATTTCCCTAAAGCCAGACAAGCGTTTGTTTCCTTATACGTAAGGCGCTCCCATCTCCGCAGCACATATAAAAATGACTTCATCGCCTCTCTCAAACTGTTGCGCGAGTGTCAGAATCTGTTCACGAACTGTTCGACAGCGTAGCAGAGCGCTTGCTCCAAATAGCTGAGCGAGATGCGGCCACCACGCAGCCCGCGCGAGGTCTGCGAACAATGGGCGGTGCCGCACACCATCAATTTTTTCTGCGTGAGCAAGTGGCCAAAGGCGAGGACAGATGCGTCGAAGAGCAAGAAGACTCCGCAGCGGTGGGTGTGTTTGTTGACAACCAGCACTGCTGTTGCTGCGCGCCCACACCAACTAAATTGCTCACGGGCTGCAGCAAAATTTCCAATCCCCCCAAAAAAGTCAGGGCTTCAAAGTCGTAAACCATTCCACTCTGGAAAGGGCAATGACCAGCGAAGCTCTTTAGCAAACGACACAGAGGCGGCACAGAATTTCGAACAAAGGCACGAACTCGCTTACTGTGATTTTTCTCTACATTCGCGGGGACGATGTCACTGCCACCCCGAGCAGCCGGAGGAAACTAGATACACGAGACGAGAAACATCCCGAAGCGGTGGGTGTCTTTGCGGCCGCCCGCTGGTGCTGCTGCTCGCCCGCGTCAGCAAACTTCAGACGGGCGGCAGCAAAACTTCGAAAGCCAAAAAAATATTGCGAGAACTAAAAAATCGGCGGATTCCATGCACTGTCGGAAACGAACTACATATATTTGCGATCTGCACCACGTTTCGTGCGTACCGAAGACGCCCCTGCTCCGCGCGATGCTTCTTTCGGGCTTGAGTGTCCTCGACATTGAACGCGTGCTTTGGAGCCATTTTGCGGGCGCGTTTACGAGCTCTTTCTGCACACGTGACCAGCACGCTGTTGAGACGCCAGCTCCAAGTGCTCTCTTCAGGCTATGGGCGATTGTAATGTTTACACTATCACAGCCCAGCACGTGACCTCCACAGCCCAGCACCTGCATTTTCGTCGCATAGGAAGGCAAGCGCAGCACGGGCCCTAGACACAAACTGCGAAACGCTACCGCGGCGGTGCCGGCCGGGATGCGTAAGACCCCTGAATAAAACTAAAGGGTGCGACATACTTTCATCTTGTCGCCGCTGCTTCGGCGAGGAGCATGGTAGGAGGCAGGAGAGAAGATTTGTGCCTCCACATTGGTTCAGCGCAGTCACGTGGTATATTTCGCGCCCTTTACTCTGTTTTTCTTCTTTTACGCGTGTCGGCGTACTCGCCGCTTTGACAGACATGACAGTTGGCCTTCGACTTGCCGCGGACAGGCCTTAGCAAGAGATTTCACAGGTTTTGGCTAAGTTTTGGGGCTACCCGTGTCAGTAAAGTACTATGTTTCTGTTTTCTTTTATGTTAGGGATTGATTTTAAGGGTACTGAAGATGCAAACGGTGTACGAAAGCAGCTATTTAAATGCGTAAGCATTTTTATGCTTACCCAACGAGAAAGTCATCCGTCCGTCAGCCCGAGATAGCGCCCGCAGCAACGGGCGAATTCACCTTCCTGCTGACTCCCGCTTCGACGCCAACGAAGCAGCGAGAACAGAGCGCTCACGGAGCTCTCAGCACACGCCGCAGTCGGACACTTTCGCAGATCGCTTTCATGATACGAGCCCGAGCGTCTCTCTTCAACGTTAAGCGGCAAGAACACAGCGCGCGAAGCTAACAGTTGTTCGCACTCTTCTTCGGCATTGCAGATCGCTTTCAAGCCAGTACGGTCCGCGCGGCGGTGGCTACGAAGCCACAACCTGAGTAGCTTTGCTCACGGTTCATAATGGTTGGACGCGGATGGATAAGGCGCTAAAGAGCGATAACGGCCTGTAATGATCGGAACGCTATCAACACGCCTGGCACCGCCACCTGCAGTTGTCTGCTTGCGTCATCAATGCTCCTTGCGCCGCTATCCACACCAGTTCGTATCGCCGCAGCGCTGTCGTTTGTACTGGCCGGATGAAGTTTCATAACATTGATAATGATACCAGGCTTCGTGGAGATGAGCAAGTAAGTGGCACAACGCTTACACATACTTAGACAACTCCCAGAAGAGTTTCTGCGAGATTTTTTTCTTCGTTCGCGGGGTGTGGAGCTCAGGCATGGGTATAAGCTTATGCACTGGTGCTATTCTCGGTGTTCGTTCAGGTTCTTTTTTCCTCCTTGTGCCATCGTCACCGAGTTTATGAAGCTGTAGATTGCGTAGGCTGTGTGCTGTCGTATATCGTGCTAAAAACGCAACACGCGTTGTACATTGTTGTACCACTCAGTGTGAGTAGCTTTGTCAGTTCATGCTTTTGTTAGGCGCTGCAAATATATTTTGCGCGAGCACCAGCTGTTCAATATACCAAGTGTAAATGATTCTGACTATTGTGAGTAGGGTTTCTACCACCCGCCGTGGTTGCTCAGTGGCTATGGTGTTAGGCTGCTGAGCACGAGGTCGCGGGATCGAATCCCGGCCACGGCGGCCGGATTTCGATGGGGGCGAAATGCGAAAACACCAGTGTACTTAGATTTAGGTGCACGTTAATGAACCCCAGGTGTTCGAAATTTCCGGAGTCCTCCAATACGGCGTGCCTCATAATCAGAAAGTGGTTTTGGCACGTAAAACCCCATAATTTAATTTTTTTAAGGCTTTCTACCCTTCGCCGTCTCGGCAGAATAAAGTGGTGCACGAGTTTGTGGGCTCGTATTAACTTCGAAACTCCGCAAAGAAAAGGAAGAAGGTGCTCATTAATGGATATCATTTATATGTGTAACTTTCGTCCTTGGATACGCTTTGGTTACAAATTAATTACAGGTTCCACTGTGATGGTTGCGGTTGACAGCCAACGGTACCAGATTGTCATAAAGTCGTAGGACCTGTGTCACTGCATATAGAGATGCAAGCGTCATGACGAAACGACGAGAATAGAAGCTCCGCGTTAATAGCGGAATAAAACTGTTGCTGTAGTGTCAGAATATGTTCACGAAGCGTTGGATAGCACTCAAGAGCGCGTGCTCCAAATAGCTGAGCGAGATGCGGCCACCACGCGGATACGCGAGGTGGTCTGCGAACAATGCGCGGTACCGCACACCATTAATTTTGTTGCGTGAGCAAGTGGCCAAAGGCGCGAGCAGATGCGTCGATGAGTGAGAAGAAGACTCCGCAGCGGTGGGTGTGTTGGTTGACACCTACTGCTGCTGCTGCGCGCCCGCACCAACTAAGTTGTTCACGGGCGGCAGCAAAATCTGCAAAGCCAAAAAATAGTCAGAGCATAATAAATCGTAATCCATTCCACTGTGTCAAGGTCAATGACCATCGAAGCTGTTTAGCACACGACACAGAGGCGCCATAGAATTTTGAACAAGTGTACAATCGCGCTTGCCGTGATTTTTCTCTACATTCGCGTGCACAACGTCACCGCAGCCCCAAGGAGCCGGAGGAAACTAGACACACGGGACGTTTCGAAGGGACCGCCACCACAGGACAGCCGAAGGACAGGGAAGTAGATACGCAAGCGCTTGGAACGACGACGAAGAGAGGGCGGTGCGAACGTACAGATGGTTGATGCGGATCAAAGTTTAGTATCTGTTCTTATCAGCTTAATATCTCATAGTGGTTTTATTTGGTCCCAAGATGTTAAGTTCATTTTTGCAAGTTGGCGGAGTTCTTGAATCCTGCTTCACCTCCGCCGCGGGTCGGCTCGTTATTGCACCCTCTCCGGGATCGGCCGATGGTTTTTGCACCCGCAGAAAAAAAAAAAAAAAAATGCACGCTACCGTAGCCATAAACATGCTTCACTGTAAGGATTTGGCGGACTGTGGGAATCGAGGTAAGCTAAGCTTTGTATGCTGTTTGCTTTGATTAACGTGGCAGAAATGTTAAACGTTACTTGAATTATGGGGCTGTACGTAAATAAATTAATTTTATAATTGTATGTACACATTTTATACATACATTCGCAAACTGCAACACATTTCGCTGCGTAGCGAACAGGCTCCTGCTCCGCGCGACGCTTCTGTCGTGCCTGGGTGTCCTCGACACTGAATGCACATTATGGAGCCACTTTGCTGGCGCGTTTTTACTTGCTCCTTCTGCACACGTGGCCAGCACGCTGCTCAGAAGCCAGCTCCAAGCGCTGTTCAGGCTATGGACGATTGTAATGTTCACACTATCACGCCGCAGCAAGCGACCTCCACAGTCCGGCATCTGCATTTTTGTCGCATAGGTAAGCAAGCACGTGCCATACGCGAAAGCTACGAAAAACTACCGCGGCGGCACCGGCCTGGGTGGATGGATGGCTGTTATCAGCGTCCCCTTGGGAACTGGGCGGTGGGTTGCGCCACCGCGCTCTTGTTAATGTATTGCCTAATGCCCTACCTATATTAAATCAAAATAGTCAAAATTTCAGGAGTCCTCCACTACGGCGTGCCTCATAATCAGAAAGTGGTCTTGGCACGTAAAACCCCACAATTTAATTTTTTGAACTTGCTCGCATCTTATCGTTAGTTTTACGTTCTAGTCAAACTTTCAGTAATACAGATTGTATGCGCGGCACGAATTGTGTAGTATGCTTTCTGGTAGGTGCGTTGTCACCAGCGATTTTGTTGGAAAGTTCGACGTGTCATGTGTAAACGCCGACGCGCTCGACCCCCCCCCCCCCCCCCCCTCCCAGATCACATTTTCGACGATCGCCAACTGTCCTCGCCGCTATCGTCGTGCTTCACTTTTGCTTGTTCTTTGATGGGAACACGTTCGCGCAATAGTTACTTTCGCGATTCAGTCTCTACAAAGTGACATTATTATCGCAAATCTCACCATTATGAAGCGTTGACATGACATCCGGCGTACACCAATTCGCTCAGTTGTCCTTATCTTGCGATGGTTAAGGTTTAAGGCGCCGAGTAAGCTTTATTGGCCTCGCATTTAGACTTATCTTGCATCTACTGCCCTGCACGTGGTTTCATTTCACAACGCGTAGAAGCGTATAATCCACGGGCATGGCAACCGTCTCCTGTCTGTGGATACCTAAAGTGTCTCGCGGCTAAAGAAACGAGGAAAGGGTGAGGAGGAAGTACGTCACGTCTATTTATCACTGCCCTTCCTGGCGCTCACGATGTCTTTTCTTTTGTCTTTCAAGTGTAATTCCATTTAATTTTATTGTGCACCTTGATAATTTTCGTTTGAACAAGACCAGGTGAAATACGTGTTTGGGATCCCGTAGATATTTGCGTACGTCCTGTCACAACGATGAGTTTTGTTCACTATGGCAAAACTGTGATCGACGTACAAGATATAGGGCTTGACACCCGTATGGCTGGCGTATATGGCTTCGGCATCAACGAAGACCTTTTACTGTCCGCCTTAGGACTGAGAGGCTCGTGGTTTGATCGTGCAGTTAGTGCGTGCGTGTAAAATTTCATGGTCATTTTAAGCGCAACTGCGCCCTGCACTCCGCAATGGAGAAACTGGTGCTACATATTTGCATGAAATGCCAAGCGTCAATCGGCGCGTTCGATTCGTTCCGTATACACACGCACCGTGGAACCTGCCATGTGCCTCTTGCCTTTCCAGGTTCGGAGAAGGTACTTCGTGAAGGAGAGCGCTGATAGCGGTTCATACGAAGCTGCCACGTTTATGCCAAGCTTCACGCCGTGGATGGCTCTGGCAGGAACATTAGCAGCCGACCACGCTAACAGAGAATCCCTAATTTCAAACCGCACCACGTGGCATCGTGCACCTTGCACAGGCCAGATGACGCTGCCGCCCTTTCGTTCATTACCCCTGAGTCGCCGACGCTGGCCACAAGCTAAATAAAGTGACTCATTTATAACCCACGACACGCATGCTTTCTCATTCCTGTGATTGTTGCGCATCGGTCATTGTGGAGCTCCGGCAGTTAGCGCTACTGCATCCCTATCGCCGGCATGCCGACTCATGCGAAGTCCGTCTACTTGGACTTTTTCGTATCTGCCCCTGTCGCCTTGTGAAATGCGATCGGAGGTGTTACAGACGTCTAATTACGCATCCTTTCTATTTCGCCCCCCTCCCTCCCCCCACCCGTTCGCCACACCCTGTTTTGGTGCGACTGTCAACTGCGGAAAGCTTCAGCACAAGGTGTATACCGAGTGTCCCAGCTATATTAGAATAAGATTTTTCAAAAAAATTAAAATGGCACTCTGGGATATCGTACCAAGTGCATGTTAGCGGTAGTCGTGTGTACTTTACAACCATTGTTTTATCACTAATATGTTGTCTTCATTTGGCCACTTATAAATTTGCAGAGCGCCTTAAATAACCTGGGATTGAAGTATATATCTTGTTCGTGCTGAAAGTTCCCTGGTTTTCGCCAAACCTCCTAAATATATCAACACCACGTGATGTGGTGCTTGCGCAACTGCTGTTGTACTGCGTGCAATTGAGGAACAAGCACCACCGCAGTTTGACTGTGCAAACTTACGCTCTCGCGTTTGGATGAGTTCACCCGACGTAAGAACTTATCAGGTCATTTTTACCCAAGGCGCACATTACTGTAGCAGTAGTCGCCTTCCATAGATATCACGAGCCCCGCTCTTCCTTCGTTGCGCTAGAATAAAAAGCAGTTTCCTTCTCTTTCGCAGTCTTGGACGCTTTATCGCATCGTCAGCGCTCGGCCAGAGGCATGAGTTTCCTCTGTTAGGTGACTAGAGCGGGGGGGCCCCGAGGCCCACAACCAGCGTAGCCCTGTCAACCCTGTCCATTCCCCGTGACCGCAGTCTAGCTGTGGCCGTGCTTATTCACCCATTACACACTTGAGCGCAGCAAATGGCAGTTGCGCAAGCGCCCCATCGCGTGATTTTTTTTTTTTTTTTTTTTTACAGCGGAGCTTGGATCCCGGGATTTCGTCTCCAAAAACTCGACCAATCACAGCGGGAGGCGCGCGCAGTGTTCTCCGCGCCAGTGGCGGCGCCGGCCTGAGGGGGGAAGAAAAAAATTGTCTCGTATATTCAAGGCAGACTCGTATATTCAAGGAGCAAAAGCCCTGAGCATTTCTCACGCCCGCTCTTGCTTGCGCCTGCGCACAAACGGCTGGTGGTCCCTTAAATTAACGTCTCGTCGCGCGCTCCTAGCTGATGGCTTTCTGTCTCGCCTAGACTCTCTTCATTTCCCTTTGCATAGCTGCGCCGAGTTTTGAGCGGTCGCCGGGCACGGTTGGAACTCGAGCTTAAACAGCTCCGCTTTTAGAAGCTAGTCACTTAAATATGCTTGCATGATTTGAACGCGAAAGCATCGTGACAAATCGCAATGTATAAATTCATTTGTTTTCTTTTTGCCTTAATTATTGTCATTTCCTCCCCCCCTACCCAATGCTCCTCCGAGCCTGTAGGATAAATTGAATAATTCAATAAATGATCTCTCTAATTAATCGGTTACGTCCATGATGCGTGAGGTTATACATTTCACGTGTTCTTCAAAACTCTTCTTTACTCAACTTTGCTACGAGTTTTAGCGCCTTCAGACCACTTTACTTCACCTTCATTCGCTTTACTCCACCTAAGTCGCCTCACTCTAACTTGTTCTAACTATAATTCACTTCTCTATTTCACCGTGGGATTTCGCAGTGCGAACCGCAGCAGGTCCAGCGCTGGGAACGTGACGTCATCACGTTTGCAAGTGGGTTTCGGGATCATCGGATGTTAATGCCGGGCGCTCGCCGCATTTTCTGCTTCATGGGACATATGCTCTAGCATTCAAAAAAAAATTATCTAGAAAGCTCGCCTTCGCGCATACCGTTCGCCGCAAGCCTTTCCCCGTAATGATTACGGCTGCATAAGCTGCCGTTGCCGGCAAGAGGTAACTGTAGCATACGAAGCAGGGAGCGACGTCACTACACTTTCATATGTGAAAGAGCCCACCGAGCAACTAATTTCATTTGTGTTGTGATACAGCGCTATGGGAAAAGCCACGCACAGTTACGACGCCTGAAGAGCGGCGCGAGTACCATGAGCGACGAAAGGAACAGCGACATCAATATGCACAACGGCGTCGTGCTCAGGCTCGGCAGGACCCAGTTCAAGGCTACGTGCTTGTATCCAAGGTTATTTGAGGCGATCTACAACGTTATAATTGAGATGTTAGAGATTCAAGCAATAATTAAAGTTGGCCAAATAAAAACAATATTTAGTGACGAAAAAAAATACTGCTAAGTACTCGCAGCTACCGCTGTTATGAAGTTGGTACAACTTCTCTGGCGCTGTTCGTTTATTTAAAAAGCTTGGTCCAAGTTAGCTGGGACGCCCGGTATACGCTGGTACAATTCTGTTCTAAATTTACGTGCCGAAAGCACGTTTTGATTGAGGCACGCCGTAGTAGGAGACTCCCGAGTTATTTTGACCACAAGGGGATCTTTAACGCGCCCCTAATGAATGGGACATGGGTTGGACACGCTGGTACAATCGTAATTCGGGTACTATCATAAATAGCCTGATTATACCTGTAACAAGGCAGCCGTTGTCATATTGCCCCTTGTTTACTCTATAGCGTTCTGGACAGGGTTTGCTGTACTTGCCGTCATATTCTTCGATTGTTAACATACTTTGTATAGACTTTTGTATTTGGCCCCCATTACACAATGGCTCTTAGGCATATAAGGTATGTGTAAATAAAAGGAAGAAACAGGACCTGCATTAAAGTTTTGCATCCATCGTACTCAAACTGTGTTCATTGCTTGTCTGCAGACGAGAAGGTCGACATGGAGGAGCTTCTCGAGTTTTCCTTCGACCACATCGACAAGCTCGCAGAACGTAGGGGAAAGACAATCGCAAGCCCTGAGAAGTGGCATCTCTGGGAATATGTGCAGCAGATGAAGGTACGTGCGCATCAGTAGCGTGTACTCGAGCGTCCATCACCATTTGTAATTACATTCACAACCACATTTATAATCGCTGGTCATCGCCATCTATAGCGTAGACCGCTATGTGCAATGGTTGTCGTTCCACCTTAAGCCTGGTTCAATTCCGAGTGCTTTACGGATGGTACACATTTATCCGTGAAGTCTCATTGAAAGGAAAAAATGTCTGCCAGGTATGTTAACGCTGGCCCATGCAAGCAGTAGGTTTGTGAAAATGATTTAGTATACCTTTTCGCGCGTTCTATTTGATATCAAGGTGGTCGATAGTGGCTCTATGCGCCTTGCATGAGCTACTTCGAGTATCAGTTTGAACAGCTGCTATGGAAAGTTCTCGCCGAATGTAACACCATTTTCGATTTTTCTTTCTTTTTTGCATCCACGTAGTCGCAAATGGGCGCTTTATGATAAGTATGGCCGTTCCTCATGAATAAATTTCATTCTTGAGTCTGTTTCGCAAACATTTTCGACGGTGATGCTCTTTGCGAGCACCGCAGGAAATAGACGAGTTCTCAAAACTAAGTGATGTGTCCCTGCAAGCACATGTCTGCAGACAACGTAACTTTTTTTTTTTCTGGCGCGTCCGTCTAACCAGCATTTGGGTACTTGTATACCACATTAGGGCCGAACACTCGCCCTTTCATTGTATAGCACTCGACTACCTGCTGCATTTGCACGTTGCACAAGTTTTTTTTTTCTGAGTGTTCGTAGTGCCCTTGGCTTTCAGGCATGTACTCGCGATTCTACACCTTGTTGATGCAGACGCGTTCCCTTCGCTGCCTTTTTTTTTTTTTCGTTTCACTTTGATGATGGAATTAGTGTGTTGCTGCAAGCTCATTGCCGTGAGCTCTTGCTTCAGTTAGCTTTTATTATTTGCCTACAAAACCGACTGATATGTCGGTGATTCCTTTCTGTAGCTCCACCCATCTTGTAAGACGAGGGGATAGAGGTTCTGAAAGAGGTAAACAACCCTCTGCCAAACTATACCAAAGAACTAAACTCCAGCGATCGATTGTATCGCGAGAACTGAAGGACTTTTTCCCAAGTTTTCGTGATCGTTTTCAGTACTGCTAAAACTAAACATTTAGAAAGTACTTGCTGCCTGTTGTTGAACCTCATTTCTGTAATGGTTGGGGCGCTAGAAATGTACAGGAACTATGGGTGTACGAGTATAAATTGTGAAATATAAGAAAACTGATAGAAGTTTTATATATCGGAAAAAATAGGTTTTATTTTCTTTTTGTAATTTCATACGTATCTTATGAAAACACCCTCCGTATCTAAGATGATACGTGGCAACTACGATGTCGGCTTGTTCTCGTAGCTCTAAGTCGCAAGCAGAGTGGCCGCTTTAATGTTCCTGCACCTTCACAGCGCGAACAGCCCTACTGGGTAACCAAGGAGGCTGTGCCCTGGGGCGAAGTAGAAGCCAAGTATTCACTCCGCAGTCGGTCTCTGTCGTCCGACTCCTTGCACTGTCACCTGGAGCTCTCGGGGGTTGGCCTTGCCACGCCCCCACCGTTGCTGTACTTGCAGAGGAAACCACTACCAGCGACTTCTCGTGGGACAGCCACCAATGAGGCGAGTCTTTGCATCAAATGTATCCGAACTAAGAGCCCACCACGGTATGCACCTGCAGGCCGCTAACTTAAGTCGACTCCTTCACTACGCAATTATCGCGGCTTTTGGTGTCTGAATTAAGCAGTACCTCTCGCGCCTAAACTTTTCTTTTTCATTTCCCATCGATGTCGCTCTTCCCTCGACATTGCAAATACGCTCAATGAGGCTCCCTGGTCGAAAAAAAGTTGTTTATAGAAATTATGAAAAATATGCAGGATTCGCGAGTCTGTTCGAATCGATCAATTTGCGAACAGATATTGTATGTTTACTGAAATACGATTACTTCTATGCAGTTCACCGTTCGTTACTCAATGCGCGTTGTGGGCTCATTTCGTTCGCTTAACCTTTCCTTTTCTCTGCACTACGGTGCTTTTGTTGCCGACTTCACTTCTTGCGTCTTGTTCTTGTGCATTCGGGCACCTGTTTTCCCGGTGTCGCGTACATTCTGCGGGATTTTCCAAGAATGCTCCCACGCCCATTTGCACATGCCAACATCCATATATACTTGCAGTGTTCGAAGTTTCTGTATTCTCGGCAAGGCATCAGCCGGCACAAACGCAGCTTCACTTTAAAAAAGTTTAGCTTTAAAACTACAATGTATTTATGCGCCCGTGCCCCAACATTCATGTCCGATAGGTTTCTGAGTATGGCCTCGTGTCTGACGTTATCCAACGCTTTGTGCACATCGAGCCCTAGGATCGCGCGCAGTACCCCCGGCATTCTGGCATCCACGACGTCCCTTTTGAGCATCCACATGTCTTGCGTGGACACAGCTGGCCGAAAACCAAAGAGGGTGGGTGGGAATAATTGGTGTTCCTCTAGGTGCTCGGCGAGGCGTGTTAAAACCACGTGCTCCAGTGCTTGGCCCAGACATGACGTGAGACAGGGCGGATCGAGATTCTCCAGTTGCAGCATTTTTCTAGGTTTTGGAATAAAGACTACGGCAGCCGCCTTCCATGGCTATGGCAGTTCCCCGGTGCGCCACACTCGATTGAAGAGGCCGGTTACGCTCCTAATTGTCCGCTCATCGAGGTTGCGCAGGATTTTATTTGTCATGCCGTCCGGCTCCGCCTCCGAGGTGGTTTTTAAACCGGCGAGACCAGCTCTCGCCTCGGTTATGTCGGCATCTATGTTGTCATTCATTTCGCCGGTGTACTCTGCGTACGCCAGCTCATTTCTTTCTGCATTAAAATAGCGGCTGTTGAGCTCCTGTATGATCTCTTGCTCTGAGGCCGGATGCGCCCGAAGGAGCCGATTGACCTTTTTGCCGTTGCCCCTCTGCTGCTATCTGGATCGAGCAAATGTCTAAACAAGAACCAAGGGTTCTTCGAGCCGAGCTCGCCTTTCAGCCAGTTGCACAGCTGCATCTATTGAGTCTAATTTAACTCGCGCGAATACTCCAGTACTTCCGCCTCAGCCTGGGCCAGTGCTAGTTTAAGTGTGCGGTTGCGTTTGGTGCTTCATCCATTCTGCATAGTCTGCTGCTTTTCCCAGAGGCTGATCAGCTTTGAGTCGGGCCATCTTCCTCGGTGGGCGCCTCGATCGTGGCTTCTTGCGCATCCTGGAGCAGCTGCGCCGTCCACTCGTTTAGGTCTTTCTTCTTCCTTGCTGCCTGACGGTTGTGCTTGAATCTAAATTGGTCCCACTTGGTAAGTTTGACGAGCACTTTCTTCTTTTTATTATACCCCACTGCAGATATTCTAATGTTCAGGACATAATGATCACTGTCCAAATTGAGGCCTGTATTGAACACGTCGCTCCCTCCACTTGCCGGACGAAGGTCAGATCGGGAATGCTGTTTTGTGGCACGCTGTTCTCAATACGTGTCGGCTGCGTGGGACCTGTGAGCAGGGTCAAGTCGCGGTTGTTAGCCCCATTTGCTATCGACATTCCCTTCTTAGTATTTCGCGGGTAGCCCCACATGGTATGGCTTGCATTAGTCTCCCAAGACGACGGGCTGGGCTTGTGCCGCCTCTTTCCTCACTTTTCTCACGATTGTGGGGAAGGTGATAGTATTGCACTTTGGCGGGCTGTTTATGTTTAGTATACAGAGCCATTTATGCTTCCTGTTTTTGGGCATTAGCTGCACAAAGGTGTAGTGCAGATTTTCGATTTGCAAGTCGATTTGCATTGCGGTGATGTTTCGATGCACAGAAATGGCTGTTCTGGCAGTCGGTTTCTTGTTTGTCGAGAGCTCATTAAAGTAGGAATATCGCATTATTTCGATTGCGGATTCTGTTTCCTGTAGCGCGATAACATTTACCTTGGGGTCGAGGTCTGCCATTGCGAACTGCAGCGCTTCCCTCTTTTTGGCAAACTACCTGCAGTTGCACCAGTAATATCCGGCCTTGTTCCGCCATTCCCCTGCGGAATACCATGGCCCTGGCGTCGGGCGCATCTGTGGGGATACTGTGCCCGTCGTGAAGTCTTTCTGCGTGACTCGTAGCCATGTTCAGTGGTAGGAGCGAGGATTGCGGAGTCTCTATGTTGCTGCCTCAGGTGGATGGCTTGCTGATTTCGGTTTTAAGCAAGTCATGGGGGGGGGGGGGAGAGGCTTTGAGTGTTGCTTGCATTACACACTGTATTGTGTTGAATGTTTCTTCTAAGCTTTTCGCTAGACTTGTCATTGTTTGTTCTACTGCTTCGACTTTTTGTTCGAGGCTGTTCGCGGGTTGTGCAGTGCAGTCTATATCTTCCTTTAATTTCCTCTTAGCATTGCGTGCCTTATCCACCTCCATGCTCGCCTCTGCATTCCTGTGTACGGATCCATGCAGACGCGTGCTGCTCTGGCGCCATCTTGTAGTCATCGTCGCCGCATAGCCCGCCATGCGCTCCACTACAGATTTTCTTCTCATGCGTTCGCCATCCTTTCCGTTTCATACTTCCGCTGCACCCTCCTGCTGCGCTTTCCTCCTCGCGCTCTTTTCATATTCCGTCTTCCATCTCGCGCTGTGCTCGTTCGCTCGGTCAGGAGGTACAACGCCGACGCTCGCCGCAGGAACGGGCGCCTAAGAGCTGCGCTCTAAAATTTTGAATCTCTCTCACATCGTCGTGACCGATGCTGTAAACGCTTCCTAATATGTTCCAGAATACCAGCGTTTATTGGTCCTTACCTTGCTTTAGTTAGTGCCGCTCCTTTCATTATATTTCGGATAGTATACACATGCTAGTTACAAAAATGCCCATGCGCACACACGGCGAGTCGGTCTTACCCCGTGCTCTTTCATACCTATTCCAGATGACAAGTCATTCTTTACTATTACTTCTACTCACTTTTCTAGGACTTACAAGGTTAACGAAATGTGCTCACAATGATGCTATGACGCTGCAACGTGCACTACAGAGCCATAGTTAAGTTAGCTGTGTCATTTAGTGACACGGCGAGCCCCTCTACTTTTTAATTTCCTGTGCGATTCCTCCGAATATTTCGTGTCTTCAGGTAACGGCAACTTTTTCTTTTCAGAACTCGTCGCAGCCCCCGCACCAGCACAAATGCGAGCCGAACGAGCGCTTCACACTTTCCGAGCAGTGGGACTCTGGTTCACCGCACCGGGGTCATGTTGTTTCGGGAACACGTTTCAAGAAAAAGCAAGGCTGGCAGCGACTCCTGGGGAAGGTTTTTCATCAGAAACGCAAGGACCCTTCGAAAGACGACAGCAGTGGCGAGTTCGCCTCCTTCCTCGCTGGTGTCGCCAACTCCTCCAGCCTTTGTTCGGTGGTACGGTTGAGCGCTGTCGATCTCGCATATTTTTTCCCTATTTCTGTCCCTGCTACCCTTTCCTACCGTGCCACGTAGCCAACCAGAAATCCCTCTGGTTAACATGTCGGACTTGCTATAGATTCTGTCTCTCGTAATTTATCGTACCCCGTTGCTTTATGTGGTGTAAAGTATCCACGAGAACACCGAAAACGCGCACTCGTGTGCTTTATAGCTTCATGTACATTGTCGAAATTGCAGTGTTTCGTAGCTCTCATTTGCACTGGCAGGCGATTCCGTCAGTGTTGGGTATTGCTGGTTGAACTGTTCCGAGTGACCTTGTGAACCTACAGGAATTAATTGGTAAAGAACGAGCGTTCCACTTGCTACGCGCATTTTACTCTGGTTTCCTGTGCCGCTATGTGCAAATGCGCCTGTCTGAAAATGGTGTCCCTTTGAGGGTGTTTGTGCGTGCACGTGGCTAACGGTCGCAGCCCGCGTTAGGCGAATGTCGCAGAGGTACGCATGGGTTTCTTTTCTACCCAAAAGTGCGGATAAATAAAAAGCTGATCGTGCAGTTCTGCTTATGGCATCTAATGTCGGGCACTTGCCTCTCTGTTGACAGCCTCCTTTTCATACGCATTGCGTATTTACAGAACCGTCATTTCTGAGTTGAATAGCCTCATTGGTACTTCAATTACATTTCACTTCACAGCGGACAATTCTATACACCTTCTAAGCGCCGAACTGTTTGTGGCACTGCAACCGGATGAGACGTCAACTGCCTTTCCTTCTCGTATAAGTAAGATCAGACAATAAAACCATTCTGCCTCTAAACCTCCCGAGCTCTGCAAGAATTAATACTTTCGAACCGTGCAGTTGCGCCTAAAACTTTGCCCCTCCCCTCTGCAATGTACAACCGTACCTTGAGGGTATAAAGGGCACGGCATTAATGGATTTCTCTGATTACCCACCGCAGTAGTGTCGTCGATTTAAGGCACTCCAGATGTAGAAGTCTAACTCCATCTGCTTTTGACGCGCTGGAATGTAATGACAAGAGTTGCGCAATTCTGCCTAAGGTAATTCCAGTAGGATGCGGAAGTTGCCGCTAATCAGAGGTTGGGGACTTCTCCTATTTGTAGGGGACGTCAATCTTGCGTTTATGATTCATATGCGTGATGAAGACATGGTGGGTGCAATAACAAAGCACACCACCCCTGGCAACAAAACCCTGAACCAGCGCATGTATAGTGTACCTGCCAGTGAAACTTAAGGATGTTGCTGCTTCATTGGCTGCTTCATTCTATGTAATGCAAGGTGTCATATAAGCATTGCGAAGGTGCCTTGCCAATTTTGATGTGCAACATGCATTCATTTGCATTTAGTATGCGAAGTTGTTATTCTAATGCGATTACTTGTATATTATGGACGGCTTAGTGTAATCTCTTGTGTACAGGGTGTTTTCAGCAAACACTAAAGAATCTTTAAAAGTTGCCTATGGCAAATATCTCATTTCTAGTTAATGAGCTGGTTTACTCGAAGCGGCGGACAATACTTGCACAGGAAATTGAGTCCCAAAATCGACTAATTAATGAAAATTCACTAAGTTTCCAACTAGGTACATTATGGCCCCTATTGCAGT
Organism: Dermacentor variabilis; assembly: GCF_050947875.1. Taxonomy (NCBI): domain Eukaryota; kingdom Metazoa; phylum Arthropoda; class Arachnida; order Ixodida; family Ixodidae; genus Dermacentor; species Dermacentor variabilis. The sequence goes on from NC_134568.1 coordinate 8,900,497, forward strand.
TTACAAATTCTAGCCGTGGAGTTCGCAAGGCGGATCCACATGGAGCGAATTTTGAAGATGACACCAGTTTCGAGATATAAATTCCCGAACTTTGCGGATAAATGCATTGGCGTTCCAGTTAATTTGTTAAAGAAACGTCGTTTCATGCACTGAAGCACACAAGTAACTGGAACGCCAATGCATTTCTCCGTAAAGTTCGGGAATTTATATCTCGAGACTGGTGTCGTCCTCAGAATTCGCTCCAAATGGGTCCGCCTTGCGAAGTCGACTGCTAGAATTTTTAAAGTGCAATATGGGTCATAACATAATTAGCTAAGTTAATTAGTGAATTACCCGCCCTGGCTGCTCAGTGGCTATGGTGTTGGGCTGCTGAGCAGGAGGTCGCGGGATCGAATCCCGGCCACGGCGGCCGCATTTCGATGGGGGCGAAATGTAAAAACACCTGTGGTATTGGGATTTAGGGGCACGTTAAAGAACCCCAGGTGGTAGAAATTTCCGGAGTCCTCCACTGCGGCGTGCCTCATTATCAGAAAGTGTTTTTGGCACGTAAAACCCCACAATTTTTAATTAGTGAGTTCTTTTTAATTATAATTTTGCATTTCAATTTTTGTGCAAGTCGTGTCCGTCGCTTTTAGCAGACCGGCTCAAACACTAAAATTGAGCTATCTGCCACAGGGAACCTCTAAAACTTTTTAAAAGCGTTCACTGAAACGCCCTGTATTATAGATGGCTTATTGTACTGTCTTCTACGTTGTAGACGGCTGGGTAGAATTCGTGAAGGCGTTTTGTAGTTTCAGGCTTTTTTCTGTCTCCGTGCTCGCTCTGCTCCCTTTCGATCTTTCTTTTTTTAAGCTATAAAATGAACAGCTTCTTTCTTTGTGCGTTGGGTTTCTGCCATGCATATTAGAGTAGGAACATTCGGTGTCTCATGTACCAGTATCTGCAGTCACAGAGGCACACAAATATTTTGCGGCGTGAGCAGCGACATCACACCTACACTGCAGGTATTTAACACGCCAACGAGACCTCCTTTCCCGTCTTCGAAGTGATTCGGTGGTCACTCGTCAACTAAATTGATCGCGAGTGATGAGTGCCCACGATCATAGGGTTGCAGGTGAAAAAAATTACAGGGTCTCTTAACATCTCTCGTAAGAGGTGAACAGCGAAAGCCGACTCTTCCTCCTATTATCATTCAACTCTTCCGCTTTGTTTCTTACCTTTCTTTTACTCATTACTGCTCACTACTAAGCGTTTCTAGTCATTTCTAATCAATTCTGGTCATTACAAGCCGAGATTAGACAGTGTTCATATCGGAGTCATTACAAGTAATTAGTAGTAATTATGAGTCATTACTAGCTATCATTAGCCTTTACCAATCATTCATCATTTTTCATTCTTTAATCTGGCTTCATATCGCGTGTTGACATAAGCTTCACCATGAGCCTAGAAAGGCTTTCGCCTTAACGCCCTGCCAAACAACGCAATGGTGCTAATGGCCCCAGTAATCATGCCTTTGGCGCGTTCGTAGCCTCCAGCATCATAGGCAAGCCGCGCTGTCGCTGGTTCGGTCGCTTTAAATAATCGTTCTTTAATTTTGTTACGACTTCTAAGGCGTGCTGTTTCCTGATTAATGCCGTACTAATTGTCCTTTTCTTCTCAGGATCATGAAGAGCGATCACAGGCTCCACTCAAGGGCCCTGAGAAGAAACGCCCGACGGGATTCCTCCGACAGTCTCTGCGCAGGGTAGCCACGGCTACGCGGAAACGCGATTCGCATGACTTTGTCAAGACCGATGTTTAGGACATGCTGTAAATATTTTATTTTAATTTATTTTAGTTTCGACGAATTTATCGCCTGCTCTGCGCGAATAAATAATTCCCACACTACGTATAATGCCCTGTCTTTATTTCCATGCTAGAGACCTTCATCAGATCTGGGAAGAAAAAATTGGCAGAGGCGTACCTTGGCTAAGCCTAGTGGATTGCGAAAGCAATTTTCTGTTCAGGTTGTAGAGTTCCATACTGCTCATCGAACGTGTAGATGCAGTCTCGTCGCCATTTAAAGCATCCATAAGGCTTGCTGTCGAACGATCAGGTGTCGCCAAAGTCGCGTCAGCATTGAGAGCATGCACGACACTGTTCATACACCCAGATCAAGAGATGTTGAACGCATTCGCCTGGCTGCATAATATGCACGCCGTTTAGCTAAACGTTGTTCCCGCACTTAATCCGTTTCTTCCACACGCCGCGGCTTCTTAGCTGCAGCACATCGTTACAGCTTCACCTTATACACATCATCCGACATACCGTGGAGGATTCGCTGGTACGACGGCGACGAGCCGAGTTGGGGGGGCCTCTTTTCCACAGCTGGCATGATGTCACACATAGGTCACGCTAAAGGTCAATGGTGGATTCTCCGGGACGACGGCCAAGAGCGGAAACCTCGAGCAGTATTGCTTTCGCAATAAAAGTCCGCCCTATGACATAGTGCTGGATGCAAGCGCATAATCGGCATAATGTTTGGGTAGGGGTTTATGAAAACTGGCAACTTTGAATGTGATATCGAGCGTTATACCATTCAACTTTGTTGAGGTGATGGGTTTGTGCGGAACTGCTGTTTGTGATCTGCAGGCTATAACGGTGCCTTAGCTTACGGATTTTCCCCGTCAATTTTTAATGCGGACTGCGTTCCAGTTTTTGTGCTAAGGCGCTGTTTTATAAACAGTGGTATGCGCTCCTTCGCGGGATCGTCTTATGGAAGCTCAGATGGTGCATTGAAGAACTACCAGATGGTGTATTCTTTTTTTTTATTACAGGCTGGTAATTCCCGGCTATAGTTTTTTTACAGCAAAGCTGTATATGGAAAATGATCTCTCGGATCGCGTCTGCGCGTGTACAGACCATTTTACATACGTGGGCCGATCCCGGATATAGTGCAATACCGGGATGGCCCGCGGTAGAGGTGAAGCAGGCGTTAAGCGCTGCCTATACGTGGGCCGATCCCGGAGATAGTGCAGTGATGGGTCGCGACCCGCGGGGGAGGTGCAGTTCGGCATTAAGGGGCCCATTTACACAGCTTTTCGCTGGCCATCCTTCAGAGGCGAACGGCACCGAGTTTCCTTTACTGTTTGGGGAGGGGGGGGGGGGGCAGAACATGATTTGCAGTAGTAGGCACCCGGTACATAATAATCGCCTTTAGAAGTTTCACAAAAAACTAACTTTTAATTGGCGTCCACGCTTTTGTTTTATTTGGTTGAGTGATCCATGCAGGTGGGCGCTTAAGGCGTAATCATCGGTTCTGAGCCTCGCAGCAGTTAAAAGATAGGCGTGTCGCAAGCTGCCACGAAATAAATTGGCAGTTTTGTACAGCATTGTATATTGGTCTGCGAGGAAGTGCGTGGAGGCTGATGCAAAAGTGGGGCTAGTGTTGACTCGTTTTAATGCGACAGCATTATACGCCCCATCATGCGACAATCTGGCATTGTTGTCGCCGGCGCGATCGAAGGATGGTGCCAAAAATGGCCGACGGCGCGAAAAGTAAAAATACGTCAAATGCTCGCAGCCTGACAGATTTCACGTCAATCCGAGCAAAGTCGTTTAATAGAATTACAAAGATTTTGTACATTTCTGTCTGGCTGGGATTCGAACCCGAGCCTCACGGGCACGAGACGAGTACGCTTCCCCGACGCCACGGTGGCTTATTTTTTTCTTTTGTGCCGGATATTTCACGTAGCAAACACAAAGGGCATCATCTCTGCGGTTATAGTTGACTAAAGTTGTCTAGTGCGTGCGTGATTGCGTACATCACGTCACTGCCTCCCATGTTTCGCACGCTCTTCGGATTTCATCGGTGCTGCGTCTACTGCGATGCACTCCGAAGCATCTACCTCAGTGGCATCTGTGGAACGTGGTCGCTCACGGAAGCACGCCGCCGAAGACAAAGCAAGGGAACAACAAAAGGTAATGCCTTGCAAGTTTACAACGTACATGGACGACATACGGATGCATACTTAAGCGAAAACATTTCTCCAAAGCGACTACAATGCTTTCGCATTCCCTCACGTCCTAAGTGTCGCTTCCGTCAGCAGGCGTTTAGTGTGTTGCGACACCATGTGCCCGAGCACATGAGGGTTGGACCTTCCCGCGTGTAGCCGTGCGCAGCTTATCCGTGTCTGGGGAAAGAGGATCCTGGGGTTGAGCTGATTTCGGCTGTTTTAACCTTTCAGGCCACCGGGCGGAAGCACCACACCTCTTCCGCCTCTGCTTCATATAGACGGCAGCCCCAGGCTGAACACCTGGAGGAAACCGGCAGTCGCCTTTTCTTGTCCTCCTCTTTAATCTATCTTTCTATCTCGTCTTTTCGTCTGTCCTATCTTCTATTTCTTTCTCACTTCAGAGTTTCCGGACGGCAAGGATTAACGTTGTGTGGGTAGCCAATCTTGGGTATACCATATTTGGTTATAGCAGTGACATGCAGTTGGCGTTTGCATGAGCCGTTTTTCTAGGACCTGCTTGGACTTGTTCTCGGTAGTGTTCTTCCTGCGCTTCTTTCCTGCGCTAGTCCATTTGATGTGGTTGCTTGTTTGTCAAGGAAAGAGTATACCTGTGAGAGACACCTTCTTTTATTTCTCTTTTGCGGGATTGCGCGTTTTTATGGCGAACGGTGGGCAGCATTCACATTTACACTAGTAAACGTACCCCCCTCCCCCCCTTGCCTTATTTGCCCTGAAATGTTACCTTGGGTTGGCCCCTCCCCCCTCCGAAAAAAAAAAAAAATCCTGCGTACGTGCTTGCTCGCCGGCCGGACACGCCTGCCTCGCGGGTGACAGGAGAGGGCACGCTTCTGGCCCGCGTTCCTCGCTCGCGCACCCGAGACTGAACCCCGCTCGCCGGCTCACCCTCGAAAACTATCACACGCACATGCAGCGTACTGCGCGCGGCGATGTTTTTATCGCACTGGGACTTTATACGGAACCTCACGGCGACGGCTGAAATGCACCTCAAGTGTCGATATAATTCCAATCATAAGAAAAAGAAATAGCGAATAATGTCAAACTTCGAAGACGCATGCATACTCAGTACAAAGTAAGCAGAAATGAAATAAAAATAAATAAAAACGAAAGCTAATGAAAGCCCTCGAGAGCCGTTGGTGGCTCTTCTTCTTGCCCTCTGCTTTCGCTATCGCGTGTGATAGCTTTGCCGGAGCTCAAAATACTCTGCCGGGAAAGGTCCAGAGCAGGTTTAGAATGCAGGGTGCCGTACGTATCCGCGCTAAAGTGACTGCATTTAACGTTCATCGCAGGAATTTATGACTGTCGTTGTGGCGGCAGCCCCACATCTGTCTCGTCATAGTCACTGGTCTAATTCGTTGACATTTCGATATTTGCCTAAAGCCAGACAAGCATTTGTTTCCTTATACGTATGGCGCTCCCATCTCCGCAGCACATATAAAAATGACTTGATCGCCTCTCTCAAACTGTTGCGCGAGTGTCAGAATCTGTTCACGAATTGTTCGACAGCGTAGCAGAGCGCTTGCTCCAAATAGCTGAGCGAGATGCGGCCACCACGCAGCCCGCGCGATGTCTGCGAACAATTGGCGGTGCCGCACACCATCAATTTTTTTCTGCGTGAGCAAGTGGCCAAAGGCGAGGACAGATGCGTCGAAGAGCAAGAAGACTCCGCAGCGGTGGGTGTGTTTGTTGACAACCACTGCTGTTGCTGCGCGCCCACACCAATTAAGTTGCTCACGGGCGGCAGCAAAATTTCCCATCCCCCCAAAAAAGTCTGGGCATAAAAGTCGCAAACCATACCATTCTGGAAAGGGCAATGACCAGAGAAGCTGTTTAGCACACGACACAGAGGCGGCACAGAATTTCGAACAAAGGCACGAACTCGCTTACTGTGATTTTTGTCTACATTCGCGTGGACGATGTCACTGCCACCCCGAGCAGCCGGAGGAAACTAGATACACGAGACGAGAAACATCCCGAAGCGGTGGGTGTCTTTGCGGCCGCCCGCTGGTGCTGCTGCTCGCCCGCGTCAGCTAACTTCAGACGGGCGGCAGCAAAACTTCCAAAGCCAAAAAAATATTGCGAGAACTAAAAGATCGGCGGATTCCATGCACTGTCGGAAACGAACTACATATATTTGCGATCTGCACTACGTTTCGCTGCGTACCGAAGACGCCCCTGCTCCGCGCGATGCTTCTTTCGGGCTTGAGTGTCCTCGACATTGAACGTGTGCTTTGGAGCCATTTTGCGGGCGCGTTTACGAGCTCTTTCTGCACACGTGACCAGCCCGCTATTGAGACGCCAGCTCCTAGTGCTCTCTTCAGGCTATGGACGATTGTAATGTTTACACTATCACAGCCCAGCACATGACCTCCACAGCCCAGCACCTGCATTTTCGTCGCATAGGAAGGCAAGCGCAGCACGGGCCCTAGACACAAACTACGAAACGCTACCGCGGCGGTGCCGGCCGGGATGCGTAAGACCCCTGAATAAAACTAAAGGGTGCGACATACTTTCATCTTGTCGCCGCTGCTTCGGCGAGGAGAATGATAGGAGGCAGGAGAGAAGATTTGTGCCTCCACATTGGTTCAGCGCAGTCACGTGGTATATTTCGCGCCCTTTACTCTGTTTTTCTTCTTTTACGCGTGTCGGCGCACTCGCCGCTTTGACAGACATGACAGTTGGCCTTCGACTTGCCGCGGACAGGCCTTAGCAAGAGATTTCACAGGTTTTGGCTAAGTTTTGGGGCTACCCGTGTCAGTAAAGAACTATGTTTCTGTTTTCTTTTATGTTAGGGATTGATTTTAAGGGTACTGAAGATGCAAACGGTGTACGAAAGCAGCTATTTAAATGCGTGAGCATTTTTATGCTTACCCAACGAGAAAGCCGTCCGTGCGTCAGCCCGGTAGAGCGACCGCTTTCAAGATAGCGCCCGCAGCAACGGGCGAATTCACCTTCCTGCTGACTCTCGCTTCGACGCCAACGAAGCAGCGAGAACAGAGCGCTCACGGAGCTCTCAGCACACGCCGCAGTCGGACACTTTCGTAGATCGCTTTCATGATACGGGCCCGAGCGCCTCTCTTCAACGTTAAGCGGCAAGAACACATCGCGCGAAGCTAACAGTTGTTCGCACTCTTCTTCGGCATTGCAGATCGCTTTCAAGCCAGTACGGTCCGCGCGGCGGTGGCTACGAAGCCACAACCTGAGTAGCTTTGCTCACGGTTCATAATGGTTGGACGCGGATGGATAAGAAGCTAAAGAGCGATAACGGCCTGTAATGATCGGAACGCTATCAGCACGCCTGGCACCGCCACCTGCAGTAGTCTGCTTGCGTCATCAATGCTCCTTGCGCCGCTATCCACACCAGTTCGTGTCGCCGCAGCGCTGTCGTTTGTACTGGCCGGATGAAGTTTCATAACATTGATAATGATACCAGGCTTCGTGGAGATGAGCAAGTGGCACAACGCTTACACATAATTAGACAACTCCCAGAAGAGTTTCTGCGAGATTTTTTTCTTTGTTCACGGGGTGTGGAGCTCAGGCATGGGTATAAGCTTATGCACTGGTGCTATTCTCGGTGTTCGTTCAGGTTCTTTCTTCCTCCTTGTGCCATCGTCACCGAGTTTATGAAGCTGTACATTGCGTAGGCTGTGTGCTGTCGTATATCGTGCTAAAAACGCAACACGCGTTGTACATTGTTGTACCACTCAGTGTGCGTAGCTTTGTCAGTTCATGCTTTTGTTAGGCGCTGCAAATATATTTTGCGCGAGCACAAGCTGTTCAATACCAAGTGTAAATGATTCTGACTATTGTGAGTAGGGTTTCTACCACCCGCCGTGGTTGCTCAGTGGCTATGGTGTTGGGCTGCTGAGCACGAGGTCGCGGGATCGAATCCCGGCCACGGCGGCCGCATATCGGTGGGGGCGAAATGCGAAAACACCCGTGTACTTAGATTTAGGTGCACGTTAAAGAACCCCATGGGTTCGAAATTTCCGGAGTCCTCCACTACGGCGTGCCTCATAATCAGAAAGTGTTTTTGGCACGTAAAACCCCATAATTTAATTTTTTTAAGGCTTTCTACCCTTCGCCGTCTCGGCAGAATAAAGTGGTGCACGAGTTTGTGGGCACGTATTAACTTCGAAACTCCGCAAAGAAAAGGGGGAAGGTGCTCATTAATGGATATAATTTATATGTGTAACTTTCGTCCTTGCATACGCTTTGGTTACAAATTAATTACAGGTTCCACTGTGATGGTTGCGGTTGACAGCCAACGGTACCAGATTGTCATAAAGTCGTAGGACCAGTCTCACTGCATATAGAGATGCAAGCGTCATGACGAAACGACGAGAATAGAAGCTCCGCGTTGATAGCGCAATAAAACAGTTGCTGGAGTGTCAGAATATGTTCACGAAGCGTTGGATAGCATTCAAGAGCGCGTGCTCCAAATAGCTGAGCGTGATGCGGCCACCACGCGGATACGCGAGGTGGTCTGCGAACAATGCGCGGTACCGCACACCATTAATTTTGTTGCGTGAGCAAGTGGCCAAAGGCGAGAGCAGATGCGTCGATGAGTGAGAAGAAGACTCCGCAGCGGTGGGTGTGTTGGTTGACACCTACTGCTGCTGCTGCGCGCCCGCACCAACTAAGTTGTTCACGGGCGGCAGCAAAATCTCCAAAGCCAAAAAATAGTCACAGCATAATAAATCGTAATCCATTCCACTCTGTCAAGGTCAATGGCCATCGAAGCTGTTTAGCACACGACACAGAGGCGACATAGAATTTTGAACAAGTGTACAATCTCGTTTGCCGTGATTTTTCTCTACATTCGCGTGCACAACGTCACCGCAGCCCCAAGGAGCCGGAGGAAACTAGACACACGGGACGTTTCGAAGGGACCGCCACCACAGGACAGCGGAAGGACAGGGAAGTAGATACGCAAGCGCTTGGAACGACGACGAAGAGAGGGCGGTGCGAACGTACAGATGGCTGATGCGGGTCCAAGTTGTTTGGATCGCGACACTGGAGCGATCGGATGGGAACTCGGCGCTGACGCCCGTGGTTGTACCTGGGTCGCAAGCCCCAAGGGTAGCGTTGGCCTGGCGGCCTGGGGTACAACTGGAAGCATCCGAAGGTCCCGGCAAAGCATGAGTCGACTGGTAACAACGAAACAACTTGTTTATTTTAACATCGCAAAGAGTTGGTGGTCAGGTTTGACCGAAGTAGAGAGACGGGAGAGCACTTCACTCAACTGAAGAAATCGGAGCCCTCCTTTTGGCGTCCGGGGGCAGCTGTTTTTATACTCTCGCAGTTGAGGGCAAGAAGGAACCCCTCAAAAGACGAGCACGTGAATGTACAATGGGCTAATGGTGACGCACACTGTCGTAGCGCTGCGCACGATCTCGTAGCACCCTGTCGTGGCGCTGCGCACGATCTCGTAGCACCCGGTCGTGGCGCTGCGCACGATCTCGTAGCACCTGGTCGTGGCGCTGCGCACGATCTCGTAGCACCTGGTCGTGGCGCTGCGCACGATCTCGTAGCACCTGGTCGTGGCGCTGCGCACGATCTCGTAGCACCCTGTCGTGGCGCTGCCGGTCGGACACAATGACTGGAACGAGATCCCTGCTTTGGCATCGCCTGTTTCGGGCCCAATAACTGGAATGAGATCCCTGCTTTGGCATCGCCTGTTTCGGGCACAATGACTGGAACGAGATCCCTAGGCGGTCGCATCGCCGCAGACGCGCCTGGAAACACCTGGCGATGAGTGTTGCGGCGACGACGATCGGGCCAAAATGTCTGCCGCCCCGCCGCAGTCGCGCCGGCAAAACCACGTGTCGCAGGCGAAACGCAACAGACCGCCCCGCCGGGGGAAGGAGATCCCGATGGACAGGGGACTGCATCCGCTGTCCGGAGGGATGTCGCTCGATGATGCTCATAACCGAAGTCGGGCGTCCCTCGACGTTTCTTGAGCGCAGCGCACAGAGAAGGCCTCGTTCTCTCGTTCAGGTTCGCACGGGACACTGCAAAGTGACTTCGGGAGAGTTCACATTTTTGTTCTCGTTCCCGGCAAGCGTTAGAACTACGCTGAAACTCAACCGCTCAGTCCGCAAGCACGGCACAACCCTCACTAAGCCCTGCCAGGCTCTTTCCCCTTTTTATACCACTGCCTAGTTCCTTACAGTAGTCTAGCATCACTCAGAACGCGTCCACAAATTGAAAAATTGCACTAGAAAGCATATCATCACTTTGAAACACTAAACAAAAGCAATATGTTAAAAAAAAATCCTGCCTCAGGAAGAAAAACATCAGTAACAAACAATTTTGAGGCTGATTCCTACGTTAGGGGCTTCGACTTAAGCCATCGGCGTTACCGTTGAGACTCCCCTTTTTGTAACGCACCTCAAAGGAATATTGTTGTAAAGCGAGGCTCCAGCGCAGGAGGCGGCCATTTTTGGGAGAGATGGTCTGCAGCCATTGGAGAGGGCAGTGATCCGTCTCAATGATAAACCTCGAGCCGGCTAGATAGCATGACAATTTCTGAACGGCCCACACGAGACACGCACACTCTTTCTCGGTGGCGCTATACGCCTGCTCACGACTGGTCAGCTTACGACTAGCATACAGGACGGGGTGTTCTACTTCTCCATTTTCCCGTTGGCACAGTACAACGCCCATGCCTCGCTCACTAGCATCGCACTGAACAATGAACCCTTTTGTATAGTCTGGCGATCGTAGCACAGGCTGGCTTGTTAGGGCACTCTTTAGGGCGCTAAAAGCTCTTTCCTTTGTCTCGTCCCAGACGACTGTTTGAGGCTCTGTCTTTCTTAGAGCATCCGTCAGGGGAGCCGCAATATCAGAGTACCTAGGGATGTACCTCTGATAGTAGCCGGCGACACCCAAGAACGACCGAATATCGGTCTTTGTGCGCGGTTGCGGAAAGTCTCGCACAGCGGCCACTTTTATTTCAGAGGGGCGGCGACGACCCTGACCAATCACGTGACCGAGGTAGACAACCTCGGCCTGTGCTAACTGGCACTTAGGAGCCTTGACTGTCAAGCCCGCTTCGCGCAGGCGGGTTAGCACTGCCCGCAAGTGTGTCATATGCTCAGACCAGGATGCGGAGAATATCGCTACGTCGTCTAGATACGGTAAAGCGAATTCTTGCTGTCCCCGCAACACTTTATCCATGAGACTTGAAAAACAGTATGGCGCGTTCCTCAAACCAAAACTCAACACTTTAGGACGGAATGTTCCCATTGGTGAAATGAACGCCGCATACCTACTAGCCTCTTCTGTAAGTGGAACCTGCCAATAACCCCTGACAAGATCTAGGGTGGAAATAAACTGAGCGCTACTAACTTTCTCAAGGCGCTCCTCGATGTTAGGGATCGGATAAATTTGATCCTTAGTGATGGAATTAAGCCTGCGGTAGTCGACGCAAGGACGAGGTTCCTTGCCCGGTACCTCAACTAAAATCAAAGGGGAGGTATAATCACTCTCACCTGCCTCAATAACACCGAGCTGTAGCATTTTCTTTACCTCAGCCTCCATAATATCGCTCTGGCGGGGTGACACCCGATACGCCTTGGATCGTACTGGCTCTGGGGAGGTAAGTTCAATATCATGAGTAAGTACAGAAGTCCTACCAGGCCTCTCAGAGAACAGACCTTGAAACTCTCGTAATAGCTGGTGTAGTTCGGTTTTCTGCTCAGGCGACAGCGGTGCTTTACTGATAAGGTCACTAATGACTTGACCGGTGTCTTCCCTGTTCGTCACTGAGCCTAGTCCCGGAAGCTCGACTGGAAGCTCTTCAGGAACGTTTACCATCATGCACACCACTGCTTCCCTTTGTCTATAAGGTTTGAGCAGATTACAGTGGTAAACTTGCTGTGCTTTCCGCTTTCCTGGCAGACTTACCACGTAGTTAACGTCCGACAGTTTCTGAACAATTCGCGCTGGGCCCTCCCACTGCACGTCTAGTTTGTTGTTTAGCGATGTGCGCAATATCATGACCTCATCGCCAACCTCAAAACGACGGGCCCTGGCTGTCCGATCATAATAAACCTTGGCCCTCTGCTGGGCCTTTGTCATTGCTTCACCTGACAACTCCTGTGCCCTTCTGAAGCGTTCGAGGAGCTTAAGCACGTACTCCACCACGACTGGGTCGTCGCCCCTACCTTCCCATGATTCTCGAAGCATGCGAAGCGGAGATCGAAGCGAGCGACCGTACACCAGTTCAGCTGGCGAAAACCCCGTAGCCGCATGCGGCGCGGTCCTTAAAGCAAACATCACCCCAGGCAGACACAGCTCCCAGTCAGTTCGATGTTCAAAACACAACGCTCTCAACACGCGCTTCATGACGGAGTGGAGCTTCTCAACGGAATTCGACTGTGGGTGGTACACTGAGCTGTGTAACAGCTTTACCCCACACCTTTCGAGAAAAGTTGTCGTCAAAGCGCTAGTAAACACTGTGCCCTGATCTGATTGAATTTCTGCAGGAAAACCAACTCGCGCAAATATGGACAGTAGTGCATTAACTATCTCAACTGAGCTGAGTTCTTTAAGCGGCACTGCTTCAGGGAATTTTGTCGCTGGGCAGATCACAGTCAAAATGTGTCTGTACCCCGTGGCTGTTACCGGCAGAGGTCCCACAGTATCAATAACGAGCCGTCTAAAAGGCTCCGTAATGATAGGTACCAATTTCAACGGCGCCCTCGATTTGTCCCCTGGTTTGCCCACCCGCTGACAAGTGTCACATGTCCTCACGAAATGGTCTGCGTCCCGAAAACACCCTGGCCAATAGTACTCTTGCAAGAGACGGTCCTTAGTTTTCTTAACTCCTAGGTGTCCGGACCACGAACCCCCGTGTGACAAGCGCAACAGATCCTGACGATAGCATTGAGGCACGACCAGCTGATCGAACTCCACTCCTCTGCGGTCTAGATACTTCCGGTACAGGACTCCCCCTCTTTCCACAAAACGCGCAGTTTTCCTGGCGATACCTTCTTTGACATTGCAGCGCACGTTTTCCAGGCTGCCATCCTTTTTTTGCTCGGCTATCAAAGCCGACCGGCGGACTTTTAGCAACCTATCAAGTCCGTCTGACGTAGGCGCGATGAGCAAATCAGTAGATAGCTCTTCTAACTTTCCCGAATCGGGATTTTCCTCTCCAGTATCTGGCGCCTTCAACGCTACAGACTCAATTTTATTCAGTTCGGGCGTGCTCTGAATATCAGCTTGCTGCGCCTCTGACCCTTTTTCGTTGTTTGATAACGTCGGCCCCGCAACTACCGCCTTTGCAGCGAGCTCCCGAACCTTCGATCTGGTTATGGCCTGAACACTAGCTTCACCAAACAAAAGCCCCTTCTCGCGCAGGAGGTGATCGGACCTGTTTGAAAATAGGTACGGGTACTGGGGTGGCAGCATAGATGACACTGCGGCCTCCGTCTCAAGCGCTCCGAAAGGTCCTTCAATAAGCACTTTTGCTACCGGCAGACACACGCTATGAGCTTCCACGGCTTGCTTGATCCATGCGCACTCGCCCGTGAACATATGGGGTTCTACGTAAGACGGGTGAACTACATCCATCGTAGCTGCGGAATCGCGAAGCACTCGGCACTCTTTCCCGTTCACGAGGAGGACTCGCATGTAAGGCTCGAGAAGCTTCATGTTCTCGTCAGTGCTGCCTATTGAAAAAAACACAACTTTTGGTGTTGTTTCCGGACACTGCGCCGAAAAGTGACCCGGCTTCTGGCACGTATAACAAACGCCCGCTCGCCTCATCTCGAACCGCTTTCTGCGTTCGGCTTCGGCTGCCGTCTCTTTACGTTTGGTCGGATTGCTTTCACTCGCATCCTCACTACGCGTGTCCCCCTTAAATCTCATGGGCGTGAACCTTGGCCTCTCAGACTTGGAGCCAAATTCACCCTTTTGACCGTCCTTAGCTCCGCGAGCTCGACGCGTCACAAACTCCTCGGCTAGCTCAGCGGCTTTAGCCACCGTACAAACGTCTGGCCTATCCAAGACCCAGTATCGCACGTTCTCCGGTAACCGACTATAAAACTGTTCTAGCCCGAAGCACTGCAGAACTTTATCGTGGTCACCAAACGCTTTCTCTTCTTTGAGCCACTCCTGCATGTTCGACATAAGCCTATACGCAAACTCTGTATATGACTCACTTCTGCCTTTCTCATTTTCCCGAAACTTCCGACGGAACGCCTCCGCAGACAGCCGGTACTTTTTTAGCAGACTCGATTTTACTTTGTCGAAATCCTCTGCTTCCTCTCTATCCAAGCGAGCGACTACGTCGGCCGCCTCGCCGGGTAACAAAGTGAGCAAGCGCTGTGGCCACGTTTCCCGAGAGAACCCCTGCTTCTCGCACGTTCGCTCAAAGTTAACCAGGAACAAACCAATGTCCTCTCCAAGCTTAAACGGCCGCATCAGGTCAGTCATTTTGAACAATACTCGTTCTCCTGCACCGTGTGCCTGACTTCCATTACGAGCGCGTTCCATTTCTACCTCAAGACGCTTCATTTCCAAAGCGTGTTGACGGTCACGCTCTTGTTGCTCTCGCTCTTTCTGTTCTTTACGTTCACGCTCTTCTTTTTCTTTCTGTTCTTTACGTTCACGCTCTTCTTTTTCTTTCTGTTCTTTAAGTTCGCGCTCCTGTTTCTCTTTTTGCTCTTTAAGTTCGCGCTCCTGTCTTTTTGACCTCTCCTCAATAGTCTCAAGGCATTCCGACAGCTCGTCATCCTCAGCCTCTAACTCAAGAATAGCCTTTATCAGTTCCGGTTTTCTTAGTTTGTCTGAGACATCCAGACCCAACTCTCTTGCAAGCTCCAACAATTTCGGTTTGCGCAACGACTTCAAATCCATGGCTGCTCTGAATGCTGCTTTCTCTACTGCTTACTATTGTCTTGCCGCAAACTAACCCGGCAGCAACGACAACCACAATTACCAGCTCTGTTTCTGACACTAACAAAAGCCTGGCAAAGCTCAGAAGAAGAAAGTCCCGCACTCACCAAACCTCGCAGGCAGGAATTCCGCGCAGTCGTTCCGCTGCAGGCAACCAGTCGTCACACAGGGCTCGTTGCACTGTTCCCGGATCGTCGTTGAGCTGCTCAGCATACTGTCAACTGCATCTCTTTGCTGCTGGCCTCCGTTGTCGCGATCTCGCCGCTGGCAGACAGTTGTTTGAAGTCGTAGGCGATCCCACCGCTGCCACCAGATGTTTGGGATCGCACCGCTGGTACGATCTGTTGGGAACTCGGCGCTGACGCCCGTGGTTGTACCTGGGTCGCAAGCCCCAAGGGTAGCGTTGGCCTGGCGGCCTGGGGTACAACTGGAAGCATCCGAAGGTCCCGGCAAAGCATGAGTCGACTGGTAACAACGAAACAACTTGTTTATTTTAACATCGCAAAGAGTTGGTGGTCAGGTTTGACCGAAGTAGAGAGACGGGAGAGCACTTCACTCAACTGAAGAAATCGGAGCCCTCCTTTTGGCGTCCGGGGGCAGCTGTTTTTATACTCTCGCAGTTGAGGGCAAGAAGGAACCCCTCAAAAGACGAGCACGTGAATGTACAATGGGCTAATGGTGACGCACACTGTCGTAGCGCTGCGCACGATCTCGTAGCACCCTGTCGTGGCGCTGCGCACGATCTCGTAGCACCCGGTCGTGGCGCTGCGCACGATCTCGTAGCACCTGGTCGTGGCGCTGCGCACGATCTCGTAGCACCTGGTCGTGGCGCTGCGCACGATCTCGTAGCACCTGGTCGTGGCGCTGCGCACGATCTCGTAGCACCCTGTCGTGGCGCTGCCGGTCGGACACAATGACTGGAACGAGATCCCTGCTTTGGCATCGCCTGTTTCGGGCCCAATAACTGGAATGAGATCCCTGCTTTGGCATCGCCTGTTTCGGGCACAATGACTGGAACGAGATCCCTAGGCGGTCGCATCGCCGCAGACGCGCCTGGAAACACCTGGCGATGAGTGTTGCGGCGACGACGATCGGGCCAAAATGTCTGCCGCCCCGCCGCAGTCGCGCCGGCAAAACCACGTGTCGCAGGCGAAACGCAACAAAGTTTAGTATCTGTTCTTATCAGCTTAATATCTCATAGTGGTTTTATTTGGACTCAAGACGTTCAGTTCATTTTTGCAAGTTGGCGGAGTTCTTGAATCCTGCTTCACCTCCGCCGCGGGTCGGCTCGTTATTGCACCCTCTCCGGGATCGGCCGATGGTTTTTGCACCCTCAGAAAAAAAAATGCACGCTACCGTAGCCATGAGGATGTTTCACTGTAAGAATTTGGTGGACTGTGGGAATCGAGGTAAGCTAAGCTTTGTATGCTGTTTGTTTTGATTAACGTGGCAGAAATGTTAAACGTTACTTGAATTATGGGGCTGTACGTAAATAAATTAATTTTATAATTGTATGTACACATTTTATACATGCATTCGCAAACTGCAACACGTTTCGCTGCGTAGCGAACAGGCTCCTGCTCCGCGCGACGCTTCTGTCGGGCCTGGGTGTCCTCGACACTGAATGCACATTATGGAGCCATTTCGCTGGCGCGTTTTTTCGTGCTCCTTCTGCACACGTGGCCAGCACGCTGCTCAGAAGCCAGCTCCAAGCGCTGTTCAGGCTATGGATGATTGTAATGTTCACACTATCACGCCGCAGCAAGCGACCTCCACAGTCCAGCATCTGCATTTTTGTCGCATAGGAAAGCAAGCACGTGCCATACGCGAAAGCTACGAAAAACTACCGCGGCGGTACCGGCCTGGGTGGATGGATGGCTGTTATCAACGTCCCCTTTGGAACTGGGCGGTGGGTTGCGCCACCGCGCTCTTGTTAATGTATTGCCTAATGCCCTACCTATATTAAATAGGAAAAAAAGAAAAGAAAAAGATTCACGATGAATTCCCATAACCAAAGTTTCTGAACCCCTATTGTGAACTTTGTTATTGTACGCCTCCGTTGTTTGTAGTCTCCCCACTTTTCTTCCACCAATCTTGCAATCGCATCTTATTAATGTCAACTGCGGACATGTTTACTTTCCCCCTGCTCTCGCTGAACCCAGTGACTTCAAGGAGACCAGTGGTGCCTAAATCGACCGCTGGGCAGATATCTTCGCATTCTAATAAACCAAGCTCCATCGTTTCCCCAGCATTACCGCAGGAAGCACATGCTTCTTCTTCCTGCTAATATCTCGCTTTATAAGTGCGTGTTCTGAGGCATCCTTATCTTGTTTCGAAGAGTAACCAGTCGGTCGCCCCGCCAGCTCCATCTGGTGGTGATTAAAGAAACCCATCGACGTGTGCGAGAAAGACCGCAGCAGCAGCGCCCATAAAGTCGAGAAAAGAGGCAAAGAAAGCTTCGCTGTAAAACAACACGCACCACTTGACCATTGGCTAGCATCTTCTCCTATGCGAGTAGTTACAGCGCAAGAACTATTTTTATGAACGCGGATTTTGGATCCCTGTTCTTAGGGCTGCCGAATGTCGAAGAGTGGAGCAAACTATTTTAGCGAGATGCTAATAACGTGGAACCTTCGCAAAGCTATGCAGTTCACAGAGACGGGCGCAGTCGCAGCTGTGGCGCGCCGTGGGAACATCGTCGAGTTTAGTATCTCAACGACGGTAGCCGAAGCCCATGTGCTGTGCTAAAGACGCCTCGAGTGCCTGGGTTAAGGCCCAATTTACGCTCGAGCCGCACGCGTGCGATCGCGCGAAAAAGTGTGCATGTTTCACAATGGGGCACAAATGCTGGTTTACACTGGACCCGTACATGCAGTGTAAACCGAAATCTGTGCACCAGTATGCGACATCTGCAGTTTTTCGTATGACCGCACGCCTGCGGGGGATGCGAGCGGTATACGACGTGCGACTCCACTACAAGTCAGCCTCAAGCGGCGTAATCATTATCCTCGGCTGTGTGTCCGGCTTTTGGACGATGTCTAAAATTAACGATAAGAAGTCACAAAGCCTTACGTAACCGCTTCCGTTCGTGGCAGAAACTGACGAGTTATCGTTCATGTAAGCTGGCCGATGGCCTGTATACTCAAGAAGCAACTCGTATGCTAGCGCGGGTCCTAAAAACAAATGCCTATTAATTGCGACAGCGAACATATCTTTAGCGGAGGCTGCCAGTCAGCGATGTACATATATTACAAAAGAAAATCTTTGAGGCTTCGGCCTCGGGCGGAATGTAATGTTGGTCCAGACTTCATTCTATCTCTCCAAATCTTGCTTGTCCAGTCAGTTTTTGTCACCTCTGAAAGTTGATATCTGTAAGGCTGGGTGATACGATATATATAGCTTTGGGATAAGTTAGAAAGGTTGGAAGCACGTGACTACCCCCACTACATTTTACTCCCTGCCTTTCTTATCTAAGATCTCATTAATATATATATATATATATATATATATATATATATATATATATATATATATATATATATATATATATATATATATATATAGTAGGTAAAGAGGAATTCTTCAGTCTACCTTTCAAACGTAAAGAACTTGAACGGTGCTACAAGGTAAACAGAAGAAGTATTTAATTTCAACAGTTTCGATCGGTGGACCGATCTTCATCAGGGTGTACAAAAAGATGGCAGTTCGGCCCTGGTAGTGAAGACACCAGACCGGGTGCCCGGTCGTTCTCAGATACATCAAACCGAGAGGGACAGTTGTGACAGTGATTGACTTTCTGTCGGCAACCCGCCGTGGTTGCTCAGTGGCTATGGTGTTCGGCTGCTGAGCACGAGGTCGCGGGATCGAATCCTAGGTGGGAGCGAAATGCGAAAACACCCGTGTACTAAGAATTAGCTGCACGTTAAAGAACTCCAGGTAGTCAAAATTTCAGGAGTCCTGCACTACGGCGTGCCTCATAATGAGAAAGTGGTCTTGGCACGTAAAACCCCACAATTTAATTTTTTGAACTTGCTCGCATGTTATCGTTAGTTTTGTTCTAGCCAAACTTTGAGTAATACAGATTGTATGCGCGGCACGAATTGTGTAGTGTGCTTTCTAGTAGGTACGTTGTCACCAGCGATTTTGTAAGAACGTTCGACGTGTCATATGTAAACGCCGACGCGCTCGACCCCCCCCCCCCCCCCCTATCACTTTTTCGACGATCGCCAACTGTCCTCGCCGCTATCGTCGTGCTTCACTTTTGCTTGTTCTTTGATGGCAACACGTTCGCGCAATGGTTACTTTCGCGATTCAGTCCCTCCAAAGTGACATTATTATTATCGCCAATCTCACCATTATGAAGCGTTGACATGACATCCGGTGTACACCAATTCGCTCAGTTGTCCTTATCTTGCGATGGTTAAGGTTTAAGGCGCCGAGTAAGCTTTATTGGGCTCGCATTTGCAATTATCTTGCATCTACTGCCCTGCACGTGGTTTCATTTCACAACGCGTGGAAGGGTATAATCCACGGGCATGGCAACCGTCTCCTGTTGGTGGATCCCTAAAGTGTCTCGCGGCTAAAGAAACGAGGAAAGGGTGAGGAGGAAGTACGTCACGTCTATTTAGCACTGTCCTTCCTGGCGCTCACGATGCCTTTCTTTTGTCTTTCAAGTGTAATTCCATTTAACTTTATTGTGCACCTTGATAATTTTCGTTTGAACAAGACCAGGAGAAATACGTATTTGGGATCCCGTAGATATTTGCGTATGTCCTGTCACAACGATGAGTTTTGTTCAATATGGCAAAACTTTGTGATCGACGTACAAGATATAGGGCTTGACACCCGTATGGCTGGCGTATATGGCTTCAGCGTCAACGAAGACCTTCTACTGTCCGCCTTAGGACTGAGCGGCTCGTGGTTTGAGCGTGCAGTTGCTGCGTGCGTGTTAAATTTCATGGTCATTTTAAGCGCAACTGCGCCCTGCACTCCGCAATGGCGAAACTGGTGCTACACATTTGCATGAAATGCCAAGCGTCAATGGGTGCGTTCGACTCGTTCCGTATACACACGCACCGTGGAACCTGCCATGTGCCTCTTGCCTTTCCAAGTTCGGAGAAGGTACTTCGGGAAGGAGAACGCTGATAGCGGTTCATACGAAGCTGCCACGTTTATGCCAAGCTTCACGTCGGGGATGGCTCTGGCAGGAACATCAGCAGCCGACCGCGCTAACAGAGAATCCCTAATTTCAAACCGCACCACGTGGCTTCGTGCACCTTGCACCGGCCAGATGACGCTGCGACCCTTTCGGTCATTACCCCCTGAGTTAGCGCTTCTGCATCGCTATCGCCGGCATGCCGACTCATGCGAAGTACGGGTACTTGGACTTTTTCGTATCTGCCCCTGTCGCCTTGTGAAATGCGATCGGAGGTGTTACAGACGTCTAATTACTCATCCTTTCTATTTCGCCCCCCCTCCCCCCACCCGTTCTCCAGACTCTGTTCTGGTGCGACTCTCAACTGCGCAAAGCTTCAGCACAAGGTGTACACCGAGTGTCCCAGCTATATAAGCATAAGATTAAAAAAATAAATAAAAAGGAACTCTGGGATATCGTACCAAGTGCATATTAGCGGTAGTCGTGTGTACTTTACAACCATTGTTTTATCACTGATATGTTGTCTTCATTTGGCCACTTATAAATTTGCAGAGCGTCTTAAATAACCTGGGGTTGAAGTATCTTGTTCGTGCTGAAAGTGCCATGGTTTTCGCCAAACCTCCTAAATATATCCACACCACGTGATGTGGCGCGTGCGCGACTGCTGTTCTCCTGCGTGCAATTCACGAACAAGCACGACCGCAGTTCGACTGTGCAAACTTACGCTCTCGCGTTTAGATGAGTTCACCCGACGTATATAGGAACTTATCAAGTCATTTTTACCCAACGCGCACATTACTGTAGCAGTAGTCGCCTTCCGTAGTTATCACGAGCTCCGCTCTTCCTTCGTTGCGCGAGAATAAAAAGCCGTTTCCTTCTCTTTCGCAGTCTTGGACGCTTTATCGCATCGTCAGCGCTCGGCCAGTGGCATGCGTTTCCCGTTAGGCGACAAAAGCCGGAGGCCCCGAGGCCCACAACCAGCGTAGCCCTGTCAACCCTGTCCATTCCCCGTGACCGCAGTCTGGCTGTGGCCGTGCTTATTCACCCATTACACACTTGAGCGCAGCAAATGGCAGTTGCGCAAGCGCCCCATCGCGTGATTTCTTTTTTTTTTTTCTTTTTTTTTTTACAGCGGAGCTTGGATCCCGGGATTTCTTCGTGTCCAAAAACTCGACCAATCACAGCGGTTGGCGCGCGCGGTGTTCTCCTAGCCAGTGGCGGCGCCAGCCTGAGGGGGAAGAACAAAAAATTGTCTCATATATTCAAGGAGCAAAAGCCCTGAGATTTTCTCACGCCCGCTCTTGCTCGCGCCTGCGCACAAACGGCTGGTGGTCCCTCAAATTAACGTCTCGTCGCGCGCTCCTAGCTGATGGCTTTCTGTCTCGCCTAGACTCTTCATTTCCCTTTGCATAGCTGCGCCGAGTTTTGAGCGGTCGCCGGGCACGGTTGGAACTCCAGCTTAAACAGCTCCGCTTCTAGAAGCTAGTCACTTAAATATCCTTGCATGATTTGAACGCGAAAGCATCGTGACAAATCGCAATGTATACATTCATTTGTTTCCCTTTTTGCCTTAATTATTGTCACTTCCCCCCCCCCCAACCCAATGCTCCTCCGAGCCTGTAGGGTAAATTGAATAATTCAATGAATGATCTCTCTAATTAATTAGTTACGTCCATCATGCGTGACGCCATACATTTCACGTGTTCTTCAAAACTCTTTACTCAACTTTGCTACGAGTTTTAGCGCCTTCAGACCACTTTACTTCACCTTCATTCGCTTTACTCCACCTAAGTCGCCTTACTCTAACTTGTTCTAACTATAATTCACTTCACACTATTTCACCGTGGGTTTTCGCAGTGCGAACCGCAGCAGGTCCAGATCTGGCAACGTGACGTCATCACTTGGTCAAGTGGGTTTCGGAATCATCGGATGTTAACGCCGGGCGCTCGCCGCATTTTCTGCTTCATGGGACATATGCTGTCGCATTCAAAAAAAAAATATCCAGAAAGCTCGCCTTCGCGCATAGCGTTCGCCGCAAGCCTTTCCCCGTAATGATTACGGGTGCATAAGCTGCCGTTGCCGGCAAGAGGTAACTGTAGCATACGAAGCAGGGAGCGAAGTCACTGCACTTTCATATGCGAAAGAGCCCACCGAGCAACTAATTTCATTTGTGTTGTGATATAGCGCTATGGAAAAGCCACGCACAGTTACGACGCCTGAAGAGCAGCGCGAGTACCATGAGCGACGAAAGGACCAGCAACATCAATATGCACAACGGCGTCCTGCTCAGGCTCGTCAGGACCCAGTTCAAGGCTGTCGCATTGGTCTATCGAATCAGGTGGTGCCACAGCTTCCCTGGCCAACCACTTTCACGGCGTGGATTGGAGCCCAATTTTTTTTCGTATTTCGCGCAATTTCGTTTTTTATCGGCAAGGACAACCAGGCAAATTTAGTACGAAAGCAATGCTTGTATCCGAGGTTATTTGAGGCGATCTACAACGTTATAATTGAGATGTTAGATTCAAGCAATAATTAAAGTTGGCCAAATAAAAACAATATTTAGTGATGAAAAAAAAATACTGCTAAGTACACGCAGCTACCGCTATTATGCAGTTGGTACAACTTCTCTGGCGCTGTTCGTTTATTTAAAAAGCTTGGTCCAAGTTAGCTGGGACGCCCGGTATACGCTGGTACAATTCTGTTCTAAATTTACGTGCCGAAAGCACGTTTTGATTGAGGCACGCCGTAGTAGGAGACTCCCGAATTATTTTGACCACAAGGGGATCTTTAACGCGCCCCTAATGAATGGGACACGGGTTGGACACGCTGGTACAATCTTAATTCGGGTACTATCATAAATCGCCTGATTATACCTGTAACAAGGCAGCCGTTGTCATATTGCCCCTTCACTCCATAGCGTTCTGGACAGGGTTTGCTGTACTTGCCGTCATATTCTTCGATTGTTAACATACTTTGTATAGACTTTTGTATTTGGCCCCCTTTACACAATGGCTCTTAGGCATATAAGGTATATGTAAATAAAATAAAAAAACAGGACCTTCATTAAAGTTTTGCATCCATCCATCCATCGTACTCCAACTGTGTTCATTGCTCGTCTGCAGACAAAAAGGTCGACATGGAGGAGCTTCTCGAGTTTTCCTTCGACCACATCGACAAGCTCGCAGAACGCTGGGGAAAGACAATTGCAAGTCCTGAGAAGTGGCATCTCTGGGAATATGTGCAGCAGATGAAGGTACGTGCGCATCAGCAGCGTGTACTCGAGCGGCCATCACCATTTATAATTACATTCACAACCACATTTATAATCGCTGGTCATCGCCATCTATAGCGTAGACCACTATGTGCAATGGTTGCAGTTCCACCTTCAACCTGGTTCAATTCCGAGTGCTTTACGGATGGTACACATTTATCCGTGAAGTCTCATTGAAAGGACAAAATGTCTGCCAGGTATGTTAACGCTGGCCCATGCAAGCAGTACGTTTGTGAACATGATTTAGTATACCTTTTCGCGCGTTCTATTTGATATCAAGGTGGTCGATAGTGGCTCTATGCGCCTTGCATGAGCTACTTCGAGTATCAGTTTGAACAGCTGCTATGGAAAGTTCTCGCCGAATGTAACACCATTTTCGATTTTTCTTTCTTTTTTGCATCCACGTAGTCGCAAATGGGCGCTTTATGATAAGTATGACCATTCCTCATGAATAAATTTCATCCTTGAGTCTGTTTCGAAAACATTTTCGACGGTGATGCTCTTCGCGAGCACCGCGGGAAATAGAAGAGTTCTCAAACCTAAGTGATGTGCCCCTGCTAGCACATGTCTGCAGACAACGTAATTTATTTCTGGCGCGTCCGTCTAACCAGCATTTGGGTACTTGTATACCCCATTAGGGCCGAACACTCGCCCTTTCATTGTATAGCACTTGACTACCTGCTGCATTTGCACGTTGCACAAGTTTCTTTTTTTTTTTGTTAGTGTTCGTAGTACCCATGGCTTTCAGTCATGTACTCGCGATTCTACACCGTGTTGATGCAGACGCGTTCCCTTCGCTGCCTTTTTTTTTTTCGTTTCACTTTTATGGTGGAATTAGTGTGTTGCTGCAAGCTCATTGCCATGAGCTCTTCCTTCAGTTAGCTTTTAATTATTTGCCTACAAAAGCGCCTGATATGTCAGCGATTCCTTTCTGTAGCTCCACCCATCTTATAAGACGAGGGGGATAGAGGTTCTGAAAGAGGTAAACCACCCTCTGCCAAACTAGCTCAGCGTTCTCCATTACCAACACTATACCAAAGAACTAAGCTCCAGCGATCGATTGTATCGCGAGCACTGAAGGACTTGTTCCGAAGTTTTCGTGATCGTTTCCAGTACTGCTAAAACTAAACATTTAGAAAGTACTTGCTGCCTGTTGTTGAACTTCATTTCTGTAATGGTTGGGGCGCTAGTAATGTACAGGAACTATGGGTGTACGAGTATAAATTTTGAAATATAAGAAAAAAAAACTGATAAACGTTTTAAATATCGGAAAAAAATATGTTTTATTTTCTTTTTGTAACTTCATACGTATCTTATGAAAACACCCTCGGTATCTAAGATGATACGTAGCAACTACGATGTGTCGGCTTCTTCTCGTAGCTCAGTCGCAAGCAGAGTGGCCGCTTTAATGTTCCTGCACCTTCACAGCGCGAACAGCCCTACTGGGTAACCAAGGAGGTTGTGCCCTGGGACGAAGTAGAAGCCAAGTATTCACTCCGCAGTCGGTCTCTGTCGTCCGGCTCCTTGCACTGTCACCTGGAGCTCTCGGGGGTTGGCCTTGCCACGCCCCCACCGTTGCTGTACTCGCAGAGGAAACCACTACCAGCGACTTCTCGTGGGAACGCCACCAATGAGGCGAGTCTTTGCATCAAATGTATCCGAACTAAGAGCCCACCACGGTATGCACCTGCAGGCCGCTAACTTAAATCGAATCCTTTACTACGCAATTGTCGCGGCTTTTGGTGTCTGAATTGTGCAGTAGCTCTCGCGCCTCGACTTTTCTTTTTCATTTCCCATCGATGTCGCTCCTCCTTCGACATTGCAAATACGCTCACTGAGGCTCCCTGGTCGAAAAAAGTTGTTTGTAGAAATTATAAAAAAATATATGCAGGATTCGTGAGTCTGTTCGAATCGATCAATTTGCGAACAGATATTGTATGTTTACTGAAATACGATTACTTCTATGCAGTTCACCGTTCGTTACTCAATGCGCGTTGTGGTCTCATTTCGTTCGCTTAACCTTTCCTTTTCTCTGCACTACGATGCTTTTGTTGCCGACTTCACTTCTTGCGTCTTGTTCTTCTTGTGTATTCGGGCACCTGTTTTCCCGGTGTCACGTACATTCTGCGGGATTTTCCAAGAATGCTCCCACGCCCATTTGCACATGCCAACATCCATGTATACTTGCAGTGGTCGAAGTTTCTGTATTCTCGGCAAGGCATCAGCCGGCACAAACGCAGCTTCACTTTAAAAAAGTTTAGCTTTAAAACTACAATGTACTTATGCGCCCGTGCCCCAACATTCATGTCCGATAGGTTTCTGAGTATGGCCTCGTGTCTGACGTTATCCAACGCTTTGTGCACATCGAGCCCTAGGATCGCGCGCAGTGCCCCCGGCATTCTGGCATCCACGACGTCCCTTTTGAGCATCCACATGTCTTGCGTGGACACAGCTGGCCGAAAACCAAAGAGGGTGGCTGGGAATAATTGGTGTTCCTCTAGACGCTCGGCGAGGCGTGTTAAAACCACGTGCTCTAGTGCTTGGTCCAGACATGACGTGAGACAGGGCGGATCAGGATTCTCCAGTTGCAGCATTTTTCCAGGTTTTGGAATAAACACTGCGTCAGCCACCTTCCATGGCCATGAAGAGGCCGGTTACGCTCCTAATTGTACGCTCATCGAGGTTGCGCAGGATTTTGTCATGCCGTCCGGCTCCGCCTCCGAGGTGGTTTCTAGCCCGCCGAGCCCAGATCTCACCTCAGCCTCGGTTACGTCGGCATCTATGCTGTCATTCGTTTCGCCGGTGTACTCTGCGTACGCCTGCTCATTTCTTTTTGTATTAAAATAGCGGCTCTTGAGCTCCTGTATGATCTCTTGCTCTGAGGCCGGATGCGCCCGAAGGAGCCGATTGACCTTTTGCCGTTGCCCCTCTGCTGCTATCTGGATCGAGCAAATGTCTAAACAAGAACCAGGGGTTCTTCTAGCCAAGCTCGCTATTCAGCCAGTTGCACAGCTGCATCTATTGAGCCGAATTTAGCTCGCGTGAATACTCCAGTACTTGCGCCTCAGCCTGGGCCAGTGCTAGTTTAAGTGTGCGGTTACGTTCGTGCTTCATCCATTCTGCATAGTCTATTGCCTTTCCCAGAGGCTGATCAGCTTAGAGTCGGGCCATCTTCCTCAGTGGGCGCCTCGATCCTGGCTTCTTGCGCATCCTGGAGGAGCTGCGCCGTCCACTCGTTTAGGTCTTTAATCTTCGTTGCTGCCTGACGGTTGCGTTTGAATCTAAATTGGTCCCACTTCTTATGTTTGACGAGCAGTTTCTTCTTTTTATTATACCCCACTGCAGATATTCTAATGTTCAGGACATAATGATCATTGCCCAAATTCAGGCCTGTATTGAACACGTCGCTCCCTCCACTTGCCGGACGAAGGTCAGATCGGGAATGCTGTTTTGTGGCACGCTGTTCTCAATACGTGTCGGCTGCGTGGGATCTGTGAGCAGGGTCAAGTCGCGGTTGTTGGCCCCATTTGCTATCGACATTCCCTTCTTAATATTTCGCGGGTAGCCCCACATGGTATGGCTTGCATTCGTCTCCCAGGACGACGAGCTGGACTTGTGCCGCCTCTTTCCTCACTTTTCTCATGATTGTGGGGAAGGTGATAGTATTGCACTTTGGCGGGCTATATATGTTTAGTATACAGAGCCATTTATGCTTCCTGTTTTTGGGCATTAGCTGCACGAAGGTGTAGTGCAGATTTTCGATGTCCAAGTCTATTTGCATTGCGGTGATACTTCGATGCACAGAAATGGCTGTTCTGGCAGTCGGTTTCTTGAGAGCTCATTAAAGCAGGTATATCCCATTATTTCGATTGCGGATTCTGTTCCCTGTAGCGCGATAACATCTACCTTGGGGTCGAGGTCTACCATTGCGAACTGTAGCGCTTCCCTCTTTTTGGCAAACGACCTGCAGTTCCACCTGTAATATCCGAACTCCTTCCGCCATTCCCCTGCGGAATACAATGGCCCTGGCGTCGGGCGCATCTGTGGGGATGCCGTGCCTGTCGTGAGGTCGTCCTGCGTGACTCGTAGCCATGTTCAGTGGTGGGAGCGAGGATTGCGGAGTCTCTATGTTGCTGCCTCAGGTGGGTAGCATGCTGATTTCGGTTTTAAGCATGTCACGGGGGGGGGAGGGGGGAGGCTTTGAGTGTTCCTTGCATTACACACTGTATTGTGTTGAATGTTTCTTCTATGCTTTTCGCTAGGCTTTTGCTTCGACTCTTTGTTCGAGGCTGTTCGCGGGTTGTGCAGTGCTGTCTATCATCATCAGCCTGGTTACGCCCACTGCAGGGCAAAGGCCTCTCCCATATTTCTCCAACAGCCCCGGTCATGTAATAATTGTGGCCATGCCGTCCCTGCAAACTTCTTAATCTCATCCGCCCACCTAACTTTCTGCCGCCCCCTGCTACGCTTCCCTTCCCTTGGAATCCAGTCCGTAACCCTTAATGACCAACGGTTATCTTCCCTCCTCATTACATGTCCTGCCCATGGCCATTTCTTTTTCTTGATTTCAACTAAGATGTCATTAACTCGCGTTTGTTCCCTCACCCAATCTGCTCTTTTCTTATCCCTTAACGTTACACCTATCATTCGTCTTTCCATACCTCGTTGCGTCGTCCTCAATTTGAGTAGAACCCTTTTCGTAAGCCTCCAGGTTTCTGCCCCGTAGGTGAGTACCGGTAAGACACAGCTGTTATATACTTTTCTCTTGAGGGATAATGGCAACCTGCTGTTCATGATCTGAGAATGCCTGCCAAACGCAGCCCAGCCCATTCTTATTCTTCTGATTATTTCCGTCTCATGATCCGGATCCGCCGTCACTACCTGCCCTAAGTAGATGTATTCCCTTACGACTTCCAGTGCCTCGCTGCCTATTGTAAATTGCTGTTCTCTTCCGAGACTGTTAAACATTACTTTAGTTTTCTGCAGATTAATTTTTAGACCCACTCTTCTGCTTTGCCCCTCCAGGTCGGTGAGCATGCATTGCAGTTGATCCCCTGAGTTACTAAGCAAGGCAATATCATCACCGAATCGCAAGTTACTAAGGTATTCTCCATTAACTTTTATCCCCATTTCTTCCCAATCCAGGTCTCCGAATACCTCCTGTAAACACGCTGCGAATAGCATTGGAGAGATCGTATCTCCCTGCCTGACGCCTTTCTTTAATAGGATTTTGTTGCTTTCTTTATGCAGGACTATGGTGGCTGTGGAGCCGCTATAGATATCTTTCAGTATTTTTACATAGGGCTCGTCTACACCCTGATTCCGTAATGCTTCCATGACTGCTGAGGTTTCGACAGAATCAAATGCTTTCTCGTAATCAATGAAAGCTATATATAAGGGCTGGTTATATTCCGCACATTTCTCTATCACTTGATTGATAGTGTGAATATGGTGTATTGTCGAGTAGCCTTTACGGAATCCTGCCTGATCCTTTGGTTGACAGAAGTCCAAGGTGTTGCTGATTCTATTTGCGATTACCTTAGTAAATAGTTTGTAGGCAACGGACAGTAAGCTGATCGGTCTATAATTTTTCAAGTCTTTGGCATCCCCTTTCTTATGGATTAGGATTATGTTGGCGTTCTTCCAAGATTCCGGTACGCTCGAGGTCATGAGGCATTGCGTATACAGGGTGGCCAGTTTCTCTAGAACAATCTGCCCACCATCCTTCAACAAATCTGCTGTTACCTGATCCTCCCCAGCTGCCTTCCCCCTTTACATATCTCCCAAGGCTTTCTTTACTTCTTCCGGCGTTACCTGTGGGATTTCGAATTCCTCTAGACTATTTTCTCTTCCATTATCGTCGTGGGTGCCACTGGTACTGTATAAATCTCTATAGAACTCCTCAGCCATTTGCACTATCTCATCCATATTAGTAATGATATTGCCGCCTTTGTCTCTTAACGCATACATCTGATTCTTGCCAATTCCTAGTTTCTTCTTCACTGTTTTTAGGCTTCCTCCGCTCCTGAGAGCATGTTCAATTCTATCCATATTATACTTCCTTATGTCAGCTGTCTTACGCTTGTTGATTAACTTCGAAAGTTCTGCCAGTTCTGTTCTAGCTGTAGGGTTAGATGCTTTCATACATTGGCGTTTCTTGATCAGATCTTTCGTCTCCTGCGATAGTTTACTGGTATCCTGCGTAACGGAGTTACCACCGACTTCCATTGCACACTCCTTAATGATGCCCACAAGATTGTCATTCATTGCTTCAACACTAAGGTCCTCTTCCTGAGTTAAGGCCGAATACCATTTCTGTAGCTTGATCTGGACTTCCTCTATTTTCCCTCTTACCGCTAACTCATTGATCGGCTTCTTATGTACCAGTCTCTTCCGTTCCCTTCTCAGGTCTAGGCTAATTCGAGTTCTTACCATCCTGTGGTCACTGCAGCGCACGTTGCCGCGCACGTCCACATCTTGTATGATGCCAGGGTTAGCGCAGAGTATGAAATCTATTTCATTTTTAGTCTCGCCGTTCGGGCTCCTCCACGTCCACTTTCGGCTATCCCGCTTGCGGTAGAAGGTATCCATTATCCTCATATTATTCTGTTCCGCAAACTCTACTAATAACTCTCCCCTGATATTCCTAGTGCCTATGCCATATTCCCCCACGGCCTTGTCTCCAGCCTGCTTCTTGGCTACCTTGGCATTAAAGTCCCCTATTAGTATAGTGTATTTACTTTTCACTCTACCCATCGCCGATTCCACGCCTTCATAGAATATTTCGACTTCCTGGTCATCATGACTGGATGTAGGGGCGTAGACCTGTACAATCTTCATTTTGTACCTCTTATTAAGTTTCACAACAAGACTTGCCACCCTCTCGTTAATGCTATAGAATTCTTGTATGTTACCAGCTATGTTCTTATTAATCAGGAATCCGACGCCTAGTTCTCTTCTCTCCGCTAAGCCCCGGTAGCACAGGACGTGCCCGCTTTTTAGCACTGTATATGCCTCTTTTGGCCTCCTAACTTCACTGAGCCCTATTATATCCCATTTACTGCCCTCTAATTCCTCCAATAGCACTGCTAGACTCGCCTCACTAGATAACGTTCTAGCGTTAAACGTTGCCAGGTTCATATTCCAATGGCGGCCTGTCCGGAGCCAGTGATCCTTAGCACCCTCTGCTGCGTTGCTGGCCTGACCGCCGCCGTGGTCAGTTGCTTCACAACTGCTGGGGACTGAGGGCCGGGGTTTGATTGTGTTGTTCATATAGGAGGTTGTGGCCAAGTACTGCACCAGGGTGGCCAATCCTGCTCTGGTGAGGGAGTGCGTTACCGGTTCTGGTCACCGGGATTAGGCCACACTCCAGGCCTGTTTATGCAATTTTATCAACACGCGGACTTCTTTTTTTTTAAATCCGGTGGAAAATTGCCGGCACCGGGATTCGAACCACGGACCTCTTGCACGCAAGGCGGGTGTTCTACCTCTACGCCACCGCTGCAAATCTGCCTATATCTTCCTTTAATTTCCTCTTAGCATTACGTGCCTTATCCACCTCCATGTTCGCCTCTGCGTTCCTGTGTACGGATCCATGCAGACGACGCGCGCTACTCTGACGCCATCTTGTAGTCATCGTCGCCGCATAGCCCGCCATGCGCTCCACTACCGATTTTCTTCTCATGCTTTCGCCATCCTTTCCGCTGCACCCTCCTCCTGCGCTTTCCTCCTCGCGCTCTTTTCGACATCCGTCTTCCATCTCTCGCTGTGCTCGTTCGCTAGGTTAGGAGGTACAACGCCGACGCTCGCCGCAGGAACGGGCGCCTAAGAGCTGCGCTCTAAAATTTTGAATCTCTTTCACATCGCCGTGAGCGATGCTGCAAACGCTTCCTAATATGTTCCACAATACCAGCGTTTAATGGTAGTTACCTTGCTTTAGTTAATGCCGCTCCTTTCCTTATATTTCGGATAGTATACACATGCTAGTTGCACAAATGCCCATGCGCACTCACGGCGAGTCCGTCTTACCCGGTGCTTTCATACCTATTCCAGATGACAAGTCCTTCTTTACTATTACTTCTGCTCACTTTTCTAGGACTTACAAGGTTATCGAAATGTGCTCACAATGATGCTATGACGCTGCAACGTGCACTAGAGCCATAATTAAGTTAGCTGTGTCATTTAGTGACACGGCGAGCCCCTCTACTTACTTTCCTGTGTGATTCCTCCCAATATTTCATGTCTTCAGCTAACGGCAACTTTTTCTAGGCAGAACTCGTCGCAACCCCCGGACCAGCACAAATGCGAGCCGAACGAGCGCTTCACACTTTCCGAGCAGTGGGACTCTGGTTCACCGCACCGGGGTCATGTTGTTTCGGCAACACGTTTCAAGAAAAAGCAAGGCTGGCAGCGAGTCCTGGGGAAGGTTTTTCATCAGAAACGCAAGGACCCTTCGAAAGACGACAGCAGTGGCGAGTTCGCCTCCTTCCTCGCGGGTGTCGCCAACTCCTCCAGCCCTTGTTCGGTGGTATGGTTGAGCGCTGTCAATCTCGCATATTTTTTCTCTATTTCTGTCCCTGCTACCCTTTCCTACCGTGCCAGGTAGCCAACCACAAATCCCTCTGGTTAACATCTCGGACTTTCTATAGATTCTATCTCTCGTAATTTATCGTACCCCATTGCTTTATGTGGTGTAAAGTATCCACGAGAACGCCGAAAACGCGCACTAGTGTGCTTCATAGCTTCATGCACATTGTCGAAATTGCAGTGTTTCGTAGCTCTCATTTGCACTGGCAGGTGATTCCGGCAGTTTTGTGTATTGCTGGTTCCTGTGAACTGTTCCGAGTGACCTTGTGAACCAAGAGGAATTCATTGGTAAAGAACGAGCGTTCCACTTGCTACGCGCATTTTACTCTGGTTCCCTCTGCCGCTATGAGCAAATGCGCCTATCTGAACATGGTGTCCCTTTGAGGGTGTTTGTGCGTGCACGCGGCTAACGGTCGCAGCCCGCGTTAGGCGAATGTCAGAGGTACGCATGGGTTTCTTTTCTACCCAAAAGTGCGGATAAATAAAAAGCTGATCGTGCAGTCCTACTTATGGCATCTTATGTGGGGCACTTGCCTCTCTGTTGGCAGCCTTCTAAGGCGTGCAGTTAATGCCGTACTAATTGTCCTTCTCTTCTCAGAGTCATGAAGAGGGATCACAGGCTCCACTCAAGGGCCCTGAGAAGAAACGCCCGACGGGATTTCTCCAACAGTCCCTGCGCAGGGTAGCCACGGCTACGCGGAAACGCGATTCGCATGACTTTGTCAAGACCGATGTTTAGGGCATTCTGTAACTATTTTATTTTAATTTATTTTAGTTTCGACGAATTTATCGCCTGCTCTGCGCGAATAAATGATAAATTCCCCCACTATGCATAATGCCCTGTCTTTATTTCCATGCTAGAGACCTTCGTCAGATCTGGGAAGAAAAAATTGGCAGAGGCTTAGCTTGGCTGCCTAGTGGATTGCGAAAGCAATCTTCTGTTCAGGTTGTAGAGTTCCATACTGCTCATCGAACGTGTAGATGCAGTCTCGTCGCCATTTAAAGCATCCATAAGGCTTGCTGTCGAACGATCAGGTGTCGCCAAAGTCGCGTCAGCATTGAGAGCATGCATGATACTCGTAGATGCACCCAGATCAAGAGATGTTGAACGCATTCGCCTGGCTGAATAATATGCACTCCGTTTAGGTAAACGTTGTTCCCGCACTTCATCCGTTTCTTCCACACGCCGCGGCTTCTTAGCTGCAGCACACCGTTACAGCTTCACCTTATACACATCATCCGACATACCTTAGAGGATTCGCTGGTACGACTGCGACGAGCCGAGTTGGGGGGGGGGGGGTCCTCTTTTCCACAGCTGGCATGATGTCACGCATAGGTCACGCTAAAGGTCAATGGTGGATTCTCCGGGACGACGGCCAAGAGCGGAAACCTCGAGCAGTATTGCTTTCGCAATAAAAGTCCGCCCTATGACATAGTGCTGCAGGGTGCAAGCGCATAATAGGCATAATGTTTGGGTAGGGGTTTATGAAAACTGGCAACATTGAATGTGATATCGAGCGTTATACCATTCATCTTTGTTTAGGTGATGGGTTTGTGAGGTACTGCTGTTTGTGATCTGCAGGCTATAACGGTGCCTTAGCTTACGGATTTTCCGCGTCAATTTTTAATGCGGACTGTGTTCCAGTTTTTGTGCCAAGGCGCTGTTTTATAAACAGTGGTATGCGCTCGTTCGCGCGATCGTCTTATGGAAGCTCAGATGGTCCATTGAAGAACTACCAGATGGTGTATTCTTTTTTTATTACAGGCTAGTAATTCCCGGCTATAGTTTTTTACAGCATAGCTGTATATGGATCATGATCTCTCGGATCGCGTCTGCGCGTATACAGACCATTTTACATACGTGGGCCGATCCCGGATATAGTGCAGTGATGGGTCGCGACCCGCGGGGGAGGTGCAGTTCAGCATTAAGGGGCACATATACACAGCTTTTCGCTGGCCATCCTTCAGAGGCGAAGGGCACAGAGTTTCCTTTGCTGTTTGGGGAGGGGAGGGGGGCAGAACATGATTTGCAGTAGTAGGCATCCGGTACATAATAATCGCCTTTAGAAGTTTCACAAAAACTAACTTTCTATTGGCGTCAACGCTTATGCTTTATTTGGTTGAGTGATCCATGCAGGTGGGCGCTTAAGGCGTAATCATCGGCTCTGAGCCTCGCAGCAGTTAAAAGATAGGCGTATCGCAAGCTGCCACGAAATAAATCGGCAGTTTTGTATAGCATTGTATATTGGTCTGCGAGGAGGTCCGTGGAGGCTGATGCAAAAGTGGGGCTAGTGTTGACTCGTTTTAATGCGACAGCATTATACGCCCCATCATGCGACAATCTGTCATTGTTGTCGCCGGCGTGACCGAAGGATGGTGGCAAAAAATGGCCGACGGCGCGAAAAGTAAAAATACGTCAAATGCTCGCAGCCTGACAGATTTCACGTCAATCCGTGCAAAGTCAATTAATAGAATTACAAAGATTTTGTACATTTCTGTCTGGCTGGGAATTGAACCCGAACCTCACGGGCACGAGACGAGTACGCTTCCCCGACGCCACGGTGGCTTTATTTTCTTTATTGCCGGATATTTCACGTAGCAAACACAAAGGGCATCATCTCTGCGGTTATAGTTGACTAACGTTGTCTAGTGCGTGCGTGTTTGCGTAAATCACGTCACTGCCTCCCATGTTTCGCATGCTCTTCGGATTTCGTCGGTGCTGCGTCTACTGCGATGCACTCCGAAGCATCTACCTCAGTGGCGCATCTACCTCCTACACCTGGAGGAAACCGGCAGTCGCCTTTTCTTGCCCTCCTCTTTAATCTATCTTTCTATCTCGTCTTTTCGTCTGTCCTATCTTCTATTTCTTTCTCACTTCAGAGTTTCCGGGCGGCAAGGATTAACGTTGTGTGGGTAGCCAATCTTGGGTATACCATATTTGGTTATAGCAGTGACATGCAGTTGGCGTTTGCATGAGCCGTTTTTCTAGGACCTGCTTGGACTTGTTCTCGGTAGTGTTCTTCCTGCGCTTCTTTCCTGCGCCAGTCCATTTGATGTGGTTGCTTGTTTGTCAAGGAAAGGAGAATTCTATCTCACCTGTGAGATACACCTTCTTTTATTTCTCTTTTGCGGGATTGCGCGTTTTTATGGCGAACGGTGGGCAGCATTCACATTTACACTAGTAAACGTACCCCCCTCCCCCCTATACGTTATTTGCCCTGAAAAGTTACCTTGGGTTGCCCCCCCCCCCCCTCCGAAAAAAAAAAATCCTGCGTACGTGCTTGCTAGCCGGCCGGACACGCCTGCCTCGCGGGTGACAGGAGAGGGCACGCTTCTGGCCCGCGTTCCTCGCTCGCGCACCCGAGACTGAACCCCGCTCGCCGGCTCACCCTCGAAAACTATCACACGCACATGCAGCGTACTGCGCGCGGCGATGTTTTTATCGCACTGGGACTATCGTACGGAACCTCACGGCGACGGCTGAAATGCACCTCCAGTGTCCATATAATTCCAATCGTAAGAAAAAGAAATAGCGAATAATGTCAAACTTCTAAAACGCATGCATATTCAGTACAAAGTAAGCAGAAATGAAATAAAAATAAATAAAAACGAAAGCTAATGAAAGCCCTCGAGAGCCGTTGGTGGCTCTTCTTCTTGCCCTCTGCTTTCGCTATCGCGTGTGATAGCTTTGCCGGAGCTCAAAATACTCTGCCGGGAAAGGTCCAGAGCAGGTTTAGAATGCTGCGTGCCGTACGTATCCGCGCTAAAGTGACTACGTTTAACGTTGATCGCAGGAATTTATGACTGTCGTTGTGGCGGCAGCCCCACATCTGTCTCGTCATAGTCACTGGTCTAATTCGTTGGCATTTCGATATTTGCCTAAAGCCAGACAAGCATTTGTTTCCTTATACGTAAGGCGCTCCCATCTCCGCAGCACATATAAAAATGACTTCATCGCCTCTCTCAAACTGTTGCGCGAGTGTCAGAATCTGTTCGCGAATTGTTCGACAGCGTAGCAGAGCGCTTGCTCCAAATAGCTGAGCGAGATGCGGCCACCACGCAGCCCGCGCGAGGTCTGCGAACAATGGGCGGTGCCGCACACCATCAATTTTTTTTTTGCGTGAGCAAGTGGCCAAAGGCGAGGACAGATGCGTCGAAGAGCAAGAAGACTCCGCAGCGGTGGGTGTGTTTGTTGACAACCACTGCTGTTGCTGCGCGCCCACACCAACTAAGTTGCTCACGGGCGGCAGCAAAATTTCCCATCCCCCCAAAAAAGTCTGGGCATAAAAGTCGCAAACCATACCATTCTGGAAAGGGCAATGACCAGCGAAGCTGTTTAGCACACGACACAGAGGCGGCACAGAATTTCGAACAAAGGCACGAACTCGCTTACTGTGATTTTTCTCCACATTCGCGTGGACGATGTCACTGCCACCCCGAGCAGCCGGAGGAAACTAGACACACGAGACGAGAGCAGATCCCGCAGCGGTGGGTGTCTTTGCGGCCGCCCGCTGGTGCTGCTGCTCGCCCGCGTTAGCCAACTTCAGACGGGCGGCAGCAAAACTTCCAAAGCCAAAAAAATATTGCGAGAACTAAAAAATCGGCGGATTCCATGCACTGTCGGAAACGAACTACATATATTTGCGATCTGCAGCACGTTTCGCTGCGTACCGAAGACGCCCCTGCTCCGCGCGATGCTTCTTTCGGGCTTGAGTGTCCTCGACATTGAACGTGTGCTTTGGAGCCATTTTGCGGGCGCGTTTACGAGCTCTTTCTGCACACGTGACCAGCCCGCTGTTGAGACGCCAGCTCCTAGTGCTCTCTTCAGGCTATAGACGATTGTAATGTTTACACTATCACAGCCCAGCACGTGACCTCCACAGCCCAGCACCTGCATTTTTGTCGCATAGGAAGGCAAGCGCAGCACGGGCCCTAGACACAAACTGCGAAACGCTACCGCGGCGGTGCCGGCCGGGATGCGTAAGACCCCTGAATAAAACTAAAGGGTGCGACATACTTTCATCTTGTCGCCGCTGCTTCGGCGAGGAGCATGATAGGAGGCAGGAGAGAAGATTTGTGCCTCCACATTGGTTCAGCGCAGTCACGTGGTATATTTCGCGCCCTTTACTCTGTTTTCTTCTTTTACGCGTGTCGGCGCAGTCGCCGCCTTGACAGACATGACAGTTGGCCTTCGACTTGCCGCGGACAGGCCTTAGCAAGAGATTTCACAGGTTTTTGGCTAAGTTTTGGGGCTACCCGTGTCAGTAAAGAACTATGTTTCTGTTTTCTTTTATGTTAGGGATTCATCTTAAGGGTACTGAAGATGCAAACGGTGTACGAAAGCAGCTATTTGAATGCGTAAGCATTTTTATGCTTACCCAACGAGAAAGCGACCCGTAGAGCGACCGCTTTCAAGATAGCGCCCGCAGCAACGGGCGAAT
This sequence comes from Dermacentor variabilis, assembly GCF_050947875.1. Lineage (NCBI taxonomy): Eukaryota > Metazoa > Arthropoda > Arachnida > Ixodida > Ixodidae > Dermacentor > Dermacentor variabilis. The sequence continues at coordinate 8,937,871 of NC_134568.1, forward strand.
TCACTTTCGTGCTGACTCTCGCTTCGACGCCAACGAAGCAGCGAGAACAGAGCGCTCACGGAGCTCTCAGCACACGCCGCAGTCGGACACTTTCGTAGATCGCTTTCATGATACGCGCCCGAGCGTCTCTCTTCAACGTTAAGCGGCAAGAACACAGCGCGCGAAGCTAACAGTTGTTCGCACTCTTCTTCGGCATTGCAGATCGCTTTCAAGCCAGTACGGTCCGCGCGGCGGTGGCTACGAAGCCACAACCTGAGTAGCTTTGCTCACGGTTCATAATGGTTGGACGCGGATGGATAAGGCGCTAAAGAGCGATAACGGCCTGTAATGATCGGAACGCTATCAGCACGCCTGGCACCGCCACCTGCAGTTGTCTGCTTGCGTCATCAATGCTCCTTGCGCCGCTATCCACACCAGTTCGTGTCGCCGCAGCGCTGTCGTTTGTACTGGCCGGATGAAGTTTCATAACATTGATAATGATACCAGGCTTCGTGGAGATGAGCAAGTGGCACAACGCTTACACATACTTAGACAACTCCCAGAAGAGTTTCTGCGAGATTTTTTTCTTTGTTCGCGAGGTGTGGAGCTCAGGCATGGGTATAAACTTATGCACTGGTGCTATTCTCGGTGTTCGTTCAGGTTCTTTTTTCCTCCTTGTGCGATCGTCACCGAGTTTATGAAGCTGTAGATTGCGTAGGCTGTGTGCTGTCGTATATCGTGCTAAAAACGCAACACGCGTTGTACATTGTTGTACCACTCAGTGTGCGTAGTTTGTCAGTTCATGCTTTTGTTAGGTGCTGCAAATATATTTTGCGCGAGCACAAGCTCTTCAATACCAAGTGTAAATGATTCTGACTATTGTGAGTAGGGTTTCTACCACCCGCCGTGGTTGCTCAGGGGCTATGGTGTTGGGCTGCTGAGCACGAGGTCGCGGGATCGAATCCCGGCCACGGCGGCCGCATTTCGATGAGGGCGAAATGCGAAAACACCCGTGTACTTAGATTTAGGTGCACGTTAAAGAACCCCAGGTGTTCGAAATTTCCGGAGTCCTCCACTACGACGTGCCTCATTATCAGAAAGTGTTTTTGGCACGTAAAACCCCATAATTTAATTTTTTTAAGGCTTTCTACCCTTCGCCGTCTCGGCAGAATAAAGTGGTGCACGAGTTTGTGGGCTCGTATTAACTTCGAAACTCCGCAAAGAAAAGGGGGAAGGTGCTCATTAATGGATATAATTTATATGTGTAACTTTCGTCCGTGCATACGCTTTGGTTACAAATTAATTACAGGTTCCACTGTGATGGTTGCGGTTGACAGCCAACGGTACCAGATTGTCATAAAGTCGTAGGACCAGTCTCACTGCATATAGAGATGCAAGCGTCATGACGAAACGACGAGAATAGAAGCTCCGCGTTGATAGCGCAATAAAACAGTTGCTGGAGTGTCAGAATATGTTCACGAAGCGTTGGATAGCATTCAAGAGCGCGTGCTCCAAATAGCTGAGCGTGATGCGGCCACCACGCGGATACGCGAGGTGGTCTGCGAATATGCGCGGTACCGCACACCATTAATTTTGTTGCGTGAGCAAGTGGCCAAAGGCGAGAGCAGATGCGTAGATGAGTGAGAAGAAGACTCCGCAGCGGTGGATGTGCTGGTTGACACCTACTGCTGCTGCTGCGCGCCCGCACTGACTAAGTTGTTCACGGGCGGCAGCAAAATCTCCAAAGCCAAAAAATAGTCAAAGCATAATAAATCGTAATCCATTCCACTCTGTCAAGGTCAATGACCATCGAAGCTGTTTTGCACATGACACAGAGGCGACATAGAATTTTGAACAAGTGTACAATCCCGTTTGCCGTGATTTTTCTCTACATTCGCGTGTACAACTTTACCGCAGCCCCAAGAAGCCTGTTACGTTTCGCCTACGACGCGCGGTTTAGCCGGCGCGGCTGCAACAAAGCGGCAGACATTTTGGCCCGTTCGGCGCCGCCGCTACGCCTCCCCGCCAAGCGCGTCCAGCCATGTTCCGATGCCACGTGTCTTCATGTGCGTGTGTGAGTGTATGTGCATATTGGTGCCGACGCTTGTCGAAGCGCGGCAGCCGGGGAGAGGAGCTCCCAACAACTGTGAAGCGAGGAGGGGCTGACAGGCGCCGACACGACGTGTGAGCTACCTTCTCCTCCCCATTGTGCCCGACCGGCGCCGACACGACAGTATGAGCCACCTTATCCCATTGTGCCCGAGCGGCACAGTCACGTGCTCGTCTATAGAGGGGTTCCTTCTTGCCCTCAACTGCGAGAGTATAAAAGCAGCTGCCCCCGGATGCCAAAAGAGGGCTCCGATTTCTTCTGTTGAGTAAAGTGCACTCCCGTCTCTCTACTTCGGTCAACCTGACCGCCAACTCTTTGCGATGTTAGAATAAACAAGTTGTTTTGTTGTTACCAGTCGACTCATGCTTTGCCGGGACCTTCGGATGCTTCCAGTTGTACCCCAGGCCGCCAGGCCAACGCTACCCTTGGGGCTTGCGACCCAGGTGCAACCACGGGCGTCAGCGCCGAGTTCCCAACAACTCGTACCAGCGGTACGATTACAACAACTGTCTGCCAGCGGTGAGATCGCGACAACGGAGGCCAGCAGCGAAGATATGCAGTTGACTGTATGCTGAGCAGCTCAACGACCATCCGGGAGCAGTGCAACGAGCCCTGTGTGATGACTGGTTGCCTGCAGCGGAACGACTGCGCTGAATTCTTGGCTGCGAGGTTTGGTGAGTGCGGGACTTTCTTCTTCTGAGCTTTGCCAGGCTTTTGTTAGTGTCAGAAACAGAGCTGGTAATTGTGGTTGTCGTTGCTGCCGGGTTAGTTTGCGGCAAGACAATAGTAGGCAGTAGAGAAAGCAGCATTCAGAGCAGCCATGGATTTGAAGTCGTTGCGCAAACCGAAATTGCTGGAGCTTGCAAGAGAGTTGGGTCTGGATGTCTCAGACAAACTCAGAAAACCAGAACTGCTAAAGGCTATTCTTGAGTTAGAGGCTGAGGATGACGAGCTGTCGGAATGCCTTGAGACTATTGAGGAGAGGTCAAAAAGACATGAGCGCGAACTTAAAGAGCAAAAAGAGAGACAGGAGCGCGAACTTAGAGAGCAAAAGAGAGACAGGAGCGCGAACTTAAAGAGCAGAAAGAAAAAGAAGAGCGCGAACACGCTTTGGAAATGAAGCGTCTCGAGATAGAGATCGAACGCGCTCGTAATGGAAGTCAGGCACACGGTGCAGGAGAACGCGTATTGTTCAAAATGACTGACCTCATGCGGCCGTTTAAGCTTGGAGAGGACATTGGTTTGTTCCTGGTTAACTTTGAGCGAACGTGCGAGAAGCAGGGGTTCTCTCGGGAAACGTGGCCACAGCGCTTGCTCACTTTGTTACCCGGCGAGGCGGCCGACGTAGTCGCTCGCTTGGATAGAGAGGAGGCAGAGGATTTCGACAAAGTGAAATCGAGTCTGCTAAAAAAGTACAGGCTGTCAGCAGAGGCTTTCCGTCGGAAGTTTCGGGAAAATGAGAAAGGCAGAAGTGAGTCATACACAGAGTTTGCGTACAGGCTTATGTCAAACATGCAGGAGTGGCTCAAAGAAGAGAAGGCGTTTGGTGACCACGATAAAGTTCTGCAGTGTTTCGGGCTAGAACAGTTTTATAGTCGGTTACCTGAGAACGTGCGGTACTGGGTCTTGGATAGGCCAGACGTTTGTACGGTGGCTAAAGCCGCTGAGCTAGCCGAGGAGTTTGTGACGCGTCGGGCTCGCGGAGCTAAGGACGGTCAAAAGGGTGAATTTGGCTCGAAGTTTGAGAGGCCGAGGTTCACGCCCATGAGATTAAAGGGGGACACGCGTAGTGAGGATGCGAGTGAAAGCAGTCCGACCAAACGTAAAGAGACGGCGGCAGCCGAAGCCGAACGCAGGAAGCGGTTCGAGATGAGGCAAGCGCGCGTGTGTTATACGTGCCAGAAGCCGGGTCACTTTTCGGCGCAGTGTCCGGAAACAAAAACAAAAGTTGTGTTTTTGTCATTATGCAGCACTGACGAGAACATGAAGCTTCTCGAGCCTTACATGCGAGACCTCCTCGTGAACGGGAAAGAGTGCCGAGTGCTTCGCGATTCCGCAGCTACAATGGATGTAGTTCACCCGTCTTACGTAGAACCCCATATGTTCACGGGCGAGTGCGCATGGATCAAGCAAGCCGTGGAAGCTCATAGCGTGTGTCTGCCGGTAGCAAAAGTGCTTATTGAAGGACCTTTCGGAGCGCTTGAGACGGAGGCGGCAGTGTCATCTATGCTGCCCCCCCAGTACCCGTACCTATTTTCGAACAGGTCCGATCTCCTCCTGCGCGAGAAGGGGCTTTTGTTTGGTGAGGCTAGCGTTCAGGCCTTAACCAGATCAAAGGTTCGGGAGCTCGCTGCAAAGGCGGTAGTTGCGGGGCCGACGTTATCGAACAATGAGAAAGGGTCAGAGGCGCAGCAAGCTGATATTCGGAGCACGCCCGAACTGAATAAACTTGAGTCTGTAACGTTAAAGGCACCAGATACTGGAGAGGAAATTCCCGATGCGGGAAAGTTAGAAGAGCTATCTGCAGATTTGCTCATCGCGCCTACGTCAGACGGGCTTAATAGGTTGCTAAAAGTCAGCCGGTCGGCTTTGATAGCCGAGCAAAAAAAGGATGGCAGCCTAGAAAACGTGCGCTGCAATGTCAAGGAAGGTATCGCCAGGAAAAATGCGCGTTTTGTGGAAAGAGGTGGAGTCCTGTACCGGAAGTATCTAGACCGCCGAGGAGTGGAGTTCGATCAGCTGATCGTGCCTCAATGCTATCGTCAGGATCTGTTGCGCTTGTCGCACGGGGGTTCGTGGTCCGGACACCTAGGAGTTAAGAAAACTAAGGACCGTCTCTTGCAAGAGTACTATTGGCCAGGGTGTTTTCGGGACGCAGACCATTTCGTAAGGTCATGTGACACCTGTCAGCGGGTGGGCAAACCAGGGGACAAATCGAGGGCGCCGTTGAGATTGGTACCTATCATTACGGAGCCTTTTAGACGGCTCGTTATTGATACAGTGGGACCTCTGCCGGTAACAGCCACGGGGTACAGACACATTTTGACTGTGATCTGCCCAGCGACAAAGTTCCCTGAAGCAGTGCCGCTTAAAGAACTCCGCTCAGTTGAGATAGTCAATGCACTACTGTCCATATTTGGGCGAGTTGGTTTTACTGCGGAAATCCAATCAGATCAGGGCACAGTGTTTACTAGCGCTTTGACGACAACTTTTCTCGAAAGGTGTGGGGTAAAGCTGTTACACAGCTCAGTGTACCACCCACAGTCGAATTCCGTTGAGAAGCTCCACTCCGTCATGAAGCGCGTGTTGAGAGCATTGTGTTTTGAACATCAAACTGACTGGGAGCTGTGTCTGCCTGGGGTGATGTTTGCATTACGGACCGCGCCGCATGCGGCTACGGGGTTTTCGCCAGCTGAACTGGTGTACGGTCGCTCGCTGCGATCTCCGCTTCGCATGCTTCGAGAATCATGGGAAGGCAGGGGCGACGACCCAGTCGTGGTGGAGTACGTGCTTAAGCTCCTCGAACGCTTAAGAAGGGCACAGGAGTTGTCAGGTGAAGCAATGGCAAAGGCCCAGCAGAGGGCCAAGGTTTATTATGATCGGACAGCCAGGGCCCGTCGTTTTGAGGTGGGCGATGAGGTCATGTTATTGCGCACATCGCTAAACAACAAACTAGACGTGCAGTGGGAGGGCCCAGCACGAATTGTTCAGAAACTGTCGGACGTTAACTACGTGGTGAGTCTGCCAGGAAAGCGGAAAGCACAGCAAGTTTACCACTGTAATCTGCTCAAACCTTATAGACAAAGGGAAGCAGTGGTGTGCATGATGGTAAACGTTCCTGAAGAGCTTCCGGTCGAGCTTCCGGGACTAGGCTCAGTGACGAACAGGCAAGACACCGATCAAGTCATTGGTGACTTAATCAGTAAAGCATCGCTGTCGCCTGAGCAGAAAACCGAACTACACCAGCTCTTACAAGAGTTTCAAGGTCTGTTCTCTGAGAGGCCTGGTAGGACTTCTGTACTTACTCATGATATAGAACTTACCTCCCCAGAGCCAGTACGATCCAAGGCGTATCGGGTGTCACCCCGCCAGAACGATATTATGGAGGCTGAGGTAAAGAAAATGCTACAGCTCGGTGTTATTGAGGCAGGTGAGAGTGATTATACCTCCCCTTTGATGTTAGTTGAGGTACCGGGCAAGGAACGTCGTCCTTGCGTCGACTACCGCAGGCTTAATTCCATCACTAAGGATCAAATTTATCCGATCCCTAACATCGAGGAGCGCCTTGAGAAAGTTAGTAGCGCTCAGTTTATTTCCACCCTAGATCTTGTCAGGGGTTATTGGCAGGTTCCACTTACAGAAGAGGCTAGTAGGTATGCGGCGTTCATTTCACCAATAGGAACATTCCGTCCTAAAGTGTTGAGTTTTGGTTTGAAGAACGCGCCATACTGTTTTTCAAGCCTTATGGATAAAGTGTTGCGGGGACAGCAAGAATTCGCTTTACCGTATCTAGACGACGTAGCGATATTCTCCGCATCCTGGTCTGAGCATATGGCACACTTGCGGGCAGTGCTAACCCGCCTGCGCGAAGCGGGCTTGACAGTCAAGGCTCCTAAGTGCCAGTTAGCACAGGCCGAGGTTGTCTACCTCGGTCACGTGATTGGTCAAGGTCGTCGCCGCCCCTCTGAAATAAAGGTGGCCGCTGTGCGAGACTTCCCGCAACCGCGCACGAAGACCGATATTCGGTCGTTCTTAGGTGTCGCCGGCTACTATCAGAGGTACATCCCCAGGTACTCTGATATCGCGGCTCCCCTGACGGATGCTCTAAGAAAGACAGAGCCGCAAACAGTCGTCTGGGACGAGACAAAGGAAAGAGCTTTTAGCGCCCTAAAGAGTGCCCTAACAAGCCAGCCTGTGCTACGATCGCCAGACTATACAAAAGGGTTCGTTGTTCAGTGCGATGCTAGTGAGCGAGGCATGGGCGTTGTACTGTGCCAACGGGAAAATGGAGAAGTAGAACACCCCGTCCTGTATGCTAGTCGTAAGCTGACCAGTCGTAAGCAGGCGTATAGCGCCACCGAGAAAGAGTGTGCGTGTCTCGTGTGGGCCGTTCAGAAATTGTCATGCTATCTAGCCAGCTCAAGGTTTATCATTGAGACGGATCACTGCCCTCTCCAATGGCTGCAGACCATCTCTCCCAAAAATGGCCGCCTCCTGCGCTGGAGCCTCGCTTTGCAACAATATTCCTTTGAGGTGCGCTACAAAAAGGGGGTCTCAACGGTAACGCCGATGGCTTACGTCGAAGCCCCTAACGTAGGAATCAGCCTCAAAATTGTTTGTTACTGATGTTTTTCTTCCTGAGGCAGGATTTTTAACATATTGCTTTTGTTTAGTGTTTCAAAGTGATGACATGCTTTCTAGTGCAATTTTCCAATTTGTGGACGCGTTCTAAGTGCTGCTAGACTACTGTAAGGAACTAGGCAGTGGTATAGAAGGGGAAAGAGCCTGGCAGGGCTTAGTGAGGGTTGTGCCGTGCTTGCTGACTGAGCGGTTGAGTTTCAGCGTAGTTCTAACGCTTGCCGGGAAGGAGAACAAAAATGTGAACTCTCCCGAAGTCACTTTGCAGTGTCCTGTGCGAACCTGAACGAGAGAACGAGGCCTTCTCTGTGCGCTGCGCTCAAGAAACGTCGAGGGACGCCCGACTTCGGTTATGAGCATCATCGAGCGACATCCCTCCGGACAGCGGATGCAGTCCCCTGACCATCGGGATCTCCTTCACCCGGCGGGGAGGTCTGTTACGTTTCGCCTACGACGCGCGGTTTAGCCGGCGCGGCTGCAATAAAGCGGCAGACATTTTGGCCCGTTCGGCGCCGCCGCTACGCCTCCCCGCCAAGCGCGTCCAGGCATGTTCCGATGCCACGTGTCTTCATGTGCGTGTGTGAGTGTATGTGCATATTGGTGCCCACGCTTGTCGAAGCGCGGCAGCCGGGGAGAGGAGCTCCCAACAACTGTGAAGCGAGGGGGGGCTGACAGGCGCCGACACGACGTGTGAGCCACCTTCTCCTCCCCATTGTGCCCGACCGGCGGCGACACGACAGTATGAGCCACCTTCTCCTCCCCATTGTGCCCGAACGGCGCCGGCACGACGGCTGCGCCACCTTATCCCATTGCGCCCGAGCGGCACAGTCACGTGCTCGTCTATAGAGGGGTTCCTTCTTGCCCTCAACTGCGAGAGTATAAAAGCAGCTGCCCCCGGATGCCAAAAGGGGGCTCCGATTTCTTCTGTTGAGTAAAGTGCACTCCCGTCTCTCTACTTCGGTCAACCTGACCGCCAACTCTTTGCGATGTTAGAATAAACAAGTTGTTTTGTTGTTACCAGTCGACTCATGCTTTGCCGGGACCTTCGGATGCTTCCAGTTGTACCCCAGGCCGCCAGGCCAACGCTACCCTTGGGGCTTGCGACCCGGGTGCAACCACGGGCGTCAGCGCCGAGTTCCCAACAACTCGTACCAGCGGTACGATTACAACAAGCCGGAGGAAACTAGACACACGGGACGTTTCGAAGGGACCGCCACCACAGCACAGCGGAAGGACAGGGAAGTAGATACGCAAGCGCTTGGAACGACGACGAAGAGAGGGCGGTGCGAACGTACAGATGGTTGATGCGGGTCAAAGTTTAGTATCTGTTCTTATCAGCTTAATATCTCACAGTGGTTTTATTTGGACCCAAGATGTTAAGTTCATTTTTGCAAGTTGGCGGAGTTCTTGAATCCTGCTTCAACTCCGCCGCGGGTCGGCTCGTTATTGCACCCTCTCCGGGATCGGCCGATGGTTTTTGCACCCGCAGAAAAAGAAAAAAATGCCCGCTACCGTAGCCATAAGCATGCTTGACTGTAAGAATTTGGCGGACTGTGGGAATCGAGGTAAGCTAAGCTTTGTATGCTTTTTGCTTTGATTAACGTGGCAGAAATGTTAAACGTTACTTGAATTATGGGGCTGTACGTAAATAAATTAATTTTATAATTGTATGTACACATTTTATACATACATTCGCAAACTGCAAGACGTTTCGCTGCGTAGCGAACAGGCTCCTGCTCCGCGCGACGCTTCTGTCGGGCCAGGGTGTCCTCGACACTGAATGCACATTATGGAGCCATTTTCCTGGCGCGTTTTTACGTGCTCCTTCTGCACACGTGGCCAGCACGCTGCTCAGAAGCCAGCTCCAAGCGCTGTTCAGGCAATGGACGATTGTAATGTTCACACTATCACGCCGCAGCAAGCGACCTCCACAGTCCAGCATCTGCATTTTTGTCGCATAGGAAAGCAAGCACGTGCCATACGCGAAAGCTACGAAAAACTACCGCGGCGGCACCGGCCTGGGTGGATGGATGGCTGTTATCAACGTCCCCTTTGGAACTGGGCGGTGGGTTGCGCCACCGCGCTCTTGTTAATATATTGCCTAATGCCCTACCTATATTAAATAGGAAATAAAGAAAAGAAAAAGATTCACGATGAATTCCCATAACCAAAGTTTCTGAACCCCTATTGTGAACTTTGTTATTGTACGCCTCCGTTGTTTGTAGTCTCCCCACTTTTCTTCCACCAATCTTGCAATCGCGTCTTACTAATGTCAATTGCGGACATGTTTACTTTCCCCCTGCTCTCGCTGAACCCAGTGACTTCAAGGAGACCAGTGGTGCTTAAATCGACCGCTCGGCAGATATCTTCGCATTCTAATAAACCAAGCTCCATCGTTTCCCCAGCTTTACCGCAGGAAGCACATGCTTCTTCTTCCTTCTAATATCTCGCTTTATAAGTGCGTGTTCTGAGGCATCCTTATCTTGCTTCGAAGAGTAACCAGTCGGTCGCCCCGCCAGCTCCATCTGGTGGTGATTAAAGAAACCCATCGACGTGTGCGAGAAAGACCGCAGCAGCAGCGCCCATAAAGTCGGGAAAAGAGGCAAAGAAAGCTTCGCTGTGAAACAACACGCACCACTTGACCATTGGCTTGCATCTTCTCCTATGCGAGTAGTTACAGCGCAAGAACTATTTTTATGAACGCGGATTTTGGATCCCTGTTCTTAGGGCTGCCGAATGTCGAAGAGTGGAGCAAACTATTTTAGCGAGATGCTAATAACCTGGAACCTTTGCAAAGCTATGCAGTTCACAGAGACAGGCGCAGTCGCAGCCGTGGCGCGCCGTGGGAACATCGTCGAGTTTAGTATCTCAACGACGGTAGCCGAAGCCCATGTGCTGTGCTAAAGACACCTCAAGTGCCTGGGTTAAGGGCCAATTTACGCTCGAGAGCCCGCGTGCGATCGCGCGAAAAAGTGTGCATGTTTCACAATGGGGCACAAATGCTGGTTTCCACTGGACCCGTACATGCAGTGTAAACCGAAATCTGTGCACCAGTGTGCGACATCTGCAGTTTTTCGCATGACCGCACGCCTGCGGGGGATGCGAGTGGTATACGACGTGCGACTCCACTACAAGTCAGCCTCAAGCGGCGTAATCATTATCCTCGGCTGTGTGTCCGGCTTTTGGACGATGTCTAAAATTAACGATAAGAAGTCACAAAGCCTTACGTAACCGCTTCCGTTCGTGGCAGAAACTGACGAGTTATCGTTCATGTAAGCTGGCCGAAGGCCTGTATACTCAAGAAGCAACTCGTATGCTAGCGCGGGTCCTAAAAACAAATGCCTATTAATTGCGACAGCGAACATATCTTTAGCGGAGGCTGCCAGTCAGCGATGTACATATATTACAAAAGAAAATCTTTGAGGCTTCCGCCTCGGGCGGAATGTAATGTTGGTCCAGACTTCATTCTAACTCTCCAAATCTTGCTTTTCCAGTCAGTTTTTGTCACCTCTGAAAGTTGATACCTGTAAGGCTGGGTGATACGATATATATAGCTTTGGGATAAGTTAGAAAGGTTGGAAGCACGTGACTACCCCCACTACATTTTACTCCCTGCCTTTCTTATCTAAGATCTCATTTCTATATATATATATATATATATATATATATATATATATATATATATATATATATATATATATATATAGTAGGTAAAGAGGTATTCTTCAGTCTACCTTTCAAACGTAAAGAACTTGAGCGGTGCTACAAGGTAAACAGAAGAAGTATTTAATTTCAACAGTTTCGATCGCTGGACCGATCTTCATCAGGGTGTACAAAAAAATGGCAGTTCGGCCCTGATAGTGAAGACACCAGACCGGATGCCCGGTCGTTCTCAGATACATCAAACCGAGAGGGACAGTTGTGACAGTGACTGACTTTCTGTCGGCAACCCGCCGTGGTTGCTCAGTGGCTATGGTGTTGGGCTGCTGAGCACGAGGTCGCGGGATCGAATCCCGGCCACGGCGGCCGGATTTCGATGGCGGCGAAAACACCCGTGTGCTTAGATTTAGGTGCACGTTAAAGAACCCCAGGTGGTCAAAATTTCCGGAGTCCTCCACTACGGCGTGCCTCATAATCAGAAAGTGGTTTTGGGACATAAAATCCCACAATTTCATTTTTTGAACTTACTTGCATGTTATCGTTAGTTTTATGTTCTAGCCATACTTTGAGTAATCAGATTGTATGCGGGGCACGAACTGTGTAGTATGCTTTCTAGTAGGTACGTTGTCACCAGCGATTTTGTTGGAACGTTCGACGTGTCATGTGTAAACACCGACGCGCTCGACACCCCCCCCCCCCCCCCCCCAGATCACATTTTCGACGATCGCCAACTGTCCTCGCCGCTATCGTCGTGCTTCACTTTTGCTTGTTCTTTGATGGGAACACGTTCGCCCAATAGTTACTTTCGCGATTCAGTCTCTACAAAGTGACATTATTATCGCCAATCTCACCATTATGAAGCGTTGACATGACATCCGGCGTACACCAATTCGCTCAGTTGTCCTTATCTTGCGATGGTTAAGGTTTAAGGCGCCGAGTAAGCTTTATTGGGCTCGCATTTGCAATTATCTTGCATCTACTGCCCTGCACGTGGTTTCATTTCACAACGCGTAGAAGGGTATAATCCACGGGCATGGCAACCGTCTCCTGTCGATGGATACCTAAAGTGTCTCGCGGCTAAAGAAACGAGGAAAGGGTGAGGAGGAAGTACGTCACGTCTATTTAGCACTGTCCTTCCTGGCGCTCACGATGCCTTTTCTTTTGTCTTTCAAGTGTAATTCCATTTAACTTTATTGTGCACCTTGATAATTTTCGTTTGAACAAGACCAGGAGAAATACGTATTTGGGATCCCGTAGATATTTGCGTATGTCCTGTCACAACGATGAGTTTTGTTCAATATGGCAAAACTTTGTGATCGACGTACAAGATATAGGGCTTGACACCCGTATGGCTGGCGTATATGGCTTCAGCGTCAACGAAGACCTTCTACTGTCCGCCTTAGGACTGAGCGGCTCGTGGTTTGAGCGTGCAGTTGCTGCGTGCGTGTTAAATTTCATGGTCATTTTAAGCGCAACTGCGCCCTGCACTCCGCAATGGCGAAACTGGTGCTACACATTTGCATGAAATGCCAAGCGTCAATGGGTGCGTTCGACTCGTTCCGTATACACACGCACCGTGGAACCTGCCATGTGCCTCTTGCCTTTCCAAGTTCGGAGAAGGTACTTCGGGAAGGAGAACGCTGATAGCGGTTCATACGAAGCTGCCACGTTTATGCCAAGCTTGATGCCGTGCATGGCTCTGGCAGGAACATTAGCAGCCGACCGCGCTAACAGAGAATCCCTAATTTCAAACCGCACCATGTGGCATCGTGCACCTTGCGCCGGCTAGATGACGCTGCGACCCTTTCGGTCATTACCCCCTGAGTTAGCGCTTCTGCATCGCTATCGCCGGCATGCCGACTCATGCGATGTCCGGGTACTTGGACTTTTTCGTATCTGCCCCTGTCGCCTTGTGAAATGCGATCGGAGGTGTTACAGACGTCTAATTACGCATCCTTTCCATTTTGCCCCCCTCCCCCCACCCGTTCGCCAGACTCTGTTCTGGTGCGACTGTCAACTGCGCAAAGCTTCAGCACAAGGTGTATCCGAGTGTCCCAGCTAAATTAGACTGATTAAAAAAATAAATAAAAAGGGAACTCTGGGATATCGTACCAAGTGCATATTAGCGGTAGTCGTGTGTACTTTACAACCATTGTTTTATCACTAATTCTTTGTTGTCTTGATCTGGCCAATTATAAATTTGCAGAGCGTCTTACATAACCTGGGATTGAAGTATCTTGTTCGTGCTGAAAGTTCCCTGGTTTTCGCCAAACCTCCTAAATATATCAACACCACGTGATGTGGTGCTTGCGCAACTGCTGTTGTGCTGCGTGCAAATGAGGAACAAGCACGACCGCAGTTCGACTGCGCAAACTTACGCTCTCGCGTTTGGATGAGTTCACCCGACGTAACTTATCAGGTCATTTTTACCCAAGGCGCATATCACTGTAGCAGTAGTCGCCTTCCATAGTTATCACGAGCCCCGCTCTTCCTTCGTCGCGCGAGAATAAAAAGCCATTTCCTTCTCTTTCGCAGTCTTGGACGCTTTATCGCATCGTCAGCGCTTGGCCAGTGGCATGCGTTTCCTCTTTAGGCGACAAGAGCCCGAGGCCCACAACCAGCGTAGCCCTGTCAACCTTGTCCATTCCCCGTGACCGCAGTCTGGCTGTGGCCGTCCTTATTCACCCATTACACACTTGAGCGCAGCAAATGGCAGTTGCGCAAGCGCCCCATCGCGTGATTTTTTTTTTTTTTTTACAGCGGAGCTTGGTTCCCGGGATTTCTTCGTCTCCAAAAACTCGACCAATCACAGCGGGAGGCGCGCGCAGTGTTCTCCGCGCCAGTGGCGGCGCCGGCCTGAGGGGGAAGAAAGAAAAAATTCAGTCTCATATATTCAAGGCAGGCTCGTATATTCAAGGAGCAAAAGCCCTGAGATTTTCTCACGCCCGCTCTTGCTTGCGCCTGCGCACAAACGGCTGGTGGTCCCTCAAATTAGTCTCGTCGAGCGCTCCTAGCTGATGCCTTTCTGTCTCGCCTAGACTCTCTTCTTTTCCCTTTGCATAGCTGCGCCGAGTTTTGAGCGGTCGCCGGGCACGGTTGGAACTCGAGCTTAAACAGCTCCGCTTTTAGAAGCTAGTCACTTAAATATTCTTGCATGATTTGAACGCGAAAGCATCGTGACAGATCGCAATGTATAAATTGATTTGTTTCCCTTTTTGCCTTAATTATTGTCATTTCCTCCCCCCCCTACCTAATGCTCCTCCGAACCTTAGGGTAAATTGAATAATTCAATGAATGACCTCTCTAATTAATTGTATGACGTCACGCATCATGGACGTAACCATATCACGTGTTCAAAACTCTTCTTTACTCAACTTTGCTACGAGTTTTAGCGCCTTCAGACCACTTTACTTCACCTTCGTTCGCTTTACTCCACCTAAGTCGCCATACTCTCACTTGTTCTAACTATAATTCACTTCCCTCTATTTCACCGTGGGATTTCGCAGTGCGAACCGCAGCAGGTCCAGCTCTGAGAACGTTACGTCATCACTTGGTCAAGTGGGTTTCGGGATCATCGGATGTTAACGCCGGGCGCTCGCCGCATTTTCTGCTTCATGGGACATATGCTGTCGCATTCAAAAAAAAATTATCCAGAAAACTCGCCTTCGCGCATACCGTTCGCCGCAAGCTTTTCCCCGTAATGATTACGGGTGCATAAGCTGCCGTTGCCGGCAAGAGGTAACTGTAGCATACGAAGCAGGAAGCGACGTCACTACACTTTCATATGTGAAAGAGCCCACCGAGCAAATAATTTCATTTGTGTTGTGATATAGCGCTATGGAAAAGCCACGCATAGTTACGACGCCTGAAGAGCAGCGCGAGTACCATGAGCGACGAAAGGACCAGCAACATCAATATGCACAACGGCGTCCTGCTCAGGCTCGTCAGGACCCAGTTCAAGGCTGTCGCATTGGTCTATCGAATCAGGTGGTGCCACAGCTTCCCTGGCCAACCACTTTCACGGCGTGGATTGGAGCCCAATTTTTTTTCGTATTTCGCGCAATTTCGTTTTTTATCGGCAAGGACAACCAGGCAAATTTAGTACGAAAGCAATGCTTGTATCCGAGGTTATTTGAGGCGATCTACAACGTTATAATTGAGATGTTAGAGATTCAAGCAATAATTAAAGTTGGCCAAATAAAAACAATATTTAGTGATGAAAAAAAAATACTGCTAAGTACACGCAGCTACCGCTATTATGCAGTTGGTACAACTTCTCTGGCGCTGTTCGTTTATTTAAAAAGCTTGGTCCAAGTTAGCTGGGACGCCCGGTATACGCTGGTACAATTCTGTTCTAAATTTACGTGCCGAAAGCACGTTTTGATTGAGGCACGCCGTAGTAGGAGACTCCCGAATTTTGACTACAAGGGGATCTTTAACGCGCCCCTAATGAATGGGACACGGGTTGGACACGCTGGTACAATCTTAATTCGGGTACTATCATAAATCGCCTGATTATACCTGTAACAAGGCAGCCGTTGTCATATTGCCCCTTCTTTACTCTATAGCGTTCTGGACAGGGTTTGCTGTACTTGCCGTCATATTCTTCGATGGCTAACATACTTTGTATAGACTTTTGTATTTGGCCCCCGTTTCACAGTGGCTCTCAGGCATATAAGGTATATGTAAATAAAATAACAAAAACAGGACCTTCATTAAAGTCTTGCATTCATCGTACTCCAACTGTGTTTATTGCTTGTCTGCAGACGAGAAGGTCGACATGGAGGAGCTTCTCGAGTTTTCCTTCGACCACATCGACAAGCTCGCAGAACGTAGGGGCAAGACAATTGCAAGTCCTGAGAAGTTGCATCTCTGGGAATATGTGCAGCAGATGAAGGTACGTGCGCATCAGCAGCGTGTACTCGAGCATCCATCACCATTTGTATTTACATTCCCAACCACATTTATAATAGCTGGTCATCGCCATCTATAGCGTAGACCACTATGTGCAATGGTTGCAGTTCCACCTTCAGCCTGGTTCAATTCCGAGTGCTTTACGGATGGTACACATTTATCCGTGAAGTCTCATTGAAAGGACAAAATGTCTGCCAGGTATGTTAACGCTGGCCCATGCAAGCAGTACGTTTGTGAAAATGATTTAGTACACCTTTTCGCGCATTCTATTTGATATCAAGGTGGTCGATAGTGGCTCTATGCGCCTTGCATGAGCTACTTCGAGTATCAGTTTGAACAGCTGCTATGGAAAGTTCTCGCCGAATGTAACACCATTTTCGATTTTTCTTTCTTTTTTGCATCCACGTAGTCGCAAATGGGCGCTTTATGATAAGTATGACCGTTCCTCATGAATAAATTTCATTCTTGAGTCTGTTTCGCAAACATTTTCGACGGTGATGCTCTTTGCGAGCACCGCAGGAAATAGACGAGTTCTCAAAACTAAGTGATGTGCCCCTGCAAGCACATGTCTGCAGACAACGTAATTTTCTTTATTTCTGGCGCGTCCGTCTAACCAGCATTTGGATACTTGTATACCACATTAGGGCCGAACACTCGCCCTTTCATTGTATAGCACTCGACTACCTGCTGCATTTGCACGTTGCACAAGTTTTTTTTTTTTCTGAGTGTTCGTAGTGCCCTTGGCTTTCAGTCATGTACTCGCGATTCTACACCTTGTTGATGCAGACGCGTTCCCTTCGCTGCCTTTTTTTTTTCGTTGCACTTTGATGGTGGAATTAGCGTGTTGCTGCAAGCTGATTGCCATGAGCTCTTCCTTCAGGTAGCTTTTAATTATTTGCCTACAAAAGCGACTGATATGTCAGCGATTCCTTTCTGTAGCTCCACCCATCTTGTAAGACGAGGGGGATAAAGGTTCTGAAAGAGGTAAACAACCCTCTGCCAAACTAGCTCAGCGTTCTCCATTACCAACACTATACCAAAGAACTAAGCTCCAGCGATCGATTGTATCGCGAGAACTGAAGGACTTTTTCAAAAGTTTTCGTGATCGTTTCCAGTACTGCTAAAACTAAACATTTAGAAAGTACTTGCTGCCTGTTGTTGAACTTCATTTCTGTAATGGTTGGGGCGCTAGAAATGTACAGGAACTATGGGTGTACGAGTATAAATTGTGAAATATAAGAAAACTGATAGAAGTTTTATATAACGGAAAAAATAGGTTTTATTTTCTTTTTGTAATTTCATACGTATCTTATGAAAACACCCTCGGTATCTAAGATGATACGTGGCAACTACGATGTCGGCTTGTTCTCGTAGCTCAAAGTCGCAAGCAGAGTGGCCGCTTTAATGTTCCTGCACCTTCACAGCGCGAAATGCCCTACTGGGTAACCAAGGAGGCTGTGCCCTGGGACGAAGTAGAAGCCAAGTATTCACTCCGCAGTCGGTCTCTGTCGTCCGACTCCTTGCACTGTCACCTGGAGCTCTCGGGGGTTGGCCTTGCCACGCCCCCACCGTTGCTGTACTCGCAGAGGAAACCACTACCAGCGACTTCTCGTGGGACAGCCACCAATGAGGCGAGTCTTTGCATCAAATGTATCCGAACTAAGAGCCCACCACGGTATGCACCTCGAGGCCGCTAACTTAAGTCGACTCCTTCACTACGCAATTATCGCGGATTTTGGTGTCTGAATTAAGCAGTACCTCTCGCGCCTCAACTTTTCTTTTTCATTTCCCATCGATGTAGCTCTTCCCTCGACATTGCAAATACGCTCAATGAGGCTCCCTGGTCGAAAAAAAGTTGTTTATAGAAATTATGAAAAATATGCAGGATTCGCGAGTCTGTTCGAATCGATCAATTTGCGAACAGATATTGTATGTTTACTGAAATACGATTACTTCTATGCAGTTCACCGTTCGTTACTCAATGCGCGCTGTGGTC
Organism: Dermacentor variabilis; assembly: GCF_050947875.1. Taxonomy (NCBI): domain Eukaryota; kingdom Metazoa; phylum Arthropoda; class Arachnida; order Ixodida; family Ixodidae; genus Dermacentor; species Dermacentor variabilis. The sequence continues at coordinate 8,955,888 of NC_134568.1, forward strand.
TCATTTCGTTCGCTTAACCTCTCCTTTTCTCTGCACTACGGTGCTTTTGTTGCCGACTTCACTTCTTGCGTCTTGTTCTTGTGCATTCGGGCACCTGTTTTCCCAGTGTCGCGTACATTCTGCGGGATTTTCCAAGAATGCTCCCACGCCCATTTGCACATGCCAACATCCATATATACTTGCAGTGTTCGAAGTTTCTGTATTCTCGGCAAGGCATCAGCCGGCACAAACGCAGCTTCACTTTAAAAAAGTTTAGCTTTACAACTACAATTTACTTATGCGCCCGTGCCCCAACATTCATGTCCGATAGGTTTCTGAGTATGGCCTCGTTTCTGAAGTTATCCAACGCTTTGTGCACATCGAGCCCTAGGATCGCGCGCAGTACCCCCGGCATTCCGGCATCCACAACGTCCTTTTTGAGCATCCACATGTCTTGCGTGGACAGAGCTGGTCGAAACCCAAAGAGGGTGGGTGGGAATAATTGGTGTTCCTCTAGATGCTCGGCGAGGCGTGTTAAAACCACGTGCTCTAGTGCTTGGCCCAGGCATGACGTGAGACAGGGCGGATCGAGATTCTCCAGTTGCATTTTTCCAGGTTTTGGAATAAAGACTACGTCAGCCACTTTCCATGGCTATGGCAGTTCCCCGGTGCGCCACACTCGATTGAAGAGGCCGGTTACGCTCCTAATTGTGCGCTCATCGAGGTTGCGCAGGATTTTATTTGTCATGCCGTCCGGCTCCGCCTACGAGGTGGTTTTTAAACCGGCGAGACCAGCTCTCGCCTCGGTTATGTCGGCATCTATGCTGTCATTCATTTCGCCGGTGTACTCTGCGTACGCCAGCTCCTTTCTTTCTGCATTAAAATAGCGGCTGTTGAGCTCCTGTATGATCTCTTGCTCTGAGGCCGGATGCGCCCGAAGGAGCCGATTGACCTTTTTGCCGTTGCTGCTATCTGGATCGAGCAAATGTCTAAACAAGAACCAGGGGTTCTTCGAGCCGAGCTCGCCTTTCAGCCAGTTGCACAGCTGCATCTATTGAGCCGAATTTAACTCGCGCGAATACTCCAGTACTTCCGCCTCAGCCTGGGCCAGTGCTAGTTTAAGTGTGCGGTTGCGTTTGGTGCTTCATCCATTCTGCATAGTCTGCTGCTTTTCCCAGAGGCTGATCAGCTTAGAGTCGGGCCATCTTCCTCGGTGGGCGCCTCGATCGTGGCTTCTTGCGCATCCTGGAGCAGCTGCGCCGTCCACTCGTTTAGGTCTTTCTTCTTCCTTGCTGCCTGACGGTTGTGCTTGAATCTAAATTGGTCCCACTTGGTATGTTTGACGAGCACTTTCTTCTTTTTATTATACCCCACTGCAGATATTCTAATGTTCAGGACATCATGATCACTGTCCAAATTGAGGCCTGTATTGAACACGTCGCTCCCTCCACTTGCCGGACGAAGGTCAGATCGGGAATGCTGCTTTGTGGCACGCTGTTCTCAATACATGTCGGCTGCGTGGGACCTGTGAGCAGGGTCAAGTCGCGGTTGTTAGCCCCATTTGCTATCGACATTCCCTTCTTAGTATTTCGCGGGTAGCCCCACATGGTATGGCTTGCATTAGTCTCCCAAGACGACGGGCTGGGCTTGTGCCGCCTCTTTCCTCACTTTTCTCATGATTGTGGGGAAGGTGATAGTATTGCACTTTGGCGGGCTGTTTATGTTTAGTATACAGAGCCATTTATGCTTCCTGTTTTTGGGCATTACCTGCACAAAGGTGTAGTGCAGATTTGCGATTTGCATTGCGGTGATGTTTCGATGCACAGAAATGGCTGTTCTGGCAGTCGGTTTCTTGTTTGTCGAGAGCTCATTAAAGTAGGAATATCCCATTATTTCGATTGCGGATTCTGTTTCCTGTAGCGCGATAACATTTACCTTGGGGTCGAGGTCTGCCATTGCTAACTGCAGCGCTTCCCTCTTTTTGGCAAACTACCTGCAGTTGCACCAGTAATATCCGGCCTTGTTCCGCCATTCCCCTGCGGAATACCATGGCCCTGGCGTCGGGCGCATCTGTGGGGATGCTGTGCCCGTCGTGAAGTCTTTCTGCGTGACTCGTAGCCATGTTCAGTGGTAGGAGCGAGGATTGCGGAGTCTATGTTGCTGCCTCAGGTGGATGGCGTGCTGACTTCGGTTTTAAGCAAGTCATGAGGGGGGGGGGGGGGAAGAGGCTTTGAGTGTTGCTTGCATTACACACTGTATTGTGTTGAATGTTTCTTCTAAGCTTTTCGCTAGACTTGTCATTGTTTGTTCTACTGCTTCGACTCTTTGTTCGAGGCTGTGCGCGGGTTGTGCAGTCTATATCTTCCTTTAATTTCCTCTTAGCATTGCGTGCCTTATCCACCTCCATGCTCGCCTCTGCATTCCTGTGTACGGATCCATGCAGACGCGTGCTGCTCTGGCGCCATCTTGTAGTCATCGTCGCCGCATAGCCCGCCATGCGCTCCACTACAGATTTTCTTCTCATGCGTTCGCCATCCTTTCCGTTTCATACTTCCGCTGCACCCTCCTCCTGCGCTTTCCTCCTCGCGCTCTTTTCATATTCCGTCTTCCATCTCGCGCTGTGCTCGTTCGCTCGGTCAGGAGGTACAACGCCGACGCTCGCCGCAGGAACGGGCGCCTAAGAGCTGCGCTCTAAAATTTTGAATCTCTTTCACATCGTCGTGAGCGATGCTGCAAACGCTTCCTAATATGTTCCAGAATACCAGCGTTTATTGGTCTTTACCTTGCTTTAGTTAGTGCCGCTCCTTTCATTATATTTCGGATAGTATACACATGCTAGTTACAAAAATGCCCATGCGCACACACGGCGAGTCGGTCTTACCCCGTGCTCTTTCATACCTATTCCAGATGACAAGTCATTCTTTACTATTACTTCTACTCACTTTTCTGGGACTTACAAGGTTAACGAAATGTGCTCACAATGATGCTATGACGCTGCAACGTGCACTAGAGCCATAATTAAGTTAGCTGTGTCATTTAGTGACACGGCGAGCCCCTCTACTTTTTACTTTCCTGTGCGATTCCTCCCAATATTTCGTGTCTTCAGCTAACGGCAACTTTTTCTTGGCAGAACTCGTCGCAGCCCCCGCACCAGCACAAATGCGAGCCGAACGAGCGCTTCACACTTTCCGAGCAGTGGGACTCTGGTTCACCGCACCGGGGTCATGTTGTTTCGGCAACACGTTTCAAGAAAAAGCAAGGCTGGCAGCGACTCCTGGGGAAGGTTTTTCATCAGACACGCAAGGACCCTTCGAAAGACGACAGCAGTGGCGAGTTTGCCTCCTTCCTCGCGGGTGTCGCCAACTCCTCCAGCCCTTGTTCGGTGGTATGGTTGAGCGCTGTCGATCTCGCATTTTTTCCCTATTTCTGTCCCTGCTACCCTTTCCTACCGTGCCACGTAGCCAACCACAAATCCCTCTGGTTAACATCTCGGACTTTCTATAGATTCTATCTCTCGTAATTTATCGTACCCCATTGCTTTATGTGGTGTAAGGTATCCACGAGAACGCCGAAAACGCGCACTAGTGTGCTTCATGGCTTCATGCACATTGTCGAAATTGCAGTGTTTCGTAGCTCTCATTTGCACTGGCAGGCGATTTCGTCAGTGTTGGTTATTGCTGGTTGAACTGTTCCGAGTGACCTTGTGAACCAACAGGAATTCATTGGTAACGAACGAGCGTTCCACTTGCTACGCGCATTTTACTCTGGTTCCCTGTGCCGCTATGAGCAAATGCGCCTATCTGAACATGGTGTCTTTTTGAGGGTGTTTGTGCGTGCACGTGGCTAACGGTCGCAGCCCGCGTTAGGCGAATGTCGCAGAGGTACGCATGGGTTTCTTTTCTACCCAAAAGTGCGGATAAATAAAAAGCTGATCGTGCAGTCCTACTTATGGCATCTTATGTGGGGCACTTGCCTCTCTGTTGACAGCCCCCTTTTCGTACGCATTGTGTATTTACAGAACCGTCATTTCTGAGTTGAATAGCCTCATCGGTACTTAAATAACATTTCATTCACTTCACAGCGGACAATTCTATACACCTTCTAAGCGCCGAACTGTGTTTGTGGCACTGCGACCGGATGAGACGTCAACTGCCTTTCCTTCTCGTATAAGTGAGATCAGACAATACAAGCATTCTGCCTCTAAACCTCCCGAGCTCTGCAAGAATTAATACTTTCGAACCGTGCAGTTGTCGCCTTAAAGGGCACGGCATTAATGGATTTCTCCGATTACCCACCATAGTAGTGTCGTCGATTTAAGGCACTCCAGATGTAGAAGTCTTTAACTCCATCTGCTTTTGACGCGCTGGGATGTAATGATAAGAGTTGAGCAATTCTGCCTAAGGTAATTCCAGTAGGATGCGGAAGTTGCCGCTAATCAGAGGTTGGGGACTTCTCCTATTTGTGGGGGACGTCAATCTTGCGTTTATAATTCATATGCGTGATGAGGACATGGTGGGTGCAATAACAAAGCACACCACCCCTGGCAAGAAAACCGTCAACCAGCGCATGTATAGTGTGCATGCCAGTGCAACTTAAGGATGTTGCTGCTTCATTGGCTGCTTCATTCTGTGTAATGCAGGGTGTCGTATAAGCATTGCGAAGGTGCCTTGCCAATTTTGATGTGCAACATGCCTTCATTTGCATTTAGTATGCGAAGTTGTTATTCTAATGTGATTACTTGTACGTATATTATGGACGGCTTAGTGTAATCACTTTTGTAGAGGGTGTTTCAGCAAACACTAAAGAATCTTTAAAAGTTGCCTATCGCAAATATCGCATTTATAGTTCATGAGCTCATTTACTCGAAGCGGCGGACAATACTTGCACAGGAAATTGAGTCCCAAAATCGACTAATTAATGAAAATTCACTAAGTTCTTAACTAGTTACGTTATGGCCCATATTGCAGTTCACAAATTCTAGCCGTGGAGTTCGCAAGGCGTATCCACATGGAGCGAATTTTGAAGGTGACACCAGTTTCGAGATATAAATTCCCGAACTTTGCGCATAAATGCATTGACGTTCCAGGTAATTTGTTAAAGAAACGTCGTTTCATGCACTGAAGCACACAAGTAACTGGAACGCCAATGCATTTCTCCGCAAAGTTCGGGAATTTATATCTCGAGACTGGTGTCGTCCTCAGAATTCGCTCCAAATGGATCCGCCTTGCGCAGTCCACTGCTAGAATTTTTAAAGTGCAATATGGGTCATAGCATAATTAGCTAAGTTAATTAGTGAATTACCCGCCGTGGCTGCTCAGTGGCTATGGTGTTGGGCTGCTGAGCAGGAGGTCGCGGCATCGAATCCCGGCCACGGCGGCCGCATTTCGATGGGGGCGAAATGTGAAAACACCTGTGGTACTTGCATTTAGGCGCACGTTAAAGTACCCCAGGTGGTAGAAATTTCCGGAGTCCTCCACTGCGGCGTGCCTGATCATCAGAAAGTGTTTTTCGGCACGTAAAACCCCACAATTTTTAATTAGTGAATTCTTTTTAATTATACTTTTGCATTTCAATTTCTTTCAATTCGTGTCCGTCGCTTTGAGCAGACCGGCTCAAAAACTAGAATTCAGCTATCTGCCACAGGGAACCTCAAACTTTTTAAAAGCGTTCACTGAAACACTCTGTATTATAGATGGTTTATTGTAATGTCTCGTACGTTGTAGGCGGCTGGGTAGAATTTGTGAAAGCGTTTTGTAGTTGCAGGCTTTTTTCCGCCTCCGTGTTCACTCTGCTGCCTTTCGATCTTTCTTATTTAAGCTATAAAATGAACAGCTTCTTTCTATTATGCATGGTAGAAACCCAACGCGCAAAGAGAGTAAGAACATTCGGTGTCTCATGTACCAGTATCTGCAGTCACCGAGGCAAATATTTTGAGACGTGCGGCGTGAGCAGCGACATCACGCCTACACTGCAGGTCTTTTAACACGCCAACGAAACCTCCTTTCCCGTCTTCGAAGTCATTCGGTGGTCACTCGTCAACTAAATTGATCGCGAGTGATGAGTGCCCACCATCATAGGGATGCAGGTGAAAAATTACAGGGTCTCTTAACATCTCTCGTAAGAGGTGAACAGCGAAAGCAGACTCTTCCTCCTATTATCATTAAACTCTTCCGCTTTGTTTCTTATCTTTTTAGTCATTACTGCTCACTACTAAGCGTTTCTAGTCATTTCTAATCAATTCTGGTCATTACAAGCCGTGATTAGACAGTGGTCATATCGGAGTCATTACAAGTACTTATGAGTCATCACACGCTATCATTAGCCTTTACCAATCTGTTATAACGTTATCATTCACTGTCCCTATCAATCATTTTTCATTCTTTAATCTGGCTTCATATCGCGTGATGACATAAGCTTCACCATGAGCCTAGAAAGGCTTTCGCCTTAACTGCCTGCCAAACGACACAATGGTGCGAATGGCCCCAGTAATCATGCCTTTGGCGCGTTCGTAGCCTCCAGCTTCATAGGCAAGCCGCGCCGTCGCTGGTTCGGTCGCTTTAAATAATCGTTTTTTAATTTTTGTTACGACTTCTAAGGCGTGCAGTTTCCTGATTAATGCCGTACTAATTGGCTTTTCTTCTCAGAATCATGAAGAGGTATCACAGGCTCCACTCAAGGGCCCTGAGAAGAAACGCCCGACGGGATTCCTCCGACAGTCTCTGCGCAGGGTAGCCACGGCTACGCGGAAACGAGATACGCATGACGTTGTCAAGACCGATGTTTAGGGCATGCTGTAACTATTTTAATTTATTTTAGTTTCGACGAATTTATCGCCTGCTCTGCGCGAATAAATGATTAATTCCCCCACTATGTATAATGCCCTGTCTTTATTTCCATGCTAGAGACCTACGTCAGATCTGGGAAGAAAAAAAATTGGCAGAGGCTTAGCTTAGCTAAGCCTAGTGTATTGCGAAAGCTATCTTCCGTTCAGGTTGTAGAGTTCCATACTGCTCATCGAACGTGTAGATGCAGTCTCGTCGCCATTTAAAGCATCCATAAGGCTTGCTGTCGAACGATCAGGTGTCGCCAAAGTCGAGTCAGCATTGAGAGCATGCATGATACCTGTAGATGCACCCAGATCAAGAGATGTTGAACGCATTCGCCTGGCTGCATAATATGCACGCCGTTTAGCTAAACGTTGTTCCCGCACTTCATCCGTTTCTTATACACGCCGCGGCTTCTTAGCTGCAGCACATCGTTACAGCTTCACCTTATACACATCATCCGACATACCGTGGAGGATTCGCTGGTACGACTGCGACGAGCCGAGTTGGGGGGGTGCCTCTTTTCCACAGCTGGCATGATGTCGCACACAGGTCAGGCTAAAGGTCAATGGTGGATTCTCCGGGACGACGGCCAAGAGCGGAAACCTCGAGCAGTATTGCTTTCGGAATAAAAGTCCGCCCTGTGACATAGTGCTGGATGCAAGCGCATAATCGGCATAATGTTTGGGTAGGGGTTTATGAAAACTGGCAACTTTGAATGTGATATCGAGCGTTATACCATTCAACTTTGTTTAGGTGATGGGTTTGTGCGGTATGCTGTTTGTGATCTGCAGGCTATAACGGTGACTTAGCTTACGGATTTTTCCGCGTCAATTTTTAATGCGGACTGTGTTCCAGTTTTTGTGCTAAGGCGCTGTTTTATAAACAGCGGTATGCGCTCGTTCGCGGTATCGTCTTATGGAAGCTCAGATGGTGCCTTGAAGAACTACCAGATGGTGTATTCGTTTTTTATTACAGGCTGGTAATTCCCGACTATAGTTTTTTACAGCAAAGCTGTATATGGGTAATGATCTCCAGGATCGCGTCTGCGCGTATACAGACCATTTTACATACGTGGGCCGATCCCGGATATAGTGCAATACCGGGATGGCGCGCGGTAGAGCTGAAGCAGGCGTTAAGCGCTCCCTATACGTGGGCCGATCCCGGAGATAGTGCAGTGATGGGTCGCGACCCGCGGGGGAGGTGCAGTTCGGCATTAAGGGGCCCATTTACACAGCTTTTCGCTGGCCATTCTTCAGAGGCGAAGGGCACAGAGTTTCCCTTGCTGTTTGGGGAGGGGGGGGGGGGCAGAACATGATTTGCAGTAGTAGGCATCCGGTACATAATAATCGCCTTTAGAAGTTTCACAAAAACTAACTTTCAATTGGCGTCAACGCTTATGCTTTATTTGGTTGAGTGATCCATGCAGGTGGGCGCTTAACGTAATCATCGGTGCTGAGCCTCCCAGCAGATAAAAGATAGGCGTGTCGCAAGCTGCCACGAAATAAATTGGCAGTTTTGTACAGCATTGTATATTGGTCTGCGAGGAGGTGCGTGGAGGCTGATGCAAAAGTGGGGCTAGTGTTGACTCGTTTTAATGCGACAGCATTATACGCCCCATCATGCGACAATCTGGCATTGTTGTCGCCGGCGCGACCGAAGGATGGTGCCAAAAATCGCCGACGGCGCGAAAAGTAACAATACGTCAAATGCTCGCAGCCTGACAGATTTAACGTAATCCGAGCAAAGTCAATTAATAGAATTTGTACATTTCTGTCTGGCTGGGAATCGAAACCGAGCCTCACGGGCACGAGACGAGTACGCTTCCTCATCGCCACGGTGGCTTTTTTTTTTCTTTATTGCCGGATATTTCACGTAGCAAACACAAAGGGCATCATCTCTGCGGTTATAGTTGACTAAAGTTGTCTAGTGCGTGTGCGTGATTGCGTACATCACGTCACTGCCTCCCATGTTTCGCATGCTCTTCGGATTTCGTCGGTGCTGCGTCTACTGCGATGCACTCCGAAGCATCTACCTCAGTGGCATCTGTGAAACGTGGTCGCTCACGGAAGCACGCCGCCGAAGACAAAGCAGCGGAACAACAATTGGGAATGCCGTGCCAGTTTACAACGTACACGACGACATACGTATGCATACTTAAGCGAAAACATTTCTCAAAAGCGACTGCAATGCTTTCGCATTCCCTCACGTAAGCAGTCCTAAGTGTCGCTTCCGTCAGCAGGCGTTTAGTGTGTTGCGACACCATGTGCCCGAGCACATGAGGGTTGGACCTTCCCGCGTGTAGCCGTGCGCGGCTTATCCGTGTCTGGGGAAAGAGGATCCTGGGGTTGAGCTGATTTCGGCTGTTTTAACCTTTCAGGCCACCGGGCGGAAGCAACACACCTCTTCGGCCTCTGCTTCATATAGACGGCAGCCCCAGGATGAACACCTGGAGGAAACCGGCAGTCGCCTTTTCTTGCCCTCCTCTTTAATCTATCTTTCTATCTCGTCTTTTCGTCTGTCCTATCTTCTATTTCTTTCTCACTTCAGAGTTTCCGGGCGGCAAGGATTAACGTTGTGTGGGTAGCCAATCTTGGGTATACCATATTTGGTTATAGCAGTGACATGCAGTTGGCGTTTGCATGAGCCGTTTTTCTAGGACCTGCTTGGACATGTTCTCGGTAGTGTTCTTCCTGCGCTTCTTTCCTGCGCCAGTCCATTTGATGTGGTTGCTTGTTTGTCAAGGAAAGGAGAATTCTATCTCACAGGCGTATACCTGTGAGATACACCTTCTTTTATTTCTCTTTTGCGGGATTGCGCGTTTTTATGGCGAACGGTGGGCAGCATTCACATTTACACTAGTAAACGTTCCCCTACCCCCTATACCTTATTTGCCCTGAAATGTTACCTTGGGTTGCCCCCCCCCCCTCCGAAAAAAAAAAATCCTGCGTACGTGCTTGCTTGCCGGCCGGACACGCCTGCCTCGCGGGTGACGGGAGAGGGCACGCTTTTGGCCCGCGTTCCTCGCTCGCGCACCCGAGACTGAACCCCGCTCGCCGGCTCACCCTCGAAAACTTTCACACGCACATGCAGCGTACTGCGCGCGGCGATGTATTTATCGCACTGGGACTTTATACGGAACCTCACGGCGACGGCTGAAATGCACCTCCAGTGTCCATATAATTCCAATCGTAAGAAAAAGAAATAGCGAATAATGTCAAACTTCTAAAACTCATGCATACTCAGTACAAAGTAAGCAGAAATGAAATAAAAATAAATAAAAACGAAAGCTAATGAAAGCCCTCGAGAGCCGTTGGTGGCTCTTCTTCTTGCCCTCTGCTTTCGCTATCGCGTGTGATAGCTTTGCCGGAGCTCAAAATACTCTGCCGGGAAAGGTCCAGAGCAGGTTTAGAATGCTGCGTGCCGTACGTATCCGCGCTAAAGTGACTACGTTTAACGTTGATCGCAGGAATTTATGACTGTCGTTGTGGCGGCAGCCCCACATCTGTCTCGTCATAGTCACTGGTCTAATTCGTTGGCATTTCGATATTTGCCTAAAGCCAGACAAGCGTTTGTTTCCTTACACGTAAGGCGCTCCCATCTCCGCAGCACATATAAAAATGACTTCATCGCCTCTCTCAAACTGTTGCGCGAGTGTCAGAATCTGTTCACGAATTGTTCGACAGCGTAGCAGAGCGCTTGCTCCAAATAGCTGAGCGAGATGCGGCCACCACGCTGCCCGCGCGAGGTCTGCGAACAATGGGCGGTGCCGCACACCATCAATTTTTTCTGCGTGAGCAAGTGGCCAAAGGCGAGGACAGATGCGTCGAAGAGCAAGAAGACTCCGCAGCGGTGGGTGTGTTTGTTCACAACCACTGCTGTTGCTGCGCGCCCACACCAACTAAGTTGCTCACGGGCGGCAGCAAAATTTCCCATCCCCCCGAAAAAGTCTGGGCATAAAAGTCGTAAACCATTCCACTCTGGAAAGGGCAATAACCAGCGAAGCTCTTCAGCAAACGACACAGAGGCGGCACAGAATTTCGAACAAAGGCACGAACTCGCTTACCGTGATTTTTCTCTACATTCGCGTGGACGATGTCACTGCCACCCCGAGCAGCCGGAGGAAACTAGACACACGAGACGAGAGCAGATCCCGCAGCGGTGGGTGTCTTTGCGGCCGCCCGCTGGTGCTGCTGCTCGCCCGCGTCAGCTAACTTCAGACGGGCGGCAGCAAAACTTCCAAAGCCAAAAAAATATTGCGAGAACTAAAAAAATCGGCGGATTCCATGCACTGTCGGAAACGAACTACATATATTTGCGATCTGCAGCACGTTTCTCTGCGTACCGAAGACGCCCCTGCTCCGCGCGATGCTTCTTTCGGGCTTGAGTGTCCTCGACATTGAACGCGTGCTTTGGAGCCATTTTGCGGGCGCGTTTACGAGCTCTTTCTGCACACGTGACCAGCCCGCTGTTGAGACGCCAGCTCCTAGTGCTCTCTTCAGGCTATGGACGATTGTAATGTTTACACTATCACAGCCCAGCACGTGACCTCCACAGCCCAGCACCTGCATTTTCGTCGCATAGGAAGGCAAGCGCAGCACGGGCCCTAGACACAAACTGCGAAACGCTACCGCGGCGGTGCCGGCCGGGATGCGCAAGACCCCTGAATAAAACTAAAGGGGGCGACATACTTTCATCTTGTCGCCGCTGCTTCGGCGAGGAGCATGATAGGAGGCAGGAGAGATTTGTGCCTCCACATTGGTTCAGCGCAGTCACGTGGTATATTTCGCGCCCTTTACTCTGTTTTTCTTCTTTTACGCGTGTCGGCGCACTCGCCGCTTTGACAGACATGACAGTTGGCCTTCGACTTGCCGCGGACAGGCCTTAGCAAGAGATTTCACAGGTTTTGGCTAAGTTTTGGGGCTACCCGTGTCAGTAAAGAACTATGTTTCTGTTTTCTTTTATGTTAGGGATTGATTTTAAGGGTACTGAAGATGCAAACGGTGTACGAAAGCAGCTATTTAAATGCGTGAGCATTTTTATGCTTACCCAACGAGAAAGCCGTCCGTCCGTCAGCCCGGTAGAGCGACCGCTTTCAAGATAGCGCCCGCAGCAACGGGCGAATTCACCTTCGTGCTGACTCTCGCTTCGACGCCAAAGAAGCAGCGAGAACAGAGCGCTCACGGAGCTCTCAGCACACGCCGCAGTCGGACACTTTCGTAGATCGCTTTCATGATACGCGCCCGAGCGTCTCTCTTCAACGTTAAGCGGCAAGAACACAGCGCGCGAAGCTAACAGTTGTTCGCACTCTTCTTCGGCATTGCAGATCGCTTTCAAGCCAGTACGGTCCGCGCGGCGGTGGCTACGAAGCCACAACCTGAGTAGCTTTGCACACGGTTCATAATGGTTGGACGCGGATGGATAAGGCGCTAAAGAGCGATAACGGCCTGTAATGACCGGAACGCTATCAGCACGCCTGGCACCGCCACCTCCAGTAGTCTGCTTGCGTCATCAATGCTCCTTGCGCCGCTATCCACACCAGTTCGTGTCGCCGCAGCGCTGTCGTTTGTACTGGCCGGATGAAGTTTCATAACATTGATAATGATACCAAGCTTCGTGGAGATGAGCAAGTGGCACAACGCTTACACATACTTAGACAACTCCCAGAAGAGTTTCTGCGGGATTTTTTTCTTTGTTCACGGGGTGTGGAGCTCAGGTATGGGTATAAGCTTATGCACTGGTGCTATTCTCGGTGTTCGTTCAGGTTCTTTTTTCCTCCTTGTGCCATCGTCACCGCGTTTATGAAGCTGTAGATTGCGTAGGCTGTGTGCTGTCGTATATCGTGCTAAAAACGCAACACGCGTTGTACATTGTTGTACCACTCAGTGTGCGTAGCTTTGTCAGTTCATGCTTTTGTTAGGCGCTGCAAATATATTTTGCGCGAGCACAAGCTGTTCAATATACCAAGTGTAAATGATTCTGACTATTGTGAGTAGGGTTTCTACCACCCGCCGTGGTTGCTCAGTGGCTATCGTATTGGGCTGCTGAGCACGAGGTCGCGGGATCGAATCCCGGCCACGGCGGCCGCATTTCGATGGGGGCGAAATGCGAAAACACCCGCGTACTTAGATTTAGGTGCACGTTAAAGAACCCCAGGTGTTCGAAATTTCCGGAGTCCTCCACTACGGCGTGCCTCATAATCAGAAAGTGTTTTTGGCACGTACAACCCCATAATTTAATTTTTTTAAGGCTTTCTACCCTTCGCCGTCTCGGCAGAATAAAGTGGTGCACGAGTTTGTGGGCTCGTATTAACTCCGAAACTCCGCAAAGAAAAGGGGGAAGGTGCTCATTAATGGATATCATTTATATGTGTAACTTTCGTCCTTGCATACGCTTTGGTTACAAATTAATTACACGTTCCACTGTGATAGTTGCGGTTGACAGCCAACGGTATCAGATTGTCATAAAGTCGTAGGACCAGTCTCACTGCATATGGAGATGCAAGCGTCATGATGAAACGACGAGAATAGAAGCTCCGCGTTGATAGCGCAATAAAACTGTTGCTGGAGTGTCAGAATATGTTCACGAAGCGTTGGATAGCATTCAAGAGCGCGTGCTCCAAATAGCTGATCGTGATGCGGCCACCACGCGGATACGCGAGGTGGTCTGCGAACAATGCGCGGTGCCGCACACCATTAATTTTGTTGCGTGAGCAAGTGGCCAAAGGCGAGAGCAGATGCGTCGATGAGTGAGAAGAAGACTCCGCAGCGGTGGGTGTGTTGGTTGACACCTACTGCTGCTGCTGCGCGCCCGCACCGACTAAGTTGTTCACGGGCGGCAGCAAAATCTCCAAAGCCAAAAAATAGTCAGAGCATAATAAATCGTAATCCATTCCACTCTGTCAAGGTCAATGACCATCGAAGCTATTTAGCACACGACACAGAGGCGACATAGAATTTTGAACAAGTGTACAATCTCGTTTGCCGTGATTTTTCTCTACATTCGCGTGCACAACGTCACCGCAGCCCCAAGGAGCCGGAGGAAACTAGACACACGGGACGTTTCGAAGGGACCGCCACCACAGCACAGCGGAAGGACAGGGAAGTAGATACGCAAGCGCTTGGAACGACGACGAAGAGAGGGCGGTGCGAACGTACAGATGGCTGATGCGGGTCAAAGTTTAGTATCTGTTCTTATCACCTTAATATCTCATAGTGGTTTTATTTGGACCCAAGATGTTAAGTTCACTTTTGCAAGTTGGCGGAGTTCTTGAATCCTGCTTCACCTCCGCCGCGGGTCGGCTCGTTATTGCACCCTCTCCGGGATCGGCCAATGGTTTTTGCACCCTCAGAAAAAAAAAAAAAAATGCACGCTACCGTAGCCATAAGCATGCTTCACTGTAAGAATATGACGGACTGGGGGAATCGAGGTAAGCTAAGCTTTGTATGCTGTTTGCTTTGATTAACGTGGCAGAAATGTTAAACGTTACTTGAATTATGGGGCTGTACGTAAATAAATTAATTTTATAATTGTACGTGCACATTTCATACATACATTCGCAAACTGCAACATGTTTCGCTGCGTAGCGAACAGGCTCCTGCTCCGCGCGACGCTTCTGTCGGGCCTGGGTGTCCTCGACACTGAATGCACATTATGGAGCCATTTCGCTGGCGCGTTTTTTCGTGCTCCTTCTGCACACGTGGCCAGCACGCTGCTCAGAAGCCAGCTCCAAGCGCTGTTCAGGCTATGGACGATTGTAATGTTCACACTATCACGCCGCTGCAAGCGACCTCCACAGTCCAGCATCTACATTTTTGTCGCATAGTAAAGCAAGCACGTGCCATACGCGAAAGCTACGAAAAACTACCGCGGCGGCACCGGCCTGGGTGGATGGATGGCTGTTATCAACGTCCCCTTTGGAACTGGGCGGTGGGTTGCGCCACCGCGCTCTTGTTAATATATTGCCTAATGCCCTACCTATATTAAATCAAAATAGTCAAAATTTCAGGAGTCCTCCACTACGGCGTGCCTCATAATCAGAAAGTGGTCTTGGCACGTAAAACCCCACAATTTAATTTTTTGAACTTGCTCGCATCTTATCGTTAGTTTTACGTTCTAGTCAAACTTTGAGTAATACAGATTGTATGCGCGGCACGAATTGTGTAGTATGCTTTCTGGTAGGTACGTTGTCACCAGCGATTTTGTTGGAACGTTCGACGTGTCATATGTAAACGCCGACGCGCTCGACCCCCGCCCCGATCACATTTTCGACGATCGCCAACTGTCCTCGCCGCTATCGTCGTGCTTCACTTTTGCTTGTTCTTTGATGGGAACACGTTCGCCCAATAGTTACTTTCGCGATTCAGTCTCTCGAAAGTGACATTATTATCGCCAATCTCACCATTATGAAGCGTTGACATGACATCCGGCGTGCACCAATTCGCTGAGTTGTCCTTATCTTGCGATGGTTAAGGTTTAAGGCGCCGAGTAAGCTTTATTGGGCTCGCATTTAGAATTATCTTGCCTCTACTGCCCTGCACGTGGTTTCATTTCACAACGCGTAGAAGCGTATAATCCACGGGCATGGCAACCGTCTCCTGTCGGTGGATCCCTAAAGTGTCTCGCGGCTAAAGAAACGAGGAAAGGGTGAGGAGGAAGTACGTCACGTCTATTTATCACTGCCCTTCCTGGCGCTCACGATGTCTTTTCTTTTGTCTTTCAAGTGTAATTCCATTTAATTTTATTGTGCACCTTGATAATTTTCGTTTGAACAAGACCAGGTGAAATACGTGTTTGGGATCCCGTAGATATTTGCGTATGTCCTGTCACAACGATGAGTTTTGTTCACTATGGCAAAACTGTGATCGACGTACAAGATATAGGGCTTGACACCCGTATGGCTGGCGTATATGGCTTCGGCATCAACGAAGACCTTTTACTGTCCGCCTTAGGACTGAGAGGCTCGTGGTTTGATCGTGCAGTTAGTGCGTGCGTGTTAAATTTCATGGTCATTTTAAGCGCAACTGCGCCCTGCACTCCGCAATGGGGAAACTGGTGCTACATATTTGCATGAAATGCCAAGCGTCAATCGGCGCGTTCGACTGGTTGCGTATACACACGCACCGTGGAACCCGACATGTGCCTCTTGCCTTTCCAGGTTCGGAGAAGGTACTTCGTAAAGGAGAGCGCTCATAGCGGTTCATACGAAGCTGCCACGTTTATGCCAAGCTTCACGTCGTGCATGGCTCTGGCAGGAACATTAGCAGCCGACCACGCTAACAGAGAATCCCTAAGTTCAAACCGCACCACGTGGCATCGTGCACCTTGCACAGGCCAGATGACGCTGCCGCCCTTTCGTTCATTACCCCTGAGTCGCCGACGCTGGCCACAAGCGAAATAAAGTGACTCATTTATAACCCACGACACGCATGCTTTCTCATTCCTGTGATTGTTGCGCACCGGTCATTGTGGAGCTCCGGCAGTTAGCGCTTCTGCATCCCTATCGCCGGCATGCCGACTCATGCGAAGTACGGGTACTTGGACTTTTTCGTATCTGCCCCTGTCGCCTTGTGAAATGCGATCGGAGGTGTTACAGACGTCTAATTACGCATCCTTTCTATTTCGCCCCCCTCCCTCCCCCCACCCGTTCGCCACACCCTGTTTTGGTGCGACTGTCAACTGCGGAAAGCTTCAGCACAAGGTGTATACCGAGTGTCCCAGCTATATTAGAATAAGATTTTTAAAAAAATTAAAATGGCACTCTGGGATATCGTACCAAGTGCATATTAGCGGTAGTCGTGTGTACTTTACAACCATTGTTTTATCACTAATATGTTGTCTTCATTTGGCCACTTATAAATTTGCAGAGCGCCTTAAATAACCTGGTATTGAAGTATATATCTTGTTCGTGCTGAAAGTTCCCTGGTTTTCGCCAAACCTCCTAAATATATCAACACCACGTGATGTGGTGCTTGCGCAACTGCTGTTGTACTGCGTGCAATTGAGGAACAAGCACCACCGCAGTTTGACTGTGCAAACTTACGCTCTCGCGTTTGGATGAGTTCACCCGACGTAAGAACTTATCAGGTCATTTTTACCTAAGGCGCACATTACGGTAGCAGTAGTCGCCTTCCATAGATATCACGAGCCCCGCTCTTCCTTCGTTGCGCTAGAATAAAAAGCAGTTTCCTTCTCTTTCGCAGTCTTGGACGCTTTATCGCATCGTCAGCGCTCGGCCAGAGGCATGGGTTTCCTCTGTTAGGTGACTAGAGCGGGGGGGCCCCGAGGCCCACAACCAGCGTAGCCCTGTCAACCCTGTCCATTCCCCGTGACCGCAGTCTGGCTGTGGCCGTGCTTATTCACCCATTACACACTTGATCGCAGCAAATGGCAGTTGCGCAAGCGCCCCATCGCGTGATATCTTTTTTTTTTTCTTTTTTTTTTTACAGCGGAGCTTGGATCCCGGGATTTCTTCGTGTCCAAAAACTCGACCAATCACAGCGGTTGGCGCGCGCGGTGTTCTCCTAGCCAGTGGCGGCGCCAGCCTGAGGGGGAAGAACAAAAAATTGTCTCATATATTCAAGGAGCAAAAGCCCTGAGATTTTCTCACGCCCGCTCTTGCTCGCGCCTGCGCACAAACGGCTGGTGGTCCCTCAAATTAACGTCTCGTCGCGCGCTCCTAGCTGATGCCTTTCTGTCTCACCTAGACTCTCTTCATTCCCCTTTGCATGGCTGCGCCGAGTTTTGAGCGGTCGCCGGGCACGGTTGGAACTCGAGCTTAAACAGCTCCGCTTTTAGAAGCTAGTCACTTAAATATGCTTGCATGATTTGAACGCGAAAGCATCGTGACAAATCGCAATGTATAAATTCATTTGTTTTCTTTTTGCCTTAATTATTGTCATTTCCTCCCCCCCCTACCCAATGCTCCTCCGAGCCTGTAGGATAAATTGAATAATTCAATAAATGATCTCTCTAATTAATCGGTTACGTCCATGATGCGTGAGGTTATACATTTCACGTGTTCTTCAAAACTCCTCTTTACTCAACTTTGCTACGAGTTTTAGCGCCTTCAGACAACTTTACTTCACCTTCATTCGCTTTACTCCACCTAAGTCGCCTTACTCTAACTTGTTCTAACTATAATTCACTTCACTCTATTTCACCGTGGGATTTCGCAATGCGAACCGCAGCAGGTCCAGTGCTGGGAACGTGACGTCATCACTTGGTCAAGTGGGTTTCGGGATCATCGGATGTTAACGCCGGGCGCTCGCCGCATTTTCTGCTTCATGGGACATATGCTGTAGCATTCAAAAAAAAATTATCTAGAAAGCTCGCCTTCGCGCATACCGTTCGCCGCAAGCCTTTCCCCGTAATGATTACGGCTGCATAAGCTGCCGTTGCCGGCAAGAGGTAACTGTAGCATACGAAGCAGGGAGCGACGTCACTACACTTTCATATGCGAAAGAGCCCACCGAGCAACTACTTTCATTTGTGTTGTGACACAGCGCTATGGGAAAAGCCACGCACAGTTACGACGCCTGAAGAGCGGCGCGAGTACCATGAGCGACGAAAGGAACAGCGACATCAATATGCACAACGGCGTCGTGCTCAGGCTCGGCAGGACCCAGTTCAAGGCTACGTCGCATTGGTCTATCGAATCGGGTGGTACCACAGCTTCGCTGGCCAACCACTTTCACGGCGTGGATTGGAGCCCAATTTTTTTCGTATTTCGCGCAATTTTATTTTTATCGGCAAAGACAACCAGGCTAATTTTAGTACGAAAGAAATGCTTGTATCCGAGGTTATTTGAGGCGATCTACAACGTTATAATTCAGATGTTAGAGATTCAAGCAATAATTAAAGTTGGCCAAATAAAAACTATATTTAGTGACGAAAAAAGTACTGCTAAGTACTCGCAGCTACCGCTGTTATGCAGTTGGTACAACTTCTCTGGCGCTGTTCGTTTATTTAAAAAGCTTGGTCCAAGATAGCTGGGACGCCCGGTATACGATGGTACAATTCTGTTCTAAATTTACGTGCCGAAAGCACGTTTTGATTGAGGCACGCCGTAGTAGGAGACTCCCGAATTATTTTGACCACAAGGGGATCTATAACGCGCCCCTAATGAATGGGACACGGGTTGGACACGCTGGTACAATCGTAATTCGGGTACTATCATAAATCGCCTGATTATACCTGTAACAAGGCAGCCGTTGTCATATTGCCCCTTCTTTACTCTATAGCGTTCTGGACAGGATTTGCTGTACTTGCCGTCATATTCTTCGATTGTTAACATACTTTGTATAGACTTTTGTATTTGGCCCCCATTACACAATGGCTCTTAGGCATATAAGGTATATGTAAATAAAATAAAGAAACAGGACCTTCATTAAAGTTTTGCATCCATCGTACTCCAACTGTGTTCATTGCTTGTCTGCAGACGAGAAGGTCGATATGGAGGAGCTTCTCGAGTTTTCCTTCGACCACATCGACAAGCTCGCAGAACGTAGGGGAAAGACAATTGCAAGTCCTGAGAAGCTGCATCTCTGGGAATATGTGCAGCAGATGAAGGTACGTGCGCATCAGTAGCGTGTACTCGAGCGTCCATCACCATTTATAATTACATTCACAACCACATTTATAATCGCTGGTCATCGCCATCTATAGCGTAGACCACTGTGTGCAATGGTTGCAGTTCCACCTTCAGCCTGGTTCAATTCCGAGTGCTTTACGGATGGTACACATTTATCCGTGAAGTCTCATTGAAAGGAAAAAATGTCTGCCAGGTATGTTAACGCTGGCCCATGCAAGCAGTACGTTTGTGAAAATGATTTAGTACACCTTTTCGCGCATTCTATTTGATATCAAGGTGGTCGATAGTGGCTCTATGCGCATTGCATGAGCTACTTCGAGTATCAGTTTGAACAGCTGCTATGGAAAGTTCTCGCCGAATGTCACACAATTTTCGATTTTTCTTTTTTTGCATCCACGTAGTCGCAAATGGGCGCTTTGTGATAAGTATGACCATTCCTCATGAATAAATTTCATTCTTGAGTCTGTTTCGAAAACATTTTCGACGGTGATGCTCTTCGCGAGCACCGCGGGAAATAGACGAGTTCTCAAACCTAAGTGATGCGCCCCTGCTAGCACATGTCTCCAGACAACGTAATTTATTCCTGGCGTGTCCGTCTAACCAGCATTTGGGTACTTGTATACCACATTAGGGCCGAACACTCGCCCTTTCATTGTATAGCGCTCGACTACCTGCTGCATTTGCACGTTGCACAAGTTTTTTTTTTTTTTTTTTGTTAGTGTTCGTAGTACCCATGGCTTTCAGTCATGTACTCGCGATTCTACACCTTGTTGATGCAGACGCGTTCCCTTCGCTGCCTTTTTTTTTTCTCGTTTCACTTTGATGGTGGAATTAGTGTGTTGCTGCAAGCTCATTGCCATGAGCTCTTCCTTCAGTTAGCTTTTAATTATTTGCCTACAAAAGCGACTGCTATGTCAGCGATTCCTTTCTGTAGCTCCACCCATCTTATAAGACGAGGGGGATAGAAATTCTGAAAGAGGTAAACCACCCTCTGCCAAACTAGCTCAGCGTTCTCCATTACCAACACCATACCAAAGAACTAAGCTCCAGCGATCGATTGTATCGCGAGAACTGAAGGACTTTTTCCCAAGTTTTCGTGATCGTTTCCAGTACTGCTGAAACTAAACATTTAGAAAGTACTTGCTGCCTGTTGTTGAACTTCATTTCTGTAATGGTCGGCACGCTAGAAATGTACAGGAACTATAGGTGTACGAGTATAAATTTTGAAATATAAGAAAAAAGAACTGAAACGTTTTAAATATCGGAAAAAAATATGTTTTATTTTCTTTTTGTAACTTCATACGTATCTTATGAAAACACCCTCGGTATCTAAGATGATACGTCGCAACTACGATGTGTCGGCTTGTTCTCGTAGCTCAGTCGCAAGCAGAGTGGCCGCTTTAATGTTCCTGCACCTTCACAGCGCGAACAGCCCTACTGGGTAACCAAGGAGGTTGTGCCCTGGGTCGAAGTAGAAGCCAAGTATTCACTCCGCAGTCGGTCTCTGTCGTCCGGCTCCTTGCACTGTCACCTGGAGCTCTCGGGGGTTGGCCTTGCCACGCCCCCACCGTTGCTGTACTCGCAGAGGAAACCACTACCAGCGACTTCTCGTGGGACAGCCACCAATGAGGCGAGTCTTTGCATCAAATGTATCCGAACTAAGAGCCCACCACGGTATGCACCTGGAGGCCGCTAACTTAAGTCGACTCCTTCACTACGCAATTATCGCGGATTTTGGTGTCTGAATTAAGCAGTACCTCTCGCGCCTCAACTTTTCTTTTTCATTTCCCATCGATGTAGCTCTTCCTTTGACGTTGCAAATACGCTCAATGAGGCTCCCTGGTCGAAAAAAAGTTGTTTATAGAAATTATAAAAAAATATGCAGGATTCGCGAGTCTGTTCGAATCGATGAATTTGCGAACGGATATTGTATGTTCACTGAAATACGATTACTTCTATGCAGTTCACAGTTCGTTACTCAATGCACGTTGTGGTCTCATTTCGTTCGCTTAACCTTTCCTTTTCTCTGCACTACGATGCTTTCGTTGCCGACTTCACTTCTTGCGTCTTGTTCTTCTTGTGTATTTGGGCACCTGTTTTCCCGGTGTCACGTACATTCTGCGAGATTTTCCAAGAATGCTCCCACGCCCATTTGCACATGCCAACATCCATGTATACTTGCAGTGGTCGAAGTTTCGGTATTCTCGGCAAGGCATCAGCCGGCACGAACGCAGCTTCACTTTAAAAAAGTTTCGCTTTACAACTACAATGTATTTATGCGCCCGTGCCCCAACATTCATGTCCGATAGGTTTCCGAGTATGGCCTCGTGTCTGACGTTATCCAACGCTTTGTGCACATCGAGCCCTAGGATCGCGCGCAGTGCCCCCGGCATTCCGGCATCCACGACGTCCCTTTTGAGCATCCACATGTCTTGCGTGCACACAGCTGGCCGAAAACCAAAGAGGGTGGGTGGGAATAATTGGTGCTCCTCTAGATGCTCAGCGAGGCGTGTTAAAACCACGTGCTCTAGTGCTTGGCCCAGACATGACGTGAGACAGGGCGGATCGAGATTCTCCAGTTGCAGCATTTTTCTAGGTTTTGGAATAAAGACTACGGCAGCCGCCTTCCATGGCTATGGCAGTTCCCCGGTGCGCCACACTTGATTGAAGAGGCCGGTTACGCTCCTGATTGTCCGCTCATCGAGGTTCCGCAGGATTTTATTTGTCATGCCGTCCGGCTCCGCCTCCGAGGTGGTTTTTAGACCGCCGAGCCCAGATCTCACCTCAGCCTCGGTTACGTCGGCATCTATGCTGTCATTCGTTTCGCCGGTGTACTCTGCGTACGCCAGCTCATTTCTTTCTGTATTAAAATAGCGGCTGTTGAGCTCCTGTATGATCTCTTGCTCTGAGGCCAGATGCGCCCGAAGGAGCCGATTGACCTTTTTGCCGTTGCCCCTCTGCTGCTATCTGGATCGAGCAAATGTCTAAACAAGAACCAGGGGTTCTTCTAGCCAAGCTCGCCATTCAGCCAGTTGCACAGCTGCATCTATTGAGCCGCATTTAGCTCGCGTGAATACTCCAGTACTTCCGCCTCAGCCTGCGCCAGTGCTAGTTTAAGTGTGCGGTTACGTTTGTGCTTCATCCATTCTGCATGGATTCTGCTGCCTTTCTCAGAGGCTGATCAGCTTAGTGCTTCTTCTTAGAGGCTTCCTGCGCATCCTGGAGGAGCTGCGCCGTCCACTCGTTTAGCTCTTTAATCTTCGTTGCTGCCTGACGGTTGCGTTTGAATCTAAATTGGTCCCACTTGGTATGTTCGACGAGCAGTTTCTTCTTTTTATTATACCCCACTGCAGATATTCTAATGTTCAGGACATATTGATCATTGCCCAAATTCAGGCCTGTATTGAACACGTCGCTCCCTCCACTTGCCGGACGAAGGTCAGATCGGGAATGCTGTTTTGTGGCACGCTGTTCTCAATACGTGTCGGCTGCGTGGGATCTGTGAGCAGGGTCAAGTCGTGGTTGTTGGCCCCATTTGCTATCGACATTCCCTTCTTAACATTTCGCGGGTAGCCCCACATGGTATGGCTTGCATTAGTCTCCCAGGACGGCGAGCTGGACTTGTGCCGCCTCTTTCCTCACTTCTCTCATGATTGTGGGGAAGGTGATAGTATTGCACTTTGGCGGGCTATATATGTTTAGTATACAGAGCCATTTATGCTTCCTGTTTTTGGGCATTAGCTGCACGAAGGTGTAGTGCAGATTTTCAATTTCCAAGTCGATTTGCATTGCGGTGATACTTCGATGCACAGAAATGGCTGTTCTGGCAGTCGGTTTCTTGTTTGTCGAGCTCATTAAAGCAGGTCTATCCCATTATTTCGATTGCGGATTCTGTTCCCTGCAGCGCGATAACATCTACCTTGGGGTCGAGGTCTGCCATTGCGAACTGCAGCGCTTCCCTCTTTTCGGCAAACGACCTGCAGTTCCACCTGTAATATCCGAACTCCTTCCGCCATTCCCCTGCGGAATACCCTGGCGTCGGGCGCATCTGTGGGGATGCCGTGCCCGTCGTGAGGTAGTCCTGCGTGACTCGTAGCCATGTTCAGTGGTGGGAGCGAGGATTGCGGAGTCTCTATGTTGCTGCCTCAGGTGGGTAGCGTGCTGATTTCGGTTTTAAGCATGTCACGAGGGGCGGGGGGGGGGGGGAGGCTTTGAGTGTTCCTTGCATTACACACTGTATTGTGTTGAATGTTTCTTCTATGCTTTTCGCTAGGCTTTTGCTTCGACTCCTTGTTCGAGGCTGTTCGCGGGTTGTGCAGTGCTGTCTATATCCTCCTTTAATTTCCTCTTAGCATTACGTGCCTTATCCACCTCCATGTTCGCCTCTGCGTTCCTGTGTACGGATCCATGCAGACGACTCGCGCTACTCTGGCGCCATCTTGTATTCATCGTCGCCGCATAGCCCGCCATGCGCTCCACTACCGATTTTCTTATGCTTTCGCCATCCTTTCCGCTTCATGCTTCCGCTGCACCCTCCTCCTGCGCTTTCCTCCTCGCGCTCTTTTCGACATCCGTCTTCCATCTCGCTCTGTGCTCGTTCGCTCGGTTAGGAGGTACAACGCCGACGCTCGCCGCAGGAACGGACGCCTAAGAGCTGCGCTCTAAAATTTTGAATTTCTTTCACATCGCCGTGCGCGATGCTGCAAACGCTTCCTAATATGTTCCACAATACCAGCGTTTAATGCTAGTTACCTTGCTTTAGTTAATGCCGCTCCTTTCATTATATTTCGGATAGTATACACATGCTAGTTGCACAAATGCCCATGCGCACTCACGGCGAGTCCGTCTTACCCGGTGCTTTCATACCT
This sequence comes from Dermacentor variabilis, assembly GCF_050947875.1. Taxonomy (NCBI): domain Eukaryota; kingdom Metazoa; phylum Arthropoda; class Arachnida; order Ixodida; family Ixodidae; genus Dermacentor; species Dermacentor variabilis. Next base: position 8,980,151 of record NC_134568.1, read on the forward strand.
ATTCCAGATGACAAGTTATTATTTACTATTACTTTTCTGGGACTTACAAGGTTATCGAAATGTGCTCACAATGATGCTATGACACTGCAACGTGCACTAGAGCCATAATTAAGTTAGCTGTGTCATTTAGTGACACGGCGAGCCCCTCTACTTACTTTCCTGTGTGATTCCTCCCAATATTTCGTGTCTTCAGCTAACGGCAACTTTTTCTTGGCAGAACTCGTCGCAACCCCCGCACCAGCACAAATGCGAGCCGAACGAGCGCTTCACACTTTCCGAGCAGTGGGACTCTGGTTCACCGCACCGGGGTCATGTTGTTTCGGCAACACGTTTCAAGAAAAAGCAAGGCTGGCAGCGAGTCCTGGGGAAGGTTTTTCATCAGAAACGCAAGGACCCTTCGAAAGACGACAGCAGTGGCGAGTTCGCCTCCTTCCTCGCGGGTGTCGCCAACTCCTCCAGCCCTTGTTCGGTAGTATGGTTGAGCGCTGTCGATCTCGCATATTTTTTCTCTATTTCTGTCCCTGCTACCCTTTCCTACCGTGCCAGGTAGCCAACCACAAATCCCTCTGATTAACATCTCGGACTTTCTATAGATTGTCTCTCGTAATTTATCGTTCCCCATTGCTTTATGGGGTGTAAAGTATCCACGAGGACGCCGAATACGCGCACTAGTGTGCTTCATAGCTGCATGCACATTGTCGAAAGTGTTTCGTAGCTCGCATTTGCACTGGCAGGCGATTCCGTCAGTGTTGGGTATTGCTGGATGAACTGTTCCGAGTGACCTTGTGAACGAACAGGAATTCATTGGTAAAGAACGAGCTTTCCACTTGCTACGCGCATTTTACTCTGGTTCCCTGTGCCGCTATGAGCAAATGCGCCTATCTGAACATGGTGTCCCTTTGAGGTTGTTTGTGCGTGCACGTGGCTAACGGTCGCAGCCCGCGTTAGGCGAATGTCAGAGGTACGCATGGGTGTCATTTCTACCCAAAAGTGCGGATAAATGAAAAGCTGATAGTGCAGTCCTACTTATGGCATCTTATGTTAGGCACGTGCCTCTCTGTTAGCAGCCTCCTTTTCGTACGCATTGTATATGTACAGAACAGTCTTTTCTGAGTTGAACAGCCTCATCGGTACTTCAATAACATTTCGTTCACTTCACCGCGGACAATTCTATACACCTTTTAAGCGCCGAACTGTGTTTGTGGCACTGCAACCGGATGAGACCTCAACTGCCTTTCCTTCTCGTATAAGTGAGATCAGACAATAAAAGCATTCTGCCTCTAAACCTCCCGAGCTCTGCAATTAATACTTTCAGACCGTGAAGTTGTCGCATTAAAGGGCACGGCATTAATGGATTTCTGTGATTACCCACCGAAGTAGTGTCGTCGATTTAAGGCACTCCAGATGTAGAAGTCTTTAACTCCATCTGCTTTTGACGCGCTGGGATGCAATGACAAGAGTTGCGCAATTCTGCCCAGGGTAATTCCAGTAGGATGCGGAAGTTGCCGCTAATCAGAGGTTGGGGACTTCTCCTATTTGTAGGGGACGTCAATGTTGCGTTTATAATTCATATGCGTGATTAAGACATGGTGGGTGCAATAACAAAGCACACCACCCCTGGCAACAAAACCCTGAACCAGCGCATGTATAGTGTACCTGCCAGTGAAACTTAAGGATGTTGCTGCTTCATTGGCTGCTTCATTCTATGTAATGCAAGGTGTCATATAAGCATTGCGAAGGTGCCTTGCCAATTTTGATGTGCAACATGCATTCATTTGCATTTAGTATGCCAAGTTGTTATTCTAATGGGATTACTTGTATATTATGGACGGCTTAGTGTAATCTCTTGTGTACAGGGTGTTTTCAGCAAACACTAAAGAATATTTAAAAGTTGCCTATGGCAAATATACCTTCTCTAGTTCATGAGCTGGTTTACTCGAAGCGGCGGACAATACTTGCACAGGAACTTGAGTCCCAAAATCGACTAATTAATGAAAATTCACCAAGTTGTCAACTAGGTACATTATGGCCCCTATTGCAGTTTGCAAATTCTAGCCGTGGAGTTCGCAAGGCGGATCCACATGGAGCGAATTTTGAAGATGACACCAGTTTCGAGATATAAATTTCCGAACTTTGCGGATAAATGCATTGGCGTTCCAGTTAATTTGTTAAAGAAACGTCGTTCCATGCAGTGAAGCACACAAGTAACTGGAACGCCAATGCATTTCTCCGTAAAGTTCGGCAATTTACCTCGAGACTAGTGTCTTCCTCAGAATTCGCTCCAAATGGGTCCGCCTTGCGAAGTCCACTGCTAGTGCAATATGGGTCATAACATAATTAGCTAAGTTAATTAGTGAATTACCCGCCGTGGCTACTCAGTGGCTATGGTGTTGGGCTGCTGAGCAAGAGGTCGCGGGATCGAATTCCGGCCACGGCGGCCGCATTTCGATGGGGGGCGAAATGTAAACACCTGTGGTATTAAGATTTAGGGGCACGTTGAAGAACCCCAGGTGGTAGAAATTTCCGGAGTCCTCCACTGCGGCGTGCCTCATCATCAGAAAGTATTTTTGGCACGTAAAACCCCACAATTTTTAATTAGTGAATTCTTTTTATTTATAGTTTTGCATTTGAATTTTTTGTGCAAGTCGTGTCCGTCTCTTTGAGCAGACCGGCTCAAACACTAGAATTGAGCTATCTGCCACAGGGAACTTCTAAAACTTTTTAAAGGCTTTCACTGAAACACCCTGTATTATAGATGGCTTAATGTCTTGTACGTTGTAGGCGGCAGGGTAGAATTCGTGAAGGCGTTTTGTAGTTGCAGGCTTTTTTCCGTCTCCGTGCTCGCGCTGCTGCCTTTCGATCTCTCTTTTTTTTTTAAGCTGTAAAAGGAACAGCTTCTTTCTCTGTGCGTTGGGTTTCTACCATGCATAATAGAGTAGGAACATTCGGTGTCTCCTGTACCAGTATCTGCAGTCACCGAGGCAAACAAATATATTGAGACGTGCGGCGTGAGCAGCGACATCACACCTACACTGCAGGTCTTTAACACGCCAACGAGACCTCCTTTCCCGTCTTCGAAGTGATTCGGTGGTCACTCGTCAACTAAATTGATCGCGAGTGATGAGTGCCCACCATCATAGGGTTGCAGGTGAAAAAAATTACAGGGTCTCTTAACATCTCTCCTAAGAGGTGAACAGCGAAAGCCGACTCTTCCTCCTATTATCATTCAACTCTTCCGCTTTGTTTCTTATCTTTCTTTCTTTTACTCCTTACTGCTCACTACTAAGAGTTTCTAGTCATTTCTGATCAATTCTGGTCATTACAAGCCGTGATTAGACATAGTGGTCATATCGGAGTCATTACAAGTAATTAGTAGTAATTATGGGTCATTACTAGCTGTCATTAGCCTTTACCAATCTGTTATAACTTTATCATTAACTGTCCCTATCAATCATTTTTCATTCTATAATCTGGCTTCATATCGCGTGATGACATAAGCTTCACCATGAGCCTAGAAAGGCTTTCGCCTTAACTGCCTGCCAAACCACGCAATGGTGCGAATGGCCCCAGTAATCATGCCTTTGGCGCGTTCGTAGCCTCCAGCATCATAGGCTTGCCGCGCTGTCGCTGGTTCGGTCGCTTTAAATAATCGTTTTTTAATTTTTGTTACGACTTCTAAGGCGTGCAGTTTCCTGATTAATGCCGTACTAATTGTCCTTTTCTTCTCAGAGTCATGAAGAGGGATCACGGGCTCCACTCAAGGGCCCTGAGAAGAAACGCCAGACTGGATTCCTCCGACAGTCTCTGCGCAGGGTCGCCACGGCTACGCGGAAACGCGATTCGCATGACGTTGTAAAGACCGATGTTTAGGGCATGCTGTAAATATTTTAATTTATTTTAGTTTCGACGAATTTATCGCCTGCTCTGCGCGAATAAATTAATTCCCCCACTATGTATAATGCCCTGTCTTTATTTCCATGCTAGAGACCTTCGTCAGATCTGGGAAGAAAAAAATTGGCAGAGGCTTAGCTTGGCTAAGCCTAGTGTATTGCGAAAGCTATCTTCTGTTCAGGTTGTAGAGTTCCTTACTGCTCATCGAACGTGTAGATGCAGTCTCTTTGCCATCTAAAGCATCCATAAGGCTTGCTGTTGAACCATCAGTTGTCGCCAAAGTCGCGTCTGCATTGAGAGCATGCATGATACTTGTAGATGCACCCAGATCAAGAGATGTTGAACGCATTCGCCTGGCTGCATAATATGCACGCAGTTTAGCTAAACGTTGTTCCCGCACTTCATCCGTTTCTTCCACACGCCGCGGCTTTTTAGCTGCAGCACATCGTTACAGCTTCACCTTATACACATCATCCAACATACCGTGGAGATTTCGCTGGTACGACTGCGACGAGCCGAGTTGTGGGGGCCTCTTTTCCACAGCTGGCATGATGTCACACATAGGTCACGCTAAAGGTCAATGGTGGATTCTCCGGGACGACGGCCAAGAGCGGAAACCTCGAGCAGTATTGCTTTCGCAATACAAGTCCGCCCTATGGCATAGTGCTGGATGCAAGCGCATAATCGGCATAATGTTTGGGTAGGGGTTTATGAAAACTGGCAACTTTGAATGTGATATCGAGCGTTATACCATTAACCTTTGTTTAGGTGATGGGTTTCTGCGGAACTGCTGTTTGTGATCTGCAGGCTATAACGGTGCCTTAGCTTACGGATTTTCCGCGTCAATTTTTAATGCGGAATGTGTTCCAGTTTTTGTGCTACAGCGCTGTTTTATAAACAGTGGTATGCGCTCGTTCGCGGCATCGTCTTATGGAAGCTCAGATGGTGCATTGAAGAACTACCAGATGGTGTATTCTTTTTTTATTACAGGCTGGTAATTCCCGGCTATAGTTTTTTCACAGCAAAGCTGTATATGGATAATGATCTCCCGGATCGCGTCTGCGCGTATACAGACCATTTTACATACGTGGGCCGATCCCGGATATAGTGCAATACCGGGATGGCGCGCGGTAGATGTGAAGCAGGCGTTAAGCGCTCCCTATACGTGGGCCGATCCCGGAGATAGTGCAGTGATGGGTCGCGACCCGCGGGGGAGGTGCAGTTCGGCATTAAGGGGCCCATTTACACAGCTTTTCGCTGGCCATCCTTCAAAGGCGAAGGGAACAGTTTCCCTTGCTGTTTGGGGAGGGGAGGGGGGCAGAACATGATTTGCAGTAGTAGGCATCCGGTACATGCTAATAATCGCCTTTAGAAATTTCACAAAAACAAACTTTTATTTGGCGTCAACGCTTTCGTTTTATTTGGTTGAGTGATCCATGCAGGTGGGCGCTTCAGGCGTAATCATCGGTTCTGAGCCTCTCAGCAGTTAAGAGATAGGCGTGTCGCAAGCTGCGACAAAACAAATTGGCAGTTTTGTACAGCATTGTATATTGGTCTGCGAGGAGGTGCGTGGAGGCTGATGCAAAAGTGGGGCTGGTGTTGACTCGTTTTAATGCGACAGCATTATACGCCCCATCATGCGACAATCTGGCATTGTTGTCGCCGGCGCGACCGAAGGATGGTGCCAAAAATGGCCGACGGCGCGAAAAGTAAAAATACGTCAAATGCTCGCAGCCTGACAGATCTCACGGCAATCCGAGCAAAGTCGTTTAATAGAATTACAAAGATTTTGTACATTTCTGTCTGGCTGGGAATCGAACCCGAGCCTCACGGGCACGAGACGAGTATGCTTCCCCGACGCCACGGCGGCTTTTTTTCTTTATTGCCGGATGTTTCACGTAGCAAACACAAAGGGCATCATATCTGCGGTTATAGTTGACTAAAGTTGTCTAGTGCGTGCGTGATTGCGTACATCACGTCACTGCCTCCCATGTTTCGCACGCTCTTCGGATTTCATCGGTGCTGCGTCTACTGCGATGCACTCCGAAGCATCTACCTCAGTGGCATCTGTGGAACGTGGTCGCTCACGGAAGCACGCCGCCGAAGACAAAGCAAGGGAACAACAAAAGGGAATGCCGTGCAAGTTTACAACGTACACGACGACATACGGATGCATACTTAAGCGAAAACATTTCTCCAAAGCGACTACAATGATTTCGCATTCCCTCACGTAAGCAGTCCTAAGTGTCGCTTCCGTCAGCAGGCGTTTAATGTGTTGCGACACCATGTGCCCGAGCACATGAGGGTTGGACCTTCCCGCGTGTAGCCGTGCGCAGCTTATCCGTGTCTGGGGAAAGAGGATCCTGGGGTTGAGCTGATTTCGGCTGTTTTAACCTTTCAGGCCACCGGGCGGAAGCACCACACCTCTTCGGCCTCTGCTTCATATAGATGGCAGCCCCAGGCTGAACACCTGGAGGAAACCGGCAGTCGCATTTTCTTGTCCTCCTCTTTAATCTATCTTTCTATCTCGCCTTTTGGTCTGTCCTATCTTCTATTTCTTGCTCACTTCAGAGTTTCCGGGCGGCAAGGATTAACGTTGTGTGGGTAGCCAATCTTGGGTATACCATATTTGGTTATAGCAGTGACATGCAGTTGGCGTTTGCATGAGCCGTTTTTCTAGGACCTGCCTGGACTTGTTCTCGGTAGTGTTCTTCCTGCGCTTCTTTCCTGCGGGAGTCCATTTGATGTGGTTCCTTGTTCGTCAAGCAAAGGAGAATTCTATCTCACAGGCGTGTACCTGTGAGATACACCTTCTTTTATTTCTCTTTTGCGGGATTGCGCGTTTTTATGGCGGACGGTGGGCAGCATTCACATTTACACTAGTAAACGTACCCCCCTCCCCCCCTTGCCTTATTTGCCCTGAAAGTTACCTTGGGTTGCCCCCCCTCCCCGGAAAAGAATCCTGCGTACGTGCTTGCTAGCCGGCCGGACACGCCTGCCTCGCGGGTGACAGCAGAGGGCACGCTTCTGGCCCGCGTTCCTCGCTCGCGCACCCGAGACTGAACCCCGCTCGCCGGCTCACCCTTGCAAACTTTCACTCGCACATGCAGCGAACTGCGCGCGGCGACGTTTTTATCGCACTGCGACTTTATACGGAACCTCACGGTGACGGCTGAATGCACCTCCAGTGTCCATATAGTTCCAATCGTAAGAAAAAGAAATAGCGAATAATGTCAAACTTCGAAAACGCATGCATACTCAGTACAAAGTAAACATAAATGAAATGAAATAGAAATAAATAAAAACTAAAGCTAATGAAAGCCCTCGAGAGCCGTTGGTGGCTCTTCTCTTTGCCCTCTGCTTTCGCTATCGCGTGTGATAGCTTTGCCGGAGCTCAAAATACTCTGCCGGGAAAGGTCCAGAGCAGGTTTAGAATGCTGGGTGCCGTACGTATCCGCGCTAAAGTGACTGCATTTAACGTTGATCGCAGGAATTTGACTTTCGTTGTGGCGGCAGCCCCACATCTGTCTCGTTATCGTCACTGGTCTAATTCGTTGACATTTCGATATTTCCCTAAAGCCAGACAAGCGTTTGTTTCCTTATACGTAAGGCGCTCCCATCTCCGCAGCACATATAGAAATGACTTCATCGCCTCACTCAAACTGTTGCGCGAGTGTCAGAATCTGTTCACGTATTGTTCGACAGCGTAGCAGAGCGCTTGCTCCAAATAGCTGAGCGAGATGCGGCCACCACGCAGCCCGCGCGAGGTCTGCGAACAATGGGCGGTGCCGCACACCATCAATTTTTTTTTTGCGTGAGCAAGTGGCCAAAGGCGAGGACAGATGCGTCGAAGAGCAAGAAGACTCCGCAGCGGTGGGTGTGTTTGTTGACAACCACCACTGCTGTTGCTGCGCGCCCACACCAACTAAATTGCTCACGGGCGGCAGCAAAATTTCCAATCCCCCCAAAAAAGTCAGGGCTTCAAAGTCGTAAACCATTCCACTCTGGAAAGGGCAATGACCAGCGAAGCTGCTTAGCACACGACACAGCGGCGGCACAGAATTTCGAACAAAGGCACGAACTCGCTTACCGTGATTTTTCTCTACATTCGCGTGGACGATGTCACTGCCACCCCGAGCAGCCGGAGGAAACTAGACACACGAGACGAGAGCAGATCCCGCAGCGGTGGGTGTCTTTGCGGCCGCCCGCTGGTGCTGCTGCTCGCCCGCGTCAGCTAACTTCAGACGGGCGGCAGCAAAACTTCCAAAGCCAAAAAAATATTGCGAGAACTAAAAAATCGGCGGATTCCATGCACTGTCGGAAACGAACTACATATCTTTGCGATCTGCACCATGTTTCGCTGCGTACCGAAGACGACCCTGCTCCGCGCGATGCTTCTTTCGGGCTTGAGTGTCCTCGACATTGAACGCGTGCTTTGGAGCCATTTTGCGGGCGCGTTTACGAGATCTTTCTGCACACGTGACCAGCCCGCTGTTGAGACGCCAGCTCCTAGTGCTCTCTTCAGGCTATGGACGATTGTAATGTTTACACTATCACAGCCCAGCACGTGACCTCCACAGCCCAGCACCTGCATTTTCGTCGCATAGGAAGGCAAGCGTAGCACGGGCCCTAGACACAAACTGCGAAACGCTACCGCGGCGGTGCCGGCCGGGATGCGTAAGACCCCTGAATAAAACTAAACGGTGCGACATACTTTCATCTTGTCGCCGCTGCTTCGGCGAGGAGCATGATAGGAGGCAGGAGAGAAGATCTGTGCCTCCACATTGGTTCAGCGCAGTCACGTGGTATATTTCGCGCCCTTTACTCTGTTTTTCTTCTTTTACGCGTGTCGGCGCACTCGCCGCTTTGACAGACATGACAGTTGGCCTTCGACTTGCCGCGGACAGGCCTTAGCAAGAGATTTCACAGGTTTTGGCTAAGTTTTGGGGCTACCCGTGTCAGTAAAGAACTATGTTTCTGTTTTCTTTTATGTTAGGGATTGATTTTAAGGGTACTGAAGATGCAAACGGTGCACGAAAGCAGCTATTTAAATGCGTAGGCATTTTTATGCTTACCCAACGAGAAAGCCGTCCGTCCGTCAGCCCGGTAGAGCGACCGCTTTCAAGATGGCGCCCGCAGCAACGGGCGAATTCACCTTCGTGCTGACTCTCGCTTCGACGCCAACGAAGCAGCGAGAACAGAGCGCTCACGGAGCTCTCAGCACACGCCGCAGTCGGACACTTTCGTAGATCGCTTTCATGATACGGGCCCGTGCGTCTCTCTTCGACGTTAAGCGGCAAGAACACAGCGCGCGAAGCTAACAGTTGTTGGCACTCTTCTTCGGCATCGCAGATCGCTTTCAAGCCAGTACGGTCCGCGCGGCGGTGGCTACGAAGCCACAACCTGAGTAGCTTTGCTCACGGTTCATAATGGTTGGACGCGGATGGATAAGGCGCTGTTTGGATCGCACCGATGGCAACGGTTGTTGTGGTCGCACCACTGGTGCGATCGGTTGGGAACTCGGCGCTGACGCCCGTTGTTGCACCTGGGTCGCAAGCCCCAAGGGTAGCGTTGGCCTGGCGGCCTGGGGTACAACTGGAAGCATCCGAAGGTCCCGGCAAAGCATGAGTCGACTGGTAACAACAAAACAACTTGTTTATTTTAACATCGCAAAGAGTTGGCGGTCAGGTTGACCGAAGTAGAGAGACGGGAGAGCACTTTACTCAACAGAAGAAATCGGAGCCCTCCTTTTTGCGTCCGGGGGCAGCTGTTTTTATACTCTCGCAGTTGAGGGCAAGAAGGAACCCCTCAATAGACGAGCACGTGATTGTACAATGGGTTAAGGTGACGCATACTGTCGTAGCGCCGCTGGTCGGGCACAAAGACTGGGAGGAGAAGGTAACTTCTGCTCTCGTAGCGCCTCTGGTCGGGCACAATGACTGGAAGGAGAAGGTGACTTCTGCTCTCGTAGCGCCTCTGGTCGGGCACAATGACTGGGAGGAGAAGGTAACTTCTGCTCTCGTAGCGCCTCTGGTCGGGCACAATGGCACATACACTCACACACGCACATGAAGACACGTGGCATCGGAACATGCCTGGAAACGCTTGGCGGGGAGCGTAGCGGCGACGCCGAATGGGCCAAAATGTCTGCCGATTTGTTGCAATCGCGCCGGCTAAACCGCGCGTCGTAGGCGAAACGTAACAGACCGCCCCGCCGGGGGAAGGAGATCCCGATGGACAGGGGACTGCATCCGCTGTCCGAAGGGATGTCGCTCGATGATGCTCATAACCGAAGTCGGGCGTCCCTCGACGTTTCTTGAGCGCAGCGCACAGAGAAGGCCTCGTTCTCTCGTTCAGGTTCGCTCAGGACACTGCAAAGTGACTTCGGGAGAGTTCACATTCTTGTTCTCGTTCCCGGCAAGCGTTAGAACTACGCTGAAACTCAACCGCTCAGTCAGCAAGCAAGGCACAACCCTCACTAAGCCCTGCCAGGCTCTTTCCCTTTTTATACCACTGCCTAGTTCCTTACAGTAGTCTAGCATCACTCAGAACGCGTCCACAAATTGGAAAATTGCACTAGAAAGCATATCATCACTTTGAAACACTAAACAAAAGCAATATGTTAAAAAAAATCCTGCCTCAGGAAGAAAAACATCAGTAACAAACAATTTTGAGGCTGATTCCTACGTTAGGGGCTTCGACTTAAGCCATCGGCGTTACCGTTGAGACTCCCCTTTTTGTAACGCACCTCAAAGGAATATTGTTGCAAAGCCAGGCTCCAGCGCAGGAGGCGGCCATTTTTGGGAGAGATGGTCTGCAGCCATTGGAGAGGGCAGTGATCCGTCTCAATGATAAACCTCGAGCCGGCTAGATAGCATGACAATTTCTGAACGGCCCACACGAGACATGCACACTCTTTCTCGGTGGCGCTATACGCCTGCTCACGACTGGTCAGCTTACGACTAGCATACAGGACGGGGTGTTCTACTTCTCCATTTTCCCGTTGGCACAGTACAACGCCCATGCCTCGCTCACTAGCATCGCACTGAACGACGAACCCTTTTGTATAGTCTGGCGATCGTAGCACAGGCTGGCTTGTTAGGGCACTCTTTAGGGCGCTAAAAGCTCTTTCCTTTGTCTCGTCCCAGACGACTGTTTGAGGCTCTGTTTTTCTTAAAGCATCCGTCAGGGGAGCCGCGATATCAGAGTACCTGGGGATGTACCTCTGATAGTAGCCGGCGACACCTAAGAACGACCGAATATCGGTCTTCGTGCGCGGTTGCGGAAAGTCTCGCACAGCGGCCACTTTTATTTCAGAGGGGCGGCGACGACCCTGACCAATCACGTGACCGAGGTAGACAACCTCGGCCTGTGCTAACTGGCACTTAGGAGCCTTGACTGTCAAGCCCGCTTCGCGCAGGCGGGTTAGCACTGCCCGCAAGTGTGCCATATGCTCAGACCAGGATGCGGAGAATATCGCTACGTCGTCTAGATACGGTAAAGCGAATTCTTGCTGTCCCCGCAACACTTTATCCATGAGGCTTGAAAAACAGTATGGCGCGTTCTTCAAACCAAAACTCAACACTTTACGACGGAATGTTCCCATTGGTGAAATGAACGCCGCATACCTACTAGCCTCTTCTGTAAGTGGAACCTGCCAATAACCCCTGACAAGATCTAGGGTGGAAATAAACTGAGCGCTACTAACTTTCTCAAGGCGCTCCTCGATGTTAGGGATCGGATAAATTTGATCCTTAGTGATGGAATTAAGCCTGCGGTAGTCGACGCAAGGACGAGGTTCCTTGCCCGGTACCTCAACTAAAATCAAAGGGGAGGTATAATCACTCTCACCTGCCTCAATAACACCGAGCTGTAGCATTTTCTTTACCTCAGCCTCCATAATATCGTTCTGGCGGGGTGACACCCGATACGCCTTGGATCGTACTGGCTCTGGGGAGGTAAGTTCTATATCATGAGTAAGTACAGAAGTCCTACCAGGCCTCTCAGAGAACAGACCTTGAAACTCTTGTAAGAGCTGGTGTAGTTCGGTTTTCTGCTCAGGCGACAGCGGTGCTTTACTGATAAGGTCACTAATGACTTGACCGGTGTCTTCCCTGTTCGTCACTGAGCCTAGTCCCGGAAGCTCGACCGGAAGCTCTTCAGGAACGTTTACCATCATGCACACCACTGCTTCCCTTTGTCTATAAGGTTTGAGCAGATTACAGTGGTAAACTTGCTGTGCTTTCCGCTTTCCTGGCAGGCTCACCACGTAGTTAACGTCCGACAGTTTCTGAACAATTCGTGCTGGGCCCTCCCACTGCACGTCTAGTTTGTTGTTTAGCGATGTGCGCAATATCATGACCTCATCGCCCACCTCAAAACGACGGGCCCTGGCTGTCCTATCATAATAAACCTTGGCCCTCTGCTGGGCCTTTGCCATTGCTTCACCTGACAACTCCTGTGCCCTTCTTAAGCGTTCGAGGAGCTTAAGCACGTACTCCACCACGACTGGGTCGTCGCCCCTGCCTTCCCACGATTCTCGAAGCATGCGAAGCGGAGACCGAAGCGAGCGACCGTACACCAGCTCAGCTGGCGAAAACCCCGTAGCCGCATGCGGCGCGGTCCTTAATGCAAACATCACCCCAGGCAGACACAGCTCCCAGTCAGTTCGATGTTCAAAACACAAGGCTCTCAACACGCGCTTCATGACGGAGTGGAGCTTCTCAACGGAATTCGACTGTGGGTGGTACACTGAGCTGTGTAGCAGCTTTACCCCACACCTTTCGAGAAAAGTTGTCGTCAAAGCGCTAGTAAACACTGTGCCCTGATCTGATTGGATTTCCGCAGGAAAACCAACTCGCGCAAATATGGACAGTAGTGCATTGACTATCTCAACTGAGCTGAGTTCTTTAAGCGGCACTGCTTCAGGGAACTTTGTCGCTGGGCAGATCACAGTCAAAATGTGTCTGTACCCCGTGGCTGTTACCGGCAGAGGTCCCACTGTATCAATAACGAGCCGTCTAAAAGGCTCCGTAATGATAGGTACCAATTTCAACGGCGCCCTTGATTTGTCCCCTGGTTTGCCCACCCGCTGACAGGTGTCACATGTCCTCACGAAATGGTCTGCGTCCCGAAAACACCCTGGCCAATAGTACTCTTGCAAGAGACGGTCCTTAGTTTTCTTAACTCCTAGGTGTCCGGACCACGAACCCCCGTGCGTCAAGCGCAACAGATCCTGACGATAGCATTGAGGAACGATCAGCTGATCGAACTCCACTCCTCTGCGGTCTAGATACTTCCGGTACAGGACTCCACCTCTTTCCACAAAACGCGCATTTTTCCTGGCGATACCTTCCTTGACATTGCAGCGTATGTTTTCTAGGCTACCATCCTTCTTTTGCTCGGCTATCAAAGCCGACCGGCTGACTTTTAGCAACCTATCAAGTCCGTCTGACGTAGGCGCGAGGAGCAAATCAGTAGATAGCTCTTCTAACTTTCCCGTGTCGGGCATTTCCTCTCCAGTATCTGGCGCCTTCAACGTTACAGACTCAAGTTTATTCAGTTCGTCAGCTTGCTGCACCTCTGACCCTTTTTCATTGTTCGATAACGTCGGCCCCGCAACTACCGCCTTTGCAGCGAGCTCCCGAACCTTCGATCTGGTTAAGGCCTGAACACTAGCTTCACCAAACAAAAGCCCCCTCTCGCGCAGGAGGTGATCGGACCTGTTCGAAAATAGGTACGGGTACTGGGGGGGCAGCATAGATGACACTGCCGCCTCCGTCTCAAGCGCTCCGAAAGGTCCTTCAATAAGCACCTTTGCTACTGGCAGACACACGCTATGAGCTTCCACGGCTTGCTTGATCCATGCGCACTCGCCCGTGAACATATGGGGTTCTACGTAAGAGGGGTGAACTACATCCATCGTAGCTGCGGAATCGCGAAGCACCCGGCACTCTTTCCCGTTCACGAGGAGGTCTCGCATGTAAGGCTCGAGAAGCTTCATGTTCTCGTCAGTGCTGCATAATGACAAAAACACGACTTTCGTTTTTGTTTCTGGACAATGCGCCGAAAAGTGACCCGGCTTCTGGCACTTATAACAAACGCGCGCTTGCCTCGTCTCGAACCGCTTTCTGCGTTCGGCTTCGGCTGCCGCCGTCTCCTTAGGTTCGGTCGCACTGCTTTCACTCGCATCCGCACTACGTGTGTTCCCCTTTGCTTTCATGGGTGTGAACTTCGGCCTCTCAAACTTCGAGCCAAATTCACCCTTTTGACCGTCCTTAGCTCCGCGAGCGCGACGCGTCACAAACTCCTCGGCTAGCTCAGCGGCTTTAGCCACCGTACAAACGTCTGGCCTATCCAAGACCCAGTACCGCACGTTCTCCGGTAACCGACTATAAAACTGTTCTAGCCCGAAACACTGTAGAACTTTATCGTGGTCACCAAACGCTTTCTCTTCTTTGAGCCACTCCTGCATGTTTGACATTAGCTTGTAGGCAAACTCTGTATATGACTCATTCTTGCCTTTCTCACTTTCCCGAAACTTCCGACGGAACGCCTCCGCTGACAGCCGGTACTTTTTTAGAAGACTCGATTTCACTGTGTCGAAATCCTCTGCCTCCTCTCTATCCAAGCGAGCGACTACGTCGGCCGCCTCGCCGGGTAACAAAGTGTGCAAGCGCTGTGGCCACGTTTCCCGAGAGAACCCCTGCTTCTCGCACGTTCGCTCAAAGTTAACCAGGAACAAACCAATGTCCTCTCCAAGCTTAAACGGCCGCATCAGGTCAGTCATTTTGAACAATACGCGTTCTCCTGCACCGTGTGCCTGACTTCCATTACGAGCGCGTTCCATCTCTGCATCAAGACGCTTCATTTCCAAAGCGTGTTGACGGTCGCGCTCTTGTTGCTCTCGCTCTTTCTGTTCTTTACGTTCGCGCTCTTCTTTTTCTTTTTGTTCTTTAAGTTCGCGCTCCTGTCTTTTTGCAGTCTCCCTCTCTTCAATGGTCTCAAGGCATTCCGACAGCTCGTCATCCTCAGCCTCTAACTCAAGAATAGCCTTTAGCAGTTCTGGTTTTCTGAGTTTGTCCGAGACATCCAGACCCAACTCTCTTGCAAGCTCCAACAATTTCGGTTTGCGCAACGACTTCAAATCCATGGCTGCCCTGAATGCTGCTTTCTCTACTGCTTACTATTGTCTTGCCGCAAACTAACCCGGCAGCAACGACAATCACAATTACCAGCTCTGTTTCTGACACTAACAAAAGCCTGGCAAAGCTCAGAAGAAGAAAGTCCCGCACTCACCAAACCTCGCAGCCAAGAGTTCCGCGCAGTCGTTCCGCTGCAGGCAACCAGTCATCACACAGGGCTCGTTGCACTGCTCCCGGATCGTCGTTGAGCTGCTCAGCATACAGTCAACTGCATCTCTTTGCCGCTGGCCTCCGTTGTCGCGATCTCACCGCTGGCAGACAGTTGTTTGGATCGCACCGATGGCAACGGTTGTTGTGGTCGCACCACTGGTGCGATCGGTTGGGAACTCGGCGCTGACGCCCGTTGTTGCACCTGGGTCGCAAGCCCCAAGGGTAGCGTTGGCCTGGCGGCCTGGGGTACAACTGGAAGCATCCGAAGGTCCCGGCAAAGCATGAGTCGACTGGTAACAACAAAACAACTTGTTTATTTTAACATCGCAAAGAGTTGGCGGTCAGGTTGACCGAAGTAGAGAGACGGGAGAGCACTTTACTCAACAGAAGAAATCGGAGCCCTCCTTTTTGCGTCCGGGGGCCGCTGTTTTTATACTCTCGCAGTTGAGGGCAAGAAGGAACCCCTCAATAGACGAGCACGTGATTGTACAATGGGTTAAGGTGACGCATACTGTCGTAGCGCCGCTGGTCGGGCACAAAGACTGGGAGGAGAAGGTAACTTCTGCTCTCGTAGCGCCTCTGGTCGGGCACAATGACTGGAAGGAGAAGGTGACTTCTGCTCTCGTAGCGCCTCTGGTCGGGCACAATGACTGGGAGGAGAAGGTAACTTCTGCTCTCGTAGCGCCTCTGGTCGGGCACAATGGCACATACACTCACACGCGCACATGAAGACACGTGGCATCGGAACATGCCTGGAAACGCTTGGCGGGGAGCGTAGCGGCGACGCCGAACGGGCCAAAATGTCTGCCGCTTTGTTGCAATCGCGCCGGCTAAACCGCGCGTCGTAGGTGAAACGTAACAGCGCTAAAGAGCGATAACGGCCTGTAATGATCGGAACGCTATCAGCACGCCTGGCACCGCCACCTGCAGTAGTCTGCTTGCGTCATCAATGCTCCTTGCGCCGCTATCCACACCAGTTCGTGTCGCTGCAGCGCTGTCGTTTGTACTGGCCGGATGAAGTTTCATAACATTGATAATGATACCAGGCTTCGTGGAGATGGGCAAGTGGCACAACGCTTACACATAATTAGACAACGCCCAGAAGAGTTTCTGCGGGATTTTTTTCTTTGTTCACGGGGTGTGGAGCTCAGGTATGGGTATAAGCTTATGCACTGGTGCTATTCTCGGTGTTCGTTCAGGTTCTTTTTTCCTCCTTGTGCCATCGTCACCGCGTTTATGAAGCTGTAGATTGCGTAGGCTGTGTGCTGTCGTATATCGTGGTAAAAACGCAACACGCGTTGTACATTGTTGTACCACTCAGTGTGCGTAGCTTTGTCAGTTCATGCTTTTGTTAGGCGCTGCAAATATATTTTGCGCGAGCACAAGCTGTTCAATATACCAAGTGTAAATGATTCTGACTATTGTGAGTAGGGTTTATACCACCCGCCGTGGTTGCTCAGTGGCTATGGTGTTGGGCTGCTGAGCACGAGGTCGCGGGATCGAATCCCGGCCACGGCGGCCGCATTTCGATGGGGGCGAAATGCGAAAACACCCGTGTACTTAGATTTAGGTGCACGTTAAAGAACCCCAGGTGTTCGAAATTTCCGGAGTCCTCCACTACGGCGTGCCTCATAATCAGAAAGTGGTTTTGGCACGTAAAACCCCATAATTTAATTTTTTTAAGGCTTTCTACCCTTCGCCGTCTCGGCAGAATAAAGTGGTGCACGAGTTTGTGGGTTCGTATTAACTTCGAAACTCCGCAAAGAAAAGGGGGAAGGTGCTCATTAGTGGATATCATTTATATGTGTAACTTTCGTCCTTGCATACGCTTTGGTTACAAATTAATTACACGTTCCACTGTGATGGTTGCGGTTGACAGCCAACGGTATCAGATTGTCATAAAGTCGTAGGACCAGTCTCACTGCATATGGAGATGCAAGCGTCATGATGAAACGACGAGAATAGAAGCTCCGCGTTGATAAAACTGTTGCTGGAGTGTCAGAATATGTTCACGAAGCGTTGGATAGCATTCAAGAGCGCGTGCTCCAAATAGCTGATCGTGATGCGGCCACCACGCGGATACGCGAGGGGGTCTGCGAACAATGCGCGGTACCGCACACCATTAATTTTGTTGCGTGAGCAAGTGGCCAAAGGCGAGAGCAGATGCGTCGATGAGTGAGAAGAAGACTCCGCAGCGGTGGGTGTGTTGGTTGACACCTACTGTAGCTGCTGCGCGCCCGCACCGACTAAGTTGTTCACGGGCGGCAGCAAAATCTCCGAAGCCAAAAAATAGTCAGAGCATAATAAATCGTAATCCATTCCACTCTGTCAAGGTCAATGACCATCGAAGCTGTTTAGCACACGACACAGAGGCGACATAGAATTTTGAACAAGTGTACAATCTCGTTTGCCGTGATTTTTCTCTACATTCGCGTGCACAACGTCACCGCAGCCCGAAGGAGCCGGAGGAAACTAGACACACGGGACGTTTCGAAGGGACCGCCACCACAGCACAGCGGAAGGACCGGGAAGTAGATACGCAAGCGCTTGGAACGACGACGAAGAGAGGGCGGTGCGAACGTACAGATGGCTGATGCGGGTCAAAGTTTAGTATCTATTCTTATCAGCTTAATGTCTCATAGTGGTTTTATTTGAACCCAAGATGTTACGTTCATTTTTGCAAGTTGGCGGAGTTCTTGAATACGGCTTCACCTCCGCCGCGGGTCGGCTCGTTATTGCACCCTCTCCGGGATCGGCCGATGGTTTTTGCACCCGCAGAAAAAAAAAAAAACAAATGCACGCTACCGTAGCCATAAGCATGCTTCACTGTAAGAATTTGGCGGACTGTGGGAATCGAGGTAAGCTAAGCTTTGTATGCTGTTTGCTTTGATTAACGTGGCAGAAATGTTAAACGTTACTTGAATTATGGGGCTGTACGTAAATAAATTAATTTTATAATTGTACGTACACATTTTATACATACATTCGCAAACTGCAACACGTTTCGCTGCGTAGCGAACAGGCTCCTGCTCCGCGCGACGCTTCTGTCGGGCCTGGGTGTCCTCGACACTGAATGCACATTATGGAGCCATTTTGCTGGCGCGTTTTTACGTGCTCCTTCTGCACACGTGGCCAGCACGCTGCTCAGAAGCCAGCTCCAAGCGCTGTTCAGGCTATGGACGATTGTAATGTTCACACTATCACGCCGCAGCAAGCGACCTCCACAGTCCAGCATCTGCATTTTTGTCGCATAGGAAAGCAAGCACGTGCCATACATGAAAGCTACGAAAAACTACCGCGGCGGCACCGGCCTGGGTGGATGGATGGCTGTTATCAACGTCCCCTTTGGAACTGGGCGGTGGGTTGCGCCACCGCGCTCTTGTTAATATATTGCCTAATGCCCTACCTATATTAAATAGCAAATATATGAAAGAAAAAGATTCACGATGAATTCCCATAACCAAAGTTTCTGAACCCCTATTGTGAACTTTGTTATTGTACGCTTCCGTTGTTTGTAGTCTCCCCACTTTTCTTCCACCAATCTTGCAATCGCATCTTACTAATGTCAATTGCGGACATGTTTACTTTCCCCCTGCTCTCGCTGAACCCAGTGACTTCAAGGAGACCAGTGGTGCCTAAATCGACCGCTAGGCAGATATCTTCGCATTCTAATAAACCAAGCTCCATCGTTTCCCCAGCTTTACCGCAGGAAGCACATGCTTCTTCTCCCTTCTAGTATCTCGCTTTATAAGTGCGTGTTCTGAGGCATCCTTATCTTGCTTCGAAGAGTAACCAGTCGGTCGCCCCGCCAGCTTCATCTGGTGGTGATTAAAGAAACCCATCGACGTGTGCGAGAACGACCGCAGCAGCAGCGCCCATAAAGTCGGGAAAAGAGGCAAAGAAAGCTTCGCTGTAAAACAACACGCACCACTTGACCATTGGCTAGCATCTTCTCCTATGCGAGTAGTTACAGCGCAAGAACTATTTTTATGAACGCGGATTTTGGATCCCTGTTCTTAGGGCTGCCGAATGTCGAAGAGTGGAGCAAACTATTTTAGCGAGATGCTAATAACGTGGAACCTTCGCAAAGCTATGCAGTTCACAGAGACGGGCGCAGTCGCAGCTGTGGCGCGCCGTGGGAACATCGTCGAGTTTAGTATCTCAACGACGGTAGCCGAAGCCCATGTGCTGTGCTAAAGGCGCCTCGAGTGCCTGGGTTAAGGGCCAATTTACGCTCGAGCCGCACGCGTGCGATCGCGCGAAAAAGTGTGCATGTTTCACAATGGGGCCCAAATGCTGGTTTACACTGGACCCGTACATGCAGTGTAAACCGAAATCTGTGCACCAGTATGCGACATCTGCAGTTTTTCGTATGACCGCCCGCCTGCGGGGGATGCGAGCGGATTACGACGTGCGACTCCTCTACAAGTCAGCCTCAAGCGGCGTAATCATTATCCTCGGCTGTGTCCGGCTTTTGGACGATGTCTAAAATTAACGATAAGAAGTCACAAAGCCTTACGAAACAGCTTCCGTTCGTGGCAGAAACTGACGAGTTATCGTTCATGTAAGCTGGCCGAAGGCCTGTATACTCAAGAAGCAACTCGTATGCTAGCGCGGGTCCTAAAAACAAATGCCTATTAATTGCGACAGCGAACATATCTTTAGCGGAGGCTGCCAGTCAGCGATGTACATATATTACAAAAGAAAATCTTTGAGGTTTCGGCCTCGGGCGGAATGTAATGTTGGTCCAGACTTCATTCTATCTCTCCAAATCTTGCTTGTCCAGTCAGTATTTGTCACCTCTGAAAGTTGATACCTGTAAGGCAGGGTGATACGATATATATAGCCTTGGTATAAGTTAGAAAGGTTGGAAGCACGTGACTACCCCCACTACACTTTACTCCCTGCCTGTCTTATCTAAGATCTCATTTATATATATATATATATATATATATATATATATATATATATATATATATATATATAGTAGGTAAAGAGGAATTCTTCAGTCCACCTTTCAAACGTAAAGAACTTAAGCGGTTCTACAAGGTAAACAGAAGAAGTATTTAATTTCAACAGTTTCGATCGGTGGACCGATCTTCATCAGGGTGTACAAAAAAATGGCAGTTCGGCCCTGCTAGTGAAGACACCAGACCGGATGCCCGGTCGTTCTCAGATACATCAAACCGAGAGCGACAGTTGTGACAGTGATTGACTTTCTGTCGGCAACCCGCCGTGGTTGCTCAGTGGCTATGTTGTTAGGCTGCTGAGCACGAGGTCGCGGGATCGAATCCCGGCCACGGCGGCCGGATTTCGATGGGGGCGAAATGCGAAAACACCCGTGTGCTTAGATTTAGGTGCACGTTAAAGAACCCCAGGTGGTCATAATTTCCGGAGTCCTCCACTACGGCGTGCCTCATAATCAGAAAGTGGTTTTGGCACGTAAAACCCCACAATTTTTAAATAGAGAGTTCTTTATAATAATTTTGCATTTCAATTTTTTGTGCAAGTCGTGTCCGTCGCTTTGAGCAGACCGGCGCATAAACTACAATTGGGCTATCTGCCACAGGGAACCTCTAAAACTTTTTAAAAGCGTTCACTGAAACACCCTGTATTACAGATGGCTTATTGTAATGTCTTGTACGTTGTAGGCGGCTGGGTAGAATTTGTGAAAGCGTTTTGTAGTTGCAGGCTTTTTCCGTCTCCGTGTTCACTCTACTGCTTTTCGATCTTTCTTTTTTTTAAGCTATAAAATGAACAGATTCTTTCTCTGTGCGTTGGGTTTCTACCATGCATAATAGAGTAGGAACATTCGGTGTCTCCTGTACCAGTATCTGCAGTCACCGAGGCAAACAAATATTTTGAGACAAGCGGCGTGAGCAGCGACATCGCACCTACACTGCAGGTCTTTAACACGCCAACGAGACCTCCTTTCCCGTCTTCGAAGTGATTCGGTGGTCACTCGTCAACTAAATTGATCGCGAGTGATGAGTGCCCACCATCATAGGGATGCAGGTGAAAAAAATTACAGGGTCTCTTAACATCTCTCGTAAGAGGTGAACAGCGAAAGCCGACTCTTCCTCCTATTATCATTCAACTCTACCGCTTTGTTTCTTACCTTTCTTTTACTCATTACTGCTCACTACTAAGCGTTTCTAGTCATATCTAATCAATTCTGGTCATTACAAGCCGTGATTAGACATAGTGGTCATATCGGAGTCATTACAAGTAATTAGTAGTAATTATAAGTCATTACTAGCTATCGTTAGCCTTTACCGATCTGTTATAACGTTATCATTCACTGTCCCTATCAATCATTTTTCATTCTTTAATCTGGCTTCATATCGCGTGATGACATAAGCTTCACCATGAGCCTAGAAAGGCTTTCGCCTTAACTGCCTGCCAAACAACGCAATGGTGCGAATGGCCCCAGTAATCATGCCTTTGGCGCGTTCGTAGCCTCCAGCTTCATAGGCAAGCCGCGCTGTCGCTGGTTCGGTCGCTTTAAATAATCGTTTTTTATGTTTGTTACGACTTCTAAGGCGTGCAGTTTCCTGATTAATGCCGTACTAATTGTCCTTTTCTTCTCGGAGTCATGAAGAGGGATCACGGGCTCCACTCAAGGGCCCTGAGAAGAAACGCCCGACGGGATTCCTCCGACAGTCTCTGCGCAGGGTAGCCACGGCTACGCGGAAACGCGATTCGCATGATGTTGTCAAGACCGATGTTTAGGGCATGCTGTAAATATTTTAATTTATTTTAGTTTCGACGAATTTATCGCCTGCTCTGCGCGAATAAATGATTAATTCCCCCACTATGTATAATGCCCTGTCTTTATTTCCATGCTAGAGACCTTCGTCAGATCTGGGAAGAAAAAAATTGGCAGAGGCTTAGCTTGGCTAAGCCTAGTGGATTGCAAAAGCAATCTTCTGTTCAGGTTGTAGAGTTCCATACTGCTCATCGAACGTGTAGATGCAGTCTCGTCGCCATTTAAAGCGTCCATAAGGCTTGCTGTCGAACGATCAGGTGCCGCCAAAGTCGCGTCAGCATTGAGAGCATGCATGATACTTGTAGATGTACCCATATCAAGAGATGTTGAACGCATTCGCCTGGCTGAATAATATGCACGCCGTTTATTTAAACGTTGTTCCCGCACTTCATCCGTTCCTTCCACACGCCGCGGCTTCTCAGCTGCAGCACATCGTTACAGCTTCACCTTATACACATCATCCGACATACCGTGGAGGATTGGCTGGTACGACTGCGACGAGCCACAGCTGGCATGATGTCACACATAGGTCACGCTAAAGGTCAATGGTGGATTCTCCGGGACGACGGCCAAGAGCGGAAACCTCGAGCTGTATTGCTTTCGCAATAAAAGTCCGCCCTATGACATAGTGCTGGATGCAAGCGCATAATCGGCATAATGTTTGGGTAGGGGTTTATGAAAACTGGCAACTTTGAATGTGATATCGAGCGTTATGTCATTCAACTTTGTTTAGGTGATGGGTTTGTGCGGAACTGCTGTTTGTGATCTGCAGGCTATAACGGTGCCTTAGCTTACGGATTTTCCGCGTCAATTTTTAATGCGGACTGTGTTCCAGTTTTTGTGCTACGGCGCTGTTTTATAAACAGTGGTATGCGCTCGTTCTCGGGATCGTCTTATGGAAGCTCAGATGGTGCATTGAACTACCAGATGGTGTATTCTTTTTTATTACAGGCTGGTAATTCCCGGCTATAGTTTTTTACAGCAAAGCTGTATATGGATAATCTCCCGGATCGCGTCTGCGCGTATACAGATCATTTTACATACGTGGGCCGATCCCGGATATAGTGCAATACCGGGATGGCGCGCGGTAGAGGTGAAGCAGGCGTTA
Source organism: Dermacentor variabilis (assembly GCF_050947875.1). NCBI lineage: Eukaryota > Metazoa > Arthropoda > Arachnida > Ixodida > Ixodidae > Dermacentor > Dermacentor variabilis. The sequence continues at coordinate 9,003,273 of NC_134568.1, forward strand.
AGCGCTCCCTATACGTGGGCCGATCCCGGAGATAGTGCAGTGATGGGTCGCGACCCGCGGGGGAGGTGCAGTTCGGCATTAAGGGGCCCATACACAGCTTTTCGCTGGCCATCCTTCAGAGGCGAAGGGAACAGAGTTTCCCTTGCTGTTTGGGGAGGGGGGGGGGGCAGAACATGATTTGCAGTAGTAGGCATCCGGTACATGATAATAATCGCCTTTAGAAATTTCACAAAAACTAACTTAATTGGCGTCAACGCTTTTGTTTTATTTGGTTGAGTGATCCATGCAGGTGGGCGCTTAAGGCGTGATCATCGGTTCTGAGCCTCGCAGCAGTTAAGAGATAGGCGTGTCGCAAGCTGCCACGAAATAAATTGGCAGTTTTGTACAGTCTGCGAGTTTTGTATATTGGTCTGCGAGGAAGTGCGTGGAGGCTGTTGCAAAAGTGGGGCTAGTGTTGACTCGTTTTAATGCGACAGCATTATACGCCCCATCATGCGACAATCTGGCATTCTGGTCGCCGGCGCGACCAAAGGATGGTGCCAAAAATGGCCGACGGCGCGAAAAGTAAAAATACGTCAAATGCTCGCAGCCTGACAGATCTCACGGCAATCCGAGCAAAGTCAATTAATAGAATTACAAAGATTTTGTACATTTCTGTCTGGCTGGGAATCGAACCCGAGCCTCACGGGCACGAGACGAGTACGCTTCCCCGACGCCACGGTGGCTTTTTTTTTCTTTATTGCCGGATATTTCACGTAGCAAACACAAAGGGCATCATCTCTGCGGTTATAGTTGACTAAAGTTGTCTAGTGCGTGTGCGTGATTGCGTACATCACGTCACTGCCTCCCATGTTTCGCATGCTCTTCGGATTTCGTCGGTGCTGCGTCTACTGCGATGCACTCCGAAGCATCTACCTCAGTGGCATCTGTGAAACGTGGTCGCTCACGGAAGCACGCCGCCGAAGACAAAGCAAGGGAACAACAAAAGGGAATGCCGTGCAAGTTTACAACGTACACGACGACATACGGATGCATACTTAAGCGAAAACATTTCTCCAAAGCGACTACAATGCTTTCACATTCCCTCACGTAAGCAGTCCTAAGTGTCGCTTCCGTCAGCAGGCGTTTAGTGTGTTGCGACACCATGTGCCCGAGCACATGAGGGTGGGACCTTCCCGCGTGTAGCCGTGCGCGGCTTATCCGTGTCTGGGGAAAGAGGATCCTGGGGTTGAGCTGATTTCGGCTGTTTTAACCTTTCAGGCCACCGGGCGGAAGCACCACACCTCTTCGGCCTCTGCTTCATATAGACGGCAGCCCCAGGCTGAACACCTGGAGGAAACCGGCAGTCGCCTTTTCTTGTCCTCCTCTTTAATCTATCTTTCTATCTCGTCTTTTCGTCTGTCCTATCTTCTATTTCTTTCTCACTTCAGAGTTTCCGGACGGCAAGGATTAACGTTGTGTGGGTAGCCAATCTTGGGTATACCATATTTGGTTATAGCAGTGACATGCAGTTGGCGTTTGCATGAGCCGTTTTTCTAGGACCTGCTTGGACTTGTTCTCGGTAGTGTTCTTCCTGCGCTTCTTTCCTGCGCGAGTCCATTTCATGTGGTTCCTTGTTCGTCAAGGAAAGGAGAATTATATCTCACAGGCGTATACCTGTGAGATACACCTTCTTTTATTTCTCTTTTGCGGGATTGCGCGTTTTTATGGCGAACGGTGGGCAGCATTCACATTTACACTAGTAAACGTACCCCTCCTCCCCCCCTTGCCTTATTTGCCCTGAAAATTTACCTTGGGTTGCCCCCCCCCCCCCTCCGAAAAGAAACCTGCGTACGTGCTTGCTCGCCGGCCGGACACGCCTGCCTCGCGGGTGACAGGAGAGGGCACGCTTCTGGCCCGCGTTCCTCGCTCGCGCACCCGAGACTGAACTCCGCTCGCCGGCTCACCCTTGCAAACTTTCACTCGCACATGCAGCGAACTGCGCGCGGCGACGTTTTTATCGCACTGGGACTTTATACGGAACCTCACGGCGACGGCTGAAATGCACCTCCAGTGTCCATATAGTTCCAATCGTAAGAAAAAGAAATAGCGAATAATGTCAAACTTCGAAAACGCATGCATACTCAGTACAAAGTAAACATAAATGAAATGAAATAGAAATAAATAAAAACTAAAGCTAATGAAAGCCCTCGAGAGCCGTTGGTGGCTCTTCTCCTTGCCCTCTGCTTTCGCTATCGCGTGTGATAGCTTTGCCGGAGCTCAAAATACTCTGCCAGGAAAGGTCCAGAGCAGGTTTAGAATGCTGGGTGCCGTACGTATCCGCGCTAAAGTGACTGCATTTAACGTTGATCGCAGGAATTTGACTGTCGTTGTGGCGGCTGCCCCACATCTGTCTCGTTATCGTCACTGGTCTAATTCGTTGACATTTCGATATTTCCCTAAAGCCAGACAAGCGTTTGTTTCCTTATACGTAAGGCGCTCCCATCTCCGCAGCACATATAAAAATGACTTCATCGCCTCTCTCAAACTGTTGCGCGAGTGTCAGAATCTGTTCACGAATTGTTCGACAGCGTAGCAGAGCGCTTGCTCCAAATAGCTGAGCGAGATGCGGCCACCACGCTGCCCGCGCGAGGTCTGCGAACAATGGGCGGTGCCGCACACCATCAATTTTTTTTTTGCGTGAGCAAGTGGCCAAAGGCGAGGACAGATGCGTCGAAGAGCAAGAAGACTCCGCAGCGGTGGGTGTGTTTGTTGACAACCACCACTGCTGTTGCTGCGCGCCCACACCAACTAAATTGCTCACGGGCGGCAGCAAAATTTCCAATCCCCCCAAAAAAGTCAGGGCTTCAAAGTCGTAAACCATTCCACTCTGGAAAGGGCAATGACCAGCGAAGCTGTTTAGCACACGACACAGAGGCGGCACAGAATTTCGAACAAAGGCACGAACTCGCTTACTGTGATTTTTCTCTACATTCGCGTGGACGATGTCACTGCCACCCCGAGCAGCCGGAGGAAACTAGACACACGAGACGAGAGCAGATCCCGCAGCGGTGGGTGTCTTTGCGGCCGCCCGCTGGTGCTGCTGCTCGCCCGCGTTAGCCAACTTCAGACGGGCGGCAGCAAAACTTCCAAAGCCAAAAAAATATTGCGAGAACTAAAAAATCGGCGGATTCCATGCACTGTCGGAAACGAACTACATATCTTTGCGATCTGCACCATGTTTCGCTGCGTACCGAAGACGACCCTGCTCCGCGCGATGCTTCTTTCGGGCTTCAGTGTCCTCGACATTGAACGCGTGCTTTGGAGCCATTTTGCGGGCGCGTTTACGAGATCTTTCTGCACACGTGACCAGCCCGCTGTTGAGACGCCAGCTCCTAGTGCTCTCTTCAGGCTATGGACGATTGTAATGTTTACACTATCACAGCCCAGCACGTGACCTCCACAGCCCAGCACCTGCATTTTCGTCGCATAGGAAGGCAAGCGTAGCACGGGCCCTAGACACAAACTGCGAAACGCTACCGCGGCGGTGCCGGCCGGGATGCGTAAGACCCCTGAATAAAACTAAAGGGTGCGACATACTTTCATCTTGTCGCCGCTGCTTCGGCGAGGAGCATGATAGGAGGCAGGAGAGAAGATCTGTGCCTCCACATTGGTTCAGCGCAGTCACGTGGTATATTTCGCGCCCTTTACTCTGTTTTTCTTCTTTTACGCGTGTCGGCGCACTCGCCGCTTTGACAGACATGACAGTTGGCCTTCGACTTGCCGCGGACAGGCCTTAGCAAGAGATTTCACAGGTTTTGGCTAAGTTTTGGGGCTACCCGTGTCAGTAAAGAACTATGTTTCTGTTTTCTTTTATGTTAGGGATTCATCTTAAGGGTACTGAAGATGCAAACGGTGCACGAAAGCAGCTATTTAAATGCGTAGGCATTTTTATGCTTACCCAACGAGAAAGCCGTCCGTCCGTCAGCCCGGCAGAGCGACCGCTTTCAAGATAGCGCCCGCAGCAACAGGCGAATTCACCTTCGTGCTGACTCTCGCTTCGACGCCAACGAAGCAGCGAGAACAGAGCGCTCACGGAGCTCTCAGCACACGCCGCAGTCGGACACTTTCGTAATCGCTTTCATGATACGCGCCCGAGCGTCTCTCTTCAACGTTAAGCGGCAAGAACACAGCGCGCGAAGCTAACAGTTGTTCGCACTCTTCTTCGGCATTGCAGATCGCTTTCAAGCCAGTACGGTCCGCGCGGCGGTGGCTACGAAGCCACAACCTGAGTAGCTTTGCTCACGGTTCATAATGTTTGGACGCGGATGGATAAGGCGCTAAAGAGCGATAACGGCCTGTAATGATCGGAACGCTATCAGCACGCCTGGCACCGCCACCTGCAGTAGTCTGCTTGCGTCATCAATGCTCCTTGCGCCGCTATCCACACCAGTTCGTGTCGCTGCAGCGCTGTCGTTTGTACTGGCCGGATGAAGTTTCATAACATTGATAATGATACCAGGCTTCGTGGAGATGGGCAAGTGGCACAACGCTTACACATAATTAGACAACGCCCAGAAGAGTTTCTGCGGGATTTTTTTCTTTGTTCACGGGGTGTGGAGCTCAGGCATGGGTATAAGCTTATGCACTGGTGCTATTCTCGGTGTTCGTTCAGGTTCTTTTTTCCTCCTTGTGCCATCGTCACCGCGTTTATGAAGCTGTAGATTGCGTAGGCTGTGTGCTGTCGTATATCGTGGTAAAAACGCAACACGCGTTGTACATTGTTGTACCACTCAGTGTGCGTAGCTTTGTCAGTTCATGCTTTTGTTAGGCGCTGCAAATATATTTTGCGCGAGCACAAGCTGTTCAATATACCAAGTGTAAATGATTCTGACTATTGTGAGTAGGGTTTCTACCACCCGCCGTGGTTGCTCAGTGGCTATGGTGTTGGGCTGCTGAGCACGAGGTCGCGGGATCGAATCCCGGCCACGGCGGCCGCATTTCGATGGGGGCGAAATGCGAAAACACCCGTGTACTTAGATTTAGGTGCACGTTAAAGAACCCCAGGTGTTCGAAATTTCCGGAGTCCTCCACTACGGCGTGCCTCATAAACATGTTTTTGGCACGTAAAACCCCATAATTTAATTTTTTTAAGGCTTTCTACCCTTCGCCGTCTCGGCAGAATAAAGTGGTGCACGAGTTTGTGGGCTCGTATTAACTTCGAAACTCCGCAAAGAAAATGGGGAAGGTGCTCATTAATGGATATCATTTATATGTGTAACTTTCGTCCTTGCATACGCTTTGGTTACAAATTAATTACACGTTCCTCTGTGATGGTTGCGGTTGACAGCCAACGGTATCAGATTGTCATAAAGTCGTAGGACCAGTCTCACTGCATATGGAGATGCAAGCGTCATGATGAAACGACGAGAATAGAAGCTCCGCGTTGATAAAACTGTTGCTGGAGTGTCAGAATATGTTCACGAAGCGTTGGATAGCATTCAAGAGGGCGTGCTCCAAATAGCTGATCGTGATGCGGCCACCACGCGGATACGCGAGGGAGTCTGCGAACAATGCGCGGTACCGCACACCATTAATTTTGTTGCGTGAGCAAGTGGCCAAAGGCGAGAGCAGATGCGTCGATGAGTGAGAAGAAGACTCCGCAGCGGTGGGTGTGTTGGTTGACACCTACTGCTGCTGCTGCGCGCCCGCACCGACTAAGTTGTTCACGGGCGGCAGCAAAATCTCCGAAGCCAAAAAATAGTCAGAGCATAATAAATCGTAATCCATTCCACTCTGTCAAGGTCAATGACCATCGAAGCTGTTTAGCACACGACACAGAGGCGACATAGAATTTTGAACAAGTGTACAATCTCGTTTGCCGTGATTTTTCTCTACATTCGCGTGCACAACGTCACCGCAGCCCCAAGGAGCCGGAGGAAACTAGACACACGGGACGTTTCGAAGGGACCGCCACCACAGCACAGCGGAAGGACAGGGAAGTAGATACGCAAGCGCTTGGAACGACGACGAAGAGAGGGCGGTGCGAACGTACAGATGGTTGACGCGGGTCAAAGTTTAGTATCTGTTCTTATCAGCATAATATCTCATAGTGGTTTTATTTGGACCGTATTTTTTTCGCACCGTAGCTGGACCACAGAGTTGCCGGAACGGGCCGTGACTTGTATATGAGTACTGTAACACGGTGTTTCTTTCTACAAGTTGCCGCTCTTCTTTCTTCCTTCTGGGGCCCTTCTCTATTGTGCCCCCCGCCGCCCGATTGAGCTTGCCCTCTCTCCCGCTACAACGGCAGCATGCGTACTGGTGCTTGCAGCGACCGTTTTCTCCCTCCTTGTCTCGTGTCACCGGGAACCTATAGCTGCCGCTACTTCCCGCCCCCTTCACTCTCCGACTTATGTCTACCTCCTCCTGTGTGCTTTCTTTTCTTTTATTTTTTTTTCTCTCACTGACCTCCTTGCTCTACATATATGGGACTCCGCCTTCCTTCTGCCCTGCATAGTTGCCAAAGGCAGCTGTAAATCTGCCAAAGCGCCGACAGAAATAATAATACTTGAGGTTTTACGTGCCAAAACCACTTTCTGATTATGAGGCACGCCGTAGTGGAGGACACCGGAAATTTTGACCACCTGGGGTTCTTTAACGTGCACCTAAATCTAAGCACACGGGTGTTTTCGCATTTCGCCCCCATTGTTACGTTTCGCCTACGACGCGCGGTTTAGCCGGCGCGACTGCAACAAAGCGGCAGACATTTTGGCCCGTTCGGCGTCGCCGCTACGCTCCCCGCAAAGCGCGTCCAGGCATGTTCCGATGCCACGTGTCTTCATGTGCGTGTGTGAGTGTATGTGCCATTGTGCCCGACCGGCGGCGATACGACAGCAGGGGTCACCTTCTCCTCCCAGTCATTGTGCCCGTCCGGAGGCGATACGACAGTAGGAGTTACCTTCTCCTCCCAGTCATTGTGCCCGTCCGGAGGCGATACGACAGTAGGAGTTACCTTCTCCTCCCAGCCATTGTGCCCGACCGGAGGCGATACGACAGTAGGAGTCACCTTCTCCTCCCAGTCTTTGTGCCCGACCGGCGGCGCTACGACAGTATGCGTCACCTTATCCCATTGTACAATCACGTGCTCGTTTATTGAGGGGTTCCTTCTTGCCCTCATCTGCGAGAGTATAAAAACAGCTGCCCCCGGACGCCAAAAGGAGGGCTCCGATTTCTTCTGTTGAGTAAAGTGCTCTCCCGTCTCTCTACTTCGGTCGACCTGACCGCCAACTCTTTGCGATGTTAAAATAAACAAGTTGTTTTGTTGTTACCAGTCGACTCATGCTTTGCCGGGACCTTCGGATGCTTCCAGTTGTACCCCAGGCCGCCAGGCCAACGCTTCCCTTGGGGCTTGCGACCCAGGTACAACCACGGGCGTCAGCGCCGAGTTCCCAACAGGTCGTACCAGTGGTGCGACCACAACAACCGTTGCCATCGGTGGGATTCAAACAACTGTCTGCCAGCGGTGAGATCGCGACAACGGAGGCCAGCAGCGAAGATATGCAGTTGACTGTATGCTGAGCAGCTCAACGACGCTCCGGGAGCAGTGCAACGAGCCCTGTGTGATGACTGGTTGCCTGCAGCGGAACGACTGCGCTGAATTCCTGCCTGCGAGGTTTGGTGACTGCGGGACTTTCTTCTTCTGAGCTCTGCCAGGCTTTTGTTAGTGTCAGAAACAGAGCTGGTAATTGTGGTTGTCGTTGCTGCCGGGTTAGTTTGCGGCAAGACAATATTAGGCAGTAGAGAAAGCAGCATTCAGAGCAGCCATGGATTTGAAGTCGTTGCGCAAACCGAAATTGTTGGAGCTTGCAAGAGAGTTGGGTCTGGATGTCTCGGACAAACTCAGAAAACCAGAACTGCTAAAGGCTATTCTTGAGTTAGAGGCTGAGGATGACGAGCTGTCGGAATGCCTTGAGACTATTGAGGAGAGGTCAAAAAGACAGGAGCGCGAACTTAAAGAGCAAAAAGAGAAACAGGAGCGCGAACTTAAAGAGCAGAAAGAAAAAGAAGAGCGCGAACACGCTTTGGAAATGAAGCGTCTCGAGGTAGAGATGGAACGCGCTCGTAATGGAAGTCAGGCACACGGTGCAGGAGAACGCGTATTGTTCAAAATGACTGACCTGATGCGGCCGTTTAAGCTTGGAGAGGACATTGGTTTGTTCCTGGTTAACTTTGAGCGAACGTGCGAGAAGCAGGGGTTCTCTCGGGAAACGTGGCCACAGCGCTTGCTCAGTTTGTTACCCGGCGAGGCGGCCGACGTAGTCGCTCGCTTGGATAGAGAGGAGGCAGAGGATTTCGACAAAGTGAAATCGAGTCTGCTAAAAAAGTACCGGCTGTCTGCGGAGGCGTTCCGTCGGAAGTTTCGGGAAAATGAGAAAGGCAGAAGTGAGTCATACACAGAGTTTGCGTACAGGCTTATGTCAAACATGCAGGAGTGGCTCAAAGAAGAGAAAGCGTTTGGTGACCACGATAAAGTTCTGCAGTGCTTCGGGCTGGAACAGTTTTATAGTCGGTTACCTGAGAACGTGCGGTACTGGGTCTTGGATAGGCCAGACGTTTGTACGGTGGCTAAAGCCTCTGAGCTAGCCGAGGAGTTTGTAACGCGTCGGGCTCGCGGAGCTAAGGACGGTCAAAAGGGTGAATTTGGCTCGAAGTTTGAGAGGCCGAAGTTCACACCCATGAGAGCAAAGGGGAACACGCGTAGTGAGGATGCGAGTGAAAGCAGTCCGACCAAACGTAAAGAGACGGCGGCAGCCGAAGCCGAACGCAGAAAGCGGTTCGAGATGAGGCAAGCGCGCGTTTGTTATACGTGCCAGAAGCCGGGTCACTTTTCGGCGCAGTGTCCGGAAACAACACCAAAAGTTGTGTTTTTTTCATTATGCAGCACTGACGAGAACATGAAGCTTCTCGAGCCTTACATGCGAGACCTCCTCGTGAACGGGAAAGAGTGCCGAGTGCTTCGCGATTCCGCAGCTACGATGGATGTAGTTCACCCGTCTTACGTAGAACCCCATATGTTCACGGGCGAGTGCGCATGGATCAAGCAAGCCGTGGAAGCTCATAGCGTGTGTCTGCCAGTAGCAAAGGTGCTTATTGAAGGACCTTTCGGAGCGCTTGAGACGGAGGCGGCCGTGTCATCTATGCTGCCCCCCAGTACCCGTACCTATTTTCAAACAGGTCCGATCACCTCCTGCGCGAGAAGGGGCTTTTGTTTGGTGAGGCTAGCGTTCAGGCCTTAACCAGGTCGAAGGTTCGGGAGCTCGCTGCAAAGGCGGTAGTTGCGGGGCCGACGTTATCAAACAATGAGAAAGGGTCAGAGGCGCAGCAAGCCGATATTCAGAGCACGCCTGAACTGAATAAAATTGAGTCTGTAACGTTAAAGGCACCAGATACCGGAGAGGAAATTGCCGATGCGGGAAAGTTAGAAGAGCTATCTGGAGATTTGCTCATCGCGCCTACGTCAGACGGACTTAATAGGTTGCTAAAAGTCAGCCGGTCGGCTTTAATAGCCGAGCAAAAAAAGGATGGCAGCCTAGAAAACATACGCTGCAATGTCAAGGAAGGTATCGCCAGGAAAACTGCGCGTTTTGTGGAAAGAGGTGGAGTCCTGTACCGGAAGTATCTAGACCGCAGAGGAGTGGAGTTCGATCAGCTGATCGTGCCTCAATACTATCGTCAGGATCTGTTGCGCTTGTCACACGGGGGTTCGTGGTCCGGACACCTAGGAGTTAAGAAAACTAAGGACCGTCTCTTGCAAGAGTACTATTGGCCAGGGTGTTTTCGGGACGCAGACCACTTCGTGAGGTCATGTGACACCTGTCAGCGGGTGGGCAAACCAGGGGACAAATCGAGGGCGCCGTTGAGAGTGGTACCTATCATTACGGAGCCTTTTAGACGGCTCGTTATTGATACAGTGGGACCTCTGCCGGTAACAGCCACGGGGTACAAACACATTTTGACTGTGATCTACCCAGCGACAAAGTTCCCTGAAGCAGTGCCGCTTAAAGAACTCAGCTCAGTTGAGATAGTCAATGCACTACTGTCCATATTTGCGCGAGTTGGTTTTCCTGCGGAAATCCAATCAGATCAGGGCACAGTGTTTACTAGCGCTTTGACGACAACTTTTCTCGAAAGGTGTGGGGTAAAGCTGTTACACAGCTCAGTGTACCACCCACAGTCGAATTCCGTTGAGAAGCTCCACTCCGTCATGAAGCGCGTGTTGAGAGCATTGTGTTTTGAACACCAAACTGACTGGGAGCTGTGTCTGCCTGGGGTGATGTTTGCATTAAGGACCGCGCCGCATGCAGCTACGGGGTTTTCGCCAGCTGAGCTGGTGTACGGTCGCTCGCTTCGGTCTCCGCTTCGCAAGCTTCGAGAATCGTGGGAAGGCAGGGGCGACGACCCAGTCGTGGTGGAGTACGTGCTTAAGCTCCTCGAACGCTTAAGAAGGGCACAGGAGTTGTCAGGTGAAGCAATGGCAAAGGCCCAGCAGAGGGCCAAGGTTTATTATGATCGGACCGCCAGGGCCGGTCGTTTTGAGGTGGGCGATGAGGTCATGATATTGCGCACATCGCTAAACAACAAACTAGACGTGCAGTGGGAGGGCCCAGCACGAATTGTTCAGAAACTGTCGGACGTTAACTACGTGGTAAGTCTGCCAGGAAAGCGGAAAGCACAGCAAGTTTACCACTGTAATCTGCTCAAACCTTATAGACAAAGGGAAGCAGTGGTGTGCATGATGGTAAACGTTCCTGAAGAGCTTCCGGTCGAGCTTCCGGGACTAGGCTCAGTGACGAACAGGAAAGACACCGATCAAGTCATTAGTGACCTTATCAGTAAAGCACCGCTGTCGCCTGAGCAGAAAACCGAACTACACCAGCTATTACAAGAGTTTCAAGGTCTGTTCTCTGAGAGGCCTGGTAGGACTTCTGTCCTTACTCATGATATAGAACTTACCTCCCCAGAGCCAGTACGATCCAAGGCGTATCGGGTGTCACCCCGCCAGAGCGATATTATGGAGGCTGAGGTAAAGAAAATGCTACAGCTCGGTGTTATTGAGGCAGGTGAGAGTGATTATACCTCCCCTTTGATTTTAGTTGAGGTACCGGGCAAGGAACCTCGTCCTTGCATCGACTACCGCAGGCTTAATTCCATCACTAAGGATCAAATTTATCCGATCCCTAACATCGAGGAGCGCCTTGAGAAAGTTAGTAGCGCTCAGTTTATTTCCACCCTAGATCTTGTCAGGGGTTATTGGCAGGTTCCACTTACAGAAGAGGCTAGTAGGTATGCGGCGTTCATTTCACCAATGGGAACATTCCGTCCTAAAGTGTTGAGTTTTGGTTTGAAGAACGCGCCATACTGTTTTTCAAGCCTCATGGATAAAGTGTTGCGGGGACAGCAAGAATTCGCTTTACCGTATCTAGACGACGTAGCGATATTCTCCGCATGCTGGTCTGAGCATATGGCACACTTGCGGGCAGTGCTAACCCGCCTGCGCGAAGCGGGCTTGACAGTAAAGGCTCCTAAGTGCCAGTTAGCACAAGCCGAGGTTGTCTACCTCGGTCACGTGATTGGTCAGGGTCGTCGCCGCCCCTCTGAAATAAAAGTGGCCGCTGTGCGAGACTTCCCGCAACCGCGCACGAAGACCGATATTCGGTCGTTCTTAGGTGTCGCCGGCTACTATCAGAGGTACATCCCCAGGTACTCTGATATCGCCGCTCCCCTGACGGATGCTCTAAGAAAAACAGAGCCCCAAACAGTCGTCTGGGACAAGACAAAGGAAAGAGCTTTTAGCGCCCTAAAGAGTGCCCTAACAAGCCAGCCTGTGCTACGATCGCCAGACTATACAAAAGGGTTCGTTGTTCAGTGCGATGCTAGTGAGCGAGGCATGGGCGTTGTACTGTGCCAACGGGAAAATGGAGAAGTAGAACACCCCGTCCTGTATGCTAGTCGTAAGCTGACCAGTCGTGAGCAGGCGTACAGCGCCACCGAGAAAGAGTGTGCATGTCTCGTGTGGGCCGTTAAGAAATTGTCATGCTATCTAGCCGGCTCGAGGTTTATCATTGAGACGGATCACTGCCCTCTCCAATGGCTGCAGACCATCTCTCCCAAAAATGGCCGCCTCCTGCGCTGGAGCCTCGCTTTGCAACAATATTCCTTTGAGGTGCGTTACAAAAAGGGGAGTCTCAACGGTAACGCCGATGGCTTAAGTTGAAGCCCCTAACGTAGGAATCAGCCTCAAAATTGTTTGTTACTGATGTTTTTCTTCCTGAGGCAGGATTTTTTTTAACATATTGCTTTTGTTTAGTGTTTCAAAGTGATGATATGCTTTCTAGTGCAATTTTCCAATTTGTGGACGCGTTCTGAGTGATGCTAGACTACTGTAAGGAACTAGGCAGTGGTATAAAAGGGGAAAGAGCCTGGCAGGGCTTAGTGAGGGTTGTGCCGTGCTTGCTGACTGAGCGGTTGAGTTTCAGCGTAGTTCTAACGCTTGCCGGGAACGAGAACAAGAATGTGAACCCTCCCGAAGTCACTTTGCAGTGTCCTGTGCGAACCTGAACGAGAGAACGAGGCCTTCTCTGTGCGCTGCGCTCAAGAAACGTCGAGGGACGCCCGACTTCGGTTATGAGCATCATCGAGCGACATCCCTCCGGACAGCGGATGCAGTCCCCTGTCCATCGGGATCTCCTTCCCCCGGCGGGGCGGTCTGTTACGTTTCGCCTACGACGCGCGGTTTAGCCGGCGCGACTGCAACAAAGCGGCAGACATTTTGGCCCGTTCGGCGTCGCCGCTACGCTCCCCGCAAAGCGCGTCCAGGCATGTTCCGATGCCACGTGTCTTCATGTGCGTGTGTGAGTGTATGTGCCATTGTGCCCGACCGGCGGCGATACGACAGCAGGGGTCACCTTCTCCTCCCAGTCATTGTGCCCGTCCGGAGGCGATACGACAGTAGGAGTTACCTTCTCCTCCCAGCCATTGTGCCCGACCGGAGGCGATACGACAGTAGGAGTCACCTTCTCCTCCCAGTCTTTGTGCCCGACCGGCGGCGCTACGACAGTATGCGTCACCTTATCCCATTGTACAATCACGTGCTCGTCTATTGAGGGGTTCCTTCTTGCCCTCATCTGCGAGAGTATAAAAACAGCTGCCCCCGGACGCCAAAAGGAGGGCTCCGATTTCTTCTGTTGAGTAAAGTGCTCTCCCGTCTCTCTACTTCGGTCGACCTGACCGCCAACTCTTTGCGATGTTAAAATAAACAAGTTGTTTTGTTGTTACCAGTCGACTCATGCTTTGCCGGGACCTTCGGATGCTTCCAGTTGTACCCCAGGCCGCCAGGCCAACGCTACCCTTGGGGCTTGCGACCCAGGTACAACCACGGGCGTCAGCGCCGAGTTCCCAACAGGTCGTACCAGTGGTGCGACCACAACGACCGTTGCCATCGGTGGGATTCAAACACCATCGAAATGCGGCCGCCGTGGCCGGGATTCGATCCCGCGACCTCGTGCTCAGCAGCCCAACACCATAGCCACTGAGCAACCACGGCGGGTTGCCGACAGAAAGTCAATCACTGTCACAACTGTCCCTCTCGGTTTGATGTATCTGAGAACGACCGGGCATCCGGTCTGGTGTCTTCACTATCAGGGCCGAACTGCCATTTTTTTGTACACCCTGATGAAGATCGGTCCACCGATCGAAACTGTTGAAATTAAATACTTCTTCTGTTTACCTTGTAGCACCGCTCAAGTTCTTTACGTTTGAAAGGTAGACTGAGGAATTCCTCTTTACCTACTATATATATATATATATATATATATATATATATATATATATATATATATATATATATATATATATATATATATATATATATATATAATGAGATCTTAGATAAGAAAGGCAGGGAGTAAAATGTAGTGGGGGTAGTCACTTGCTTCCAACCTTTCTAACTTATCCCAAAGCTATATATATCGTATCACCCAGCCTTACAGGTATCAAGTTTCAGAGGTGACAAAAACTGACTGGACAAGCAAGATTTGGAGAGATAGAATGAAGTCTGGACCAACATTACATTCCGCCCGAGGCCGAAGCCTCAAAGATTTTCTTTTGTAATATATGTACATCGCTGACTGGCAGCCTCCGCTAAAGATATGTTCGCTGTCGCAATTAATAGGCATTTGTTTTTAGGACCCGCGCTAGCATACGAGTTGCTTCTTGAGTATACAGGCCTTCGGCCAGCTTACATGAACGATAACTCGTCAGTTTCTGCCACGAACGGAAGCTGTTTCGTAAGGCTTTGTGACTTCTTATCGTTAATTTTAGACATCGTCCAAAAGCCGGACACAGCCGAGGATAATGATTACGCCGCTTGAGGCTGACTTGTAGTGGAGTCGCACGTCGTATACCGCTCGCATCCCCCGCAGGCGTGCGGTCATGCGAAAAACTGCAGATGTCGCATACTGGTGCACAGATTTCGGTTTACACTGCATGTACGGGTCCAGTGTAAACCGGCATTTGTGCCCCATTGTGAAACATGCACACTTTTTCGCGCGATCGCACGCGGGCGCTCGAGCGTAAATTGGCCCTCAACCCAGGCACTTGAGGTGTCTTTAGCACAGCACATGGGCTTCGGCTACCGTCGTTGAGATACTAAACTCGAAGATGTTCCCACGGCGCGCCACAGCTGCGACTGCGCCCGTCTCTGTGAACTGCATAGCTTTGCGAAGGTTCCACGTTATTAGCATCTCGCTAAAATACTTTGCTCCACTCTTCGACATTCGGCAGCCCCAAGAACAGGGATCCATAATCCGCGTTCATAAAAATAGTTCTTGCGCTGTAACTAGTCGCACAGGAGAAGATGCTGGCCATTGGTCAAGTGGTGCGTGTTGTTTTACAGCGAAGCTTTCTTTGCCTCTTTTCCCGTCTTTATGGGCGCTGCTGCTGCGGTCTTTCTCGCACACGTCGATGGGTTTCTTTAATCACCACCAGATAAAGCTGGCGGGGCGACCGACTGGTTACTCTTCGAAGCAAGATAAGGATGCCTCAGAACACGCACTTATAAAGCGAGATATTAGAAGGAAGAAGAAGCATCTGCTTCCTTCGGTAAAGCTGGGGAAACGATGGAGCTTTGTTTATTAGAATGCGAAGATATCTGCCCAGTGGTCGATTTAGGCACCACTGGTCTCCTTGAAGTCACTGGGTTCAGCGAGAGCAGGGGGAAAGTAAACATGTCCGCAATTGACATTAGTAAGATGCGATTGCAAGATTGGTGGAAGAAAAGTGGGGAGACTACAAACAACGGAAGCGTACAATAACAAAGTTCACAATAGGGGTTCAGAAACTTTGGTTATGGGAATTCATCGTGAATCTTTTTCTTTCATATATTTGCTATTTAATATAGGTAGGGCATTAGGCAATATATTAACAAGAGCGCGGTGGCGCAACCCACCCCCCAGTTCCAAAGGGGACGTTGATAACAGCCATCCATCCACCCAGGCCGGTGCCGCCGCGGTAGTTTTTCGTAGCTTTCGCGTATGGCACGTGCTTGCTTACCTATGCGACAAAAATGCAGATGCCGGACTGTGGAGGTCGCTTGCTGCGGCGTCATAGTGTGAACATTACAATCGTCCACAGCCTGAACAGCGCTTGGAGCTGGCTTCTGAGCAGCGTGCTGGCCACATGTGCAGAAGGAGCACGTAAAAACGCGCCAGAAAAATGGCTACATAATGTGCATTCAGTGTCGAGGACACCCAGGCCCGACAGAAGCGTCGCGCGGAGCCGGAGCCTGTTCGCTACGCAGCGAAACGTGTTGCAGTTTGCGAATGTATATATAAAATGTGTACATACAATTATAAAATTAATTTATTTACGTACAGCCCGATAATTCAAGTAACGTTTAACATTTGTGCCACGTTAATCAAAGCAAACAGCATACAAAGCTTAGCTTACCTCGATTCCCACAGTCCGCCAAATTCTTACAGTGAAGCATGCTTATGGCTACGGTAGCGTGCATTTTTTTTTTTTTTTTTCTGCGGGTGCAAAAACCATCGGCCGATCCCGGAGAGGGTGCAATAACGAGCCGACCCGCGGCGGAGGTGAAGCAGGATTCAAGAACTCCGCCAACTTGCAAAAATGACCTTAGCATCTTGGGTCCAAATAAAACCACTATGAGATATTAAGCTGATAAGAACAGATACTAAACTTTGACCCGCATCAGCCATCTGTACGTTCGCACCGCCCTCTCTTCGTCGTCGTTCCAAGCGCTTGCGTATCTACTTCCCTGTCCTTCCGCTGTGCTGTGGTGGCGGTCCCTTCGAAACGTCCCGTGTGTCTAGTTTCCTCCGCCTCCTTGGGGCTGCGGTGACGTTGTGCACGCGAATGTAGAGAAAAATCACGGCAAACGAGATTGTACAGTTGTTCAAAATTCTATGTCGCCTCTGTGTCGTGTGCTAAACAGCTTCGATGGTCATTGACCTTGACAGAGTGGAATGGATAACGATTTATTATGCTCTGACTATTTTTTGGCTTTGGAGATTTTGCTGCCGCCCGTGAACAACTTAGTCGGTGCGGGCGCGCAGCAGCAGCAGTAGGTGTCAACCAACACACCCACCGCAGCGGAGTCTTCTTCTCGCTCATCGACGCATCTGCTCTCGCCTTTGGCCACTTGCTCACGCAACAAAATTAATGGTGCGCGGTACCGCGCATTGTTCGCAGACCAGCTCGCGTATCCGCGTGGAGGCCGCATCTCGCTCAGCTATTTGGAGCACGCGCTCTTGAATGCTATCCAACGCTTCGTGAACATATTCTGACACTCCAGCAACAGTTTTATTGCGCTATCAACGCGGAGCTTCTATTCTCGTCGTTTCGTCATGACGCTTGCATCTCTATATGCAGTGAGACTGGTCCTACGACTTTATGACAATCTGGTACCGTTGGCTGTCAACCGCAACCATCACAGTGGAACCTGTAATTAATTTGTAACCAAAGCGTATGCAAGGACGAAAGTTACACATATAAGTTATATCCATTAATGAGCACCTTCCCCCTTTTCTTTGCGGAGTTTCGAAGTTAATACGAGCCCACAAACTCGTGCACCACTTTATTCTGCCGAGACGGCGAAGGGTAGAAAGCCTTAAAAAAAATTAAATTATGGGGTTTTACGTGCCAAAAACATTTTCTGATTATGAGGCACGTCGTAGTGGAGGACTCCGGCAATTTCGAACACCTGGGGTTCTTTAACGTGCACCTAAATCTAAGTACACGGGTGTTTTCGCATTTCGCCCCCATCGAAATGCGGCGGCCGTGGCCGGGATTCGATCCCGCGACCTATATATATATATATATATATATATATATATATATATATATATATATATATATATATATATATATAGGGACTAAGGCACTATGAGTGACAAATGATGGACAAAAATACTCGTTAACACGTAAAGATGAAAACGACTCAAATGGTTGATAATATGATATCCCACCTAAGCATCACATTGAAAAACGAAAGCGAATAAAGATGAAGTTCGAGCCGATGCATACTGAGTAAAAATAAATGACATTAAAATAAATAAAAGAAAAGGCGAACGAAAGCCACTCGGCAGTGCTTGGTACCTCTCCTCCTCGGCCTCTCCTTCCGCTCGCGCGTCTGAGAGTCGCGGCGAAGCTCCATATACTCTGCCGCCAAAGGTACAGAGCAAGTTTAGAATGATGGGTGCCGTAAGTATCCGCGTTGCAGTGACGGCATTTGCAGTGACGGTATTTGAAGTCTGAATTGCTGAAAGGCGGGAGATGGAAATTCAAGACGATGAGCAAAACGAGAACAAGGTGAAAGCAGGAGTCAACGTTTCAACAAGTCCACTTGTCGAAACGATAGCTCTTGCTTTCACCTAGTTCTCGCTTTGCTCATCGTTCTGCATGGTCCTAGAATTTTAGCAAAAAAACAAACCCTCGGCTTAATATGTGGTCGAACTGATACGGAATGGTTCCTCCAAAAAGTTCCGTTTTGTGTTCGGATCTAAGATCGCGGAAATCATAACGGTTCGGTTTGATTAACGTTCGGCTGAACAGAACGGTTAAGCCCCGGTTGTCGATTCAGTTCGGGTTCGGTTCGAAACCCTAGTTTTATGGGAAGGTCCTCGTCGTCGCGCGTTGGCTGTAACACCGCGTAGGGCATCGTGCCCACGACGTTTGCCTCAGAACGCTAGATATATGCACTTGACTGCCTTCAACAGCCGCATAACGAGACCAGCGATGGCGTGTCACGTGTACCCTTGCTGAGAAAGCGCAATAACCATCCAGCTTTTGTCTTCCGGTATACTATCGCCATAATGCATCCTTGAAGCTGCTCCTAAATCGTTACCGCCACGAACATATTCACACCTTGCTCTCGGAATTGAGGTAGCACACAGCCTTCGTTGCTTCGTACAACAAAACATAAAGTAAAATGATATCCGTCATTGTGCACCGTTTAAGCTTTCACGCTCTTCATAAGCAGAGTGGTTATCATCAGTACTTGCAACCACTCAACTTACCATTGCACTCTCTTTGTTTGCATGTAATAGAGAAAAAGAAGCATGAAAAGCGTACAGCTGACTAGGCAGAAGCGCACCGGTGACGTAAGAGATGCGCTTTGAACCAACTTTCGCGAGTCATGTAATGCGCACGCGCTGCAGTACTGCAGCTGCGCAAAATGTATTTAAATTCACGCGCTCTCGCGTTCCCACGCAGTTTGACTAAGGCAATTGACTAAAGGCGGTCACGCGCATAGGTATGGAATCATCGGTGCACGCCTCATCGGAGCCAAAGGACAGGAACGCCCCTGCCCGCGCCGATTCGGTTCGGTCTTTGTCGTGTTACAGCGTCGACGAGAACGTCCTGGAGGTGCTATGGGGTAAGCGTAACAAGGGGCTTTCCGTGATAGCGTGCCGTCTTGTCCTTGCTACCGAAATCGAAATTCTGGAAGGCAAGCAAATTGTAGAAGTTGTCTATTGATTACCTGGGCGGGTAAACGAGTTTACTGTGACTTTTCTTACCCTTTCGGGCTTAATATTACACCCTCACGACGAGCTTAAAATGAGGGAAGAAGATAGGTAATTACGAAGGAACAGCGCCAACGAAGACGATCACAAGTAGGGAGAACGACACAGGACAAGCGCCATGTGGCGCTTGTCCTGTGTCTTGTCCTGTGTCCTGTCCTGTGTCTTGTCCTTGTCCTGTGCGCTTGTCTGACACATGGCGCTTGTCCTGTGTCGTTCTCCCCACTTGTGATCGTCTTCGTTGGCGCTGTTCCTTCGTAATTCAAGTATGCACCATCTAGCCCAAATGAATGTTGTCCTGAAGATAGGTAAATAGCGTGCAAAGTGGATATGCTGGGGCTTCGTAACTTCGGCAGCCGCATGTAGGGAAGAGCACTCGAACTAAGGTTTAGGTGTTCAGTAAAGATCCGCTAGGTGCCAATATTAATTCGGTATCTTGCACAGCGGCGTCTCTCGTAACAAACTGTGCAGTTTTCGGGCGCAAAGGCTAAGGCGAAGTTGGCAAAGCAAGTTAGAATCGCGAAAAGAATTCTGCTGGCTTTTAGTGTGTTCGTACCATCTTCCTGTGAAGTCAACAAAATGCCTGCGCATGTTCCGGTAATATACACGTATTTACCAGATTGTGTCGTAGTCGTTACTGTTGCCTGTTAGTACCTGTTAACAGGTATCATTTCATGCTTACATGCCAACAGAGTGAAGGTCGTAGGATAAGTGTTGCTGCTCTGCGTCGACTAGTACAGTGTAAAGCAATAATGCGCCAACGTGGGCGCGTGACATAAGCTTCCCAACAGCACGTCTGGGGACGAACTCGATATCTACGAGCGCGTACGCAACTGCATTCTTATCTGCTTCTGACAAGTGCAATTACCGTCTTCGAGACATGGCGCTGCGTTACTTGTGGATGTTCGCAAGAACGGGATTGCATTTTATTTTCCCTCCAAGACTTTTATTAACGTGCCCCCTTGGCAAGAGCCTTCCTTCACTCCGCCCCATCAGAATGCGGCTCGTAATCGAATCCACGACTTCGTTCCCAGCAGCTGAAACCCGTAGCCACCAAGATTCCCAGGCAGGTGATGTCCCGTGTATAGCACTGCATTTATGAACAGATGAACGCATGGCTTTCTGTTGCCGTTGCGCCGTCTCGTACAGCGCTCAAGCACAGTCACGTTTCGCGGATTCTCCGGTTGCTTTCACGTTTTCGGCTATCGCTTCTCGCGGATTATCAACGTTTCGCCGCTTCTTTGGACGGGCCGGAGCATCCCTTTGTACGCATGCCTTCGTTTGATATTTGTCAACTTATCAATCCAGAGAAATAGTAATGGGCATTGTAATGCGTTTCTACTTAATGAACACTGTTATTTCTCACTATAGTCCATGACTGGTGCACCGCGATCTCGGCACAGTAACATGCCTCGTTTTTCTGGTCCCGTCGTGGTGTGTATATACACATCATCGACCAAAGGTTTTACCCGGTTTACTGCCGTCTGCTACGCTGTTCGCTTCACGAGTGCTAGCGCCGTGCCTTTGTATTGTGAGAATCCCCATCGCGCACTGCCACGACTAGCGAAGCCACGCAGCTTCTCGTATTCGCAATCGTCGCCTCTGCCTCATTTACAATACCTCGCGTGTGCTAATTCCCCTTTTTCATTCATTTTTTTTCGTGCATGAGCATGTTTTAATGGTACGCAGAAAATCAAACGGTAGGCTGAACTGTGGTTGCCATTTACATAATTCGAAGCATTCATTATTTGTGGAGAAGTGTTGTATATGCCTAATGTAACTGTTCTGTAGGCAATTGTTATGCAAAGATAATAGGCTGTATTTATGTTTATAATACGGAATGTTTGCAATCCCAACAGAACATTGCAAGCAAACTCAAGCCCAGTGGCACATACCTAGTCGCTACTGTGGCTCATAATTTCAGACTGCACTATCACCGGGATCGGCTCACCAAAACATCACTAGGCTCGCCCGTCATAAAGTGCCTGGACTAGAACGATGCTTCGCATTTAAACTGAGCTGCGCATCGCAGATGAAATCTTATTCTACATATGTTAATGTACCACGTTTTCGAAACCAGGACTACGCAAATCTTCAGGATACAAACAGCGTGACATATTACGCATATTGCCACTTGTACTTATCTATCCTTTCCTCGTGGATTGCATTTCCCCGGCTAACAAATTAAAGTTACCGCTCAGCGGGAGACCCGCCCGCACGATTGCAACTTACTCGAATGTTGTAGTCGATTTTATGTTCTCACCGAACTTTGTCATCAGATTGTATGAGCGCCACGCATTGTGTAGTACTTACTGGAACGCGCGCGGGCACCAGCGATTACGCTGGAACACTCGCGTCGTATGTAAAATCCGACGCGCTTGACTCTGTTGCGGCTCGAGGTCTCGTTTCGGCCAGGCATCCACCGAGCCCATCGACGAGTACGTGCAGCGTAGGATTGCAGGAAAAATGGTTGACTTACACTGGCTCCGGATTAGCAAGCCCACTTCTACGAGAATACTAAACGTCAGAGTTCACATCAGGCCACGGTTGCCCTCCTCGCTGCAAGAAAGGTGTCCGCTTTTAATACCGTCGAGTTTGCTAGGTGACTAGACGAGAAAATCTGGTGGCATGTATCCCGGACAATCGCAGTCGTCCAATCGGTCGCAATATCCCGCGCATGACATCGCATCGTTCAGCCGCACTCCGCCTCCTATGGTGCTAATTATGCGGAGGCATATTTAGCCAGCGCGCAACACTTTGGGAATCCGAGGACGAAGCCGTTCCACGGTAGCATTCGACCATGACCCTTTTCACCATTTGTTCAGGCTGTCAGCTACAGGTATCCGTAGGCATTTTCTGGACCCGTCGGTGTAAACGCTGCGTTCACTTCGGGATAGGCGCGGAACAATGGGTGGAGTTTTTCTCGTGGTAGTCGTCTAATTATGGTCCTTGGCTGTGTTGAGACTATCACCAGGGTCGGCCCACAGGACATCCGGTATACACCATTTCTCCCCGTTGTGTCTTTATCTTGCGATAGTTAATGTTCAAGGTGCCAATTAAGCTCAATTGTGCTCACATTTAGTATTAACTTCCATCTACTGCCTTGCACGCGGTGGATTTATTTCGAAGGAAGGTATATTGTCGCAGCCTAGTAGGAGACGGGAAGGCCGGCGTAGAGGACGTGTAAAAGCACTTTTGAGAGCAGTCAACGCGACGTCGTTGTCGTCTGTTTTTCCACTCGTGCGCTACTTCAGCGTCGTTCTCATCGCCTGGCACATACCCGCGGCGACCATATAGGATGTGGCAATATGTTATTATCCCCGGGCATGGTAGTTGTGTCTTGTTGGTGGATATCTCAAGTGTCTCACGGCCAAAGAAATGAGGAAGCGTTAAAGAGCACGTGCGTCGCGTGCATATTTAGCGCTGTCCTTCCTGGTGCTCACGATGCCTTTTACAGCGCAGTTGTATATTGCTACGTTCTGGAGAAACATGTGTCCGAATTGACAAAAACAAACCATGTGGTACGACCCCGATAGTGCAGAAGGGGTCTAAGCACAATGACATATGCCCCTGTGGCGCTCAGGGACCTGTAACGCGCCCTTGAACTACACTTCTCACACGTGGGACCCAAAGAAATCCCAAGCACAAGGGTAGGAACCGATGACTTAGAAAAAATGTTTCGTACAACTTCTTCAAAAAAGGACTCGCAAAAATTATCGGCACCTACCGCGCTAGCGCCACGTCTGCCAGAGGTGGCTCTGTTGCCGCTCATAATTCCAGCGTGAAATTTCGCTTCTATTTTGTCGTCGTAATGGCGAGGCCACGTTTACGGTGGTATGAGCGTTTCCCTAAGGAGGTATGAGCCATTCAGTGTCTTCCGTGGCGGTCACATTTAATAAGTGTTACGCGAATGTGTGTGCATACTTGTACAGCCACGATAACCACAGATTAGGACAATAAATATGTTCGCACCGTTGTTCCATGTTCTGGGTCACTTGTGTCGCGCGTTAAACAGTTTCGTTGGGAATCCGTCTTTAGTGTGGAATGGCTGACGACTTTTTGTCTTTCAAGTGCAATTCCGTTTAACTTTGTTGTGCACCTTACCAATTTTCTTAACTTGACAAGGTGAAGTACGCATTTGGGATCCCGTAGATATTTGCGTCTGTGCTTTTGCGACGATGAGTTTTGTTCAATGTGTGCAAAACTCTGACGTATAAGCTATAGGACTTGACATCTGTATGGCTGGCGCATATCACTTTAGCGTTTAACGACGACCTTTTACTGTTCGCCTTTAGACTGAGAGTGTCGTGTTTGATCGTACAATTACTGCGTGTGCGTTAATTTCATGTCGTGTTCGACACGTTCCGCGTAAACGCGCAGTGTTGGACTCGCTAAATGTCTCGTACTTGCCTTTCTAAGCTCGGAGAAGGTACTTCACGAAGGAGTGCGCTGATACCGGGCCACATGAAGCTGCCACGTTTATGGCAAGCCTGGTGCCGTGCAGGGCTCTGGCAGGAACTTCAGCAGACGACCACGCCAGCGGAGAATTTCGAACTGCCTCACGTGGCATCGGCGCTGCGCCGTTGGCACCTTCGACCGTCCAGAGGATGCTGCGACCCTTTCGTTTATTACCCAAGTGTCGTCGACGCTGGCCACAAGCGAAACAAAAAGTGACTCATTTATAACCCACGACACGCATGCTTTCTCATTCCGGTGGATGTTGCGCACCGGGCATTTTGGAGTTCGGCTTGTTCGCGCTTCTGCGTCTTGATCGCGAGCATGCCGTCTCATGCGAAACCCGCGTACTTCAACTTTTTCAGATCCGCCCCTGTAGCCTTTTGAAACGCGATCGGAGGTGTAAGACGTCTAATTAACTCATCCCTTCCATTTTGTTTCTCCCCCACCCCTCGTTCGCTAAGCTGTTCGGGTGCTATATACTTTCAACTGCGGAAAGCCTCAGCACAAGGTGTATACCGGGAGTCACAGATAACTTGGACCAAGATTTTTTAAAAGTGCAAGAGTACAAGTGGAGTAGCGCTGGATGACGTCGCCTCCGCGGACTGAGGCAGGGGTGCCCGTTATCCTCACTGCTGTTAATGATGCACATGGTGAGGATGGAGAGGTCGCGAGAGGGAAGTAATATCGGGTTTCATTTTTTATAGAAAAACAGGCGGGTACATTAGTAGAGCAGCAGCATCCAGGTTTATTTTATGCTTACGACATTGTGTTGCTAGCTAACAAGCAAAGTCGTTTGCAGCGTCTCGCTGATCTGTGGACAGGAAGGCGAGAATTTCGGTTTGAAATTTAGGGTTACAAAATCGGGTGTTATGGTGTTCAATGAAAACGGTAAACAGACAGTGGCATTACAGGGCCAGGGAATACCTCGGGTAAAAGAATATAAGTATATTGGCATATGGACAAACGAAGGCAATAAACATATGGAAACAAAGGTATAGAACAGTAAAGGGGAAGAGAAATGCTGCCATAATGGAAGCGCAGAGCACCATGGGGATATCCTAGGTACGAGGTGCTCCGGGGTAAGCAGAAAGGTGTACTGGTTCCAGGACTTGCTTTTGGTAATGCGGTTGTTTGTTTGAAATGAGGCGTACAATCTGGACTCGATCGCAACCAAAGTTAAGTGGGACGCCTCGCAGTGGGCGCTCACGGGAAGACTACAAATGAAGCTGTGCAGGGTGATATGGGCCGGAGAAGTTTTGAAGGGAGGGAAGCGCACAGTAAAATTGATAATGAACGACTGAGAAATATGGAAGAAAGTAAATGGGCTGGGAGTGTTCAGGTATTTGTACAGGAAACCCATTGATTCACAGTGGAGGAAAATAAATAGGAAGCTTGCCAGCAAGTGTGCGGCCTGTAGGGCGAGTAACACGGCAACAAAGAACGTTAAGCGGGAAGTCGGAGAGGCTTAAATAATCTCATGGGTGGCCGCGGTTGAAAAACGACCTGCCATGAGTAACTACTTAAGAAATGACTAAATCGGGAAAGAAACCATTTATAACTCAATGGGAAGCTCATTAGTTTTCGAAGCGATATTAAGATGCCGTAGAACGCGGACCTATAAAGCGAGACATAAGAAGGAAGCATGTGCTTGCTGCGGTAAAGCTAGGGAAACGATGGCACATGTTTTATTGGAATGTGACGATATTTGCCAAGCGGTCGATTTAGGCACCACTGGACTCCTTGAAGGTATTGTGTTAAGCCAGAGCAGGGGGAAAGTAAACATGTCCGCAATAGAGATTCGTAAGAGGCGATTGGTAAATTGGCGGAAGAAAAGTAACGGAAACAACAAAAACGGAGACGCGCAAAGACAAAGTTCACAATGGGGGGTCAAAAAACTTGGTTATGGGAATTCATCGTGGTTTTTTTTTACCTAGTTGGGTCATTGGGTAGTATAGCAGCAAGAACTTGGTGGCGCAACCCACCGCCCTGTTATAAAGTGGACACTTCAAACTTCCATCCATTCTTCCGCGTTAGCGGTGGCGCTGGCCTGAGGGAAAGAAAAAATTGTCATTGCGTATTGCATGATTTGAATGCGAAAGCATCGTTACCTGTCTACTTCGTTACGTCCATGATACGTGACGTCATTGTCACGTGTCCTTCACACCTCTATTTTGATCCACATTAATTCATCTTGCTCTAATTTGCACAACATTAATCCACTTTATTTCACCTTAATTCATGTTACTCCACCTTCAGTCAACTTACTTTAACTTTAACTTTATTTCCCTCTAATTCGCCGTGGATTTCGCAGTTCTAGCAGTAGCAGATCCATCGCCAGGGATGTGCCGTCGTCTCTTCGTCACGTGGGTCACCACATTGGATCTGCTTAACACAGACGAGGGACTATAACGACGCCCTCTGCAAAATTTTTAAGCAAAAAGGTACGCTAGACCATATAATATGGGAGTGTGCTGGCTCCCCAGGGGGCCCAAGGAAAACATTGAAAGTAGGAAAAGCCTGGGAGGCCTTGCTCCAGAGCGAGGCTGAAGACGACCAGCGTCGAGCAATCCGCCTGGCCGTTGAGGACGTGCAGACTCGCCGTCCTCAATGCGCGGGGACTGCTTCGTCCTCCCCTCCTACCTACGTGTAGGTTGAGGCGGGCACCCCAGCTCGGTGGAACAATAAAGTTTTCAATCAATCGGTACCATCGGATGTTAACGCCGCACGCTCGCCAGATTTTCCGCTTCACAGGTCCCATATAATGCTTTCGCATTTAAAAAAAAAACTCTGTGCCCTTCCACTCTGTGAAGGATGCCCACCGAAGCTCTGTATGGGGGGCCCCTTAATGGCGAACTGCACCTCCGCCGCGGGTCGACCCGGCATTGCCCTTTCTTCGGGATCGGGCCACGTATGGGGAGTTTTTTCCTTACCACGCCAACATGAAAATTTCCTTCGACAGTAGAGGTATACAGCTTCGCTGTAAAAGAAAACGAAACTTCCTCCAAAGGCGCGCTGTCGTTCGCCGCAAGCGTTTCCCGGTAAATATTGTCACGTCATATTGTCAAGGCTGTTAGATAACATTTGTTAGGCGGCGAAACGTGGTCGCCCGATAAAGATAAGTACACGTGTCAATATTATGGGTGCATAAGCTAGCATTGCCGGAAAGCAACAACTCTAGCCTACGAAGCAGGGAATGACATCACAACAATTTCTTATGTAAAAACCCGCCTAGCAACTGCTTTTTTTGTGTTCTGATATAGCGCTTCGCAAAAGCCACGCACAATTAGCACGACAGAAGAGCAGTGCGACTTGTTTCTGCTTTTAAGCCAATACGGGAAGGTGTGGGGGTGGGGGGCAGTCAGAGGATGCTGACCAGAGTGCAGCTAGCGTCTTGCGTTGGCCTGAGTCTTTTTCCTCAAATGCCCGAATTTCACCCTGAACATGGCCAGTTTTCTCTGCAACCAACTTGACTGAGCCATACAAGGTTTCTGTAGCTGCGGCTTCTAAGAGTTCGGGTCGGGCATATAATGCAGTCATGCAGTCGTCCGACTCACCCCCGCTAAGGACGTTGTTGAAGAGAACATGTTATTATCGAGAACTAGGGGCGCGGGATTCATTTACAATATCTACATAAAGGTTGGAGAGCGTTACATTTCATCAGTCTAGCATGACTGAAAACGAAGCACACCGAAGAGCCGAAAACGGCTGCTTAAACCCTCTTTCCTCTGTGCCGTCCAACCTTCGTCGAATCGGAGCGTTCAGTCACCGAAAGATCCGCCTTTGAGTGTGAGGGCTCACTTCCGCACTTGCTTCACTAAAAACACCGAACGGAGTGGGGCCTCGTGGACAGGGGTTATCACGCTTGACTCAAGCTGGCGCGTATGTCCAAACGACCGGAGTCCAAGGGGGAGCGCCGTAGGACACCCTTTTCCGGGAGTCTTCCTCCTCCAATTGGTCCGTGAAGGCGACAGTGAACCAGCTAACAATACTCGGTCTGCCAAACGTGTCTAGCCTTACTGTCGTCGTAGAGCTGTCCGAAGAGGGCGTATTGTTGTCTTCACGAAACTCTTCGTCGCGGCGGGGCCGGAGAGGGCAGTAGGTCACCACCCCCGCTGGCCGACCGTAACAGGCTCGTTTGCTTTTCTTGGCTATCACACGTCTGCTCGTCGCCCACTCGAGCCCCCGAAGGCGGATTGGGGACCCTCGAGAGTTTTATGTTCTTTGGGTTGACGCGAACGCAATGTCCCAAGGCTGCCTTGCGTTCTGCGCATGTTAAGCTGGGGCTCGCTGTCTTCTTGGGGCCGCAATTCTAAAACTACCACCTACCACAGCTTCGCTTGCCAACCACTTTCACTGCAGCGTGGATCGGAGCCGAATTTTTTCATATTTTGTGGGATTTCGTTTTTATTGGCAAAGACAACCGGACAAGTTTTAGCAAGCAGGCCATGCATGCATCTGCGGTTATCTGATGCGCTCTACAATTTTAGAATTGACATGTTAGATTCCAGCAATAATGACAGTAGACCAGATAATTAAAAACAACGTTCTGTGACTAAAACAATACTGCTCAGTACACACGACTGCTGCTAATATGCAGTTGGTACGATTTCTTTAGCGCTTTTGGTTTTTAAAAAATCTTGGTCCAAGTTATCTGCGACACCCGGTATATGCTGGTTCCATTGAATTCTGAGGTATTCTGTGCCAAAACCATGACCTAATTATGAGGCACGCTTTAGTGGTGGGACTCCGGATCAATTTTGACTATCAGGGGAGGAGATCCTTAACGTGCCCCCAATGCACGGGGCAAAGACGGGACAGGCTGGTACAATCATCAATCGGGTACAATCGCAATTCGCATGATTGCACCTGTAACACGGCAGCCGTTGTGATAATGCCGCTTCTTTGCGTCAGTATTCTGGACAGGATTGACGGAAGCTATAATTTTCCGTTATGTTACTGTACTTGCGGTTATCTATTTTTGCTGTTAACTTAATTTTTATAGACTTGTATTTGACCCACCCCCGCCCCTTGCACAATGCTTCTGTTGCGGCCTGCAAGGTGTATGTAAATACAATAATTGTTTTCACTCAGTCCATCTGTTCACTTGTCTGCAGACGAGGAAGTCGACATGGAGGAGCTCCTCGAGTTCTCCTTCGACCAGATCGACAAGCTCGCAGAACGCAGGGGAAAGACGATCGCCACCACCGAGAAGTTGCGTCTTTGGGAGTATGTGCAGCAGATGAGGGTACGTGCGCATAAGTATCGTGTACTCGATAGTCGATCACCATTGAGGATGAATATCGAAGATGCGAACTTCATTTATAATCATTGGGCGTCGCTATATATAGTTTGCTCTCTAAAAAAAGTTTACCCCTTTTGGGGCTTGTCTTGTCCCACGACGATAATAGTCATCTGCCTTGCTTGCGTTTCCTCTCTTGAAAACTCGGCGCTCGCTACCTTCCTGTAGAGAATGCTGTGTAAAGCCGATAACGCGCAAGCCATTTGTGACTAGGCAGTACCGGGCTCGCAGCGCTAAAGAAAGGAAATGTGGGGAAGACAGGTCATGATTGTTGTTTGGGGGCAAAATGCAACCCGAACGGTATAAACTTTTGCTGGTGTACAGCTGTGTGTGATGGCTTCCATTCCACCATCAACCTGGTTCAAATACGATTGCTTTACAGGCGGTATATATCCGGGAAGTCTCATTCAAAGTGCAGAATGTCTGCCGGGTATCTTAATGATGACTCATGGAATCGGTGCGTTGGTGAAAATGTTCTGGCACATCTTTTCGTCTATTGTTTCATATAACGGTCGTCGATAGTGGCTCCGTGCAGCTTTCATGAGGTACTTCGAGTATCGATTCCATCAGCTGGTGTGGTAAGTTCTCGCTCAGCGTAATACTAATTACCTTTGATTTCTTTCTTTGTCTTTGCATCCACGTAACCACAAGGGCGCTTTATGATAAGTGTGACCGTTCCTCACGAATAAGTGATTCTTGAGGATGTTTCGAAAACAATAATCGACGATGATGCTGTTCACGAGCACCGGTGCTGCTCTTAATGTGTGATGTGCCCTTGTGAGCAAATGTCTGCAGACAACGTATTTGTTTATTTCTGGCTCGTCCGTGTAACCAGCCGTCGGGTACTTGTATACCACATTGGGCCGAACACTCGCACTTGCATTGTATAGCACTCGACTGCCTACTGCATTTTTGCGCTGCGCAATCATTTTTTTTTTCTTGTTCGTAGTATTCTTGGCTTTCCTACATTTACTCGAGTTTCTAGGTATTGTTTATGCAGACTTATTCCCTTCGCGCTTGTATTTTGTTGAGATTCGATAGTGGAATTGGTCCGTTGCTGTCAGCTCATTGCCATGAGCTCTTCCTTCAGTTAGCTTGCAGCAATCTGCTGTCTACAAAAGCGACTGATCTGTCAGCGATTCCGCTCTGTAGCTCTGCACTTCCGGGAGAACGAGAGCAGGAGTTCGGAGGGAGGTAAACAAGCCTTTGTCAATCTTGATCAGCCTACTCTATTGCCACTAGCGCTATACCAAGGAAGAGTTTCACGCTCTGCTGTATTCTCAAAAGCGTGCTCAATATTTAGGTACTTTGTGGCTTCGGTACTTAAAGTAGCATAGACGCATTGTGCTTGATTTAAAAACTTCGCCCATGTGCTGTCTACTCTCTGAATGCGTTCGCTTTCTTCAGGGTACTTAATCTAGCAGCACGTTAGTCTAAAATTTACAAAGTGTTTCGGACAACTTTTACTTCCTTTTGCCACCGCAACATACATTTTAATATTGATCGAGTTTGTATAGTTTATTTCTTACGTACGATCTTTTCAACTTAAAGCATTCAGCGATTGATTTGAAGACTCCCTTCAATTCTCGAGATACAAAGTGTTCGTACTCGTATCCAGCCTTGCAAAAAGCTAAAGCTGGTGATTTTCGAGGCGCTAATTAGGCAAGTTAGGCTTAAAAGTGCAACTGGCCTGCTCTTGGTAGTCGTCCATGTCAGTTTTCGTCTTGACGCGCCACGGAAACATGAGCGAGCTATCTGTGCAGCCGCGGTCTTCCTTGTCGGACACGTTGAATGCACTCGCTTCCTGTTACTGAACGTAATTGCTATATGGTTAGGCTCACTAAAAGTGTACAGGTACTATGATTGTAGTCTAGATTTTTTTTTAAATATCGCCGAAAAAAGAAACCTACTGATAAAAGTTCACAATATCGGAGTAAATGGCCTATTTCATAACTTTTGTAACTTCAATTGTATTTTCTGAAATACCCTCTGCATCTACGATAACACGTGGCAACTACAATGTGACGGCTTATTTTCATTATTCCCAGTCGCGAGCACAGTGAACGCTTTTTTTTTTCCTGCACCTTCACAGCGCGAGCAGCCTTACTGGGTAACCAAGGAGTCTGTGCCCTGGGACGAAATTCAGGCCAAGTATTCACTTCCCAGTCGGTCTCTGTCGTCCGGCTCCTTCCATTCTCACCTGGAGCTCTCTGGGACTGGACTTGCCACGCCCCCACCTTCGCTCTACTCCCTGAGGAAACCCCTGCCACCAACTTGTTCTCGTGCTACAGCCGCCAATGAGGCGAGTCTTTGCATCAAATTTATCTGCACTAAAAGCTCACAGCGGAATGCACCTGCAGGCCGGTAACTTTAGTCGGCTCCTTCACTACGCAATTATCCCTACTTTTGGTCAGTGAATTACGCAATACCTCTTGCGCCTGGACTTTTTTCTTTCCTTTCCCGTTAATTTCCCTCTTCGACATTGCAGACATGCTCAATGACGCTCGCTGGTCGAAAAGAAAGATGCTTTTAGAAATTATAACAAATATGGAGGATCCCACGCGTCTGTTCAAATCGGTGAATTGGCGAACGATATTTCATGTTTCTTGAAATGGAATTACTTCTGTGTAGCTCACCGTCCTTCACTCAATGCACGTTGTGGTCCCATTTCATTCACTTCTACTTTTCTCTGCACCAAGGTGCTTTCTTTGCCGACTTCACCTGTTGCGTATAGTTCTACTCGTGTATTCGGCCACCTGTTCACCCATCACCTACATACGGCGATATGATTCAATAATGCTCCCATGCCCATTTGAACATGCCAGCTTGCGGAAACCCAGTCGCCGAAGTTGCTGTATTCTCGGCAAGGCATCACGCAGCACAAAATTAAATGAAGCTTCACTATCAACAGTTTAGCTTCAAAAGTACTGTAACAATGGAAAGGGTGAACAGGGTTTTGCAGGGCCGATTTGTGAACAGCAACCGTAATAAAGGTCGCTCCTAATTAGAGAATACGTTTTTATCGCGGTCTCTCTCTCTCCATGTTACGGGTACTTATTTTCACAGCACTTCATGACTAATAGTTAACTACGAATGCACGCAGTCCCCTTGTATGTGCAACCTACGTCGATGAAAAAGCCTGGGAGCCTTCAGCGTTTGCTGTTATCTAGGCCGGTGCGGTGCGCTGGCGGGAAAGGTGGGCCTTTCCGGACGAAGCGGTGATGCGGCGAATACTTGGGCAGAATTATGCGTCCTTGGTGGCCCTTGTGTATCGTCGCACCTTTTCAGGACGTCCTGACCAGCAACTGACAGTCGATGGTCGCATAGGCCTACGCATACACAAAAAAGTTCACTGATGATTACGAAACTTAATAACGCGAGATTTGAGCGCCGCTGTATACGTGTTCATTTCGCAGGATAATGGCTGGCACTGACAAGGTCCCATGCGGCACGTTGCCCACGGAGCGAGGTGTGGTGTGACTGCCTCGCTAATCAGGACGCGTGGGTGCGATTCACAGGATCCGCCGCTCATGCAACGCTTTGTTTCTCTGCAGACGACGCAGGCTACTCTGGCGCCATCTCATAGCCATCGTCGCCGCAAAACCCGCCTGCGCGCCAATACGCTTTTCTCACGCTATCACCATATTATCCTCCTCCGTTTTCTTCCTTGTGCTTCCGCTGCATCCTCCTCCTGCGCTTTCCTCCTCGCACTCTTTTCGGTATGCTCGTCTTTCATCGCGCGCTGTGCTCGTTCGGTCGGTTAGATGCTGCGACAGCTTCCTAATATATTCCAGAATACCAGGGTTTATTGGTAGTTACCTTGCTTTAGTTGATGCCGCTCCTTTCAATATATTTCTGATGGTATACCCAGGCTAGTTGCAAAAATGCTCATGCCTACACACGGCGAGTCAGTCTCATACGGTGCTCTTTCATACCTAGTGCAGATGAGAAGTCATTCTTACTCTAATATTACTTGTACTCACTTCTCTGGGACTTCCAGGGTTCTTGAAATGTACTCGCAATGATGTTGTAACGCTGAAACAGCACTACGGAGCCCTAATTAAGTTGGCTGTGTCTTTTAGTGACACGGTGAGCCCCTGTAGTTTTTACTTTCCTATTCAATTCCTCCTAATATTTCGTGTCTTCAGCTAACGTCAACTTTCTCTCTTGCCAGAACTCGTCGCAGCCCTCGAACCAGCAGAAATGCGATCCCAACGAACGCTTCACACTGTCCGAGCAGTGGGACGCTGGTTCACCGCACCGGGGTCATGTTTCGGCAACAGGTTTCAAGAAAAAGCAAGGCTGGCAACGACTCCTGGGGAAGGTTTTTCATCAGAAACACAAGGATCCTTCGAAAGACGACGGCAGTGGCGAGTTCGCCTCCTTCCTCGCGGGTGTCGCCAACTCCTCCAGCCCTTGTTCGGT
The DNA here is from genome assembly GCF_050947875.1 of Dermacentor variabilis. Classification (NCBI taxonomy): domain Eukaryota; kingdom Metazoa; phylum Arthropoda; class Arachnida; order Ixodida; family Ixodidae; genus Dermacentor; species Dermacentor variabilis. Next base: position 9,036,537 of record NC_134568.1, read on the forward strand.
GGTATGGTTGAGCGCTGTTGAGCTCGCATATTTCTTTCATCTTCATCTGACCCTTCCCAACTGTGCCGGGTAACCAACCAAAATACCTCTGGTTAACCTGCCGGCCTTTCCACATATTCTATCTCTCGTAATTTGTCGTACCGCCTTAATTTAGATGGTCTAAAAACTCCGCAACGTCGAAAACGCGAACTAGTGTACTTCATATCTTCGTGCACATTCTCGAAATTGCAGTGTTTCTTAGCTTTCATGGCGATTCCGTCAGTGTTGGGTGAACCTAGTTGAACTCTTCGTCGTGTCCTCACACGACGAAGAGTTCGAACACATCATTAATAAAGTGTCTCAAGGACTTGCCCTCCTCCACAATGCAAGTCGGCAGGACGAGTGCTGCACTTGCTACGTACCTTTTTCTGTGGTATCTTGTACCATTCTATGCGAATACGCCAATCTGAACAAGGTGACCTGTTCAGGGTGTTCGTGCGTGCACGTGGTTAGCGCTCGCAGCCCGTGTTGGCCGAATGTCGTAGAATTACGCATAGGTATCTTTTCTACCCAAAAGTGCGGAGAAATAAAAAGCTGATCATGCAGTCCTACTTACGGCATCTCATTTGGGGCACTTCCCTCTCTGTTGACAGCCTCCTTTTCGTACGCATTTGTATTTACAGAACCGTCCTTTCTGAGTTGAATAGCCTCATTGGTACTTCAATTAGATTTCATTCACTTCACAGCGGACAATTGTATACACCTTTTAAGCGCCGACCTGCGTCTGTGTAAATGACAGCATTGTGCTTCTAAAGCTCCGAGCAGTGTAAAAATTGCCTTTCGAACCGTACGTTTGTCTCAGTAAACGGCACAGCATTTATAGATTTCGCGGATTACCCACTGTAGTACCGTCGTCGATTTAAGGCACTCCAGATGTAGACTTCCTGGGCTCAGTCTGCTTTTGACGCGTTGGACGTAATGACAAGAGTTGAGCAATTCCGTCTAATGTAATTTCAGTGCGCAGTGGAAGTTGGCGCTAATCAGAGGTTGGGGCCTTCTCTTATTTGTAGGGGCCATCAATATTACGCTTATTATATAATATGCGTGATACACAGTGGGTGCAATAACAAAACGCACCACCCGTGGCAAGAAAAGTCTCAAGCAGCGCATGTAGTGTGCCATGCCAATTTCGGTAACGTGCAATGCGCATTCATTTGCATTTAATATGCGAAGTTATTTTGTACGGGTTTCTAATGCAATTACTCCTCTATTATAGACGGCAGAGTGTAATGTCTTTTACGTTGTTGGCGGCTGAGTACAATTTCTGATGGCATTTAGTAGTTGCATGCTTTTTTTGATCTCCGTACCCGCTCTGCCGCCTTTTGAGAGAGAGAGAGAGAGAGAGAGAGAGAGAGAGCGTAACCTTTTTATTTCAAATCAACAAGATTTGAGTCCGGCGTCTTTTTAGTTGGTCTGGGCACCCGCCGCGGACGCGGTTCCGAGACCTTGTCTCGAAGTGCCGCCTTTTGATCTTTCTTTTATTAAACTGAACAGCTTCTTTCTGTGTGCATTCTGGTAGAAACCCAATGTACAGAGTCGGAACATGCATTATCGCATGTATCTGCAGTCGCTGAGGGAAAGAAAATATTTTGAGACATGCGGCATGAGCAGTGATGTGGAAAGTTAGGCTAGTTCGTGATTGATCATCATACCTTGCTGGTGAAGCAGCGCACGGACACAGAAAACACACACAAGACGACACTCGCTGCCCTCGCAACTATTTTATTTCAGAACACATTCTTCATATGTATATACCTGCGCACTCTCAGGCGTCAAAGAAAACCAAGGCAAGCTTAAAGGCATTTTTAACAAAATCACTTGTCCGCGCATACTCGGGCGTCAAAGATATGGCACCTATCTGTCGTGGTGTGCGATCCTATCTCATTTGCTGCAACCGTAACAAACTTTTTTTTACACAATACTTTGCCTTTAATTTACTTCCAAAAAGGCAACCTCACCATGGCTTAGCTGTAGAGATGGCTGACTGATACAACCCTCTCCACTCTTGTGAATGTGAAAGACTTCGATTATTTCCCTGGTCAGCTGATCCTTATGGTGCGATAAAACTGTAGTGTCATTGTAAAGCGGCCAGCACCCATGTTCTGAGCAGTGCCCTTTAATGTGGGAATAAGTGTTTCCTGCCAGTGATGTTTTTTTTCTGCTCCAAAAGGCTTGTTTACACACCGACCCGTTTGGCCGATGTATACTTTTCCACACAATATGGGCAAACAGTAGACCACGGACGACCTGCACTCGACAAATTTTTCCTTATGCTTGACCGTGCCCTTAAAACCATTTACTTATGTTTTTGTTAAAACTCTACGATCCAGTCCGGCACATATTTTTCCGAGTTTGTTAGGCGCTGAAAAAACTACTCGTAGACCATATCTGCCACCTACGTTTTTTAAGTTATGCGCCATTCGGTGTGCGTATGGTATTGACACAATTTCTGTTACGCTCTTTCTGATAGCCATTGTGCACATAACGAATCAACTTTAGGCTGATTTAAGGGTGCAGCAAATACGATAGGATCGCACACCATCATAGATAGGTGCCTTATCTTTGACGCCCGAGTATGCGCGGACAAATGATTTTGTTAAAGATGCCTTTAATCTTGCCTTTGATTTTCTTTGCCGCCTGAGGGTGCGCAGGTATATACGTATGAAGTATGTGTTCTGAAATAAAATAGTTGCGAGTGTCGTCTTGTGTGTCTTCACTGTGTCCGTGTCAGTGCGCTGCTTTACCAGCAAGGTATGATGATGCGCAGCGACATCACACATTCACTGCAGGTCTCCAGCACGCCCACGAGACCTCATTTCCGGTCTTCAAAGTGATTCGGTGGCCACTCGTCAACAAAATTGATCGCGAGTGAAGAGTGTCCACCATCGTATGGATGCAGGTGAAATAACTGTCTGCTAAAGGAAGCAATCGTAGGGAACGGCCCCGGTACTCATGCCTTCGGCATGTTCGTAACCTCGAGCACCGCCGCAAATTGCTATGTCGCCGTTTCGGTCGCTTTAAGTAACCCCTTCTTTTTTTACGACTTATCAAACCGCATTTCTGAGAACTAATGCCATGCGAATTCTGCCCTCGTCTTCTCAGAGCCATGAAGAGGGATTACCGTCTCCACTCAAGGGACCTGAGAAGAAACGCCCGACAGGATTCCTCCGACGGTCTCTGCGCAGGGTAGCCACGGCTACGCGGAAACGTGATTCGCGTGACGTTGTCAAGACCGATATTTAGAGCATGCTGTAAGCATTTTATTTCAGTTTATTTTAGTTCTGACGAATTTATCGCTTCCTCTGCGCGAATAAATGATTAATTCCCGGCTATGTATAATGTCCTGTCTTTATTTCCACGCTATAGAGATCTTCGTGAAATCTGGGAAGAAAAAAATCCGGTCCAACAACAAATACCAGCTGATACTCGGATAGCGGAAGTGGAAGCTGGCGGACGATCGGCGAGAACACGAGTGTTTGGGTAGGGGGTTTATGACAACCGGAAACATTGAATGTAGTAGGGAGCGTTATATAATTGAACATTATTTAAGTGACAAGTTCGTTATCCAATCGCTGTTCAGTATCTGCAAAATATAACTGGTAAGGCACCGTTATATTCAGTGTCATATTTAATTGGGGGCTGCGTTCCTGTTTTTGTGGTATGCGCAGTCGCCGCATCGTCTCATGTAATCTCGGATAGCGGTGGTGTATTCTGTTTTGTTGCAGTCTGGTGGTTACCTGCAATAGTTCTTTTTTTTCTGCAGAATAATATTTACAGTAGTAGGCATCAGGCACATGGCAATATCTCCTATTATATGATTAACAAAATTATCTTATCCGAGACGTCAACGTTTTCTTTATTGATTGCGGCATCAATACCGGTGAGCGCTTACGGCGTAATCGTCGCTCCTGAGCCTAGCACCAGTTCGGAAATAAGCGTGCCCCAATTTGCGGGTATGTACAGCGTTGTATATTGAAGGGTCCGTGCGGAAGTCCATGGAGGCTGATGCCAAAGTGGGGCTAGGGTTTACTCCTTTCGTATATTTACATGCGCGCCTTAAGTGTTCAGTAGCTTCAATTCTGCAAGTTCTTACTGTAGTTTTTTTTTTATTGTTGTTGTTGGTAAGCCAAGGAACTCTTCGGACAATTACTGACGTTTGATATCGCAAAGAAAGGTAATGTTTTTGGCACTGTCCTCGCACATTGCTGACATGGGTCAGCACTTGTTTATAAGGATTGTTAATGTTCCTCTTGATACAAGTACATGGAATTTTTAGAGCCTTGTAAACTGTCTGAATGAGAAGCAAACATCTATATACAGGAGTGCTTAACGGTTCAACATTACATCACCTTAAATAGTGTGCAACACGACATTTGATCGCTCAGGCTTTCCTATGGAGACAATGAGGGTACAAAATTAGGAGCGTCGTGGTCAATTCCAGTAATGCTCAATTTCCAAATCGCGGCATGCACCATTGCCTGCAGTCCCCGATCGCGCTCTTACCACTGCCTTGGAGCGTCAAAGAAGCGGATAGTCAACAGCCAACTCCGAAACACCCGTTTGTATGAGCTTACCGAGTTCGATTATGCTGAAGGGATTAGTTTTTTTTCCCGCATTCAAAGTTGCTGCTCCCGCGGACTACGTTCCGCTCGTTTGCGGGCGGGCGAGCGGCGATGATGCAGACGTGCAGTCTCGGAGGGCATGTAAAACGACTCGGTAATTTATACTAAAGTTGTCCCAAGTTATACAGCACCTAATGAAACGCGATGCTTGCACATCGCTTATTGATCGGTTCAGTACCGCGAGTCAGAGATGGCGCCAACAGTCATTATTGCTCTTGCTATAGATGCTTTAAATAAGGCCCGTGGATTTCCGTAACTGAGACAATGGTGGTTGGGAGGTGTGTGTGCAGGTCGTGGGACGATCGGACACGACATACTATGGAAAATTACGAAGCATAGTTCCTTGCGCGCAAGGAAAACTTGGAACTCTCTCGACCCGCGAATTCGGACTTTGTCGTAACAGCAACAGTGTGCCGCGTCACGCAGCCAGCATCTCGGCAAATGTTGCTAACAGCGAAAAAAAATTCGGAGCGCTGTACTGCCAGCGCTGTTTTGGGGCGATGATTGAAATGCCGGACCGCCCAGCTTCCCGAACTATCATTTGGCTGTCAACATTGTTGTACTTTATTCAGATCGCAGTTTGCGAGTTGTGCGGTATTTTTGAGGCTCACCTGTGTTCTCACTTTGTTTCGGAACAAAGTATTTTTCGCACATTAACGTTGAAATTAAGAAAATCGGGACATAAGTGAACATGCAATGCATAGAACTTATCCCGTGTGTGCCACAAAATTGCGGTTATTTTAGTTAGTCACTCACCGTGGACGTATTGATATTCTATGGTCCTTTCTGCCAGAAAGCTGTAAAAAAATGCCAGCAGGTATACACGTATAGCACTCGCAGACTAATGGCGTTTTTCACTGGTCGATTCGGAGCAGTATTTCTTGCTCCGCGGCAACGAATCCGAATTTCACTGGTCGATCTGGAGCGGGTTCGCGCGTTCCACTGGTCGTTTCGGATCAACTCGCTCCGCGCCGGATCGCTCTCACTTGCTCCGCCGCCGAGGCGCGGATTCGGGCGGAAATAGCTCGCGTCACTTCCGTCTTCAAGCGAAATCGGTACCCGCTTCGTACGCACAACATTGTGTTGCTTCGCAAAATGGCTGCGTTCGGTGCTGCTGTAGCGCTCGCGAGCGATGAGAGCCCGGACGACAGCGATTACGAAGTGACGCAGGTGCTTTACGAAGCCTTATATGCACGTTGTGCATGCACAATCCTTGCAGGCGCGACATGAAAATGACGGACTATGCAACTGCCACGGTCAAATTACACACGGGGAACGGCGAGTTTGGTTGCCGTGGAAACGTACAGAACGGAAGCAGGGCATGGTTTTCGGAACCGGTTCGTGCGACGTGTACGCAGACTTCCTGTGTGATCCGCCGCGGAGCGTTCTTGCGCTCCACTGGCCGATTCGGATTTGTGAAACCCGAGCGCTCGCTCGAGGATTTCGGCGGCCGCTCCAGATCGACCAGTGAAAAACGCCATAAGTTGTCATTCCAACAACGTCTTGTGAAGAAGCCGGCTGTAAAGGTGTTTACTGCATAATTTCGAATGTGTCTGGGCCTCTGTAGCAGTTCGCATTTGATGTGCCTCGAAAAGCGGACGATCGTACCTAAGATTTTAGGGCGGGACTGAAGCCACATCATATCCAGCTTTTCTGGACGCGTGCCAACTAGCGCTCCAAGCGGCCCCGGCACGAAGCTAGCACGTATTCAATGGAACGAGCGGGTTTTTCGCGAATAACAAAAACTGCAGATCGATTATTGAAAAAGGCAACTGACAGACATGTTCTAGAAGACAATCGACACGAGCCAAATGCAGTGATCCCGCTGTGGCAAGCAAGAATTTTGTTCCCAGAGTGGTTAAAGATTCAGCAATGGAAGCCTATGCAAACGACAACAATTTGTGTTCGAGACGAAAAGAGCACCTGTGATAAAATTACGGCGTCTATCGTGAAAGCCGCTGCAGCGTATGTTGTCCAGAGACTCGGCTTTCGATTGATGCCTATCTCGACTCTCTACACATGGCGTAACACTGTTTCCAAAATTGATTTTGGAAGCAGTCGTGCGAGTTCACGTGGCATCTATAAAAACCCGAGCGTATCACTCGCTAAAGCGTTGGAAGCCGTGGCTGAGTCGTTTAATCACTCGCACCTATCGTTCCACGTTCGATGCCGTGATGAGTCATACCTCTCTTTCTAACGCTACGTAGGAATCAGTTCGACAGTCTTCCACCAGATGGCCGAAACACAAAACTCAAGATTTGGTTTCAGTTCTGGTGTTTTTTCAGGAGTGCTCTTCAGATACTATAGTGTCTATTTTTGCTACCTAAAACATACTAATAGGTTGCTTATTTGTTAAGTGATCACTTTTATTATCAGATTTTATTCCTTGGACAACATAATAACAAGCATGTGCGTGTCCTTTTGTTACGTTAAAAACATACTATCGTGCCTTGTAGCATTGTCATACTCCGGAATTCCGGACATTGCACCTTCACCATCCTGTGGAACTTCACGGTAATGCACATGCGTAACTGAATGGTCAAAATTTTAAACAATTGCATTTCTATAACTGCTGCGTAACAAGCTTCAACTGTCTGCGCCAATGGATTGTCATTTGTAACATATGCATTTATGGCACTTAGTCGGAACACTGTTCCGACTAAGTGATGATCGCCCTTGGGCTTTATACGGAACGTGAGGGCGACGGCGACAGCAGGAATGCACCTGGAGTTCCATATAACTGCTATCGCAATAGTATAGTAAGAGTATCCCGTAACAGAAGCGTCCCGTGGCCCATCACTTTCCGCAAAAAAGTAGCAAAGTCGAACGTTCACCATGCGGCAATTTGCTGCGCCGCGACAATGTCTTTTTGTCTTTTGTGGGGCGGGAACACGGAATTGAAAAAAAAAACGCAAAGGAAAGCAGGTTGGCCACAATCGAATGCCTACTTTGGGCACCTAGTGTGGCTACCGAAGGAATATTGAAGAAAATGTGAGACGCTTGGTCTACCGAAAACCATACGCATACTGCTCTGTATCGTACACGGGCGAGACAAGACTTTCCAGAGAGGCTGCCCTCAAGCGAATGCGATGCGATCCGTCGAGCCCCACTGTGATGCCGGCGAGCGACCGTTGTTTTTTTTTCTCTCGTCTGCTAGCCAGAAAGCGTCCAAAACTCTGCCAGGCGAAAATCCACTCGGCCAGAGAAAACCGAACTCGCACCGAAGTGCGCCACGCGGTGGCAGAAAAAACGCATACGCTCTGGCTGGCTCTGGCAGCCCACGGGTAGGGTAATGAGAAAAAAGGAATTGAAGAGGCTCAATGTGTCCTCACGAATAAAAGTCGAAATAGAAACAATAAATAAGAACGTAGTTATCTTTGCTGGCTTTACTGTCTTGACACTGATGCTTTGGCGTAAGGGAAAAAAAAAATTGATATTTCTTTTGCGACAAGACGGCACAAATGAACCACCACAACGCTTCGTCTCATCGCACTTCACTGCGTGCTTTGTCAACTTATCTGATAGTGTGTTGATTTGGCTTGTCTCGTATGTTCTGATGCACGACGTTAGAAAAGTAAATGCACCTTTGGCATCAAATGTTTAAAACTACATTGAACCCACAAAGTTCTGCAATTCAATCTAAACGAGAACTTTGCAAATGACAATGCACCTTTCACATTAAAAGCTCATGAGAACTTTATACCCATAAAGTTTCGAAATTTACATTCATGCGCTCCGTACATTCTGCCGCCTCCGCGAGATGCCGCGACGAGCCCGTTCGCCATAAACACGCCCTTCAAAGTTTGTGCTCGGTTCGGGCTGCTTGCGTTATGTGACTCCCGGTGCATGGGCGTTGCCGCGAAATCCAGCCTTAGTTCGCAATGTTCTTCATGAGCCGCGGTGGCATACCTTGCAGGCCAAAGGTAAGTTTTATTCCGAGGCGATCTTCTGGAGCGATCTCTTCTGCTGATACATCATCTCGAGATTTCGCGTCTTGCACACTACATTCCCCCGTCAAAGCGGACGAGCAAAAGCGTTGTTGGCGTTGTGCGAAGTTGACAAGTGAGCTTGGCACAGCCACGGAGACACAGCGCCAGAAATACTGTCAGCTGGAATCCCTTGACGCGCTTGTTGCGAGCGAGAACGCGCGCCAGCTGACGTCACCACTGATGCGAGGGCACCCGCACGATTAGAACGGCACCCGCATCAGTAACAGGAATTCCACGATACTACGGGTGCAATCGGTCGGTTCCGCTGTTCGTGATGAGCGGAACCCGACACTATCTGGTGGTGTTTCGGCGTCACATGACTGAGCTCTTCACTACAATACCAATGCCACGCCGCAGTGCGCAGGCTTCCGCAAACAGCCGCTGTCTCACAAAAGAAGTAGCCCTAAACTAGCAAAGAAACCAATGTAGTTTTTAGCTAGATTTATTAAAGAGCTTCTAGTGAATAACTTTTTGCGTGGAAGAAAGCCGAGCCAAAATTATAAAGGGTGCCTGACTTCCTGGGAATCCGCCTTTCGCGATGCAGTGCTATCGTGCGCTGGCCACGAGAAACAACTTGGCAGGCGCCGCTGCGCACCGCGACAGCCGCCCTACGCGACACTCGCGACCAAACAAGCAGCGTGTGAGACAATACCGAAACAACGCATGCGCACAGTCATATTTTGTCATCGTCAGCTATAGCCATATCGACCCCGCTGATGAATGCTTTGTACCCGGAGGTTTCTTCAGCGTGGCGTACGGCTGGAAGAGGAGCTTCGGCAACGCTTTAAAAGCTCCTTCTTGGCCTTAAACCGCTGCACCTGTGGCGTAAAGTGAATAAGTAATAAAACAGTTTGAGTACGCACAAAAACACATGACTCGAATAGGGCATGAGGTTTAATTAGTTCTCAGGGCGAATATCACGTTTCACCAGTGCATGTCTTGTTTTATGGTGTGCCATAGTGCTAGGCGTAAATACATACACATGCAATGGGGAGGCCAACAGAATGCCAAGTTGCATACGTTATTTACCCACATAAAGTGGGTATACATCTACAAAAGCGCCAAAAATGGTCAGAATCACCAAAATCGGTGGTACCTCCTGTTTGTGAGGCGCCTGTCTTCCTCTTAGAACGCGCCGCGGTACGAACGTAGCGGTAGACCGCGTCCGTTTTTGAACTGGTGCTTGTACACAAACAGCGTCGGTATTGTCACGTGGTAGTGACGGCAATGAACACAGTAGCAATACTGTGAATGATGAAACTAATACCCCTGTCACACGAGAAGATTTAATGTCATTCGAATCGAATGGCATTCGATGCATCGAATGCCATTCGGTCTCTTGCGGTGCTACACAGTAAAATATAATGGCATTCGCAAATGATAGCAATGACAATCTGGAACAAATTTGTGAAATTCAAAGAAAGTTTGTGACTATTAAACGCGTTTAAGAACATTTACGAGTACTTTAAAACGGACGAAAACATTTTGACTCCAATTATTCACAACTTAAAGCACTGCGATCAACACATCCAATATGGCCGACCGCCGCAACAGACTCCTGATGCAACGAGTAATGCGCTTGAGCACAGCCCGTTGTGAAAATATCATCGCGGAAAAAATAATTATTCCTCTTTATAAGTCTAAAAATATCTTCTGTCTTTGCTGATGCACGCATTATTCTTTCGCGTTGCGTGTCGCTGTTGTCTATCTGGGGTCAAGAGTATACATTCGGTTCGAAATCGAATGCGATTGTGTTCCCCTAGCTCATACGATGGCATTTGTCATTCCATTTGAATTACACTAAATTTTCCCGTGTAAATCCCGATTAGTGGGATTATATGCGAATTCCATTCGATTCGAATGACATTAAATCTTCTCGTGTGACAGGAGTATAACTTTCATTGGCCGAACGTGTGCCCACAAAAACAGGCTACACTTAAAGCGCAACGATAGCAGCGAACAAAGTCGGCGATCGTCGAAATCTCATCAGCGGGTCGATCAAGCGCGCCAGCTTTTATGCACGAGTTATCGATCGTTCCAGAGTAATCGCTGGTACCCGCGTGTTTTCCAGAAATTTCTACACCATTGGCGTTGCGCATATATGCAATCAAATAACACAAGGTTCCGCGACAACAGACAGCTGATAGAACGATCGATAACATTCGAGAATTTTCCGATACATGCGCGCGCGCATCCCGCGCTGAGCGATAACATTTGTTTGACGGTGAAAAGCCGTCACTAAAAAAAAACATAATCAAGTACACGTGTCAGTATGAAGTCCAGATGTCTTGCCGGCTGCGAAGGTGCCCCTGAAATGTGTCAGTTACACAATACGGCGCGCCACACTACTCCAGAAATGCTGCACAGGAAAATGAGCCTTTAGTACATACAGTACTACATCCCGATTCGCTAAACGAACATGAAAGCCTTCTGCAAGTAAATATTACTTGGTGCCGACAAGAATGACGAAACGACAACAAGCAACAATTGCTGACTAGCACTATCAGTTACTGCCATTTACATAGTGCACGCTTTTTCCCACGTCAGCCCGGCAGTGCAGGTGAGCTTGGCTCCCACAGATAACTCACGACATCACAAGCATTCGCTGAGCGTTTATAAAGCTGCAAGTGTGCACGGTGTGAAGTTGCGAAATGGCGGCCTTCTTGCGACGGTCGCACAGAGACGATAGAAAAAGAAAAAAAAAAACACTTCGCGTTTCACTCAACCAGGTCGCGCGAGCTCAGAAATCGTTTGTTTCGCTAGCTCAAATATACATTTGCGTCTTCGTCGAGATTATTCGTATGAGTTAGTAATGACAAACACAGAGAGGTAAACTGCATATGCCAATGCATACCTGTCACAAAGTGCAGCCCTAATCTAGGCTTCACGGCGCTGTTGATCGCGTTTTGCCGACGGAAATCGGAAAATCCGCATTGCCCTGCTGGGACGGTCACGGGAGGTGCGGCCGTAAACGACACACGACATTCGCATCGCGCCAAATTTTGATGGCAATAATGTTCGAAAAGCGTTCCGTCCGCGCGGCAGCGAGAATGGCAAGGCTGACAAGTCAGTGAAAGAACTTTATTGGAGGTCCGGCGAGGGACGTGAACTCGTCCCGCACCCGGCGAGTCCCACGTCGGGACTTGCAGGTCTAGCCCATCGGCCGGGTCACGGGCACGCCGGACAGCCAGGATTTGCTTGCCTAGAGCGGGACCAAGCAAACGCGAGTCCCACTCTTCTTTGCCGAATTTGGGGTATGTCGACTCGCACTCCCGGAGCATACATGCGTGCTAGAGTGAAGGTATCTGCCCGCTGGACGGGCAGGCGTGGTCGCAATATACGTCGGGGTAAACGGTGTAGAACGGTGAGACACGGCTATGTGCCGGTCTGTAAGAGTCTAAGAGAAACGGCTGGCGCCCTTTTCCACTGACACGCGCAGCGCCTACCACGGCCGTACTCCACTCACTCGGAGGAGAGTCGAGTCCGGCCGTGCGCCTGCCAAGTTGCTTCAATCCTCAGCCGCTAGAGCGCTGCGCATGCGCAGTTCGGCATAGCAAAAGGCGGATTCTACGAAATATTTTTTGTTAAAAGCAACACAGTTTGCCAGAGCAAGTATGAAAACCTAGAATTGAAAGGTGCGAGTAGCAAAACAGTATATTCTGGGCCAGTGACGTAGCAACGGGAGCGGGGGGGGGGGGGTGCCAGGTGAGGGAGGGTGTCATAGTTCTGAAGACCCGCCCCCCCCTCTTTCCACCGGCTTGACTGGGCGTAAATGGTAGAGGCGGCTCCGGTAACCAGCAACATGAGCTCATGTACCATATGTGTGGTGCCGCAGAATTGTCGGCTGCAGCTTTATCAACATCCGACGTGATAATTGCACGAATGTGGGGGCTTAACAATTTCATTCGCCAAGTGGTCGCTAAACTACTCGCCTTAGCGGAACGTTTCATGTGCGGCGCGCTCGTGCGGTGCGCTCATGCCGCACCATGGTTTGTGAGTCTTCCATATGTAAACAGTGTTCCAGTTATCAGTTTTGTATCGTTTGTATCGAAATACCACGGTCGAGACGACACTTCATTCCAAGAAGGAAAAATGGCGCCGCCGCAAAAACTGACACAAGCAGATGATTGATGATGACTTTCTACAGATGAAGATGAAGTCCGCATAAATGCTTACAGTAATTTCCCCCGTGGACGGAAGCGGCCAGGCTGGCCGCACATTAGACAGTGGAACGGAGATGAAAGGGCTTCAGGCGCGAAACGTGAACGATCTCTGTTCCGCGGCAGCGTCGGTCAGTTGGGGTATCAACAGGTGTAACGTGATAGTTCACCCGCGAGGTCTGCTCTATTACTTTGTAAGGGTCAATATATCGAGACTAAAGCGTCTCATATAAACCGGGTGTTCGTGCAGGTGTCCATAGGAGCACATCGTCACGAAGGCGGTAGAAAACGACGTGGTAAGAGGCATCGTACCGATGTTTGTGATCGTCTTGGCTTGCTTCAGTGTTCATACGGGGGTCACGGCGACATTGGGCAAGACGAGACACAAAGTGGTCGCAAATGAATGGTGAAGCGTTGACGGGGTCAGAGAAGAAAGAAACGTCGAGTGATGAGGTCGGGTGGAGGCCGTATACTAAGAAAATGGAGAGTATCCGGAGGTCCGTTGAACGGACGTATTGTATGCAAATGTTACAAATGGGAGAATCATATCCCAGTTACGATGGTCAGGTTGAATATACATGGATAGCATGTCGCACAGCGTGCGACGAAATCGCTCTGTTAGGTCATTGGTTTGAGGGTGGTAGCTAGACGTTGTCTTGTGCACGGTGTTGGACGCTTGCAGAACTTGATTAAGAGTGCTTGAAAGAAATGCCTTGCCTCGGTCGCTCGAAAGAACGTGAGGCGCGCCGTGGCGTAAGTAGATAGCCTGCAAGAAGAAGGCCGCTACTTCTGAGGCAGCTCCTGAACGTACTGAGGCTGTTTCAGCGTACCGGGTCAAGTAGTCAACAGCAGTGACGATCCATCTGTTGCCGTCTGGTGTGGTTGGAAGTGGCCCGAAAAAGTCAATGCCGACGACAGAGAAGGGTTATGCTGGACAAGGAAGTGGTTGTAGCGTCCCGACTGGAGCAGTAGTAGGTCGTTTACGGTGTTGTCAAAGTGTGCGCGAGGCAACATACCTAGCTATGCTCGTGGAAATACCTGGCCAAAAGAATCGGCTGTGTATTCGCTCATGTGCTTCGTGGTAACCCAAGTGGCCTGACGTAGGGTCATCGTGTGAGGCCTGCAGAATTGCAGCGCGAAGAGAGCGCGGTAGTACGGGAACCCATCGACGGCCTTCCGGGTGAAAAATGTAACGTAGAGCACGTCGTCTTCGAACTTGAACAGTTTGAGCTGTTTCCGTAGCCTGGCATTGGGTGGAGATTAAACGCCGCTAAGGCGATTGATGGTACCATGGCAATAAGAAACGGCGATAATCGGCAATAAGAAATCACTGAAGGGCTGTTTGATGGAGTCAAGGAGGAAATCGGTGTAACAGACGATGCGTCCTCCGTGCAGCCAATTTGAAAAGGTGATGTGATGTGCTCCGATGATCGTGGTAATGGGCATCGTGAAAGAGCATCGGCATCTTGGTGCTTCCTTCCGGACTTATATATGACATGGAAATCATATGCTTGTAATCGCAGTATCCAGCGGCCAAGGCGTACAGACAAGTTTTTGATTCTCGACAACCAACATAGGGAATGGTGGTCGTTCACAATCGTGCAATGTCGACCGTGGAGGCATGGACGAAATTTCTAAATGGACCATACAACAGCCACTCTTGTTCGGTTATCGAGTACTTCTTTTCCGCGGAAGTCAGAAGGCGGCTTGCATATGCAACAAACTTTTCGTAAAATTCGTGGTCGCGCTGCAGCAGTACGGCACGAATTCCTTGACCATTAGCGCCAGTATGCAGTAATGTGGGCGCCTTGTCATCAAAATGACAAAGAACGCGTGGGGATCTTAGTGCGCGCTTGAGTTCTTGGAACGCGGCTTCACATTAATCGTTACAATCGAAGGAACTGAAACGAGCAAGGAGCTTGTGGAGGGGCGAGGTAATGCTGGCGAAGTTCCGGATAAAATGTCCAAAGTATGAGGCGAGTCCGAGGAATCTGCGCAGTTCTTTTGCACGAAGTGGGTGTGGAAAGTTGAGCACTGCGGAAGTTTTGTCCGGATCGGGCTGGATGCCGTCTTTGCTAACGAGATGACCCAGGACTTTAATCATTGTGCTAGCTAAACGGCACTTCCATGTGTTTAGTTGAAGTCCGGCATTAGAAAGGCATGTAAGCACTTCATCTAAGATTTGCAAATGGTCAGTGAAAGTCGAAGAAAACGCGACGATGTCGTCGAGGTAACATAGGTAACATAACACTTGAGGCTGCGAAGAACAGTGTCGATCATTCTTTCAAATGTGGTGGGAGCATTGCATATGCCGAAAGGCATTACGTTAAACTAGGCGACGCCGGCTCCACACTCGCTCCGGTTTCCGCCAGCTGGCAGGAGCAGGCGGCAGTTGAAAGAGAAACTCTGATTCGCGGGCAACAGGAAGACTGTTCACTAGCCGATCTGAGGAAGAGCGTCAAATGGGGAGTGAAAAAAAAAGAAGGTTTCATTTGGCAAGGAATCTGGCTTATTGTACCGCCGCTACACGGATAAGCAGGGTCGCAAATATAAGCAGCTTCGGATTCCGCGAAAATATCGCCGGGAAAAATGAATGACCTCATTTGCTTCCTCAGTAGTATGTTTTCGGTCCAAGTGATTTCAAGGGGACAATTCCATTTGTGAATATTATTACTGATTATTAAATTTTCCTGATATTTTGGTGTGTTGTTCATTTCAAAAATGGTTGTTTGAGCCTTGTATACTAGATCGTACACCTGCCTCTTGTTGCAGCGGGAGCAAAAAGGGGGGGATAGCAATTCAGTTAGGTTGATTTGGATTATAGCCTTGTCTGGTGTTTGACGGGAGACAGAGGGCACTTGTTCGTGTTGGGTGTTGCCTTTTGCCGGTCGGTTTTGCAAGCTGCAGAACGACCAATCGGGACCAGTGGCGAGAAGCAAGGGCTTAGGAACGACCCGAGCGGAGCTGGTTGAGGTGCCTTGGCGACAACGCGGTGAGCCGAGCTCCTGTCCTGGCGAGTGGGACCTGGGCACGTGAAGTGACCTGGCGTCCCGACACTGGACGTAAACTTGGACGAGCCTGACGAACGTACGCGCCTGGCATCCGAGCCACGTGGAGGCAGCTCGTCTTCCCGGCGCCTTATCTGAGGGCGGGGATGCTGTTGTGCCATTACCACAAGCCCGGATTCCGAATCTGCAAGATGCAGAATTTATCCTGCGAGCGCCCTTTGGACAAACCCGGGGCTGCGCCGAAAGGCACAGCGCCCTAATTCTCCCTTGACAAGTCAAGATGCTGAGCCGTCAGGCAGTGGTGTCCTCCGGAGAAGCATCGGCGGGCAACATGTTCAAACGTGTCGCCAAGTGCCAGACAGCCCGGCGCCGTACCTCCCCTTGCCTGGAGGTCACCGCGCCCGCCAACTTTGAACGGGGTGGCCAGCGTGGTCGCTGGTTGGACCTCTCCGACGACCGTCGAGTGCTCACTTTGTATTGGGCCGTTTGAGTGACAATGGTTTCTGGGGGCTTATAAGCCGCGGCGCGCCGCCTGGAAAACCGGATCCGCCGACCCACCGGGAGCAGAGTGCCGCTCTCGACTGGAGTGAGATGTGTCACGCGTTTTCGCCGGATGTCGCCGTGCGAGAACAGTCGCGTTTGCTGTGAGCTCTCGGCCCCAGTGCCGATCCGATCTTGTCCTGTACAATGACCTGTATATAATGTATAAAATCCCTTTCGTTATTCTCATCGACGCCTGGCTCGGAGTCTTCGCTACCAACGCTCTGTCACGAAACGGGTGACGAGCGCTACGGGACCACCTCAAAGTCGTAACAGCACTTATCACAGAAGCAAGGGCAGATGAAGCAGATTTGCCCTGTTGAGGAAGAGCTTACGAGGCGGCAAGAGGAAGCCGGGAGACTGGTTGGGTGTCCACATAACAGGTCACTGCAGAGCCTTGAGGTAGGAGGATTGGCTCAGTGGTCCTGTTCAAAGCGATGATTAATGCAGCGCTTTCTTTGAGCCGCACCAGGCAAGAAGCGAAGACAATCCCACGGCAAGACAGCGGCCGTAAGGAGGGATGAACACGTCGCCTTGGTGATGTCCGTAGAAGAGAGAGTTATGATTTGCTCGTGGCCGGGAGGCAGTACAGAATTGGCACCAGCGAGAAAACGCAGTCGTGGCTCATCGGCACCCCCGCTGCAATAAACTGTCTCGGTCATATGGACTACACGTTGACGGCAAGAGAATAAAGCCCAGCCTAAAATTAGTTCATGAACGCATGGTAAGAAAATCGCGAACTTAATGTGATGACGAGTGATGTGATGAACTTAATGTGACGGAATTCCGCATAAATGCTTACAGTATTAGTTTCGTATCAGTATCGCAGTGTTCAATAAAAGCGCTGTCTCCTAGTCACTGCTAACCGTCTCTTTCTCATTTTGTTGTTGTTGTCCCGGTGGCGTCCTACAGGGCAGGGTATTGAGCCCTATTTTCTTTAACCTAACTCTGGATGGCCTTGCTGAAATATTACCGAAGACAATTAACCTATCCATGTACGCTGATGATATTTGTCTTTAGTCTTCTGCGGTGACTCGTCTTGAAGTGTGCGGAAGAATTCAGCGGGCAGCCACCCGAACTTGTTCGTATCGCCGCAAACAAGGCCTTAGTGTGTCCATCAAAAAATGCGCGCGAATTGCGTTTACGCGCAAACCAATGGCACCGTACCCTGTTTCTCTCAATGGCTAGGCTAGCAAATGCCAGAAGTCTCACCGCTTATAAGGTGTGAATATTGACAGGGACCTCTCATGGAGCCCCTACTGCATCTACCTGAAGCGGCGATTAATTTCGATTGCACATATAATGAGGTTCCAGTGCGGAAAAACTTGGGGCACGCCGGTACGGTCCATGCTACAGCTGTATGGACCGTACCATACACGTTGTTTTTGGTTTTCTTACGGTACATCTTGTCTGTTTTGGTGAACGCATGTAAAGCAAACATTCGTACCCTCGAAAGGTTACAAGGCAAGGCTCTACGAACATGTCTTGGATTATCACTACGCACCTCGACTCACGCAACAATCATGATTGCTAGGGACTACTTGGTTCCAACATATGTAACGATTGACAACCTTAAAGCACACATTCGACATCTGTGTCGCGTAGCCACTCACTACATCGCTGCTTTGCCAGCACAGAGACCTCAAGCCACATTTTCCAAACTTGTTGCGACACATCAATGATGCCTTCCGACGGCTTTACACCAGCAGCATGACCACTGTAACCCCTCCGGTGCCTACGACAGCCACAAGTACGCCTCGCGATTCCGGAAATTACGAAGAAGACCCGTCATTGAAAAGTGGCTCTACATCAGTTCACACTGCAATTAGTGAACGAAGCATATGAGCAAAGAACGCACATTTACACCGATGGATCTGTCTCAGCCACCAGCTCCACAGGCGCTGTTATCATCCCGGCCTTACAGGTTACAATTACTTAATTTTTAATTATGGGGTTTAACGTGCCAAAACCACTTTCTGATTAGGAGGCACGCCGTAGTGGAGGACTCCGGAAATTTTGACCACCTGGGGTTCTTTAACGTGCACCTGAATCGAAGTACTACGGGTGTTTTCGCATTTCGCCCTCACCGAAATGCTGTCGCCGTGGCCGGGATTCGATCTCGCGACCTCGTGCTCAGCAGCCCAACACCATAGCCACTGAGCAACCACGGCGGACCACAATTACTTTCAATGTGTCCCATATAACGACCTTTACGGCCACAGAACTTGCCGCTCTACGTGCCGCTGTTAATTACATCGCACAAGCCAAACCTCGAAAGTGGGCCGTTTTTTTTTTTTACTCCAACGCAGCCCTTCAGAGTCTGTAGACAGCCTTACGACGCAGGACCCGTGAACAACTGGTATTTGAGAACAGAGAGGTTCTCCACCGAGACCTCATAAACGGACTTGACATTATCTTCCAATGGCTTCCGGAGCACTGTGGTATCGCCGGAAATGACCTTGCCGATTATATGCCTCCCGGTCAGTCCAGAAAGAAACCCTGACACTCCCTATACCCTTATCTACGACAGACGCTTCGAGGGGTCGTTTACTTGCTCAAACCAAGACTGAAACTTTGTGGAACACCCCGATTTTCTCCAACTGCCGTCTCCACCGGCTCGATCCTACATTGAAGCTGCAGATTCCATTGAACTTCTTCCGCCGTGATGCAACTTTAGTGTGGCGCCTCTGGTTAGGGATGGCTTTTACGAAAGCCTACTCATTCCTTACTTGAATGACCGACGCACCGATTTGTGACCCTTGCAAATGCAAAGAGGCGATCAAGCACGTGTTGCGTTTTTGTAATCTCTATGAGTTCTTCGGAGGTTGTTAAACCGATTAGATAGCAGACCATTTTCTGAGACTAACATTCTCGGACCACCACCCCACGCGTCGCAGGCTTACAAAGCGACGCGGGCACTGCTGCGTTTCATAAAAGCGACTGGCCTCAGTGACCGATTATATGCGTGAAGTTATGGACATCCGCACGTATTCACACTGCTAGTGCCTTCTTCACTCCCTCTCCTTTCCTTTCTTCCCCTAAACCCCTTCCCCTGTGTAGGGTAGCAAGCCGGACGTGTGTCTAGTTGACCTTCCTACCTTTCCTTCCTTCTTTTGCTCCTCCCTTACCTCCGCCCCTTGTTGTTGTTGTTGCGTGACTTCATGTCACAAATACAGTGTGCTCTTTCAGATGTACGGAGTTTTACAGAAAGGTGAATTTTGTGAGGATATCCCGATATTCCATCAGGGTATGTATCTTTGTGACCACTAGGAACTAGGTATCGTGCAAAATATGGCAGATAATTAAGAAGGATATATTAAATAACTGCTTGATTGGGAATCATAGAGAAAACATTGCAGATCGGAAATTAAGGACCCGAAGTCACCGTTATTAGCTCAACAAAAACTTCTCCAAACAAAATCGTCTTGGGTCCTAGAGCCTGCAATACTTTGGCACTGAGGGCGGCTTAGTATGGCAGCACCAAAAGAAATATGAAATAGTGCACCAGTGACATCGATCTCTCTATCCTCTCAGCTGTGAGTGCAGACCAGCAGTAACGCAAGCTTTCGTTGGCACGGGCTTCACCACGGCCTTCTCGCTTTTTGCATGGTGACGCCAGTAAACCACGCGGAGCGTGCTCCATTCCGTTTCGAACCTTGTGGCGGTACCGCAGCTCAGATGATAACGTTGCCAAAAGCAGCAAATCAAGAAAAGCTCTATGGATCAGAATGAAGAGAGCCGTAACTGTCATAGCATTGGCGCACTCGCAGCACGCAAGCAGGTGGCGTTTTAGGGTGGGAAGATCGGCGTTACTGACACACCTGTACACCTGCTACATTAGCGATCTCTGGAAACGAAAGCAAAGGGGGGGGGGGGGGTCCAAGGTGGCTGTGCTGATGCTGAAACATCACCCCCCCCCTTAGTACCCGGAAGCGTTTTTACAACTGCTAGTAGGTACAGCTGGGCAACGCGGTTTTGACAGCGCTCGACGCTTCTGCGCAGGCGCGAGTAAGAGCGGGTGCGAGAGAGAAAATATGGGGGTCCTTGCTCCTTGAATATGTGACTCTGCCTAGGCACTACGGTGGGCACATGTAACCGGCAAACCGAGGCCTCAGGAGAGCACCTGAGGTTATATTAAAGCAGGCGGCGCAGGATCTCCGGGGCACTCAAGCGGTCACGGGGGGGGGGGATGAAAGCTGGAAGCAGGGCGGCCCGTGGGTTGGGTACGCGGAGGGCGAAGCGTGCCAGGGGGTGTTCGCATAAAAAATTGGCTGTCCGCGAGAGCAGACAGCCGATCTTATGCTCCCCTGGCACCCGCTCTTACTCACGCATGCGCGCAAACGTCCGTCGTCTCCGCAAGTGCCACGCCCTGCTGTACCTACTAGCAATTGAAAATAGCCTACCCGGAAATGTTCGATATCCTCGCCTTCTTGACTACACCCGGTTGTGGGAGGGGGGGGAGGGGTGACAGAAGACCTATGGGCCAGACGACCTAGCTACGTCACTGTTCTGGGCATTACAATCTTTAGAAGTTGTACATAAACCATCGGCGAATGTGAGCCAACAGACTGAACGAACATTTTCTGTTGCACTATCCGGCCGACAACAGAAAGTGCAGAAAGAGCCAAATAGTTATTGGTAAGCCGCAGTCATATGTACGGCTTGTAAAGTATTAGGACGACCGAGTTTACAGCCGCGTTTACATGGTACCACGGACGAGACGTTCATTATAGGTATCGCCAGTCGTTGGTGCGCAGGCGCGAGTAAGAGCGGGCACGAGAGAGAAAATCTGGGGGCTTTTGCTCCTTGAAAATATGACCCTGTCTAGGTACTGCGAAGGAAGTTTCTTAGCGCGCGATGGGCATGTGCCCCTAGGCGTGCCGGTATTGCGGAGTGGAGTCGAGTTTGTTTACGCTCGGGAGCTGGCTGCCGGCGCGGTAAAGTTGGTGAAGCAGCGGGCTAAGTTGTGGCGGATCGTAGCTTTCTCGCGCGTTACGGCGATGTTCCTTGTAAATAACATCATAGATGTTTTGTGGGAGCAGTAACGACCGTAGTGGAGCTCGGGCCGCATACAATGAAAATCTAGAAGGCAGAGCGCCTTAGCAACAGCGGTTGAACTCAAGTGGTTGAAAGACCACCGGTGACGATGACTGACCCAGTACCAGCGCCGCAAGCGCGACAAATTCTGTCCGACGTACCTTCAGAGGCAAAGTTCTGACAGGTGTTGCAGAAGTCGTGGGATGGGGTTGTGTTGAACTTAGCGTCACAAGTTGGCGACTGTACGTAATTATATTTATTCAATCGTGTTTTTCACTAATTGCAACAAAGTGTCGTTTTTTCGCATTATTGGCGGCGCCTCCAGAAAACCAAAGCGGCAACGGGGACACCAAAGCTAGAACCAGGACTGGTCGGTGGGTTGGGGCTTGCCGAGGCCTGCGCGTGCCAGGCGTGGATAATATCGGCTGTCCGTTCTCGCGAACAGGCAATTTTTTATGCGAACACCTCCCTGACACGCTTCGGCCTCCACGACCCCAGCCCATGTGCCGCCCTGCTTCCAGCTTTGATCCCCCCGCTAGGCTTTGGGGTGCCCTAGTATAAATCGCGGGTTGCTTTTTTCGTCGCGACGATAGATTGGATTTTTTACAAGCACTGGTCCAGGAGGGCACATGTAACCGACAAACGCAGGCTGCAGGAGAGCACCTGAGATAAAAGCAAAGCAGGCGGCGCAGGATCTCCTGCGCCGCCTGCTTTGCTTTTATCTCAGGTGCTCTCCTGCAGCCTGCGTTTGTCGGTTACATGTGCCCTCCTGGACCAGTGCTTGTAAAAAATCCAATCTATCGTGACGAAAAAAGCAACCCGCGATTTATACAACACCAGTCAGAACCTTGCCTCTTCAGACACAGCGATCACCAAATGGGGCGTCCGTGCCCACTGTTTCACCGCGCGAGCATCCAGAGGCGGAGCGTAAAGCACTCCGCAATGCCGACATGTCTAGAGGACAAACGCATGCAACACGCGCTAAGAAACCTCCTCCGTAGTGCCTAGGCAGAGTCATGTATTCAAGGAGCAAAAGCCGCCAGATTTTCTTTCTCGCTCCCGCTCTTACTCGCGCCTGCGCAAAAACGACTGGCGATCCCTCAAATGAATGTCTCGTGTACCACGGCGGACACAGATTTGTAGGCGTGGACTGCCGTTCGAACACCTATTTCCGCGGTCTTACACACGTGCCCCCATGTAGTCACTTTCAGATCATCTATACAGTTGACTGCTCTTAGGACTGGCTTCTGTGCCAAAGAAAATCGTCACGCAGCCAAAACAACAATGACTTTCCTAACATTAACGTTGAGTGTATTCTAGTAAACGCTAATTAAAGGCGCCGAGAAGTACAACGAGAGCACAAATTCGAGCGAGCTCGCCCGAGTCCGGGCCCATGACCGTTGGCGTCTGTGTTTTGCGCGTGCCGCCCGCTTCAGACCTAGTCTAGTAACGTTGCTTCAGACTCACAGTGTCGGCGCCGGCGTGGGGCGTCCCTCTCCTGGGCGAGGGCGTTCGTTTCATAGAGGTTCCAAAGGGGAGCATCGCGGCATTCAGCTACACACAAACTGAGATATTCGAACAAGCCCGCACTTCCCTCTTGCGCGCTCATGGATCCATGAGCGCGCAAACGGAAAACTCGGTCGACCGAGTTTTCTGTGTCGCTGCTGATGTCTTCACAAGAAAACGAATGACTGACGAGCATTTTGAAAAGCGATTATTGTGAAGATGAGCAATTTCTTACGCGCTGCAGAGGACACAACGATAGTACCACGTCAGCTCGTTCTATTAACTGTATCAGTGCAGTGTTAATAAATGTTCGGAGTAATGTAACGTAGAAGTAATCGACTATTCTTGAGTAACTCGTCAATTACATTCGTCGGGCAATAACTGTAACTGCAATCATATGCACCATTGAATGAAGTAATTGCAATCTGTTACTTTTTTTTATGTAACGTGCACAAATCTGTTTCTGCAAGACTTATTGAAGTCTGTAGTTTGAAAGAGAAACGTAAGTGGCGATTACTGCGAATGGTTCGGATGCAGCGGAGTCGCGATTGCCGCGCGAGGCACAACTAGCATTTCAAACGCATGGACGCAGCTAATACTTTTGTTCAATTATTTCCAGAGAGTACATGAGCCTGTCCCGCGTTTAGGCGACTACGAATATGTTTTGCTGACTCAGACGAACCGTTTTGTTTGGAAAATCTCACCGTGTTTGCACCCCTTTAAAGCATTGTACCACCAGCATAAACTCAAAGGCGAACAGAAAATCACTGATGAGAGCACCAACGTCCCGGGTACTAATTGCATGAGAACGCGACCTGTGATGACTTTGTAGCCCAATTTTACGTTTAAAGTAGGTCCCAATTTAGGTCCCAATTTTACGTTTAAAGTATGTCACTCACAAATTCATGCGAGCATGGAAGCGAAGGAACGCGTTCGAGTTTTCGACTTCCCGTTTGAACGTATGCTGATAGTGCGGTGCTATGCACTATTGCACTTTGCTGAAGCAGGAGTTATCAAACTCCGTGCGTTAATTCTCGCAGGAACTAGTGAGCCTGTGTGCAAAAGCCGCGACTCACCAGCGACCGCGACTCACCAGAAGCAGAATCATTCGGAACAATCCACACTTTCTTCAGAGACGCCTTCGGTTCTCATCTGCTTTGCATTTCTGTATGCATTTAATTGCGGATGGTAAATTCATGCTTTTATAGGGCCCGCGATTGTCCTCTTAGCTGTTGCTTATCCGTGCACCTTCGTTTATTCACGCATAAGCAACTTTGAAAAACGTGGCGCAAATCGCCGGGGCCAATAAGATGACTGTGTGAGGTAATCTACAAGCAGCCATGCAGCAAAGATTTAATTTTCTTCACATTGACCAGCGTTAATCTCTGATGTGTTATATCCGCATGTATAAAAGTGCATGCTTATAATCAATATCCACAAAAACAAAAAGTTCATCGTAAGAGCGGCTCATCCTCGCCGTCACACTGTATGCGCAATGGTATTACAGCGCTAACGTGCTCTGCGTACACATTGTTGACAAGTGCTCGTATACTAACCTGGTGAGCTGTGTAGGATGCATTAATTACTTCCTTTGAGGACAACTTGCATCGTTGGAGGTTTACAAAGTTCAAGAGAGCTAATGATAAATTATTTTATACAACTGCTACAATACCCAGGTCGTATTTTAGAGCGCAGCTCTTTGGCGTCCGTTCCTGGGTTTCGCGTCGTCGTCGGCCTCGTAACCAGCTCCGCACCCCTTTCATCCCCCCAGCGCTAGCAGCGACCGACTGATACCGCTGGATGCCGCTGACGCCGCTAGAGAGTCAAGATAACGTGACTGCATAGAACACCGTCGCCGCCATGCAGAAAGAGGAGGAAAGGGTCCCCCCCCCCTGTTCTTATGTGGCGGATAGGGTGCTCTTCAGTTGCCGACGCGCCGGTTATTCGTTGTCCCTGAAACCAACTCCGCAGCTGGGGTTGACTCACTATCGGCGTCAGCGGCATCAGTCAGTCGCTGCTATCTCTTCCCTCCTCCCTTTATCGTGTTGTCCGCTTGCTGCGCGCGCTTCTGCCCCCATCGTTTGCCGCTGGGTGTACACGCCGCCCCCCTCCCCCTCTTCCTGCGAGTCTCCGGATGTCAAAGCGCCGGCTCGAACTTAATTCCTTTCTTCGCTCCTCCTCCAATGCAACCCCTGTGCGGTGGCAATCAGAGAGCCAGATCGGTGGCGGCGGATCTGTATATGTGCACCGCCCGAGCCGAAATTGCCGCTGCCGTTCGCCCTGTGCGGTGGCAATCAGAGAGCCAGATCGGTGGCGGCTTGACATAAAGACAAACAGCAATTTCCTAACACTTATGCGGGAGAACATCCCGTTCCTCTCGCTCGTAACGCGTCCCACGGCTGTGACAACCTCGCGAGGCACTTGTATAGATCTCGTCTTTGAGAATCAAGCATTGGTGTACCAAGTCGAACATATATCAGTCTATTTCTCCGACCACAAAGCTTCCTTCATGACTGTCAAGAACTGTTAGTGGAGTCTTTGTTAAAGGAATACGTGTGAAAAATAAAAAAAAAATTCTGTGATAGCGGATACATGTGTTGCTCGATTTCTTTGCCTCAATCTATCGAAAAGGTGAAACAGCTTATTTGCTGCGCTCAAATTTCGCATTAGGAAGTAACGTAATCGTCGGTAATTTTTTTGTTCCTTTGTTCTGCATACCTCCATTTATGTCCCAGTGCACTTTTACACAGTTGTTATTGTTCTTATTGTAATTCCTTTGGCATTGAAATTATGACTTTTACTGCAGTTGACATGAACAATGGTACACGGCTTGTCGCGATGCGGCAATGAAATCGCGATCACATTGCAGTGCTAGAAGTCCTTAGAGGGTCTACTTCAATTCAAGCCTAAGCACCAACATGAGCAACAAGAAACTCTTTTGGTCTGCTTCAAATATCAGGCAATCATATTTCTCAATAAATATTGTGTTTACCTCACGCTCAAAAGCCTAAACACTCTCAATGCGCCGTGCTCAGCGCCTGTATACATTTTCATCAGGCGAGGGCGAAAGGGGAACGCGCCGAGCCAGTCCTCCTCTCTGGCTTGTGCGATCCGGCGCAGCGCTGCTTGAAATTACTGCTGTCGCATGCTGCGTAACGGTTTCGTGATGTTTTAGATCGCATGTTATGAAATTTACGCAATGTCCGTTCATATAAGGTCGTCAAGGAAGCCTTTTGGAGCATCGTTAACTACAGTACGCGGAAATATCTCTTGGGGGCCCAAACATGTGACGCGCATTATCAGATGCGGTGTGTGTGGGTGTTATGAACTATTTTGCGTCTATCGGTTTTAATTCAACGAAGAGAACCGTTGTCTCAGTATTACCAGCATGAAATGGTAAATCTGCTCACTATCTGATTGCTTGGCGTAGGGACTAAAACATAAAACATAAGAGCGCATGCTCGTGTAAGGCTAACCTAAGGCAACCACGAAACATCTAAGCGGCAGGTGCTCTCAAATAATGGTGATATACCGGCATCGTTCTCACGCATTTCAACTCTAGTAGGCTTGAAATCACTATATGTCTACGCTTGCCTTCTGCATGAGGCCGATGGCGCTGCCCAACACAGCGATATAGTGCTGTTGGTGACCAAGCATGATACATATATAAGCTATCTGCTTCGATATTATCTTTGTGCCCTGTAAAGCCATACTACTTCAAGCATGAACCAACTAGCCCAAGCTAGAGTTTTACTTAGTAAAGCCATATATATGATAGGGATCGCATAAAAAAGAATGTGATGGCTATTTTTGAGGACAAAATTTCCGTAATATGTGTGAGCGCGTCATAGAGAACGGAACGAACACAACCGAAAAAAAGAAATCGGTTATTATCCTCTTTCTCGAAAAGGAAAGAGAAAACAGGCTAACGCGGCAATACGACCTCGCATAGTCACGCCACATGCTTGAACCATGCGCTATGCAGAACAAAAATATCTGCAATCCAAGACGCTCGCGCAGTTCGCAAACGGTCCCTGTGTTGGACAAGCTTAATTCACACTCTAAGGTATGCTGTTGTTACTAACCAAAACTATTTTATTCATGGGTGGAACCTCATCCACCGAACCAAGTAGTCACGCAATGTAATCTGCTATGGGTAATCTATAAAGAGTGGGCACGGTGGAGCTGCAGCCATGCAGTCGCTCAAAAACCCGATCTTGCTTTTTGTGCAGTTTATCGCTCGGTCTGGCACATGGCTACACCCTACGGATCCAGCGATTACCGGCTGTCAATCACC
Organism: Dermacentor variabilis; assembly: GCF_050947875.1. NCBI lineage: Eukaryota > Metazoa > Arthropoda > Arachnida > Ixodida > Ixodidae > Dermacentor > Dermacentor variabilis. Next base: position 9,063,735 of record NC_134568.1, read on the forward strand.
AGTGTTGCTGACGGCCCCGATCTTCAATAATGCGTACTCATGTCATCAGCCCTGCTTTAACGGGGACAACCCTTCCATGGTCAGCAGGTCGACAACACTGTGGGCGACTGCAGCGACGCAGGAGGATATAAACGCACTGGAAATCCTACGCCCCTTCAGTGGGCATGGTGGAGCTGCAGCCATGCAATCGCTAAAAACCCGATCTTGCTTTTCGTGCAGGTTAGTAAACCCCCCTCTCTCTATTGTAAGCGGACTAGCAACGTCTGCGTGCTGCTCCTACCCTGCCCAAGTGTGCTCTTTCAGTGCTTGTGCGAATGCGTATTTGTAACAAAGCTCTTACTGTGTTGCGGTGACTTTCAACTAAACACTGGTCCTACTAACAAATAAATACTTGATGCTATCACTAAACTTCCTGAAAACATTGACCACCGTCACGTTGAACTCACAGAAGTTCTCGACAACATAAAGACAAAGCAGGAGTCCTTAGTACAGACCGTCGCTAACCTAACAGTAACATTATCCGCGGTTGAATCCTTCGTCGAATCATTCGACGGTTCTGCAGCTCTTAATGATGCACCACGTCTAATCACCGAAGCTCTCAGAATGGAAGGCCAAGCACTCAATTCTCGACTGGACGATCTTGAAGACAGGTCGAGACGAGACAACCTATTGTTCTTCGGAATACCGCACTGCCCGACTGAGACATGGGCTCAGTCAGAAGACCTTGTTCAAGATGTTTTGTCTCGTCGCCTTAAAATACGAATTTCCGACTCGGCAGTTTCTCGAGCGCACAGGTTAGGATCCTACACCGATAAAAAGGCTCGACCAATTATAATCAAGTTTTCGTAGTCTAAAGTCAGGGATGCAGTCTGGGCGCAGTAATATAAGCTCAAGGGGACTGGTGTATATCAGCCAGAGAAGCTTATTGGAGAGATACGCGAAACTCAAGGAAGAAACTAACCGAATTTGCAATGGTAGTCGGGAATCCGTACTCTCTTCGCATGAATAAACTGAGCATGGATAAGAAAACGTATGTTTACTGCTCAGTAAGTGACAGCGTACGCGAAATCGCGTCAGCACGATCAGTAGATGCGTATGATAGCGTTGGCACTGTAACTGTACGTGCTGGCACTTCCAGTGTATCATAGCTATGCCCGCCCAGATCCTGCGCAAAAGACGCCTCGATTTTTCTTTTCAATATACGGAGTATTCCGAATAAACGCGTCGAATTGTCTTCCGCTATTGATTCCTGCTGTGCTGATATTTTTGGTCTGACGGAGACTTGGCTTTCTGCAAAAGTTAAAAATGAAGAAATTTTGGACTGTGAAAAGTGCTACAAATTTTACCGATCTGATCGTGATTACCGGTCTGGTGGTGGTGTTCTGCTGGCAGTTGCCGATAGTCTTGCTTCCGATGTAATTCCAATTGTATCCTCGCTTGAGCTTGTGTGTGTGCGCGTGCTCATTCATTCTCGCGAAATAATTTTTTGTGTCTGTTATCAGCCACCAACTGCATCGTTGTCCTTCTGTAATGAACTGCACGATGTTGTCAATCGGCTGTTCGTCAGATACCCAAAATCGCCCCTCTTCTTGCTTGGCGACTTCAATTTTCCTGACATCAGGTGGGAACGAGACTCGGTTTCCTTAAAACACAATTCAGCTGAAAGCAAAGAATGTTTACTTTTTTTCAGGACTTCAACTTAACTCAGCTTGTTCACCTTCCCACTCGCATAACTCCCACTTCCGCTAATATTCTAGACTTAATACTCACCACTGCACCAGACCTAGCTTCTCGCTTATCTCATTCACTGGGAATTAGCTATCACTCTATAATTCACTTCGCTCTACGGGCAAAGGCTTCCAACAAGAAAAAAACTATGGTCATCCAATACTACGGTAAAGCAGACGTAACTAGTATGAATAGGGAATTTCAGGTTTTTGCTGATCGGTTTTTCGCCGGTTTTGAGCAGCGATCGGTTGAGCACAAGTGGTTGCTTTATAAAAAGAAACTATTATCTCTTATTGATCGTTTTGTACCTAAAAGGAAAGTTTCATCAAGTACTCGATCTCCATGGTTTAATAACACGTTAAAGCGCATGCGCAACGAAAAGAAGCGGATATTTCGACGCGCAATATTCACAGCCAAAATATACCACTGGTCTTGCTATCAAAAATTTAACAGAGAATTCTGTACTGCGCTTTCAAATGCCAAGAAGAAATGCTTTTATAAAACTCTTCCTTTGCTACTTCGTTCTAATCCCCGTAAATTTAGGAGCATTATTAATTGTACTATAAGGACGCACATTCAGTTAATCCAATCTAATGTTCCAGTAGTTCAAAACGAATGCTGCAATGTTCTGAATAATCTCTTTGTTACTCATTTTCATAAGAGCATATTCACAGTATTTCCGCATATACCAAAATCCAACTTCTTACAAATGGATTCTATCGCTATTGATGCAGTTGGTGTCGAAAGGCTGATTCTCAACTTAAAAGTGTCTTTGTCGGCCGGTCCAGATTGTATCTCATCAAAAATGCTGAAGTGTACACAAGTTTATTCTTCACTGATATTGTCAAAGCTTTTTCAACAGTCAATACAGATGTCTACACTGCCCTCTGATTGGAAGATAGGGAAGGTGGTCCCTGTGCATAAACCTGGTTATGTACATCCCCCGAATAATTACCGCCCCATATCATTACCATCCATTCCAGTAAAAATACTAGAGCATATAATATACTCTCACCTCATGGAATTCCTTGAGTCCAATTCCTTCTTAAGCATTTATCAGCATGTATTTCGTAAAGCAGTTTCCTGCGAAACGCAATTGATATGTTTTGCTAACGACTTGTTTATTAACACTGATCATTACTTTGCTACTAATTGCATATATTTAGATTTTGCTAAAGCATTTGACTCCGTCTCACACAATCTACTTATCTTCAAGCTTAATCAACTTAACATAGACCCCAATGTACATGCATGGATTAAGGAATTTCTCTCTAACAGTAGTCAGTATGTGACGGCTAACGACTTCTCTTCGCCTAATTCTGCCGTAACATTTGGTGTCCCTCAAGGGTCCGTTCTGGGCCCTCTGCTCTTCTTGGTTTATATTGATGATCTTCCTAATTGCCTTTCTTCCTCAACTGTCCGACTGTTTGCAGATGACTGCGTGGTTTACCAGAAAATTACTAACCATGACGATTATCTCAATCTGCAACGTGATATAGATAGCGTATTTGAATGGTGCAGTCAATGGCTCATGACATTTAATACAACTAAATGTAGAAGTATGCAAGTTTCTCGCCACAGCACTAATCATTGTCCGCGTACTTAGTGCCTCAATAATATTCCATTACCGTCTGTTGACAGCTATAAATACCTTGGTGTTCAAATTTCTTCCAAGCTTTCGTGGAATACGCATGTCGAATATGTAACGAACAATGGCAATCGCATGCTTGTTTATCTACGTCGAAACTTTTTTGATGCCCCATAGTGCCTGAAGTTAACACTTTACAAAAACTTGATACGTTCTAAATTAGAGTACACATGTGCCATATGGGATCCTACTCAGACTACACTCACTCAAACTCTTGAAGCCATTCAGAATCGCGGACCACGTTTCATCTTGTCGAATTATTCACGTCATTCCAGTGTCACATCTATGAAGAAAACCCTAAACTTGCCTGACCTTTCGTTGCATCGAAAGTCATCTCGCCTTAACCTTTTTCATAAAATCTATTATTATAATAACGAGCTGAAGGACGTTCTGTTTCATCCTCCTCATTATATATCTTCAAGGACCGATCATCGCTTCAAGGTGGGTCTACCTTCTTGTCGCACAAAATTGTGTAATGACTCTTTTGTTCCTAGAATAAGTGTCACATGGAACCACCTTCCCTCCACAATCGCCAGCATATCTCATGACCACAAGTTCAAGATCGCTTTTCAAGACGCCTTGTAATAATTTTTTTTGTTTGCTGCACGTCTTGCCATTTTCTCCCCCACTCCTTTCTGTAGTGCCTTTGGGCCCTGAAAGTATTTTAAACAAATAAATAAATAAATTAGCAGCTAACAGTTCGAACGCTTGTCAAAGTACAACAGCTCAGCTCCGATCGTAGCAGAACGGTACCCACGCTATGATCGTCTCGTATGTTTCATTGCTCCTAAGCAGCAGTTTAGAACTAAAGAATACTCACATAAGATAACATTAGTGAATGTAATTCTCTGAAGTACACAATTCATCTCCGAGCATGATTGTATAGGCTCAAACACGCGCGCACGCATCGCGCAGCGTGCTCCGTCCGCCTCAACGCCGGCAGAAAGTCCAGCCATGCCGACTTGAATCACTTCAGTGCGTCTCACAAAACCGTTTTCCACGTAGAAGGCACCACATAAATATAAATATACCGCACGAGCGCGAATACAAACGCCAGAAACTACAGCCGAGCGTATACCTGCCATGCAAAACGGAGCGCTCGCCCAAGCCAGCATGCCGACTGCCCATAGATGGCGCCACTGCGTAGCAATATGGTTTTTGCATTTAAATAGTAATTGGGTGGTTTTCTTTTTCTTTCTTCTTTTTTGTCTCTTGTACTTCGGGCGCGCGGGTGTTTAGTACACATTTCGTTTTGCAGGATTGTTAGAGCGTCCTTTCGCGCCACGTGCTTCGACACGTGCAGCCGGTTTGGACGTTGAGTGTTTGTAGTCTTTAAATGGTAGGTTGGAGGTGGCAAGATTAATAGCTATTAGGTGGTTTTACTGTGCGTGTATTTGGTAGGAAAATGATAACGTGGTTGAGCGCGTGCGAGAGCGTGTCATACCTTCGGTCTCCGCGGCATTGATTGCTTTTGAAACAGTGCTGAGAGTTGCTTTGCGACATCTTGAGGATTTAGATCCTGTGCGTATCGGTTCTTGTTAAAAGGCACGTGCTCTGCATAGTATTGTAGTATTTGGATCAGCAGTATCATTATTATAGTATTATAGTACTATAATAGTACTTATTATACTACTAGTACTAGTACTAGTACTTATTATAGTACTATGGTATAGTACATGGCGAGAAAGCCGGGAAAGCAGGCAGTGCACGAGGGGTCCCTCAAGACAGATGAGGATACGGATGAGAATGGAGAGGGCATCGAACCAACCGGCACACAATGTAATGTCGATATTAGGCTGCAGAAAATGGAGGCTTTCGAGGAAGAGCTTGTCGAACAGGTGCAAGACCTCAAAAGGAGCTAAACAGGGAACTTGATGCACGGAAGGTAGTTGAAAAGAGACTTGAAGCAGCCGAGGAAAAGCTGAACAGGGCGGCCATTGTGAACGAGAATGTGCGTGACAATGGAACACACACCTCCGACGCGACAGGCGAGGAAGTGTCACCAGAGTACGTGGCATTCGTGCAGCGTGATGAAGGGTTAGCTAAGAGCGGCAGCCACCTCGAGGCCGCCGCGCGGAAGAAGCAGGAGCCCAGGGGACAATGCCCCTTGTCGAGTTCGAATCACAAGGAAAAGCACAAAGGGAAGCAAGGAGAGGTAGGAGAGAGTGAAAGGGTGATTATCGCCGGCGGCTCAAACATGGCTAGTTGCTCAAAAGCAATTGTGGAGAGGGTGAAAGACGATAAAAGAGTGCGGTAGGGACATTTCCAGGGTAGACACTGGGTCTTTCATGGAGCCAGCATAAGAAAACCTCGCGGAAAATGCCCACGTGCGCAACCTTGTCATAGTAGCAGGTGGGCTAAATGACGTCCTGAACAGGAAAGGGACAGGACTAGCCCAGCGCTTGGCGAAGGGGGTAAACGACTTGCGCGAGCTATCCCCTCAAGTGCAGACCGTGGTGTGCACGGTGCCGGAGGTGCCTGTATGTGACAGTCACGTACAAAGAGCCGTAATGGCTGCTAATGAGGCAATATGGAAAATGAGCCGAGAGAAAGGCTTCGAGGTGGTCGAAGTAAACAGGGAAGTGAGAAGGTGTGGTGGTTTTAAACGACACGGGATCTACTTCAATTACAGGCTGGCACAAGAAATGGGCTGGCGAATTGGTGGTCGCGCTGTTGCTTTTTTAGGGGGCCCGCGGGCGCTCAGATGGTCAGAGTAGATAGTAATGAAGAAGGTCCCCTAGGGGAACCTCAGAAGAGCACCGCCGTCGATAGCAAGAAAAGGAGGAAAGCAAGAAAGAGAGCTCGCCATGCAATAGGCTACATAAACATGCAGGGCGGCAGAAGAAAGGAAAAGTGGGCAGAGTGAGGAGCAGATAAATAGAGAACAAATAAGGGTGTATGCGGTTACAGAAGCGCACCTTAGAGACTCAGAAGAGCCGCCAGTTATTGAGAATTATGTTTGGGAAGGGTGCAACAGAACTAAGTCAGAAAGAAAGGGAGGCGGAGTCGGAATGCTCATCCATCAGGGAACCAAATGGAAAAGAGTAAATTCAAAATGTCAAGAGCATCTTTGGTTATCAGGTACAACGAGTGGGAAAAAACTTGGCGGGGCGTTACGTATTTGTGGACCGGAAATTATTGCACAGAGAAGAATGAAGAGTTAGTGGAATGCGTAAGCGCTGATATTACGGGTTTCGGGAATGGTGCTGAAATTGTCCTATTAGGTGACATGAATGCCCACATACAAGATTTAGATGGCTATACCGACAACAACGGGAAGTCAATGCTAGACCTTTGTGAGCAACATAACCTTGTTATCGTGAATAGAGGACCTAAGTGTGAAGGGCAGATCACGTGGGAAGTGGGAAACCCGCAATCGACCATTGATTACTGTCTGATGACAGAAGGAATTCATGATGAGTTGAGAGCAATGGTCATTGATGAAGAATGGCATAGCAGCATAGGGAGTGACCGTAAACGCATCATTTTGAAAAAGGGATGCGTAGTTGGGAAAGAGAGCAAGGAACGCAAAATGGCCAGTCGAAATTTCAAGGCTGAACAAATAGCAAATATAGTCACTAGAGTCGAGGAAAAAATTGGCAAATGGCCAAGTAAAGAGTGGGAATATGGTGAGCTTCTAAGTGTAATAACGACAAAAATACGGAAAGAGACACATGTTCGTTGGAAAGGAACAAAGAAACCGAAAAGCTGGTGAAACAGGGAGATAAGAGAAGAGATCGCAGAACGACAGAAAGCCTCTCGAGAGCACAGGCAGGCAAAGAAGGCGCAGTTGCCGCAGGATGAAGTAACCAGTAAATAGGAATTATACCTGGAGAAATAGTTTATGGTTCAAATACTGGTGCAAGCAAAATTAAAAGGTGAAAGTGAACATTGGTTGTCAGAAATACGTGACAAAAAGAAGGCCGCACCTTGAAAATTTTGGAATCACATAAAATTATTAGGCAGGAAGTCGAAAACAATACAACAACGTATCCTAGACGAAGATGAAAACAGACTGGAAGGAGAAGCGGAAATAAATTACATTCAAAAAGTAACAGCCGAATCTTTCCAAGGCAATGACGAGGTTTTATTTGAAGAAAAAAAGAGCATGAAAGAGACCCAAGTGGAAAAGGAGCTCGCGCTGAAAATTTTCAATTGGAAGGAAGGGGAAGAGAAAATTCCGAAGCGCACAGCCACAGGGCTAGGCGAGGTTCCCGTTAGGCTGATTAATGAACTAGGACCAAAAAGTGAGGAAGCTCTGGTGAAAGCAGTGGAACAAATTTTAAAAGATGGACGAATACCAGACAGTTGGCGACAAATTAGAATGAATTTAATTTATAAAGGCAAGGGGGAGAAAGATAGAATTCACTCGTATAGACCGTTGACCATTACATTGGTAATATACAGGCTAGCAATGCAGGCAATGAAATTAAAGCTTCAAGCTTGGGCAGAGAATAATGGCATTTTAGGAGAACTTCAGAATGGCTTCAGTATAGGTAGGCGTTTAGATGATAACTTATTCGTTCTTACTCAGGGTATTGAAATATCAAAAGTAGAAAGCAGACCGTTATATGTGGCCTTTTTAGACATTACAGGAGCCTGTGACAACGTAGACCGCAACATTTTGTGGGATATTCTGAAAGGGGAAGGCTTAGGTGACGATTGTCTACAGCTTTTGAGAGAGATTTACCTAGAAAATACCGTTTGCGTTGAATGGGAAGGTATGAGAAGCGAGAAGAAAGTTCATATCAACAAGGGACTGAGACAGGGGTGCCCTTTACTCCCGCTGCTGTTTATGATGTACATGGTGAGGATGGAGAAGGCACTAGAAGGAAGGAATATCGGGTTTAATCACTCATACAAACAGGCGGGTACAGTTGTAGAGCAGCAGCTCCCAGGTTTATTTTATGCGGATGACATTGTGTTGCTAGCTAACAAGCAAAGTGATTTTCAACGTCTGGCTAATATCTGTGGTCAGGAAGGCAGCAATTTAGGTTTTAAATTTAGTGTTAGAAAATCAGGTGTTATGGTATTCAAAGAAAACAGTGAACAGACAGTGGAGATACAAGGCCAGGAAATACCTCGGGTAACAGGATATGAATACCTTGGTATATGGATAAACGAGGGCAATAGATATACGGAAACACAGGAAAAAACAATAACAGTGAAGGGGAAGAGAAATGCAGCCATAATGGAAGCACAGAGTGCTATGGGGATACAATAGCTGCGAGGTCCTCCGAGGTATGTGGAAAGATCTAATGGTTCCAGGGCTTACTTTTGGGAATGCGGTTGTTTGCCTTAAATCAGGGGTACAATCAGGGCTCGATGGGAACCAAAGGTCAACGGGTAGCCTCGCATTGGGCGCTCACGGGAAGACTACAAATGAAGCTGTGCAGGGTGATATGGGCTGGACCAGTTTTGAAGTGAGGGAAGCTCGCAGTAAAATTGAGTATGAAGAACGGCTGAGGAATATGGAAGAAAGTAAATAGGCTGGCAGAGTGTTTCCCAAGTATTTGTACGGGAAAAACATTGATTCACAGTGGAGGAAAAGAACTAGGAAGCTTACGAGCAAGTATGTGGCCTTTAGGGTGGGCAACACAGCAACAAAGACGGTCAAGCGGAACGTCAGAGAGGCTGAAATAATCTCATGGTTGGCGGCAATGGAAAAAAAACCTGCCATTAGTAACTACTTAAGAGGAAAAAACGAAATCAGGAAAGAAACAATTTACGATAACTCAAAGGGAAGCTCATTACTTTTCGAAGCGAGATCGGGATGCCTTAGAACGCGCACCTATAAAGCGAGATATAAGAAGGAAGAAGAAGCAGGTGCTTGCTGCGGTAAAGCAAGAGAAACTATGGAGCATGTTTTATTAGGATGTGAAGACGTCTACCCAGCGGTCCATTTAGGCACCACTGGCCTCCGAAGCCCTTGGGTTCAGCGGGAGCAGTGGAAAAGTGAACATGTCCGGCAATAGGCATTAGTAAGAGGCAATTGGAGGATTGGTGGACGAAAAGCAGGGAAACAACAAAAAACGGAGGCGTACGAAAGCACAGTTAGCAATAGGGGATCAGAAAATGTGGGTGTGGGAGTTCAGTGTTTATTATTTTTATTTTTTATTGTTTAACTTAGGTAGGACATTAGGCAGTATAATAGCAAGAGCTTGGTGGCGCAACCCACCGCCCCGTTCAAAAGGGGACGCTCATAACATCCATCCATCCATCCATCCATCCATCCATCCATCCCATGGAGGCACCCATGAAAAAAAAAACGGTGCATAGGGGCGCCACTGAAGGCACGTTCACACCGAAGGCGGAGCGGACAAGTGGACAAGCGGATCCGGCAAAGCGGCCGCGGAATTTCCGCTTTGCGGAAAATACGCGGCCGCTTGGCTGGATCGCGCACGGACCGATTTTTTCCGCGCGGACATGTTGGCCGCTTTGGCCGCTGCCAATCAGAACCCGACATGGCAGAAGCGCTGGTGAACGAATGTAAACAAATGTCTTTCTCTGAGCTTTCCGCTTCTGTTCTTGAAAAGCGTCAAAACGGCAAGTTGGGCCAGTTGGTTGGGATTCATAGTAAGGTTTGTTACAGCGCAACACAAGACAAGGACAAAGAAAGGTATAAAACGATGACACGGCGCCGTGTCGTCGCTTTATACCTTCTTTTGACCTTGTCTTGCGTTGCGCTGTAACAAATCTTCAAAAGCGACTAGACAAGCGGCGAGTAAAATGTCAACGATGTCGTCTTCTTCGTCTGAGCTCATCATTTTGCAAAAGTAGATAGCGGACGGGAGCGTGCCAACCCAAGACGAACAAATTTCGAAAGCGCACGTACAAACCCAATGTGCCGCGAGATGGCGGCACGTCCCTGAAATTGCTTTGTCCCCAAATTGTCCCCAAAAGCAGAGAGGTGACATAATGTTAAAAGGGTAGGAAGACGTATTTAAAGAAAATCGAGAATTTTAATAACACACAGCACAGGTAAATAAAAATAAAAGGCAAAATAAAAAAGCTGAGCATGGTGGCAACTGCCGTCACCCCGTTTCAAAGCGGACGCTCCTACTTTCCATCCATCCATCCATGCTAAAGAAATTGCGAGATGCCCCGCCTTCCCGGCGGCGCGGGAAGCCCGACAATCCGGCTGGTCTCAACTAATGCCCCTCCATCCACGCGCCACCGCCGCTTCCTTAAGTAGCGACAACCTTTGTTGTGCGCCGCCTTTTTACCTCACACCAATTCCGGTTCTGGCATTTCCGGTTTAAAAATTTCCGGTTCCGGCGTTTCCGCTTCCTGGAGTTGCGCTGCGGGAATTTCCGCTTTGACTGCTGTTAGACGATGGTGAGACGCCCGCGCGTGCTTAGCAGAGCTGTGGCAGTCACCATGAGAAGAATGCAAAGGGGACAAGCTGTTGTATTCCGCCGAAGTAGTAGTTCGCGGTCGCTGTTTTCCAAATGCACGAAAAACGGCAGTGGTCTCCAAGCGCCCATACACTACATTCCACTGTACGTTGTCGCTCGTGCCACAACCCGTCGCAGGTTGACGCGAAGCAGCGAACACGACCACATCGCTGGTTACAATAGGCGGTGGTTCTTGGATGGAATCGCATTCACAGTTTCAACCGCAGCTGGTGCAATTAAAGCCTCTCCATCGACGCGAAAGTAAACAACGCTAAAAAACATAGCGTCACTTCCACTCGGAACAGGAAGCTGCAGCTACGTAAGTTCCGCTTGACGACGGAAGCTAAGGGGGTGACTGGGAGAGGAGCGTGGAGGAGGAGGGCAGATTGGCGGTACTTAACTGGTCGGCGGAAACGTCAATGAAGGGGTTTTAGTCTCAACCGGCGCGGGCGCTCGCCACCTCGCCGCTTTGAAAATCCGCTTGTCCGCGTAGACGCTCCGCTTTCGGTGTGAATGTGCCTTGAAAGCCGCGTAGCGGCGGCCGTTCGAACCGCAGGCGGGCCTTGTGCCGGAGACCTCTGCTACCACTGCAGGCATGACTGAAGTGTGTGCGTGCGATTTGCCGCTTGTGTGCCTCCCAGATATTGCCAGTGTGCGCGAGGAAATCGCACTGTACAATAGTGGACATGGGTCCGACTTCACGGCTGTCTGGGACGACATTGTCTCCTTACGCGCAAAGTGTCTGCTGCAGATGAGCATCAACAAGCTTGCCTACGAAATGGAGCTCATCGCCAGTATGCCGTTTTCATTATAGCGTTCCGGCCGCTAATGGTTTCATTTGTTGGCCCGAGAACCAACTTTCTCTATGCATACACTTGCTTAGTTTATATGCAATGTTTCTTCTTTAATTGTAGGTTGAGGAAGCACCATCGCGCCTGTGAATGATTCGTAGAGGTGCGGCCACGTGAGAAGCCAGCGACGGTAAAGCTTGAAAACCAGCACGATGAGCTTGCGAAAAATAGCACATATAGGACTCCGGCAATTATTAATGGTTGATTGTTTTTATGCTTGCGTCTTACCACTGTCTGCAAGCATGCATTTGACATGTCCCATCGTCAAAGAAGCAGAGCATTTCGATGGGTTTACGGGAGCACGCGAGTGGGATATCGGAATACGCTATAGCTGAATATTTGCCTCCCTGGTCAGTCAAAGCCATATTGCTTTTATACCGTATGTTATTTTTTTTAGTGTCACCATCATTTTTACTAGTATCACCCTCTCACCCAAATGTAGAATTAAATCACATGTTGTATCGCCTTTTGTAGTGCCTCGAGTCTGAATAGTCAATGCAGCGCTTTTCAATTAGTTAAAGGAGTACGTTGACTCAATATTAACACTTTGAAAGCAATTACAAAGCATGGCAATAAGTAATTCTTGTAAATCACGTTCTACATTGAAATCACTTTCAAAGCAGACAACTAAAGTGAAGCAACATGAACATATATTGGCCCATTTCATGCAAAAGGGGATAGCATGCACTCACTATCACCACTAGCAAGAAAAACCAAAACCAAGAAAAGGAAGATGAAGATTTCAGAATTGACCATAACGCGTCACACAGCTGGGGTAAAATTAATATGCATTAGTTGCAGACATCCGGGCTTCGAAGTTCAGGCGTTTCCTATTACCGCGTAGTGATTTTAAGAGGCACTCAAAACGAGGTTGAATGCCCATTCGAAAGCCTTTAACATGCTCACAGCGGCCAGTTTGTACAGTCAACATGCAGATAGCTGAGGCGAGCGTACACCGAACGTTATACGCCGCAGGTCGCATTTCAGTGCCATCGATAGCTAGAGCAACAACCGATTCCGTGCAACGCATGGGTGATCGCGTGACATTTTTCTGAAGGTGCCGTCACCTGCTTTTTAACACGGAGCACTTTGTTCAAATCGTCTAAACAGACGGAGCGTTTCGCACCTTCGCTCCGCATTCTCTGGCAGCTTTTCGCATCTTTCTTTTCTTTTTTAAAGCGGGCCAACGCGTCTCGTCAGTAACAACAACCTAATGTTTATCGTATCTTCTGGACTGTAGACGAGGCGGCCAAGTTTGAACGACCCACCGTGGTTGCTTAGTGCCTAAGGTGTCCAGCTGCTAAGCACAAAACGTCGCGGGATCGAATCCCGGCCACGGCGGCCGCATTTCGATGGGGGCGAAATGCGAGAACATCGACGTACTTCGATTTAGGTGCACGTTAAAGAACCCCAGGTGGTCCAAATTTCCGGCGTCCCCCACTATGGCGTGCCTTATAATCAGATCATGGTTTCGGCACGTAAAACACCATAACATAGTAATCCAATCAAAGTTCAAACGTAGAAGCGATCACTAAAGGCCCAGCGACATCAAGGAAAAATAAAAACACAGTGATCGCTCTAGAACTGCAGTACACAAAGCGATTGCTTAGCTTCTCCGTCGAACAGCCGCGATCCACCGCCGCCGTCGCTCTTGCTCGCGAAGCGGCACGGGAAACTAAGCGCACGCCTTAAGAGTATTCGTACGTGTTAAAGCGCCCAACTACGCAACAGTTGCTTCAAGACATCGCTGAATGCTGACAGAAGCGTTAAATTACGATCAAGAATGCAAACATGACAGCACGCGCATAAGCGCTGACGGGAACAGTGCTCGCCCGAGCCCGCCTGCGTTTCGCAGCCTCGGCGACGGGCGGCGTTGTCGACTTTTTGCGCGTGGCGTATAGTGAAATAACCATTTCTGTACTATTACTGTATGTTCGCACTTTACAACACAGGCCGTTAGGAGGAGTTCCAACACTGCGTGCTTACCGCAAATTGTATACGTGCACGCTGTTGCAACTCCACAGGGCAATTTCCGAATCCCTGCCCATACTCGTGCGGGTCTTAAGATGGGGCTCGCGCACTTACAAGTAGTCAGCTATTAGCAGATGTCACAGCGAGCCGCCAGCTGAGGGAGCCCTGAGAGCGAGCGGCGCGAAGAGCACGTGACGTAAGTGACACGGACGGCGCGCCAGGTGACACCCTGCAACAGTTATAGGTCTTTCGACTCACCGGGCCCCAGGGAGATACATCTGACGCCATCTTGCATGTATCATTCTCAAACAGGTTGCATAACTCGGTTCAGGTAGTTCTTTGTTTCTTTTTTTTTTCATCAGCATTCCCGTTATGTTAGCCAAGCAAACAAAGGTCAGTGCTTCAATGTGATATCCCGTTTTCTCGCGCTCTGTCCTGCTGTACGTGTCGCACTTTTGGTTGGGTCTGTGCTGATGCAAACTCATTCTATTTTTTATTTGCTCTGCATTCTTTCCCGACCGCCAGTGACGTCCCAACATATCCGATACAACGCGTATCCATATCTTCGCGCAAATCAGTCAACCGCCAAATCATTAATTGTCACCTCGGCCATTCCACATCCCACCCGCAACAAAGTGAACGCATGCTGCGACTCACATTTCAGCGCCCATATCTCGAAGCGCGCCAGGCCCTTGTACAGAACTAATAGGCTGCATATGCACGCTGGGGAGACTGTTCCTTGAGCCATCACTTCTTGTGCGATGGGCATGGCCAAGCGGCATGGCACTTCGCATCAGCTGTGCCCACTGGTCCTCCAAGTTCACAGCAGGCTGCCTCATGGCTGCCTTGTCGACTGCTAAAACAGTGCGCTGCACCAGCAAAAATATTAAGCGTCACAGTAAGAAAATGTCAAGAAGAGACGGCGAATGGGAGAGAACAAGCTTCATACACAGTTTGTTCTATTTTTTTCACTCTGTTTTTGTGCGACTGTAGTGGGAGAGAGCCCTACAAGAATTAGAAGAATCGCTTGAACGATGCAATCGCACCAACCCGTTCTGCTTAGTGTGCTTCTACGATTCACTTTATCCAAGATATTGAATTCTTATTTAATCTCGTGATGCGCAGCGGCTCTGGACCCCTGCGTTTGCGTCCTGCATTGACGCTTGTAGCAAACTCCAAAGAGGTTTATTAAAAACATCTGCGCTCTTAGAACACACATGTATCGTCATTGTCAACAAAAACGATACTCAGCTGGATGCGTGTGCTCATTTTACATGTGTAAATTGTTGCTAGGCTCCTAACGCTCCTAGCAACAGTTTGCTTATAGAAAATGAGCACGCGTATTTTCCTATACCACTGACGTTGAAGAAAGAATTTACGGCACGTGTTTGTCCCCGAAGTCCTCTGAGAATCTCTCATCGTACTCTCGAGCTGTGTCGCGTTTATACAAAGTCAAGCACATCGTGCCTTTTCTTTTGGAACTCATTTTAACGCTGAGCGGTACCGCTTACTCTGCACGTCAGACGCGTCGCATATCAACAACTTATAAAAAATCGGGCGCGCGCATCTTATAGCTGCATACGAATAAAATAAATAAGTTACGGGACGCGTTCCACCGCTTCACGGAACACATCACAAACGCTTCTACAAAACGAGATAGACACGTGTCTTACGGGATATGAAAGGGACGCTCTGTGGTTCGCTGATTTCATGAAAGAGTCGTTCGGGGCGGAAAGGCCCTCAAAGGACTATGTACCTCCAAGCTGAAGCGGAGGAATAAAAGGAGTAACGCGTTTGTGACAGGGCTGTCCAACTTACAAGTTTTAAAGTACACCAGCTACTTCTCCCTGCACAAACCTGCGACCTGTACCATCTCTGGAGACCGCGCCAGCTGTGGAGAACGGCAATATCAACAAGGCCTGCTCAAAGAGGTATCAGGAGAAAATCAGATGGAAAAATTCAAGAAGGTATGTGTTCATGTATTGAAAACTATATTTCCGTTACTGCATGACGTGATATGTTGATGGACCATTACAAAGCCATACATATATTACAAAGATGTCAAGCCAAGGTTGGTTCTACGCGGCTATTTTCATTAATCTAAGCGGGAACGTATAGAAATGCAAACAAAAAAATTGGCAGAGGCTTAGCTTGGCTAAGCCTAGTGGATTGCGAAAGCAATCTTCTGTTCAGGTTGTAGAGTTCCATACTGCTCATCGAACGTGTAGATGCAGTCTCATCGCCATTTAAAGCATCCATAAGGCTTGCTGTCGAACGATCAGGTGTCGCCAAATTCGCGTCAGCATTGAGAGCATGCATGATATTTGTAGATGCACCCAGATCAAGAGATGTTGAACGCATTCGCCTGGCTGCATAATATGCACGCCGTTTAGCTAAACGTTGTTCCCGCTCTTCATCCGTTTCTTCCGCACGCCGCCGCTTCTTAGCTGCAGCACATCGTTGTAGCTTAACCTTATACACATCATCCGACATACCGTGGAGGATTCGCTGGGACGACTGCGATGAGCCGACTTGGGGCCCCGCTTTTCCACAGCTGGTATGACGTCACACATAGGTCACGCTAAAGGTCAATGGTGGATTCTCCGGGACGACGGCCAAGACCGGAAACCTCGAGCACTATTGCTTTCGCAATAAAAAGCAACATGCGTAACAGTGGTACGGCAGCCCAAAGCGACATGCAGCGGGTGAGCTCGAAAAAGCGACGGTGTACATGGATCGTAAAGAATCAAGGGATACTGTTGCAAATGGGTCGCAAGCCCCAGGGGTAGCGTTGGCCTGGCGGCCTGGGGCACAACTGGAAGCATCCGAAGGTCCTGGCAAAGCATGAGTCGACTGCTAACAGAACAACTTGTTTATTCTAGCATCGCAAAAGAGCGGCCGGTCAGGTCGACCGAAGTGGAGAGACGGGAGAGCACGTTACTCGACAGAAGAAATCGGAGCCTCTCTCTTGGCGTCCGGGGCAGTGTTGCCACGACACATTAAAAAATAGTAGTAGATTTTTTCGCGAAAAATCAGTAGAAATCAGTAGATTTTTTAATTTCAATTTTTGCACTCAGTTTATGAGCCCACGAATTCAGCGCTTATACTAGTACTCTCTTGAACTATTGTAGCTTCCAGGAAATAGTACAAAAATTGACCCCGAGATTCTTAGCGATACTTTTGAAAAACTCGGGGATCCAGAGAGCCATTGTCAAGCACGAATTTAAAAGCAGTGAAGCCCTCCGATGGCCTATTCAAAGGCGTCAGATGGTAGTTAGTACCTGAAAGCTTTAGAGTATAGTATCTTCCAGACAGGGGTAATTGGAGATCGCTGGGAGAGGCCTCCATAGAGGCCTCCGTGCTGCAGTGCACATAAAAATAGGTTGGTCATGATGATGATGATGATAATGGTGGTTTCACAGTTGTGGGGTTCGGTATGCACCCACTTTAACAAATTGACCGCCTCACCTTTTCCCATAGAGCATAGAAACTCTATGCCTTTTCCCCACTTTGCTCAAAGACAGAGTTAGCGCCACGTTTGAGAGTTTGGAAACGCAAGAATGTATGTTAACCTCGGAGCCAACCACGTTTTTTTTTCTCTCGCTAGGTAGCATCACATTAATATAACCTTTATAACCATCCATCCATCCATCTATTCATTCTCTGTACTGAAAAAGTTGCAGATTCCGCTTTCGTTTCAGTAGAAAAGCAAGAAAATCAGCAGATTCAAGCGCTTTATAATTGAATGAGCAGAAAATTTTAACAATCAGTAGATCTACTGATAAATCAGCAGCCGTGGCATCACTGGTCCGGGAGCAGCTGCTTTATATATACTCTCGGAGTCGAGGGCAAGAAGGAACGCCTCGTCAGAGGCGCACGTGACGGCGGGGCACGGACACGCTGAGAGACACGTTGAGACGAGTGTAGTGACGCATCCGCCGGGCCGGCGCCGCTCAGACCTCCTCGCTTCACACTTGGGGAGCTCCTCTCCCCGGCTGCCGCGCTTTGACAAGCGTGGGCACCAACATGCACACACACACACACGCACACACGAATACACGTGGCATTGAAACATGCCTGGACGCGCTTGGCGGGGAGGCGTTGCGGCAGCGCTGAACGGGCCAAAATGTCCGCCGCTTTGAATGAAGCTCCGGCGTCCGTTGCATCCGCGCCGGCTATACCGCGCGTCGTAGGCGAAACGTAACAGACCGCCCCGCCGGGGGAAGGAGATCCCGATGGTCAGGGGACTGCATCCGCTGTCCGGAGGGATGTCGCTCGATGATGCTCATAAACGAAGTCGGTGGTCCCTCGGCGCTTCTTGAGCGCAGCGCACAGAGAAGGCCTCGTTCTCACGTTCAGGTTCAAACAGGACACTGCAAAGTGACTTCAGGAGAGTTGCCATTTTTCTCTCGTTCCCAGCAAGCGTTAGAACTACGCCGAAACTCAACCGCTCACTCAGGAAGCACGACACAACCCTCACTAAGCCATGCCAGGTTCTTTCCCCTTTTATACTACTGTCTAGTTCCTTACAGTAGTCTAGCAGCACTCAGAACGCGTCCACAAATTGGAAAATTGCACTAGAAAGCACGTCATGACTTTGAAACACTAAACAAAAGCAATATGTTAAAAATCCTGCCTCAGGAAGAAAAACATCAGTAACAAATAACTTTGAGGCTGATTCCTACGTTAGGGGCCTCGACTCAAGCCATCGGCGTTACCGTTGAGACTCCCCTTTTTGTAACGCACCTCAAAGGAATATTGTTGCAAAGCGAGGCTCCAGCGCAGGAGGCGGCCATTTGTGGAAGAGATGGTCTGCAGTGATCTGCAGTGATGGTTTCCAGAGGGCAGTGATCCGTCTCGAAGCATGCGAAGCGGAGATCGCAGCAAGCGACCATACACCAGCTCAGCTGGCGAAAACCCCGTAGCCTCATGCGGCGCGGTCCTCAATGCAAACATCACCCCACGCAGACACAGCTCCCTATCAGTTTGTTGTTGAAACCACAATGCTCTCAACACGCGCTTCATGACGGAGTGGAGCTTCTCAACGGAATTCGACTGTGGGTGGTACGCTGAGCTGTGTAACACCTTCATCCCGCACCTTTCGAGAAAGGCTGTCGTCAAAGCGCTAGTAAACACTGTGCCCTGATCTGACTGGATTTCCGCAGGAAAACCAACTCGCGCAAATATGGACAGTAGTGCATTGACTATCTCAACTGAGCTGAGTTCTTTAAGCGGCACTGCTTCAGGGAATTTTGTCGCTGGGCAGATCACAGTCAAAATGTGTCTGTACCCCGTGGTTGTTACCGGCAGAGGTCCCACTGTATCAATAACGAGCCGTCTAAAAGGCTCCGTAATGATAGGTACCAACTTCAACGGCGCCCTCGAGTTGTCCCCTGGTTTGCCCACCCACTGACAGGTGTCACGTGTCCTCACAAAGTGGTCTGCGTCCCGAAAACACCCTGGCCAATAATACTCTTGCAAGAGACGGTCCTTAGTTTTCTTAACTCCTAGGTGTCCGGACCACGAACCCCCATGCAACAAGCGCAACAGATCCTGACGGTAGCACTGAGGCACGATCAGTTGATCGAACTCCACTCCCCTGCGGTCTAGATACTTCCGGTACAGGACCCCACCTCTTTCCACAAAACGAGCATTTTTCTTGGCGATACCTTCCTTGACATTGCAGCGCATGTTTTCTAGGCTGCCATCCTTTTTTTGCTCGGCTATCAAAGCCGACCGGCTGACTTTTAGCAACCTATTCAGTCCATCTGACGTAGGCGCGATGAGCAAATATGCAGATAGCTCTTCTAACTTTCCCGTGTCGGGCATTTCCTCTCCAGTATCTGGTGCCTTCAACGCTACAGGCTCAATTTTAGTCAGGTCGGACGTGCTCTGAATATCAGCTTGCTGCGCCTCTGACCCTTTCTCATTGTTCGACAACGTCGGCCCCGCAACTACCGCCTTTGCAGCGAGCTCCCGAACTTTCGATCTGGTTAAGGCCTGAACGCTAGCCTCACCAAACAAAAGCCCCTTCTCGCGCAGGAGGTGATCGGACCTGTTCGAAAATAGGTACGGGTACTGGGGGGGCAGCATAGATGACACTGCGGCCTCCGTCTCAAGCGCTCCGAAAGGTCCTTCAATAAGCACTTTTGCTACGGGCAGACACACGCTCTGAGCTTCCACGGCTTGCTTGATCCATGCGCACTCGCCCGTGAACATATCGGGTTCTACGTAAGAGGGGTGAACTACATCCATCGTAGCTGCGGAATCGCGAAGCACTCGGCACTCTTTCCCGTTCACGAGGAGGTCTCGCATGTAAGGCTCGAGAAGCTTCATGTTCTCGTCAGTGCTGCATAATGAGAAAAACATGACTTTTGTTTTTGTTTCCGGACACTGCGCCGAAAAGTGACCCGGCTTCTGACACGTATAACACACGCGCACTTGCCTCGTCTCGAGCCGCTTTCTACGTTCGACTTCGGCTGCCGCCGTCTCCTTACGTTCGGTCGGACTTTCACTCGCATCCGCACTACGTGTGTTCCCCCTTGCTCTCATGGGCGTGAACTTTGGCCTCTCAAACTTGGAGCCAAATTCACCCTTTTGACCGTCCTTAGCTCCGCGAGCCCGACGCGTCACAAACTCCTCGGCTAGCTCGGCGGCTTTAGCCACCGTACCAACGTCTGGCCTATCCAAGACCCAGTACCGCACGTTCTCAGGTAACGGACTATAAAACTCTTCCAGCCCGAAACACTGCAGAACTTTCTCGTGGTCACCAAACGCTTTCTCTTCTTTGAGCCACTCCTGCATGTTTGACATTAGCCTGTAGGCAAACTCTGTATATGACTCACTTCTGCCTTTCTCATTTTCCCGAAACTTCCGATGGAACGCCTCCGCTGACAGCCTGTACTTTTTTAGCAGACTCGATTTCACTTTGTCGAAATCCTCTGCCTCCTCTCTCTTCAAGCAAGCGACTACGTCGGCCGTCTCGCCGGGTAACAAAGTGAGCAAGCGCTGTGGCCACGTTACCCGAGAGAACCCCTGCTTCTCGCACGTTCGCTCAAAGTTAACCAGGAACAAACCAATGTCCTCTCCAAGCTTAAACGGCCGCATCAGGTCAGTCATTTTGAACGATACTCGTTCTCCTGCACCGTGTGCCTGACTTCCATTACGAGCGCGTTCCATCTCTACCTCGAGACGCTTCATTTCCAAAGCGTGTTGACGGTCGCGCTCCTGTTCTTTAAGTTCGCGCTCCTGTTTCTCTTTTTGCTCTTTAAGGTCGCGCTCCTGTCTTTTTGCCCTGTCCTCAATGGTCTCAAGGCATTCCGACAGCTCGTCATCCTCAGCTTGTAACTCAAGAATAGCCCTCAGCAGTTCTGGTTTTCTCAGTTTGTCTGATACATCCAGACCAAACTCTCTTGCAAGCTCCAGCAATTTTGGTTTGCGCAACGACTTCAAATCCATGGCTGCTCTGAATGCTGCTTTCTCTACTGCCTACTATTGTCTTGCCGCAAACTAACCCGGCAGCAACGACAACCACAATTACCAGCTCTGTTTCTGACACTAACAAAAGCCTGGCAAAACTCAGAAGAAGAAAGTCCCGCATTCACCAAACCTCGCAGCCAAGAATTCAGCGCAGTCGTTCCGCTGCAGGCAACCAGTCATCACACAGGGCTCGTTGCACTGTGCTGCTCAGCATACAGTCAAACGCATATCTTCGCTGCTGGCCTCCGTTGTCGCGATCTCATCGCTGGCAAACAGTTGTTGCAATCCCAGCGCTGGCACCGGTTGTTACATCTGGGTCGCAAGCCCCAAGGGTAGCGTTGGCCTGGCGGCCTGAGGCACAACTGGAAGCATCCGAAGGTCCTGGCAAAGCATGAGTCGACTGCTAACAGAACAACTTGTTTATTCTAGCATCGCAAAAGAGCGGCCGGTCAGGTCGACCGAAGTGGAGAGACGGGAGAGCACGTTACTCGACAGAAGAAATCGGAGCCTCTCTCTTGGCGTCCGGGGGAAGCTGCTTTTATACTCTCGGAGTCGAGGGCAAGAAGGAACGCCTCGTCAGAGGCGCACGTGACGGCGGGGCACGGACACGCTGAGAGACACGTTGAGACGAGTGTAGTGACGCATCCGCCGGGCCGGCGCCGCTCAGACCTCCTCGCTTCACACTTGGGGAGCTCCTCTCCACGGCTGCCGTGCTTTGACAAGCGTGGGCACCAACATGCACATACACACACACGCAAACACACGAATACACGTGGCATTGAAACATGCCTGGACGCGCTTGGCGGGGAGACGTTGCGGCAGCGCTGAACGGGCCAAAATGTCCGCCGCTTTGATTGAAGCCCCGGCGTCCGTTGCATCCGCGCCGGCTATACCGTGCGTCACTGAAATGAAGAGCTGCAGTGATGAGTACATTTCCCAAGTATATTGAAACGCGTTCACGCACCGCGTCTAATTTGTTAGTGATCAGTGTTACATGTGATTTCTTGCTGGGTGAGTTTTAGTTGACGAAAGATTGCTGCTTTTAGCCGCTTTCCGCTAGGCAATAGGTTGCCACACGGTTGCAATCGGTTGGCACACGGTATATCTCTCCATGAAGAGCATCATACAAGCGTAAGAGCATGAAAGGTATGATTAACTTGAACACCTAACTAGTCAATGAAATGTAAACGCGGTGTCAGCAGGAGCACCGATGCCGAGTGATCACCGCGACCCCGCACAAGAACTCTGCGTTGTGTGCATTTTTATTTCTTAAGAAACCGACAAGAATCCCTGTCAGCCTTACGAACTGTACAATGACTCCAAGGGAGGATGGCACCTTGTCCAGAGTAGAGGAGTTTATTGAGTAGAGAAGTTGCTCTCAGGCCTTTGTAAACAGCCAACGCTCCTAGATTTCTTAGCCGCCTAACTAGCACGCAGCGGCTAACCCTCTTCCGTTGCCTTCGGCGTCCACTAGGAAAGTGTTAGCGGATGTTAGTATATCAAGTGCCAAGTGCGTTTCGACAACTGAATTTGCATTTGAGGACGCGGTTGCTTGAGTTGCAGCCATTCATAGTTGCAGCTCTTTCGACTATACTTTTATACGTTATATAGAGATTCATGCAGTTATATGAGGTTCAACAATGTACGGAGACACGAAATAATTAATTACTGGAAAGTAGGTTTTTCAAGTCCATGTGTTAAACTACGAGCACCATGTCTCTGTATGTAAAATATGGAAACGGCCGAAGTCAAATTTTTTTTATGGGGTTTTACATGCCAAAACCACTTTCTGATTATGAGGCACGCCGTTGTGGAGGACTCCGGAAATTTCGACCACCTGGGCTTCTTTAACGTGCACCTAAATCTAAGTACACAGGTGTTTTCGCATTTCGCCCCCATCAAAATGCGGCCGCCGTGGCAGGGATTCGATCCCGCGACCTCGTGCTCAGCAGCCCAACACCATAGCCACTGAGCAACCACGGCGGGTGAAGTCAAAATTTTGCCTATGCACTTAAGTATGCACGTGGTAGCTTCAATGTGTTATCATTGAAGCAGCTTCCACAAATTATTTGATTCCATGTCCGCCAGGGAGGTGGCGAAGGGGCAGGAGAACGCGGAAGAAATTCGGGGAAAATGTGTTTCGCGTTCTAAGCAGATAGCCAAGACCCGGGCTACCAGTAACCTACAGTAACCATTCAAAGAGACCGAGAGCAAGAGACATAGAAAGGCAACGATAATATTTCCAGACATTTTAATGCGTTTTGCAGGTGCTTCAGGAGACTCCATATCGCGTTGTCCCCGCTCTCCATACGGGCCGTGAAGGCTTCCCTAATACTGACGATGTGATGCCGTCGTACAGAAGACGACTAGGCTATGATAACTTGGATATCTTCCCACAATTGTCCTTGGTACTTCATAGCTTTGGCCGATCAATCTTTTTAGCGGGGTAACAATTATTCATTCATCAGTTTAGCCTTTAATGGATTAATTGCTTTCGAGGCAGTGTTCTTCATCGATCAATCGAAATTTTTGCCTGGCACATTTAACAAGGTTGAAACAGAGTTATTTATTTTTGTAGGACCTTATTTATTGTTTGAGAGGTGGGACCACGTTTGAAATAGGAGTGTATAAGCGTTTTATAAACGATAAAATTTAACTTGATTTCAACTATGGAGTTTTATGCGCGAAACCCACGATTTTATTATGAGGCACGCCATAGTGGGGGACTCCGGAAGAAGTTGGACCACCAGGCAACTTCTAACGTGCCCCCACTGCAGGGGACACGAGGGTTCTTCCATTTCACCCCCATTGAAATGCTAAGGTCGGAAATGCAGCCGCCGCGGCCAGGCTTTGCACCCGCGACCTCGTGCTTAGCAGGAGACCACTATAGCCGCTATAAGCCACCACGGCGGGTAATGTTTAACTTGTTAAGCACTAAATGGAGTTGGCACAAGTGCACTTCCAAAGCTAAACAATATATGTTATGAAACGGCACTGCGTGCAGAATTAAATCATATACATGGCACTAGTGAATCCCGGTAGAGTACAGTTAAACAAGAAATAAGCAAAATGGCAAAAGTGAAAGGTGTAGTCCAACTGAAGTGTGCAAGAAAACGCACTGTACACGCGGAGCATGAAACTACTGTTTTAAGACTTTCAACCATGTGCTCTTTCCTGCCGAGTGAGGAAATGTCAACTGACTGGGATATTTTTGCAAAAGCGACACCTTCTTTAAATGGCCACACAACCAGCATGCGAGAATAGATGCTCGGACGCTTTGGATTTGCCGTAATCGACATGAACTCCATCGTTATGTGAAATGCATGCTCCAAACTGGGCCGTATGCTTTGCCACCTCTTTAGTGGACTCGTACTGGCACGAACGATCAACGACTGGGTTGCTATAGTATGCCTTGGATTGCCAGGGCATTTCAAGCCTCCGGCTTCGGGCGGTGAGGTGGCGAGTGCGCTGGGTGGAGGGAGAGAGAGGGTAAGAGAGGCAAAGCACCCGCCTCGGCATCACTCCGAACTCGGAAACACAGTCGTCAGTCGCTCTACCACAGCCGCACCGTCACTGCTGGTGCACCGCGATTCCAGTATGATTTCAAAATTTTTGCACCACTCCTGCCGGAGTCTTAAAAACGATTAATCGAACAGGCCTAATCGACTAAATCGATTAAGTGAAAGGTGGACTTCGATGACGACTGATCGTTTTGCAGGAAAGATTTAATCGATTATTCGATTTATCATTCATCTATATATTACCAAACCTAGTACTTCACCATATATCATGAGGAGTTCCTCTGGTAATTATCAGCGGCTTAGGAAACGCCACCATAGTGAATAAGTGAACAGCGAAAAAGCGGCAATGACCCATTGATGCAGACATCGGCGAAATAAACGCGAAGACAATCGCTCACTTCCAATTGAAGATTCGCGATTGCAAGCGACCGCAAGGGAGCAGAAAAATTAAAGCGAAAAAAGAAACACGCACAATCGTCCTACCTTTCTCCATTCTATGGTGCCGTCGCAAAATAAATAAATAAATAAATAAAAATTGGAGAAACGGAAATTTAGCGAAGGCTATGGGTGGCTTGCTGGCGGAAGAGTATCCGTCTCTGTTGGCTTGTTACGCTGTTCACTCACTATGATGAATCACCAACTAGTCAGATCAGCGACATCACTAAGGTAGGATTATCCGAGGTGGCAAAAAGGGTTCGAAACAGCGACGGGCATCGCCTCTGGTAGGTATCGCACCTCCTACATTTCAGTTAATAGCCGAACGCGCCGCGAAAACAAGCACGTCTCTGTCGTTGTTACGATTTATTTTATGTTTAAGTCCATAATGAACAAGCTCACACATACACGCACGCATACTATTTCCCTCCCTCTCTTTCTCGTGTTTTTAGGCAGTACCCAATATTTCGTATGCTCTCCTTCGCTTCTTACAGTTGCACGTGTATATTGGCTTGTTGCCCGCCCCTACGATAACGTACACACTAAGGAGATCATCCTCATTGGTTGTTTTTATTTTTTCCTATTTATTCTACACCTGGGGCGCTATGCCGTTAAACTATTCCAAACTTTTCTATTCCAATTCTGCAATCAGCCCACCGCGATCGGTAAAAAACATTTTTGGACCACCCCCCCCCTTCACCTGTCTGTCACGCGACGTCACGAAAACCGCGATAGCTCCCCATCTGATATGACGTGTACACACTGATTGTGCATGATTGGACCGAACGAAACAGAAATAGTTATTTCTGATTCGACGCCTTTTTGCCATTAGCCCTCGGCTATTGGTCAAAAGTTCTCGAGCTGCACCCACTTCACCTGCCTCTCACGCTACGTCACAAAACCGCAAAAACTTACCGTGTCAAAGTGACGCGTACGCGTTAAAGATGCATTAATATACCGAACAAAACTGAATTTTCTTACGAATAGCCGCAGGCTACCCCGTTCCGAAAGGAATAAAAGATGGCTGCCGCTGATCGCTCTGGCACTGGCGACTCGCACCTGCCGGAGAGCCTGGGTTTATTTGTGTATACGCCTCGTGCACCGCCGATAGAGGTGCCACTGAGAGACACGTAGCGGACGCTTTTAACAGTACACGAGGGAGCAGTAGCAGACGACAACCCTTCGCAGCAAGGATGGCTGAAGTTCGCGGCTGCGATTTCTCCTTTGTTCGGGTGCCAGGCTTGTTAGATACGGGACCTTTTCCTGAGCCTCCTTCGAATTCACCAGACCACATCGAATCGCGCCACAGCTAATTAAGGAGCGCAGAAGCACATCTACCCCGTTCCCGAGGCGCCGCTCGTGCAAACTTGTTGGCGTCCCCCACCTCGTGCGCCGCAGGTGGAGCTATTCACTGCTTGACTCTTCCCGAAAGTGTAGCGGGAGCCTGGCACGGTTCCAGATAACGTAGGTCTCGAGCAAAGCTGCTCTGTAGCACTGAAACGTCGCCCCCATCCGCTTATTGTGATGGCGCTTGCAAGCCGGGAAGGCAATACCGCAGAGGGAAGTAAGCCCTCGGACAATTGGGGCCCAAGGAGTGACCCTCGGCGCCGGGTGTGACACGATCGCACGGGCGCCAACCATTGGCCGAAAATGACAACACCTGATCGGGCTCACCGATTGGCCGAAAATGGCGTCACCTGAGCGCGCTCGCCGATTGGCCGAACGTGACGTGACTTCGAGACACCGAAGGGCTTAAAAGCCAGAGACCGGGAGCAGCAAGAGAGCATTCCTTCATTCATCTATTTCGAGCTTCTGGCCACGGGCCGCAGCGTCCGAGTTGCTGCCGGCCCGTAATGACTTTATGACTGTTAATTTCTTCGTACTCTCATTGTAAATAATGTAAATAAACCTCCAGTTTTCGTCTCAAAGTCCTCCTCAACCACGGCCCACTCCCGCACCCAACGGCAAGGTCCAAATATCTGGGGGACAGCTATTGGGATTGTCCTCCAGATCCAACAACTGGTGGCAGCGGTGGGATCGTCTCCAAATGCAACTGGTGGCAGCGCTACGGATGAACCTTCGTCGAGAGAAATCCTGAGGAACCCGGAACAGCGAAAAAGAGCCTTCGTTCAAAAGGAGTCCCGAGGAACTTGGAACAGCGAAGAAGAGAGAGCCTTCGTCGAAAGAAGTCCTAAGAAACTGGGAACAGCGAAGAAGAGCGAGCCTTCGACCCAGAGAGTCCTGAGGAACCGGGAACAGTGGACCAATGAACCAGATGGCAGAGTGCTGCAACCGTAAGTGATCGTAAGGTTTTTTTTTCCTTTTGATTCGTCAGTCTTCAAATGTTGTGTTTATTTTGATAGTTCTAGGAATCGGGAATCTGTTGCATATTGTGTGTTTGCACAAATTAATTAAGGAAAACAGTTTTAACCACCAGTCGGGGCAGCTACCATGTATCTTAGAAGGTTGACGAGGTTAGACTTGTTATTGGTATGCGACGATTTGGGAGTTGAGGCGGACGAACAGATGAAAAAGCCAGCTGTCATAAATGCGATTCAAGATAGTGGCAATGATGATAAAAGCATTGAGATTGCTTGGGAGGTGATACAAGAACCACGGGAGCGTGAGCGTCGTGAACGTGAGTGCGAGCGTCGTGAACGTAAGGGTGAGCGTAAGCGTCAAGAACGCGAGAATGAACGGAAGCCTGAGCTTCAAGAACTTACTCTTAGGTGTGCGCGTCAAGAACGTCAGCGTGAGCGTCAAGAACGTGAGAATGAACGTGAACGTGAGTATCAAGAACGTAAGCGTGAGCGTGAGCAAAAGTACGAGAGAGAGAAGGCAGCATTGATAAAACAGATACAATATTGTGAGCAGTTAAAGGCACAGAGACAACGGCTGTCTAAAAATTCTGTAGGCAGTACAGAGCACAAGAATGAGGATGTATCTAGCGGATTTTCGCCAAAAGCCGACGAGAAGAGTAGTGCCTGTGAGATTGGCTGCACATTCATAGGTGAAGGTAAAAGGCTAGCTGCTAACGATGCCTTAGTGGCAACAGAGGCCGTTAAAGGCCGCAGTGAGAGCGACGAGGTGTTGTGCCAACAAAACACTGTAGAGACAGCTAGGCCAGCTGTGAATGAATTGGCACAGTCACCACGCGTGTGCGTCGCAGGTAATGTTAACGAGTTAGTTAACGAAGCACAGAGTACCGCTGACCCGACAGACGCGAGCACCCATGTCGAGATAACTGTCGAGTCGGATCTGCGTGCCGAAGTGTAGTGCCAGCTGGACGATGCAGTTGAGGGCAGCTCTCAGGATTGCGAGCTACGTAGCTCAAGAGAAGACAACTGCATTGTTCAGGGATCGGTGCAGCTCTCCGCCAGTCTAGGTAGCCAAAGAGAGAGTAGATTTAAATGAAAATCGCTCAGATTGTGCGGGTAAGAGACCCATCCGGGCCGACGAGATGTGTACCGGCCAGCACGAGGCGCCAGAGGACGGCATAAAAGGGAATTCCAAGAGAAAGCGCCGCAGAAAGAAGCGCCGTAAAGATCGGAATGCGGTGGCTAATGTAGCGAAGTCAAAAACGGCGACGGGCGCGAAGAAAAGAAGGGTGCGATCGTCGTTGACATGTGCGCATCAAGCACGTTTGGGCGGCCGGTCAAAAAGTGACCTAGAAGCATGTTCTGCACGGACGCGGACACAGGGCACGCGCCAGTTATGTTCCTTGTCGGTCCATCGTTCTTTTCGAAGTTCATCGTGTAGTGCGAAGGAGCGCAAGGTGGCAGGACGAGACGAGGTGATGAGGAGTCGCGACGCGGTCAGTCGAGTTCGTGAGGAAAGCGTGGCGCCAGGACGCAAATTGGCAAGAGACTATGACGTCTTGAAGGAGCTGATTGTGTGTCAGCCCTTTTGTTGATCCTCGTTAACCAGAGTGGCTTTCGAACCACGACCACCGCGAGTACGGCTCAAAATTATGAGTCAGTCGAAAATTCTCGGAGCGGGAGGCCAAGAGAGCTTCCCCAGAAGTGAAACGTGTTTTTGTTTTTTAGCATTTGAAAATTTTCGCGATTTGAGATTGAGTTTCTTTCAATATATAAGGTACGAGCTTTGTGTTTTTGTTCGAGAAGCTCCGAGATTGGAAAGATGCGTTTTATGTAAACATGTAGTTTCGCGCGGTGTTCATTAATGAGTATATAGGCTTCTTTCTTTTTTTTTTTTTGTGTGTGTGTGTGTGTGTGTGTGTGTGTGTGTGTGTGTGTGTGTGTGTGTGTGTGTGTGTGTGTGTGTGTGTGTGTGTGTGTGTGTGTGTGTGTGTGTGTGTGTGTGTGTGTGTGTGTGTGTGTGTGTGCGCGTGTGTGTGTGTGTGTGTGTGTGTGTGTGTGTGTGTGTGTGTGTGTGTGTGTGTGTGTGTGTGTGTGTGTAACCTGAGTGACAAGGTTATCGTGGAGAGGCCTATCGTAACGCGCGTGTGTATTAGTTAACCTTCTTTTTTATGGTATGAAGAACTTTATTTAGGTCCTGAGGGATCAGTCTGGGACTGATGCGGGCCGCTCCCACGTCGGTACAGAGAGGCCGAGCCCCTCTGCCATCACACGGGCCTTCTGGACAGCCCTGAGTTGGTCCGCCAGCACTTCACTGTGCAGCATTCGCTGCCACCACTGTTCACCTCGAGAACCATCACCGGCCAACGCCAAGCAGCGCCACAGCATGTGTTGTAAATCGAGCAAACCCCCACACTTACTACAATAGACTGAAACCCCGCAGTCCGGATTAATTTTATTCATGATGACCGGGTTAGGGTATGTCCGTGTCTGCAGAAGCCTTAATGTAACCGCCTGCGGCCTACTTAATTTAGGATGTGGCAACGGGAATGCCCTGCGCCCTAAGTAATAGTGCTTGGTGATTTCGTTGTAGGTTAACAGTTGGTCCCTGTACTCAGGAGCGGGAGATCCAGCCCCTTCAGGGAGTACAAGGCACACTAATCCTCGTGCCTCCCTGTGCACCACCTCGTTGAGGTTACGCGGGGCTCCCTCCACTGTCCCCATGTGCGCCGGGAACCAAGTAACGGTATGCGAAGTGATATCCCTACCCTGCAGCAGTCTGTTAGCCGGTTCCGCAACAAGTCCTCTCGAGAAGGCTGTAATCGCAGATCGCGAGTCGCTAAACACCAAAACTCTTCTAGAATCAAGTAGTGCTAGAGCAATAGCCACCTGTTCAGCAACCCCCGGGTCTTTGGTATAAATGGAAGCAGCATTTCTAACGCTCCCTTTGCCATCTACTACCACCACCGAATAAGCATTTTTACCATTAATCCATGCGGCGTCAACAAACGCAGGCTCCTCCTCCTGATCCTTTGCCTCTCGCAACAAAGCCCTAGCTCTCGCGACCCGCCTCCCTACATTGTGCACGGGGTGCACATTCCGCGGAAATGGACGAACCATGATATTTGCCCTAAGGTTCACGTTCAACTCGTGTAGGGGCGCCCTATCGTGCGACACAGCCATCGATTCTTCAATTGGCTGTAATATATACCTACCCGCTGGTGTACCTAGCAACCGCTCCCTCTGTGCGGTACGTTGAGCCTCAGCAATTTCATCTAAAGTATTATGCAAACCCAGTCGTAACAACATATCGTTTGACGTAGTCATAGGCAGACCAAGCGCAGCCTTGATGGCTTTTCTGATTAATGCTTCCAATTTATTTTTCTCCCCCCTATTCCAATTTAGCATAGCTGCCACATACGAGAAATGACACATAATAAATGCGTGAACTAAGCGCATCGCACCTTCTTCTCCTAAACCCCTATGCCTATTAGAGATCCGTCTTATAAGTCTTATGGCCTCCTCCGTTTTCTTGGTAATACGCTGAATGGTTCTAATGTTCGATCCGTTCGCTTCAAGTACAAAACCCAGGACCCTGATTGCTTCAACTTTGGGTATCACCGACCCTTCCCTAGTATGAATTCTAATGCAAGGCTCAACTTCCGGTACCCAACCCCTCGGCCTACGACCTAGCTTCTTAGATTTGAAGATCAACAACTCCGACTCTTTAGTGGAGCACTTGAGCCCCATGAGACCCAGGTACTCCTCCGTAAGCGTTACCACCTGCTGCAGCCTAGCCTCTAGCTCTCCATCACTACCACCGACACTCCATATAGTAATGTCATCCGCGTAGATAGAATAGCCAATATCCTGGACAGTGTCCAGTCTATTAGCCAACTTCGACATCGCCAGATTGAATAACATAGGCGAGAGTACGGATCCCTGCGGAGTACCACAGCAACCCAATTTAACGACTTCCGATTTTATCTCCCCTAACCTGAGACATGTCTTTCTATCCGTAAGGAAAGCCTTGACAAAATTGAAAAGCCGCTGCCCCATATTCAAGTCCGATAGCACCCGTAGAATGAAAGAATGTCGGATTTTATCGAAAGCTTTTTCCACATCAAGTCCAATTAGTGCCTTAGTATCCCTTGTTCGCCGGTCAAGGATCTGATGCTTAATCCTGATCATAGCATCCTGAGTCGAGAGGCCGGGCCGAAATCCTATCATCGAATGCGGAAAGACCCCATTGCCCTCAACATAACGCGTTAGCCTATTTAAAATGGCATGCTCAGCGACTTTTCCCAAACACGACGTCAGGGAAATGGGTCTGAGATTTTCAAGCCCTATGGCCTTGCCCGGTTTGGGTATCAGAACAGTAGTTGCCAGTTTCCACTCTTCCGGGAAAGAGCCTTCCTTCCATAGGCAATTGATCTGCCGCGTAAGGAACTCAATTGACCCATCGTCTAAATTCCGTAGCAATTTATTCGTAATGCCATCCGGCCCTGATGCCGATCGACCATTAAGATTCTGCAGCGCCATCCTGATATCACTTTCAGTAAATTCCGCGTCCATAGCTGCATTTTAGTCTCCACTATATTCCAAAACCACATCAGGTGTATCGTGCCAGGTCTCCAAAGGAAGGTATCTCTGAGCCAAATCCTTTAGCAACTCCTGCTCCGTGGAGTCCCGACACGCCTGATGGACCAGCTTACCTATCACAGTCCTCTGATTGGACTTAGTGTTTATCTCATCTAGTAAATGTCTGAGCAAACTCCATGCGCCTCCCCTCTTAATGCGACCATCAATAGAATTGCACACTTCATCCCATTGCTGCTTGCACAGTACCCGACAATGGTCTTCAATTTCCTGATTAACCACTGCTATACGCTTTCTAAGCCTTCTATTTAATCTCTGACCCTTCCATCTCGCTAACATCGACTGCTTTGCTTCCAACAAATGTGCCAGGCGACTATCCATGTGTTCCGTGTCAAGATCGGTCTGAACCTCTTTAGTGGACGCCTCAACGTCACTTTTAAGCTGACTAGTCCACTGTTCCAAGGTCAACTCATTTCCTTCATCATCGATTCTCTGCGCTCTTCTTTTCCTAAATGCATCCCAGTCAACCATCCTGAATGTGCGCTCCTTTTTATTAGCCACTGCCAAAGTAATCATAAGTATGTAATGATCGCTACCAAAATCTTTATTAGAATTGGACCAGGACGAATCCACCACCCCCCGAACAAAAGTGAGATCAGGTGTCGAATCTCTACATGTCGACGTGCCACATCTGGTGGGATACGAGGGGTCTGTAATCAGAGTTAAATTCAAGTCTAGTGCCTGCTGCCATAGTCTCTCCCCCTTAATAGTGCTATAAACATACTTCCACACATGATATGGTGCATTGAAGTCCCCTCCAATAAGCAACGGTGCATCCTTAGCCAGATTGGTTGCCTTGGTCAAGAGAGATTTGAAACTCTGCTTCGTGTCCCGGGGGCTACTGTACAGGTTAAGCAGGTAAACGCTCCTCTGACATGACCTTTGCCGACCTAAGATTACTTCCACCATAATATATTCAATCTTGCAATCTGCCATGTGAAGATCATGTCTAATGTATGCCAACCTCCTATTAATGAGAGTAGCGAGTCCTCTGCCCTGTTCATTATCCTTAACTTCCGCTTTGAAATTCGTTAAGGTCACGTTAGACGTCAGTGTTTCCTGTAACATGATAACTTGAGGCTTGACACCATGCGTTCTAACAAACTGCTGCAGAGACGCCTTCTTATGATTGAACCCCCTACAATTCCACTGCCAAATACTAAATGAACTATTTAATAGAGCCATCTTGACCACGGAAATTTGGTGAACTATTTTTGAGCTCAAGTCCACTCGGCGACTTACCCTGCTGGGCTAGCGGCCGAGTGCACTCCCGCTCCATAATGTGTTTTTTATTTTCTAAGGTTAAGCACGTAGGTTTTCAGTAAGTGCATAATTTGCACTGAGAAGAACTCTTAGTTCCATTAGCGCGTGTCCTGTGCGTACGAAAGGAAACAGAAGGTTTATGACTGGGTTGCTCGTGTGTGTTGAGGGCAGCCGTATTCTGACTTCTCTAATAAGCATGCGTGGAACGAGTTCTTAGGAGAAACATTTCTTAAAGGGTTCTGCGGAGTGCGTAAGTTACGCAAGTGTAGTTCGTTTAAGGTACGTGTCCTGTATGGACTGGAGAAAGACACGTAAGTAAGCGTGATGAAAGGTTTGCCTGCCACGCAAGTACGGGTTCGGAATAGGGACCACAAAGCTAGCGCGCTTGTGATTACGTACTTGTGAAGATGGCCAGACTGTTCAGTGGCAACAGTACGTGAGATAAGTACGCCACTGAGCTAGGGTGAGAACAGGCTGTTTGTGTAGTTAGGCCACTTTAGTTATGTTCGGCTATTTTCATTTGTTGTTTGCAACGACAACGGCCTTTGTTTTGCAACAACAATGTCACTCTGGCCTTGTCGGCATTCGGCGAGAAATGCATAGCGGTTTGGAATGGTGGCTGGAACTGCTTTGTCAAAATTGGGGAAATAAAAGATCAGAGTTCATTTTGACTCAGTAATAGCCTGGCGAGTCAAGGGTGAAGAGCCTGCGCTAACACGTGGTGCAGCGCTGTGTTGTTTTGTTTGTTTGACGTACGTTCTCCAGGGCCCAGAATCCCGAAGTTCGTCAAACGAGGCTCGACACCAGTACCCTGCAGGTTCTTTCAGCGTTCCTCATGGCCAGCGAATTGATTTCACCGGTCATTCCGAACTTCTGGGGCGACGAGGAGCTGTTAGATAAGGGACCGTTTCCTGAGCCTACTTCGAGTTCCCCAGACCACATCGAATCGCGCCACAGCTAATTAATGAGTGCAGAAGCACATCTGCCCCGTTCCCGAGGCGCGACGCGTGCAAACTTGTTGGCGTCCACGTCGTGCGCCGCAGGTGGAGCTATTCACTGCTTGACTCTTCCCGAAAGTGTAGCGGAAGCCTGGCACGGTTCCAGATAACGTAGGTCTCGAGCAAAGCTGCTCTGTAGCACTGAAACGTCGCCCCCATCCGCTTATTGTGATGGCGCTTGCAAGCCGGGAAGGCAATACCGCAGAGAGAAGTAAGCCCTCGGACAATTGGGGCCCAAGGAGTGACCCTCGGCGCCGGGTGTGACACGATCGCACGGGCGCCAACCATTGTCCGAAAATGACAACACCTGAGCGGGCTCGCCGATTGGCCGAAAATGGCGTTACCTGAGTGGGCTCGTCGATTGGCCGAACGTGACTTGACTTCGAGACACCGAAGCGCTTAAAAGCCAGAGACCGGGAGCAGCAAGGGGACATTCCTTCATTCATCTCTTTCGAGCTTCTGGCCACGGGCCGCAGCGTCCGAGTTGCTGCCGGCCTGTAATGACTTTATGACTGTTAATTTCTTTGTACTCTCACTGTAAATAATGTAAATAAACCTCCAGTTTTCATCTCAAAGTCCTGCTCAACCTCGGCCAACTCCCGCATCCAACGGCAAGGTCCAAATATCTGGGGGACATAAATTGGGATTGTCCTCCAGATCCAACAGGCTGCTTCTTCTGCGGTGGCAGCTGTAGGAAAGATGCTGACCTCTGTGCGAGCGGGTATGAACACGATGTTACCGGTGTTTGGGAGAACATGGTCCACATACGTGCTAGGTGTGTCCCGCAGACAAACGCCATGAAACCCATTTACATGACGTGGAGCTCATGTTCACTAGCCGTTAAATTTTGTTGAGTGATGCGATCTCTCGGTGGTTTTTTTTTATTCTACCCTTGCCGCAATGCTGCTTCTGTACCTGAATAATAACCACCCGTCCTTAGTGCAGACTTATATCAAACAAATCCGCATGGTGCAATCTCTGCATATGCCGTTGTGATTTTTCTGCCGATGAATACATGTGACATCGCCGAATAAGTGCAGTCGAAGTCGCCTCAAGAAGAGTAATTGCCAATATTTATTGATGGAAACGCGTACACTAGCCAACGAAGTCATCAAACACACGGGTTAATAAAAGCGCGTGTTAGTGCTGTACCGCCGATGCAATTCTGCTGCATACGCGGATGAACTACCGTTCCCGCTGCAGTTTGTGCAACTTTAAATTCCCCAAGGGAGCTGCTTCGAAACGTACAAAGCTAAAGACTGACTAACTTTTCAGTACTTTTTTATATTACTAGAGAGAGGTGCCACATGATATATTTAAAGGAAGAGCAGCGCCACTCAAAGTAGATGAGCGCTGGCGGCAAGGCCCGGTTCAGTCGTCTGCAGCGCAAGTATAAGAAAGAATTCAGTTGAGTACAAAACTCACATGCAAGAAGGGACTACGTTGTGAAACAAACAAACCGCCCGGCGTGTTAAGTTTGCTCAGGCAGCATCGAGGTGTGATGACTTCCCAAACGGGACGCGAACTTTTCAGCGAGAAATGGAACAAAAATGCCATATGCAGCAGCTATTAGCAATTCTCGCCCTGAACTACCTATTTTCTAAACACATTTCCCAAAAAACCACAATATCTAGGATGCCCTCGGGCGAAAAGAATAAAGCTGTTAAAGAAGCACTTCCTTGGTATCATTCCGATACGACAAAGCGTGATTTATACCCTTTACAAGGAAGGAAGGAAGGAAGGAAAAACTTTAATGCTCTCTTTACAGTTTTCAGCGGCTAACAGAGGTCTTCATATTTTACTGAAGTCTCCGTAGTCTTGAGTGGTCGGCGCCCCTTTTCCAGAGCACTGCTGAGCCTGGCCACTTTGAGAGAGTGTTGCATCAATCCTTTTTGGACTGTCAGCACGCCGCTGGTGAGCAGGCCCTCCCACTGTTCCACACTTGGTGTTTTTTCTTTGTGGAAAGAGAAGTTATTTCTGCACTCCCATATGATGCGATATAGTGTTGGGATGGCCGCACACCATGGGCATGTGTCCCTGTATTGACTGGGAAACATATTATGTAGGATGTGTAGATTGGAGAATGTTCCTGTCTGCAGCATTCGCCAGCCGACTGCTTCGTGTTGTGTTAAAGATGGGTGGGGTGGTGGATATATTATCATTTTGCCTCGGTGATGGTTTAGTATTTCCGCGTACGTTGGTTCCACCGTCATAGTGGTATCCGGGTCCATTGACTGTCCCACTCGGTATGTGAGCTCGCGAGCTAGACTGTCGGCCCTCTGGTTACCCTCTATTCCGGTGTGACCCGGCACCCAGAAAATCGTATGCAGTATATTTTCGTTTACAACAAGGCAGGGTGAAAACTTCGCAGCTCAAAAGAATCGACAAGAGGTATGCATGGAGCAACTAGCAACAGTTAAACATGTGCAAAGCCACGCATAAAATAGATGACAAAACATGAAGTGCGCGACAGCTGGTGCGAGGCTTCACCGCGCCACATCAAACCAACAATTTCAGTTCTTGCAAACTTCAGTAGCCTTAACATACAACGCAATGCGCTCGTGCAGTCGTGCTGCCTAGCTAGCGCAACGCGTTAAAGAAGCGGAAAACAATATAAGCGGCAAACAGCATTCCGAACTTTAGCGAAATGCCTTTAAACCTCATGCTGCACTGCAGACGAACTTCGTTGCTCACGCGTCTAACTATGATGGAGTGGCAAAAAACACCGACGAGACAAAGGAAAGGATGAGAACAAGAAATTTCCCTTCGAAGCGACGATCCATTTTTGCTACCGTTGCTCCCGCTTATGAGGCTTTGCCGGGAATGATTAGAACCGTGTCGCCGGCACGTTTTCACCGGTATTTGAGCCCCCCATCCTGCAACAATTCTTCGACATTCCCTGAAGCTGTGGCCACCCCACGCGTGCGAATGGTGTTGCCTATCTTGCTCTGAAAACGTGAATAAGACAGAGAAGCACGATCAACGAAACAACAAACTACGGCGCGCGCCAGGCTCCTATCCCGCGTGTTCTGCGCAAGGCCGCCACCAGTGGCGCGTCCGTTAGCGTGCACGGTGCGTATAATAAAGCTTTTTGTGTGGCCGTGTAACGTTTTCGAGAACTTTCAGCACGTTTACGACCTCATTCTGCCAACTCTTCCTTGTTGAGGATCCGTTTTAGCGTCATTCTTAAGCTTCCGTTGCATGCCGCCGCGATTGTCGACGAGCCACCGCAAGCTAAGCAAGAGAAAGCGGACCAATCGTAGACGCCGGTACCACCCTTTTTATCTGGTTATCGATATTCAGTGAAGTGGCTCGGCCCCATCGAATCCCTCTTCACTTGAGCATGCTCCTCGCCTCTTGTGAGACAATTAGATAAGGCAAGCCGCTCAGTGCAGGTACTGTTATTCGTTTTTCAAGCATACAAAAGTGACCTCCTATGAACGAGGGGACCATTTTATTGGTTTGTTCAGATAACCCTGCGGGTGACCGCCCGATACTTGCGTCGGCGGTTACGCAAATTTGACGTCAGGAGATTGGAATAGAAACATATTGGAATAGTTTTACGTTATACGGCCCCTGTTGTTGCACTCTTCAATCACCCTGTATGTCGAGTGCTTTTGTGCGCCCTTTAAGAAAGGCACCGCAGGCCTTAGGCCTACAGCACCCGACAGCGGTTCATAGAGCGACACAGAACACAGACATCTCGCCATGTATGTGTGCGTTGTGTGTCGCTCTTATATCCTGCGTCGGAAGTGCTGTACGCTGAAGTCCTTCACTATGTCATACCAATAAGTCCAAGTTGCAGCCTTAGTTAAGAAAGGTATTCTTAAACGCACAAGGCTGTTCGCAACCGTTGAAACTTGTCATTGCGTTCATATATAAGGGTGCTAAGGGCAGGCTGCGAGCGTAACGAAGGTATTTTCTGCGATGCCTGACGCCCTGGCAGGCTTTCATCGAGTGCTGCAAGGGATCTTACGAAAAGAAGCGGGTTGAGCCATAAAGAAAACACACGTTGCGTTTAGGGATCATTAGCTTTTATGATAGATAAAAGCCACATTCCAGAATATATTAACGTGCTAGTGCCTTAGTACGCGCTTAATTTTTTACGGAGCTAGTCTTGCTTTATCACCATACTATAGCTTTTACGCTACCCTACTACGGCAGCATAGTGAATTATCAACCATAACGCAGACCTCTCTATCAACGACTCGTTGATTCCATGCACTGCCGTCACTCACGGGGAAATTTCTTCTCTGGTGAGATACGACCAACTCTAGTATAATCGAACGATTTGCGGGGCTTAAACAGTACAGGAATTGCAAGAAAACATCAGGCAAGTTTCTAGACAGATTGTATGTAAGGATGTCAATATATGAGCAGCTCCAACGTGACTGCTGTGCGACGCAGTCAGTATAGAGGACTGTTTCCCACAGCACAGTCACGTTAGAGCTCTTAAAATATTGTATCGATACATGCCTTTTCTATACCTTCTGTTTAAATATGCGCACGCTCTATACGTATGGGAAATCAGTTCTGCTGAAATCTGCAAGATTGAGGAAGTTTCACGAATGATAAAAATGATCATCCACACAGCAGTACTTCGAAGATACAAAGCAAGCACATGCGACTTTATGAGAAATAAACTTTCGCAGTCCAAGAAAAATTCATCCTTGTCCGGGGATAGAACACAGAACCAACGCGGTTGCGAGCCGGTTTCTCTACCATCAAAGCTGACCAAGTGTCTATGACAGATAGCCACGCCGGGACTGAATTATTCGACAACTCGAAGCTTTAACTTTGTCGACCTAAAAGGAGCGATGCTACCGCCACGACCCGGCACTGGACCATTTTGATGGCTCTGCTTTCCTTGTGCCGAGGAGGAGGAAAGAGAAAAGCAGAAGGCAGGGAGGTTAACCAGAATAACGTCCGGTTGGCTACCCTACACCGGGGTAAGGGGAAGTGGAAAACAAAGATGACAGGTAGAGAGAGGAAGGAAGGAAAGAAGGAAATTAGCGGTGAGTTTGCTGAGGTGTGTGGTCTAATAGTAAGTGCACTAATAGTCACAGACGTTTACGCAAGCCCGTCGTACTCAAGAAGCACAAAAGTGCCTTCACCGCTTTATGGGCCGACGAGCGATGGGGGCGGTGTTCCAGCCGCACCTGCACGGAAAGCGGCCGATTGTCCTGTTTTTGGTGAGCGTTAGCAAGTTCTTGTCGTTCTGGGGCATATCGTGGACAGTGGCACAGCAGGTGGTCGATATTTTCTTCGGTGCCGCAGACCTCGTTCGCTGCACTGTCGGTCATACCAATTAATGTGGAGTATGCCTTTGTGGAGGCAACTTCTAACCAAAGGCGACAGAGAAGCGTAGCTTTCACGTCGAGGAAGTCCGAATGGAGGTCGGAGTTGCAGTGGGGGGTTTAATCGATGTAATCGTGTAAGTCTTAAGTTAGGCGAGTTCCACTCGGTCAGGGAGAGACTGCGTGCCAGGAGTCTAAGCTTCCTTGCGGCCTCTGTCCTCGAAAGGGGGATTGGAACGCTGTGCTCTTCTTGATGTGATCTGCGAACAGCGTTATCGGCGTAATCATTGCCACTGATTCCACAATGGCCAGATACCCGTTGAAAGACAACCTCGTAACCTTTTTGTTAGACGTGATGGTGAAGTTTCACGATTTCGTATGTCAGCTGTTCATGACATGCGCGTCGGAGAGGTGACTGTGCGCTCTTTAATGCCGGTTTTGAGTCAGAGAAGACAGCTCATTTTGCCGAAGTTAGTCAGGACAGCGTCGGGGTCGCTATTATGCAAGAGGACCAGATTGTACATCAACGACGTTTGTCCTATGCTAGTTATCAAGGTGCCACTTTCCAAGTTGGGCGCATCGTCCGCTTGAGTCTTTTCCAAAAAGAAAAGAAAAGGAACGAGCTCTGCCAACAAGTACTTTCTAGTTTCCGTGGGCCATTTTAATAAATGGAGGCAGTCGGAGGCAGTTCTAAACAATTCCGTACACCAGGCCGTGGAGCATTTGCTCCATGAACCCTCGTCTCGACATGGTGCACCCAAGTGCCCGTAACTTTGATGCTGCTCTACGGTTCTCTGGGATACTATTAGCAACCATGACCGTGAATTGCCAGCAAGGTAATGGTCATGTGAACCGGGCCAATCCAACTGGCCAGTCGCAGCCCTAACAGGCACTTTCGCGTCGTACGTTGACTCTTCCCAAACCAATTGCGATCATTTTCTTCCCGACACCCTATTCGCTTTTACTGCGGCCAAACACGAAACCATTAAAGTTACGTCATTCTCTCTTATTATGGTTGGTCTCTGCAGTCAGAAATTCGGTTGCCGCGTCTGAACCCCATCGAATACCCAGGCCGTCGTGGCAGCGCCTCCTAGCTCGAAAAGCTTGTTGAGAGTGCAGTTGGTTTATACGAGAGCGCTATGCGAACTTTCCGCCACGCTTTCGGGCCTTGCACGAGCGATGACCTCCACGTGTACTTTACAGAAATCATATCACGCCTCCATAACCTCAATTACGTAAACGGCAACACCTTTATGGATGACCTAAAGCTCGCCAGCACTTCCGAATTATTAGCCAACGCGATGTTTCGTATAGCGTGCACAAACACGCATTCCACACCACACAGCCAAGCAGTGAGTAGCGCAAGCAATTGCCCTTAATTCTGGTGGCGAGTGCAAGGTCGGGTGGCGCGTGGAGCCGCACGCTTCACGGCCTCGATGCCACAAGCGAAAGCAGAGGCGGAATTCACAAAACCTTTTTTTTCATCTACTACTTATGATTGAGCGGCCACCTTAGCTACATCTCTTGGCCATCACATTTGGCCGGCAAATAGAGAAACCAGGGCGGATTGAGTAGAGGGGGACAAAGTAGCAAACATTTTGGCGAGACGATATCGACAACACCTCGAACACAAAGCCTCACATTTAGCACCGGCGACAAAGTTGATGCATGTTTCGAAGTAGCGTCTGTCAAGCCGTCAATACTATTGCGTAGCATCGACGCAAGCAACGAGATGACGACCAAGCTGATGTGAAGAAGTCGTTGCTCGGCCGCCATGGCTCGATCCTTCCAATTCCTTGCCTTCGCTGCCGCTGAACACGACCGCCGCGTTCTCACAGGAAAGTTTATTAATGCAGGCGAGAGATTCCTTCCGCCTCAACCGTCAGCTGCGAGAAGTGGCTAGTTTCCTTGGGCTTCTATTTATTTTTTATCTCGCTTCTCCACGTGTGCTGCCAACTTCCCATAAAGATTGCCGCGCTACCATCGCAAGACAACGAGCCCTTCGTCTGCTGTCCAACAATCCCTTTGACACCAGGTTAATCTGGAGTGACTGACAAAGAGCGATAAATAACTAAACTTTATTTAATTGTCCCACAGCGCTTTCATGTGACAAAAACTGCTGCCATTTGTGAATGCAACGGCAATAAGACTAGTCATGTGATTAAAACGAGCACATGTATATATATTCCAGCTAAATCTCGGCTGTTCATTGTCGGCAACAAGAGAGAGGGAGTAAGAAAGCGGTACACTAGTCTGTCCATGTATTTCGAATTCCGCAGCACGTATAACTATACAATGCGGAAAAGAATTCGTCAACAAAACAAAGGAGACGCAGTCGCGACTTACTCATCCGGAGTACACTTTCATCTAGTACTACGTAATTTATCACATTTCTAAATGTTATTCACGCGTTTATTCTTCGTCAAAAACTTAATACAATTTATTGCACTTATTTTCCTCGACCGTCCACCTCCCAAATGGCAATGCTCTAACAACTCGCTTCTTGGTTGTCTTCGTCTTAGCAAAGCGAGACTATTTTCGATGACCGGATGATGGCGCCTGAGCCTTCACTCGTTTTCGCGGTCGTTAGGTCCACCCCACCGTAACGCGCTTCCATTCTGCTCCTATTTTTTGCTTTGGAAATTTTGCCGCCGCCTGTGCGTACGTAGGCTGAAGCACAGACGGCGGCAGCAGCGGCAGCCGAACTCGTCCACCGCTGCGGAGGCTTCTTCTCGGCCACCGAGGCGCACTACGCGCGCCTTTGGCCGCCCGCTCACGCAACGAAACTGATGGTGTGCGGCGCTGCCGATGGTTGCCAGACCCCGCGCTTGCCGCGTGCTGGCAGCCTCTCGCTGAGCCAGCGCGTTCCCAAAACACGCGCTCCGCAACCCCGTCTAAGCGAACAGATACCTTTGTCTGCAAAAGCCCCATCAGTAACGAATTACCATATACCGTTTATAAGTGGGTGAAGTTTACATAATGTTATGCCATGGTGCTCGAGACTCCATAGAAAGCAAGTCAAGGTGGGATGAGAATGACTTTGTGCATTTCACAGCGGCCCATCATGATTACATAGTAATTAGATATTCATTTACTGTACAGTCAGTCATACCCCGTTTATTCGTTAAAATATTGAAACATCCGCTCGAATTACATGCACAGGTTAATTATTGGGTACAAGGTCCTTGGAAATTTCTGGCGCGCGTCGCCTTAAATTTCTTACTTTTAGGACGGTTGAAACCTGTCGACACTACTTTCGCATTTCAGTGCAGCACAAAAGGCACCCACTAGCAGTTGCACTTATTTAGAAAGACAGGCCGAATATCAATACGGTAATCCAGGTGCACAAGTATTTGCGAGTGCCTCACGATGTTTGGTTCTCAGATATCTCCTACCCTCCATGGCGACTAGTCTCTCCAAACATCGAACTTTCGGTTGAAGCAATTCTTCACAATCGAGATATGTTTATGTTAGCAGCGCAGCAACGAGCGTCGTATCACATATACCTTCGATACCCTAGCTATATACCCTAGCTATACCCTAGCTATACCCTAGCTATACCCTAGCTATAAGAACCAGACGGTTCTTGCCAAACAATTTCTTCTTCGTCTGCGTTTGTCATTCCAGACTGGAACCAAATACAGACGTTTAAATTTTATCACATGACGTCTTCAGTAACAGCAGAACTTTTTGCAATATTTTCTTTGTTAATAGACGCAAATTGACTGCAGAAAGGCGAACAATGGGTCAGCCTATGTGACTGGCAGGTAACTTTATCTTTACGTCATGGTGACAATCAATTCGCAAAGCATAGCGTTACTTTTCGAGACACAAAGGAACTCACAAAAGCAACCGAAGGAAATTGCACACTAATGTTCCAATGGATACCTCGCCACAGCAATATCCCTGGAAAAGTTACAGCAGACAAGGCAGCTGGACAAGCGCATCTTAAAAACTCCGCACATGGTCTCCCTCTAACACAAGGCGAATTGCGCCGCATACTAAGACCGATCTCAGCCCGTGGCTGCAAAGCGACATGGTTTGATCAGAACTCGAAAGGTTTATTTCGCATTGACCCATCATCATCATCATCATCATCACCATCATCACCATCATCAGCCTGGTTACGCCCACTGCAGGGCAAAGGCCTCTCCCACACTTCTCCAACTACCCCGGTCATGTAATAATTGTGGCCATGTTCTCCCTGCAAACTTCTTAATCTCATCCGCCCACCTAACTTTCTGCCGCCCTCTGCTACGCTTTCCTTCCCTTGGAATCCATTCGGTAACTCTTAATGACCATCGGTTATCTTCCCTCCTCATTACGTGTCCTGCCCACGCCCATTTCTTTTTCTTGATTTGAACTAAGATATCATTAACTCGCGTTTGTTCCCTCACCCAATCTGTCCTTTTCTTATCCCTTAACGTTACACCTATCATTCTTCTTTCCATAGCTCGTTGCGTCGTCCTCAATTTAAGTAGAACCCTTTTCGTAAGCCTCCAGGTTTCTGCCCCGTACGTGAGTACTGGTAAGACACAGCTCTTATAAACCTTTCTCTTGAGGGATAATGGCAATCTGCTGTTCATGATCTGAGAATGCCTGCCAAACGCACCCCAGCCCATTCTTATTCCTCTGATTATTTCCGTCTCATGATCCGGATCCGCAGTCACTACCTGTTCTAAGTAGATGTATTCCTTTACCACTTCCAGTGCCTCACTACCTATCCTAAACTGCTGTTCTCTTCCGAGACTGTTAAACATTACTTTAGTTTTCTGCAGATTAATTTTTAGACCCACCCTTCGGCTTTGCCTCTCCAGGTCAGTGACCATGCATTGCAGTTGGTCCCC
The DNA here is from genome assembly GCF_050947875.1 of Dermacentor variabilis. Taxonomy (NCBI): domain Eukaryota; kingdom Metazoa; phylum Arthropoda; class Arachnida; order Ixodida; family Ixodidae; genus Dermacentor; species Dermacentor variabilis. Next base: position 9,108,147 of record NC_134568.1, read on the forward strand.
TGAGTTACTAAGCAAGGCAATATCATCAGCGAATCAGCGAATTGACCCATCGTTTCAATTTAAAATCCCGTCTACATGAGATACAACCAGAGCTTTTCAAACGCTCATTCACTGTCTTCGCCTCGGTACACAAAGCCCTTTCTACATAAAATTTCAAGAGCTGCTAGTCCGGAATGCACTTTTGGCCGCGCGGATGAGGATGTACAGCATCTTGTGGTAGAATGCCCAGCACACGACACACACAGACAACGCTTAGCACGTGATTTAGTGACTTTAGACAGCAGGTGCCCTTCAGCCTCGAAATCTTAGGTCCATGCCCAGCATACTCATTGTAAAGACGAGCGTTACTGGACTTTCAAAGATTTCCAGAAGCCAGCAATATTCTCAGAAACTATTGAGTAGAGCGTTTAAGTGGGATAAGGTCATCCTATGGGATTTTTTTAACCTGACTCTTGCTAATGCAATGCCTGGATGTGTGTGCCTTCATTTGAATCTAAACCGTGATTTCTGAAGTGCCCTGATTTTACTGCAGTAATGCAGCCGGATTCTGTGTTTACTTTAGTGCATTTATGTGACTAGATTTGTGTTGCGGTGTTTCCCAGTCGACTTTCAGCATTAGTGAGGCATTAGTGTACTTGTGTGTCTGGACTTTGTGTTCTTATGATTTGCTATTGGCTTTCGGTTTTAGGGTGGAGTTAGTGTGCTTATGTGACTGGACTTCGTGTTTTACAATTTCGAGTTGACTGTTAGTTTTAATGCGTTAAGTTAATAAATTTTTTTAATTTTTATGTGAAAAGGAGTAGCCAGCATCATCCGAAAGCGACATTATCTCCTAAGTACCATGTACTAATACCAACATTGGGTGCAAGCTATGCAACCAGGAAAAAAGAATATTTCGCAATTGCTACCGAAACGCCCCACTTCATATGTCCCGTCACACACGGCAGTGCATTCACCAAAATGGTAGTCTGAAACGATACATTTCACTGAGAAGTGTTACGTTTCGCCTACGACGCGCGGTAAAGCCGGCGAGGATACAACAGACGCCAGGGCTTCGTTCAAAGCGGCAGACATTTTGGCCCGTTCGGCGCCGCCGCTACGCCTCCCTGCCAAGCGCGTCCAGGCATGTTCCGATGCCACGTGTCTTCATGTGCGTGTGTGAGTGTATGTGCATATTGGTGCCCACGCTTGTCGAAGCGCGGCAGCCGGGGAGAGGAGCTCCCAACAACTGTGAAGCAAGGGGGTCCGAGCGGCGCCGACACGACGGCTGCTCCGCCTTCTCTTCCCAGTGTGCCCACGCTTGTCGAAGCGCGGCAGCCGGGGAGAGGAGCTCCCAACAACTGTGAAGCAAGGGGGTCCGAGCGGCGCCGACACGACGGCTGCTCCTCCTTCTCTTCCCATTGTGCCCACGCTTGTCGAAGCGCGGCAGCCGGGGAGAGGAGCTCCCAACAACTGTGAAGCAAGGGGGGGTCCGAGTGGCGCCGACACGACGCTGCGCCACCTTATCCCATTGTTTCCGAGCGGCACCGTCACGTGCTCGTCTATAGAGGGGTTCCTTCTTGCCCTCAACTGCGAGAGTATAAAAGCAGCTGCTCCCGGACGCCAAAAGGGGGCTCCGATTTCTTCTGTTGAGTAAAGCGCACTCCCGTCTCTCTACTTCGGTCAACCTGACCGCCAACTCTTTGCGATGTTAGAATAAACAAGTTGTTTTGTTGTTACCAGTCGACTCATGCTTTGCCGGGACCTTCGGATGCTTCCAGTTGTACCCCAGGCCGCCAGGCCAACGCTACCCTTGGGGCTTGCGACCCAGGTGCAACAACGGGCGTCAGCGCCGAGTTCCCAACAACTCGTGCCATCGGTGCGATTACAACAACTGTCTGCCAGCGGTGAGATCGCGACAACGAAGGCCAGCAGCGAAGAGATGCAGTTGACTGTATGCTGAGCAGCTCAACGACCATCCGGGAGCAGTGCAACGAGCCCTGTGTGATGACTGGTTGCCTGCAGCGGAACGACTGCGCTGAATTCTTGGCTGCGAGGTTTGGTGAGTGCGGGACTTTCTTCTTCTGAGCTTTGCCAGGCTTTTGTTAGTGTCAGAAACGGAGCTGGTAATTGTGGTTGTCGTTGCTGCCGGGTTAGTTTGCGGCAAGACAATATTAGGCAGTAGAGAAAGCAGCATTCAGAGCAGCCATGGATTTGAAGTCGTTGCGCAAACCGAAATTGCTGGAGCTTGCAAGAGAGTTGGGTCTGGAGGTCTCGGACAAACTCAGAAAACCAGAACTGCTAAGGGCTATTCTTGAGTTAGAAGCTGAGGATGACGAGCTGTCGGAATGCCTTGAGACCATTGAGGAAAGGGAGACGGCAAAAAGACAGGAGCGCGAAATTAAAGAACAGTAAGAAAAAGAAGAGCGTGAACGTAAAGAACAGAAAGAGCGAGAGCAACAAGAGAAAAAAGAAGAGCGTGACCGTCAACACGCTTTGGAAATGAAGCGTCTCGAGATAGAGATGGAACGCGCTCGTAATGGAAGTCAGGCACACGGTGCAGGAGAACGCGTATTGTTCAAAATGACTGACCTAATGCGGCCGTTTAAGCTTGGAGAGGACATTGGTTTGTTCCTGGTTAACTTTGAGCGAACGTGCGAGAAGCAGGGGTTCTCTCGGGAAACGTGGCCACAGCGCTTGCTCACTTTGTTACCCGGCGAGGCGGCCGACGTAGTCGCTCGCTTGGATAGAGAGGAGGCAGAGGATTTCGACAAAGTGAAATCGAGTCTGCTAAAAAAGTACAGGCTGTCAGCGGAGGCGTTCCGTCGGAAGTTTCGGGAAGATGAGAAAGGCAGAAGTGAGTCATACACAGAGTTTGCGTACAGGCTAATGTCAAACATGCAGGAGTGGCTCAAAGAAGAGAAAGCGTTCGGTGACCACGATAAAGTTCTGCAGTGTTTTGGGCTAGAACAGTTTTATAGTCGGTTACCTGAGAACGTGCGGTACTGGGTCTTGGATAGGCCAGACGTTAGTACAGTGGCTAAAGCCGCCGAGCTAGCCGAGGAGTTTGTGACGCGTCGGGCTCGCGGAGCTAAGGACGGTCAAAAGGGTGAATTTGGCTCCAAGTTTGAGAGGCCAAAGTTCACACCCATGAGAGCCAAGGGGAACACACGTAGTGCGGATGCGAGTGAAAGCAGTCCGATCAAACGTAAAGAGACGGCGGCAGCCGAAGCCGAACGCAGAAAGCGGTTCGAGATGAGGCAAGCGCGCGTGTGTTACACGTGCCAGAAGCCGGGTCACTTTTCGGCGCAGTGTCCGGACAGAAAGCGGTTCGAGACGAGGCAAGCGCGCGTTTGTTATACGTGCCAGAAGCCGGGTCACTTTTCGGCGCAGTGTCCGGAAACAAAAACAAAAGTTGTGTTTTTGTCAATATGCAGCACTGACGAGAACATGAAGCTTCTCGAGCCTTACATGCGAGACCTCCTCGTGAACGGGAAAGAGTGCCGAGTGCTTCGCGATTCCGCAGCTACGATGGATGTAGTTCACCCCTCCTACGTAAAACCCGATATGTTCACGGGCGAGTGCGCATGGATCAAGCAAGCCGTGGAAGCTCATAGCGTGTGTCTGCCGGTAGCAAAAGTGCTTATTGAAGGACCTTTCGGAGCGCTTGAGACGGAGGCGGCAGTGTCATCTATGCTGCCCCCCCCCCCCAGTACCCGTACCTATTTTCAAACAGGTCCGATCACCTCCTGCGCGAGAAGGGGCTTTTGTTTGGTGAGGCTAGCGTTCAGGCCTTAACCAGATCGAAGGTTCGGGAGCTCGCTGCAAAGGCGGTAGTTGCGGGGCCGACGTTATCGAACAATGAGAAAGGGTCAGAGGCGCAGCAAGCTGATATTCAGAGCACGCCCGAACTGAATAAAATTGAGTCTGTAACGTTAAAGGCACCAGATACTGGAGAGGAAAATCCCGATGCGGGAAAGTTAGAAGAGCTATCTGCAGATTTGCTCATCGCGCCTACGTCAGACGGACTTAATAGGTTGCTAAAAGTCAGCCGGTCGGCTTTGATAGCCGAGCAAAAGAAGGATGGCAGCCTAGAAAACGTGCGCTGCAATGTCAAGGAAGGTATCGCCAAGAAAAATGCTCGCTTTGTGGAAAGAGGTGGAGTCCTGTACCGGAAGTATCTAGACCGCAGAGGAGTGGAGTTCGATCAGCTGATCGTGCCTCAATGCTATCGTCAGGATCTGTTGCGCTTGTCGCATGGGGGTTCGTGGTCCGGACACCTAGGAGTTAAGAAAACTAAGGACCGTCTCTTGCAAGAGTACTATTGGCCAGGGTGTTTTCGGGACGCAGACCACTTCGTGAGGTCATGTGACACCTGTCAGCGGGTGGGCAAACCAGGGGACAAATCGAGGGCGCCGTTGAAGTTGGTACCTATCATTACGAAGCCTTTTAGACGGCTCGTTATTGATACAGTGGGACCTCTGCCGGTAACAGCCACAGGGTACAGACACATTTTGACTGTGATCTGCCCAGCGACAAAGTTCCCTGAAGCAGTGCCGCTTAAAGAACTCAGCTCAGTTGAGAGAGTCAATGCACTACTGTCCATATTTGCGCGAGTTGGTTTTCCTGCGGAAATCCAATCAGATCAGGGCACAGTGTTTACTAGCGCTTTGACGACAACTTTTCTCGAAAGGTGTGGGGTAAAGCTGTAAAGCTGTTACACAGCTCAGTGTACCACCCCCAGTCGAGTTCCGTTGAGAAGCTCCACTCCGTCATGAAGCGCGTGTTGAGAGCATTGTGTTTTGAACATCGAACTGACTGGGAGCTGTGTCTGCCTGGGGTGATGTTTGCATTAAGGACCGCGCCGCATGCGGCTACGGGGTTTTCGCCAGCTGAGCTGGTGTACGGTCGCTCGCTTCGGTCTCCGCTTCGCATGCTTCGAGAATCGTGGGAAGGCAGGGGCGACGACCCAGTCGTGGTGGAGTACGTGCTTAAGCTCCTCGAACGCTTAAGAAGGGCACAGGAGTTGTCAGGTGAAGCAATGGCAAAGGCCCAGCAGAGGGCCAAGGTTTATTATGATCGGACAGCCAGGGCCCGTCGTTTTGAGGTGGGCGATGAGGTCATGATATTGCGCACATCGCTAAACAACAAACTAGACGTGCAGTGGGAGGGCCCAGCACGAATTGTTCAGAAACTGTCGGACGTTAACTACGTGGTAAGTCTGCCAGGAAAGCGGAAAGCACAGCAAGTTTACCACTGTAATCTGCTCAAACCTTATAGACAAAGGGAAGCAGTGGTGTGCATGATGGTAAACGTTCCTGAAGAGCTTCCGGTCGAGCTTCCGGTACTAGGCTCAGTGACGAACAGGGAAGACACCGGTCAAGTCATTAGTGACTTAGTCAGTGGAGCATCGCTGTCGCGTGAGCAGAAAACCGAACTACACCAGCTATTACTAGAGTTTCAAGGTCTGTTCTCTGAGAGGCCGGGTAGGACTTCTGTCCTTACTCATGATATAGAACTTACCTCCCCAGAGCCAGTACGATCCAAGGCGTACCGGGTGTCACCCCGCCAGAGCGATATTATGGAGGCTGAGGTAAAGAAAATGCTACACCTCGGTGTTATTGAGGCAGGTGAGAGTGATTATACCTCCCCTTTGATTTTAGTTGAGGTACCGGGCAAGGAACCTCGTCCTTGCGTCGACTACCGCAGGCTTAATTCCATCACTAAGGATCAAATTTATCCGATCCCTAACATCGAGGAGCGCCTTGAGAAAGTTAGTAGCGCTCAGTTTATTTCCACCCTAGATCTTGTCAGGGGTTATTGGCAGGTTCCACTTACAGAAGAGGCTAGTAGGTATGCGGCGTTCATTTCACCAATGGGAACATTCCGTCCTAAAGTGTTGAGTTTTGGTTTGAAGAACGCGCCATACTGTTTTTCAAGCCTCATGGATAAAGTGTTGCGGGGACAGCAAGAATTCGCTTTACCGTATCTAGACGACGTAGCGATATTCTCCGCATCCTGGTCTGAGCATATGGCACACTTGCGGGCAGTGCTAACCCGCCTGCGCGAAGCGGGCTTGACAGTCAAGGCTCCCAAGTGCCAGTTAGCACAGGCCGAGGTTGTCTACCTCGGTCACGTGATTGGTCAGGGTCGTCGCCGCCCCTCTGAAATAAAGGTGGCCGCTGTGCGAGACTTCCCGCAACCGCGCACGAAGACCGATATTCGGTCGTTCTTAGGTGTCGCCGGCTACTATCAGAGGTACATCCCCAGGTACTCTGATATCGCGGCTCCCCTGACGGATGCTCTAAGAAAGACAGAGCCGCAAACAGTCGTCTGGGACGAGACAAAGGAAAGAGCTTTTAGCGCCCTAAAGAGCGCCCTAACAAGCCAGCCTGTGCTACGATCGCCAGACTATACAAAAGGGTTCATTGTTCAGTGCGATGCTAGTGAGCGAGGCATGGGCGTTGTACTGTGCCAACGGGAAAATGGAGAAGTAGAACACCCCGTCCTGTATGCTAGTCGTAAGCTGACCAGTCGTGAGCAGGCGTATAGCGCCACCGAGAAAGAGTGTGCATGTCTCGTGTGGGCCGTTCAGAAATTGTCATGCTATCTAGCCGGCTCGAGGTTTATCATTGAGACGGATCACTGCCCTCTCCAATGGCTGCAGACCATCTCTCCCAAAAATGGCCGCCTCCTGCGCTGGAGCCTGGCTTTGCAACAATATTCCTTTGAGGTGCGTTACAAAAAGGGGAGTCTCAACGGTAACGCCGATGGCTTAAGTCGAAGCCCCTAACGTAGGAATCAGCCTCAAAATTGTTTGTTACTGATGTTTTTCTTCCTGAGGCAGGATTTTTTAACATATTGCTTTTGTTTAGTGTTTCAAAGTGATGATATGCTTTCTAGTGCAATTTTCCAATTTGTGGACGCGTTCTGAGTGATGCTAGACTACTGTAAGGAACTAGGCAGGGGTATAAAAGGGGAAAGAGCCTGGCAGGGCTTAGTGAGGGTTGTGCCGTGCTTGCTGACTGAGCGGTTGAGTTTCAGCGTAGTTCTAACGCTTGCCGGGAACGAGAACAAAAATGTGAACTCTCCCAAAGTCACTTTGCAGTGTCCCGTGCGAACCTGAACGAGAGAACGAGGCCTTCTCTGTGCGCTGCGCTCAAGAAACGTCGAGGGACGCCCGACTTCGGTTATGAGCATCATCGAGCGACATCCCTCCGGACAGCGGATGCAGTCCCCTGTCCATCGGGATCTCCTTCCCCCGGCGGGGCGGTCTGTTACGTTCCGCCTACGACGCGCGGTTTAGCCGGCGAGGATACAACAGACGCCAGGGCTTCGTTCAAAGCGGCAGACATTTTGGCCCGTTCGGCGCCGCCGCTACGCCTCCCTGCCAAGCGCGTCCAGGCATGTTCCGATGCCACGTGTCTTCATGTGCGTGTGTGAGTGTATGTGCATATTGGTGCCCACGCTTGTCGAAGCGCGGCAGCCGGGGAGAGGAGCTCCCAACAACTGTGAAGCAAGGGGGTCCGAGCGGCGCCGACACGACGGCTGCTCCTCCTTCTCTTCCCATTGTGCCCACGCTTGTCGAAGCGCGGCAGCCGGGGAGAGGAGCTCCCAACAACTGTGAAGCAAGGGGGTCCGAGCGGCGCCGACACGACGGCTGCTCCTCCTTCTCTTCCCATTGTGCCCACGCTTGTCGAAGCGCGGCAGCCGTGGAGAGGAGCTCCCAACAACTGTGAAGAAAGGGGGGGTCCGAGTGGCGCCGACACGACGCTGCGCCACCTTATCCCATTGTTCCCGAGCGGCACCGTCACGTGCTCGTCTATAGAGGGGTTCCTTCTTGCCCTCAACTGCGAGAGTATAAAAGCAGCTGCTCCCGGACGCCAAAAGGGGGCTCCGATTTCTTCTGTTGAGTAAAGTGCACTCCCGTCTCTCTACTTCGGTCAACCTGACCGCCAACTCTTTGCGATGTTAGAATAAACAAGTTGTTTTGTTGTTACCAGTCGACTCATGCTTTGCCGGGACCTTCGGATGCTTCCAGTTGTACCCCAGGCCGCCAGGCCAACGCTACCCTTGGGGCTTGCGACCCAGGTGCAACAACGGGCGTCAGCGCCGAGTTCCCAACAACTCGTGCCATCGGTGCGATTACAACAGAAGTGAAACAGGTCCACTTTCGGAAAGCAGAATGTGCAATTTACTTCAAGGTTCGTGGTCTATTCCTTGTAGCCACTGCAGAGTAATGGCAAAAATAAGTCGCGTCCAAAAATGTTTAGACCCTGACTGAAAGGGTTAAACACAAATCCTTTCTTAGCGCATTTCCATCCCTTTTACATATCGGCTATGCGTTCTAGCCGATCCCGGAAATAGTGCAGCATAAGAAAGTGGGTAGATATGTGCCCCAGGGACCACGCTGGTCGCCCTGTGGCGTTCCCGATGTATATTTATACGTATACATATGATATAGATATAATACATAAACAAATAAAATTGGCCGATGGCAGGATTCAAATACAGCCCCCCAATGCTCCAACTACTCGACGCGGGCGCGTGCCTCAGTAGGCTGAATAAAACATCCTTACGAATATCCCACATGCGAGCAAGTGCATTGCGTTTGTTGGCGCGGTTTATTGCAGCAGTATCAATTAATTGAATGCTCCAAGCGAGTTTTTGCACTCGTCCAAAATGACACATAAACATACTGATTGCTTTGTTTACACTGCCTTTTCTGAGGAACCTTCCTCAGATGTACTGTACGATTTTCCTTTGCGTCAGAACTTCAACGCCAAGTTGCGAATATATGTCTAGTCGTTTCGTGTTCCAATGGCAGAGACTGGACCACAGAAGAAGCTGTATTCTAAAACCTCAGGTTAGATAGTTTTGCTTGATGGAACAACTTACAACACAGCCTATGCAGACTATGCATACTCGGCCAGCTCGTGCCATCCTTTTCCCACACCTAGTAGCCCCGGTAGGAGGGCTAAAACCTGTCATTCGTGATTGCTTAGTGGCTTTGGCACTGAGCTGCTAAGCTCGAGGTCGTGGTTGGGGTGTTTTGTGCATGTATCGCTGGCATTATACTTGCTCTGTGAAAATTGCGGAACCTAATTAATGATTACGGCATTCTCTGCGAATCTTGCACTGGTCATGCAAAAGTTATCATCCCTGTACAACAAAGTAAAAGCAGCAAGGTAATGCGCACTTTACATCACCAATTTAAGGTATACATCTCCGTTTCTTCTTTTATATCACTTCTAAACGCGAACAGTTATGGAGTTCAATTAAACAATTGCTCAAATCATATTGCGCATCAAAAAACGACACAAAAGTAAGAAAGAACGACACACCAAGCGCATGCGCTTGGTGTGTCGTCCTTTCTTACGTCCGTGTCGCTTTTTTTTTGCGCAATATCATTTGAGTAATGGATTACCAACTAACCGCGAATGCTGCTCTCAATTAAACAAGCTAGGCCAGTGTGAGTGACAGCGCGCTAGCAGGATCACCAGTTTGCTTCAAACGAGAATATTTCTTTTTATCTCAGTAACACTAAGAACATTTAATTCAAGCTCGAATCTACCCTTGTTGGGTTACGCATAAAGTTTTAATTCTTAGAGAGGCCAAAATCACTACGTTGTTTTATTTCCGCTAGTAGTGGCTGCTGTTCGTCGTCCAGCTGCCAACCCCACACTGAAGAGCAACAAACAAGTCATCATGGTAACCACCTTTCAACTCTGTGTTATGATGCCCTGCAGTTTGAGGCCCCTGTCACACATGATCCTGACTAATACCAAATTTTAACTTTCCTTTTGTAGCAGCGAGTCAAACCACAAGAACCTGAGGTTTACTTGCAAGGAAAATTAAACTCACCCTCGTGGCATCACAACCACATAATGAGCATCTTGGCGAATGTAACGGAAGATCCTGATATCAGTATTCAGCCAAAAGTCGTCTTTCAGGTAGAAACAACCTGCCTTTATTTCTTTATTAGCCTAGCGTTTACATTGGCAGAGCAAAAGGAAATCAGCTATGTGCGGATTCCAGTTGACATGGCTGTCTTTCAGAGGCGGAGTTGAGACAAGCGCTGTCTTCGTCGGGGGCGCTGCTTCAGAGAGCGCAGACGCGGAGGGCGGGTGTTTTGTGGGTGGAGCGTGTGCCGAATTCTTAAGCTGTCACTGGGTCTAGTTTTCTGGAGGATGCACACCCGAGGCTGGCCCTGCCTTTCAGGCATTGCGCTAGATCTACTGGCTTTTCCTGTACTAAGTGCGAACGTGGAAAAAGGCGTTCGTGGTGCTTCGTTCGTAAAATGGGAAAGAACACGCCGCAATCACCGGTACTAGGACGGATCCCCAAATGGTGCTAGATAACCAGCTACATGCACAATGCTTAGGATAACATCGATTTTCACAGTGAGTGGGATCTGCATACCTTTTTCTTAACGCCATCCTGGGCGCTATGACGTAAAACTATTCCAAACTTTTCTATTCCAATTCTGCAATCAGCCCTCCGCGATTCGTCAAAAACTTTTTTGGACCACCCCCTCTTCACCTGTCTGTCACGCGACGTCACGAAAAGAGCGATAGCTCCCCATCTGATATGACGTGTACACACTGATTATGCATGATTTCACCGAACAAAAGAAAAATAATTATTTCTGATTCGACGCTTTTTCACCATTAGCCCTCGGCTATTGGTCAAAAGTTTTCGGGTGGCACCCACTTCACCTACCTGTCACGCAGCGTCAGAAAACCACAAAAACTCACGCGTCAAAGTGACGTGAACGCGTTAAAGATGCATTAATATGCCGAATAAAACTGAAATTTCTTCTGAATAGCCGCAGGCTGCCCTATTCCGAAAGGAATAACAGATGGCTGCCGCCGATAGCTCAGGTGCTGGCTGCTCGCACCTGCAGGAGAGCATGGGTTTATTTGCATATAATAAAACTTATTGCGTGGCAGTGTAACATTTTCGAGCACTTTCGGCACGTTTACGCTCTCGTTTTGCCAACTCTTCTTTGTTGAGGATCCGTTTTCGCATCATTCTTAAGCTTCCTTTGCATACCGCCGCGATTTTCGACGACCCACCGCAAGCTAACCAAGGGAAATCCGACCAGTGAAAGACGCCGGCACCACCCTCTTCTTCTGGTTATCGATTTTCACTGCAGTGGCCCATCCCCATCGAATCACTCTCCACTTGAGCGTGCTTCTCGCCTCTTGTCAGCCAATTAGATAAGACAAGCGGCTCAGTGTAGGCAATGTTATTCGTTTTTTCAAGCAAACAAAAGTGACCTCCTATGAACGAGGAGAGCGTTTGATTGGTCTGTCCAGACAACCCTGCGGGTGCCCGCCCGATGCTTGCGTCAGCGGTTGCACAAATTTGACGTCAGGTGATTGGAATAAAAACATATTGGAATAGTTTCACGTTATACGGCCCCATAGCTGCGTTTTCACCCACCTCTCATGTGAAACCTTGTCTACATGATCCTTGATGTATTGTAAATAAATAAATAAATAAATAAATAAATAAATGTTGCAAATCCCACGGCTGCGGGAATCAGTTTAAGCGAAGTTTTCATTAGTCTTTGCGAACAACTCTTGTTTAACGACCGTATGCAAGTATACTGTAAACGCCTAGCTCAAACAATGTTGTGGCACTTCAATATGTGGACATGCATAAGTATGCATGACAAAAAGGAGTGACGGAAATATAATGCGGCGATGTAACCACGACGATGAAACCACCATGACGACCTTCGACGACAACTATATGACGACGATGGCACGACGACGACGGCATGACGACGCAGGGATAACTACGACAGAATTACTATGATTGAGTGAACACAACATCAGGACGAAAACTGTATGACGACGCAAGAAGACGATGGGATGACAAATGAATGACGACGATGAAACAACGGCAACGGTATGACAACGACGGCTTGACGAAAATGCGGTGGCGACGTCTGAATGGTGACGATTCCTTAACGACAAGGGTATGATGACAATCCGATCACGAAACTGAAATTATGATGATGGAAAGAACACGGCTGCTTCAAGACCACGATACAACCCTGAATGCATGACGGCGCAATAACGGCGATGGTATGGCGATGCTGCAATGACTACGACAAAATGACGACCGATTAACAATCATGACGGCATAACGACGATGAAACGACGAAGAAGGAATGATGAAGGTATGATGACGACAGTGTGAAGACGACGGCATGACGGCAATGAGATGACGATTGTATGGCGATGACGGCGTGACAACAACCGGAGGGTAAAGCTGAAATAACTACGACGGAGCGACTACGACCACATCTTGACGACGGTATATCACTACGAATACGTGACGACCACTCTATGATGACGATAGCATGACAATGGCGGCATGATAATGGCGAAGTGACGACATCATGATTACGGTAACGGAACGGTGATTATGACGTGACGACAACGGCGTGATGACGTGCTCCAGAGAAGGTGTGAAACGTTGGGTGCCTTTCTATGTCGCACACGGTTTGACAGTGGCTGAACTAATTTCGAGTGGTATAGTTGCCGTGGCGGCACCGCACGTAGCTCGTCGTCCTGCCCTCATTCATCGGTTTACTTACGTATGCGTGCTATTTCTAGAGCATACGTTCAGGCTCTTCATCATGCATCTTTCTTTGTCGTGCGAATGGCAGAGGCTGTTCGCTCTGCTCCTTACACCCGCTGCACCTGGGGATCTGCAAGTGAAACACTACAACGTACGCGTTTTAAGTTCCCGGCACTTGCGTTCCCGGTGGACATTCGCCATCTTTAGTGACTGTGCACAGGTACTAAGGATATTAGGCTGCAGATGTTCAGGGAGGTGAAGCTAAAGGCGAATGTGACAGATGACTTTACCCGTTGGTAAGAGACTGCAAGTTCGATATTTCACTACTGCATTGCCTGCACCTAACCGGGCTGCACGCATTTATTAGATGCCCTTTGTTAACATTGCTGCATATGCCTTGTGGACAACGTTTTCCTGAGCGAGTTCGGCGTCAGACAGGCGGTGTCACCTCACTCAATCCCGTCATTAATTCCTCGTGTGACAGAAGTAAGAGAAGCGTAGGAATAAAAATATTTTCGCTTCACCATGTTCGGCATCGGCTTACATTTAAACGGCACTATTTTCGGGATTGGCCCACATTTTAATGAATGATGCTGACTTAATTAATTTCGAAATATTTCCTGGTCTTTAGATACCAATACTACAAAGTCTTTATGCGGCACGCCATTGAAGGGGGGGGGGGGGGGGGAAGCATCAATGGTGTATTTTTTTCAAAATCGGGCTTGTGTGCTAGAGAGGTTCTCTGTCCGAATCCTACCACTGAACAATTTTATTGATTAATTTATTTTAAAAAATCACAGTTTCGCCAGAAGGGCGCAGCAGTGAATACGATAACAACATGTTAGAATGTTATCCGCAGTTTAAGCCTTGGAGCTGTAATGGAAATATATGAATTGCAGGGAATATAACCTAAGTAAACATAGGTGGTGTAACGTGTGTAGACACATGGAACAAAGAAATAACTCGATGAACGCGAGCAGTATCGGTTTTATTTACATGGTCTTGTCGGCATTGTCGCCTGTTGTCGGCTTCGCGTTCCCATACTGAGGCATGCTCACGCCGGGCCCCATGTGTGTGTCTGCTTCGCACATTTCAACTGCAGGGTTTTGTCGACGTTGTAGCCTAGCTTCGGCCTGCTGTTCCCCTGGGAATATCCGTCGTTGAGCTGCAGTGTGCGCCACATATGCAGCAGCACATTGTTTCGGTATCTAGACCAACGTACTGGTCTTGGCGTGCATACGGGCCCGCCTTGCTTCTGTGCGATTGGCGTTTCTCGGGAGCTCCTCGAGCGGGATTGCTGACAAGTGACAACACGCGGGGCCATGTTTGCGAGATGTGAGGGACACGGTGTTTCGCGGGAGAAACCCCGCACCGGCCGGCAATATTCTAATAATAAGTGTTACTTGACAAAACCCCGACGTGATTATGAGGCACGCGGTAGTGGGCGATTCCGCATTAATTTTGACCACCTAGGATTCTTTAGCGTGCACCAAGTACACGGTGGAGGCACTCGAGGGGCGCTTGTGCGTTTCGCCCTAGCCGAAATGCGGCCGCAGTGGTCGGATTTTGATCGCGCGGCCTTTTGTTTAGCAGCGCAACCCCAAAGCCACTAAGCAACCACGGATGGCAGGTTCTAGCCCCCTTACCAGCGCTACTAGGTGTGGGAAAACTATGACATAAGCTGGCCGGGTATGCCTATCCTGCATAACCTGGTTACAGCTTGTTCCATCAAGCAAAGCTGTCTAACCTGAGATAGGATACAGCTTCTTCTGTGCACCAGTCTCCGCCATGGGAACACGAAAACGCCAGGCGTTCAAATTTTGATGTGAAGGGAAATCGTATAGTTAATTTAAGCAATGTTCATCAGAAAAAGTAGCAAAAGTAGAGGAATCAGTAAGTTTATGTCTCATTACTGATGACGGCAAAAAACCGCTTGGAGTGTTCAATCAATTGATCTTTCAATGAGCCCCGCCGAGGATGTCAATGCGCTGGCTTGCATGTGGGAAATCATACGGATGTTTTATTGCGCCTTGATGCATATGCCCGTTGCCTAATAGTTAGAGCATTGTGATGCTGTACTAGGAGTGCTCTGTTCGAATGCGGCCGTCGGCCAATGTTCTCTGGTTAGTTATTAGGTATATCATATGTATACGTATAAATGTATATCGGGAATCTCACAGGGCGACCAGTGGGGTGCGTGGGCAACCACGGATGGCAGGTTCTAGCCCCCGTACCGGCGCTACTAGGTGTGGGAAAACGATGGCACAAGCTGGCAATCGCCCGACCACCTCGCGAATATCGCCCGGCGAGCTGCTTCACTGGAGAAGGTCCGAAATGCAACAGGCGTCGCACCGTCAAGTTATTAGGCTGCACTATCACCGAAATCATTCTACGAAAGAGGCTAAAAAACATACACAGTACGGGAAAGCGGCGTCAACTCGCTAAAAGAAATGTATCTGTTCGCTTAGGCGGGTTAGCGGAGCGCGTGTTTTGGGAACGCGCTGGCTGAGCGAGATGCTGCCAGCACGCGGCAAGCGCGGGGTCTGGCAACCATCGGCAGCGCCGCACACCATCACTTTCGCTGCGTGAGCGGGCAGCCAAAGGCGCGCGTAGTGTGCCTCGGTGGCCGAGAAGAAGCCTCCGCAGCGGTGGACGAGTTCGACTGCCGCTGCTGCCGCCACCTGTGTGTCTGCCTACGTGCGCACAGGCGGCGGCAAAATTTCCAAAGCAAAAAATAGGAGCAGAATGGAAGCGTGCAACGGCGGGGTGGGCCCGCGAAATCGGATGTATGGATGGCTGCTATGAGCGCCCCCTTTAAAACAGGGGGTGGGTTTCGCCACCGAGCTCTTGTTATTATAGGGGTGATCAGCGAAGCTATTTAGCGCACAACACAGAGGTTACACAGGAATGTAAACGGAATTTCGCCGTCGCCGCGAATTTGACCTTCCTTTGACTGCAGCTGAGAGCATGTTCAACGTTCCTCAGAGCATGTTCTCATGCTCTCAGGAACAGAGGAATCCTAAAAGCAGTGAAGAAGAAACTAGGCATATGCAAGAATCAGATGTATGCGTTAAGAGACAAAGCCAGCATTATCATTACTAATATGGAGTAGACAGTTCAAGTGGCTGAGGAGTTCTGTAGAGGTTTATACAGTACCAGTGGCACCAACGACGATAATGGAAGAGAGAATAGCCTAGAGGAATTTGAAATCCCACAAGCAACGCCGGAAGAAGTAAAGAAAGCCTTGTGAACTATGTAAAGGGGGAAGGCAGCTGGGGAGGATCAGGTAACAGCAGATTTGTTGAAGGATGGTGGGCAGATTGTTCAAGAGAAACTGGCCACCCTGTATACGCAATGCCTCATGACCTCGAGCGTACCGGAATTTTGGAAGAACGCTAACATAATTCTAATCCATAAGAAAGGGGACGCCAAAGACTTGAAAAATTAGAGACCGATCAGCTTACTGTCCGTTGCCTACAAAGTATTTACTAAGGTAAGCGTAAATAGAATCAGGAACACCTTAGACTTCTGTCAACCAAAGGACCAGGCAGGATTCCGTAAAGACTACTCAACAATAGACCATATTCACACTATCAATCAAGTGATAGAGAAATGTGCAGAATATAAGCAACCGTTGTATATAGCTTTCATTGATTACGAGAAAGCGTTTGATTCAGTCGAAACCTCAGCAGTCATGGAGGCATTACGGAATCAGGGTGTAGACGAGCCGTATGTAAAAATACTGAAAGATATCTATAGCGGCTCCACAGCCTCCGTAGTCCTCCATAAAGAAAGCAACACAATCCCAATAAAGAAAGGCGTCAGGCAGGAAGATACGATCTCTCCAATGCTATTCACAGCGTGTTTACAGGAGGTATTCAGAGACCTGGATTGGGAATTGGGGATAAGAGTTAATGGAGAATACCTTAGTAACTTGCGATTTGCTGATGATATTGCCTTGCTTAGTAGCTCAGGGGACCAATTGCAATGCATGCTCACTGACCTGGAGAGGCAAAGCAGACGGGTGGGTCTAAAAATTAATCTGCAGAAACCTAAAGTAATGTATAATAGTCTCGGAAGAGAACAGCAGTTTGCGATAGGTAGCGAGGAACTGGATTTGGTAAGGGAATACATCTACTTAGGGCAGCTAGGGACGGCGGATCCGGACCATGAGACTGAAATAATCAGGAGAATAAGAATGGGCTGAGGTGCGTTTGGCAGGCATTCTCGGATCATGAACTGCAGGTGGTCATTATCCCTCAAGAGAAAAGTGTATAACAGCTGTGTCTTACTAGTACTCACGTACGGGGCAGAAACCTGGAAGCTTACGAGAAGGGTTCTACTTAAATTGAGGACGACACAATGAGCTATGGAAAGAAGAATGCTGGGGGTAACGTTAAGGGATAAGAAAAGAGCAGATTGGGTGAGGGATCAAACGCGAGTTAATGACATCTTAGTTGAAATCAAGAAAAAGAAATTGGCATGGGCTGGACATGTAATGAGGAGGGAAGATAACCGATGGTCATTAAGGGTTACGGACTTGATTCCAAGGGAAGGGAAGCGCAGCAGGAGGCGGCAGAAAGTTAGGTGGGCGGATGAGATTAAGATGTTTGTAGGGACAACATGGCCACAATTAGTGCATGACCGCGGTAGTTGGAGAAGTATGGGAAAGGCCTTTGCTCTGCAGTGGGCATAACCAGGCTGATGATGGCTGCAGCTACGCCGTAGCCTTGGCAACGCATCACGGTACTCTCCGCGCCTAGCTCCGGTGCCGCCGTTAGCGCCGGCTTGGCGCATGCGCTCTCCGCAGCTCGATCGCCGCCTGACCACGTGACTCGTAGCGCGCCTGGCTAAAAGGAGCGACGCACTCGCCTAGTCAGTGCGAGCATAGAATAAAGAACCAATTTTAGAAAAGGGAAACGGTACCGTCTACAGTGGTACGAAAATAAGAAGCGGCAGCGCGTGGAACTTACCGGGGGGCCCGAGAGATTGCGCTGCTTAAACAAAATGCGCAAATGCATTTTTTAGTGCAGTATCCAATAAGGCCGCTTTTTACCGGTGGCGTACACTGGGTGCGTGGCGTGCTCGCCCTGCTGGCTCTGCGGCAAACCTCAGCTGCCGCGTTTTAATTGCCAGGAGACTAAAGAGTCTCTACTGACAGCCACAGAAACAAGCCACAAGTGAGTGAACAGGACGTGCGACTTTATTGGCAGAAGAAAAGCAGTGCACCTACTCTTGGAAGAGCGGAAATAAAAATTCGCATGTTGAGATAGAAATAAAATTTGCCTGTCGAGATACGATGAAACCATTAACGCGAGCTCGTAAACTGCTCACATTCGTCACCGCACATGGCGGTCTGGTAACGAGTAACAACCAGCAGCGCAAGCAGATTGGAGAGTGCCCGATCTGTTTACGTCGACAGTCGCCGTAACATGCATTGCGAAGCAATCTGGTGACGCAGGCATCTGCTGCCGCAGCCAACACAGCGACATGGACTACCCGGCATTTTAACGTTACCACCGTTCCAACCTGCAAGTTTCTTTTTGTTCTTTCGCGTGCCTCTAATCTGTAACTCACACTTGGTGCCCCACCTTCTCTCAATATGGACATGGTTGGATTTGTGGGAATCACCATTTTGCAGCCACTTTTGCAGCCCTTTCCACCCATGTGGATATCAACTTCATACACTTCAGACAATGTAAGCACGTATATGCTAGTCTCTGTTCACGCCAAATCGCGGCCGAAGAAGGCCACAAGCACACTTTCCCCACGGCTGCAGCAAGAAAAGACAAACAGGGAGCACCAATCACGGTACATGTAAACAGTGAGTCTATGTTGCTGTGCAGACTGCAGGAGTAAATGCTTACCTCGAGAGGCTGTTGCCAAATGCAAGTGACCAGGCCACCACACCCGAGAAATGTAAGACGGCAACCATGACCAAGTGGCATAGCATTGAAACGATACCCTGCAATCAAATCACTTCAGCATACCTCGAACATAACGCTCAGTCTATACATTGGCACTATATGCTATACATTGGCTACGATTTACATGACAACAGTGAGCATACACACACACAGGTCGCTTACGGCACATTCAACCGTCCGGTTACAGGCATAGTGCTTGCCTTAGTCGCACATGATAACAAGCGACAACCAGCAGCGCAAGCAGATTGGACACATTGTCCCACAATTTTGCACCGACATTCACCGTTGAAGATGAGCAACTTGCATTGCGAAGCACTCGGGTGACGCAAGCACCTGCTGCTGCAACCAACACAGCGACACGGGCTACCCGGCATTTTAGCGTTGCCTCCTTTCCAACTTGCACGTTTCTTTTAGTTCTTTTGTGTGCCGCTAATGTGTGATTCACACGGGATGCCCCACATTCTCACATTATGGGCATGGTTGGTTTTGTAGGCATCGCCTTTATGCAGCCACTTTTGTAGGCCTTTCCACCCATGTGGATATCAACTTCATACACTTCGGACAATGCAAGCACGTGTGCTAGTCTCCCTTGACACCAAATCATGGCCGAGGAAGGCCACAAGCAAATTTGCGCATGACTGCAGCAGGAAAAGACGGAACGGGCAGCGCCAGTCACGGTTGTTGGGTTTGTGGTAGGGGTTGTGGTAGGGGTTGTGGTAGGGGTTGTGGTCGGGGTTGTAGGGAGGACCTGGCTCTTCATCAGGAACTAGGAGTACAGGATTTAATTACAATATTTACATTAAAACATGAGATACATTTTAACAGTCTAGTATGACTCCCAAATGGAGCACGCAAGACGAAGCACACAGCACACGAGCTCGAAGCACCAAGCACCACCGCTTGTCAAGCACACAGCTGTTTAAAAACACTCTGTCCTCCCTAGATCTATAGGTGAGGGAAAACTGCTGTCCAACCTTCCTCCAATCGGACCATCCACAGTCGCTGGAGACGTAGTCGACCTTCCTTTGAGGGGGAGGGCTCACACACTCACATACGCATTTTGGATTCCCAGAACCCACCAAGTTGAGTGGGTCCTCGTAGACAGTATGTCACGCTTGACCCCAGCCGGCGCCTCTTAATTCCAGAGCTGACTTCTCCGGTAGCCGCCACGAGTGTCAGCAGACTGACGAATTCTGGGGCCCGAGGAAAAACGCACCGCAAGACACCCTTTTCCGAGAAGCTCTCATGCTGCAAATAGACTATGAAGGCGACAGCGAACCAGGTAACAATACACGGTCCGTC
The DNA here is from genome assembly GCF_050947875.1 of Dermacentor variabilis. Lineage (NCBI taxonomy): Eukaryota > Metazoa > Arthropoda > Arachnida > Ixodida > Ixodidae > Dermacentor > Dermacentor variabilis. Next base: position 9,127,952 of record NC_134568.1, read on the forward strand.
AAACGTGGCTTGACTTGCAGGCGCCGTCGACTCGACGAAGGAGGTGCATGGTTGATTAACTTTGCTGTGGTCTCCAGTTCTCCGAAGCAAGTGCATGGTCGGTTAACGTCGCTGGCGTCGCCGGTTCTCTGAAGGAGGTGCATGGTCGGTTAACCTAGCTGGCGTCGCCGGTTCTCTGAAGGACACCACCCCCGCAGAACGATCGAACCTACTGCAGCGGGCCGAGAAAGGTTCGCAGGTCAGTACCCCTGCAGGCCGATCGTAACACGGTGCGTGTAAATTCAGAGTCTATGTCGTTGTGCGGACTGCAAGAGCAGGTGCTTGCCTCGAAAGTCTGTTTCCCACTGCAACTGACCAGGCTCCCACATACAAGAAACGTTACACGGTGACGAGTACCCTGTAGCCCAGCAGCGAAACCAAATTCTGCAATCAATTGCTTCAATGTAGCTTGGCAGATACAAAGGCTATCGAGGAAGAATAGCAATCCTGAATGAGACTAGGAATTAAGTATGGGAATGAGAAAGCTTGCATTCAAGAAAGAAGCCACTATGCTCTGCTACCACTTAAAGCCAAAAACATTAAGAAAAGTTTAATGCTACATAGCACATGGTGCAACGGTTAATGCAAGACACACGGCGAGTTCAGAAAAAATGAAAAAAAAATTTAAGAAAGTAAAGAAAAAATGGATCAGAGATGCATACCATAATTTGGTAATGTAAAGTGCGCACTACCTTGCTGCTTTGAGGAAGTTGTATAGGGATGCTGAATTTTCTATAAACAGTACAAAATTCGCGTAGAATGCTGCAATAATTAAGTTCAACCACAATTTGGCAGAGCATGTGTAACGCCAGCGAAACCTTCACTATCCCTAAACACACATGGTTTGGTGAGTGCCAGTTCCCCGTTGAAAGGAAGTTTGCGCTTCTTTCAAGTGCAAAGAAAGTTTCGGCGTATTTCGTGCAAAAGTGTGGCATTGGAGGGCAATATTAAATCAGTTCACTGCAGTGAGCGCGTTTCATTACCATAAAATGGAGGCAAATAATTCCCCTGCGGAGCGCACTGTGTACATTTCAATGCGTGGCGCCGACCATGTATAGATCGACATTAAGGCGGCGACGGTGTCGCCACCTGTAGCTCCATATCGCGGCGAATTAGGGTTCGAACGAAATCTTCAATACTCCAATCCATACGCCTAATATGCTGAAAATATCTCACGAGCATAGTATACGTTAGAGTGTCGCGCCTTAGTGGTAAAACGACAGAAAACTGTTCATACGTTATCGAACGCCGCTGGTAATTTTGCTTTAATATTTGATTTCACGATCTGAGCGCAGTACCAGAATGGAGCGTGCAGCCATGCTGTATAGCACACCACGGCGTGGCTCCCCTTTTCTGCAACCCAGCAGCGCAGTGCTCCCGGATGCTGCTAAGATTACAGCGGTTCTCTTTGTCTAAAATTAAAGCTTGCAGTCCACACCCGCGCCAAGGTTTTCGCTGACGCGTTATTCGCTCGACTTAGCGGCGCCTGCCGACGCACGAAAGGAGACGGTACACGTCATGCAAAATGCAAAAGAGTACATTCAGCTTCTAGTTCCATAATTATTGAGAGCATTTATAAACCTTATATATATTTACACTGGAGCCAGGCAGCCAGGCTGACACTGGCTCGTGCCAAGGGCACCGACCAACTTCTTCGTCGTTCTCGCGGCGGCTCGTCTCTTGAGCATCGCTCAATCATATCGTAATAATATAAACGAAAAGAAAGGGGGTTAACCGAGGGGCCCGATTTTTATAAGTCATATCATGAGAAGCCAACAAACACTGACACCAAGCACAACATAGGGGAAATTACTTGTGCTTAAGAAATGAAATAAAGTAACGATGAATTAATGGAAATTAAAGTGTATGAAAAAACTACTTGCCATAGGTTGGAACCGAACCCACAACCTTCGAATTTCGCGTGCGATGCTCTACCCTGGGAGTGTTAGCCAGCGCCACCACTCACAGACCTTGACGGCGGACGTGGAACGTCCTTTTTTGCCGCAGGCGTCACGAGAACGTGATCTTTTTGGGTGAAGGCAACTGGTCAATAAACCCACATAAGCTACCTGAAGGCATCAATGTTGCCGGATTCGAGACCCTCGTTATGTAATAAACGGCAAGAAAGGGGGTTAACCGAGGGGCCCGATTTTTATAAGTCATATCATGAGAAGCCAACAAACTTTCATCCACTTTAATTTCCATTAATTCATCGTTACTTTATTTCATTTATTAAGCACAAGTAATTTCCCCTATGTTGTCCCTGGTGTCAGTGTTTGTTGGCTTCTCATGATTATATATATATATATATATATATATATATATATATATATATATATATATATATATATATATATATATATATATATATATATAAGGATAGCAGGGATGTTAAGTCAAGAGCCCCGTTATTTTCTACTCTCGGCTGGGAGAAGGGAGAAGGGGAATAGAAAAAACGGAGAGAAAGAGAGAGAGAGTTGGGGGTAGAGAGATATGCACGAACCGCACTAAAGAGTCAAAGCGCTCGCACAAACCAAACGCTCTCAGAAAGCACAAAAGTGCCTTTAATGCCTTCTGAGCCGATGACCGGTGGGAACGGTGTTCTAGTATTCTCTGTTCACTCAGAAGACGATCATTTACTTTCCTGAATGCGATGGACATATATTGTCTTTGGGCTTCAAAGTGAGGACAGTGGCACAATAGGTGATCAGTGTTCTCCTCGTAGCCACAGAGATCAGGACTGTCAGCCATTCCAATCAGGGGTGAATAACCTTTCGTGAAGGCAACTCCCAACCACAACCGACACAAAAGAGACGCTTCGCGTTGGGGCAGTCCGGCCAGAGGTCTGAGTTGCAGCGAAGGGTTGAGTGTGTGCAGTCTGGTACACCTTGTTCGTGCGGTGTTCCACTCAGCCAACGAGAGTGAGCGTGCTAGAACGCAAACCTGTCTCGCAGCGTCCCTCCTTGAGAATGTAATGGGGACGCAGTGGTCTTCTTGGTCTGACGTTCAAGCTGCCTTATCTGCGTCATCATTTCCTATCATACCACGATGTCTTGCTATGCATTGAAAAGTGATATTATGGCCTTTTTCTCTCAACTGATGGATGAGATCCGCGATTTCGCACGTCAGTTGATCGTGAGTCCCATGTCGGACAAATGACTGTATACATTGTAAGGCCGGCCTTGAATCACATAAGGCTGTTCATTATTCAGGATTCTCTGTATTGATCACATGAAGCGCACCGCGGAGAGCAGCGAGCTCTGCAGCTGTAGACGTAGTGATGCGGGAAGTCTTGAACCGTTGGGTTATTCTGCTTGTTGATATATCTACAGCGCCACTGGAACTGGTCGATGTAGTTCAGTCATCGGTATAGACGTGTGTTCAATCGCTGTTTTTCTCGTACAAGAGAAGTAAAGTAAGTTGCTTGAGGTCGACTTTTCCTGAAGACCTGGGATTGTGAGGTTAACTTCAGTACTGCTCACACACTATGGAGGAATCGACTGTCCTGCAGCAGGTGCGTACCCTGAAGTAAGAGAGGCACGGTGCGCGGAGACAGTTACACTGAATGTCGTGTGGGGCCTTTCTACGGGGAGACTTGCGAGGTGGTGAGTAGGGGTCCGGGCGAAGTGTCTTATGGGCACACGCATTGCTTCCATGGTAATGTAAATTCCGATAGTGCAAGCTTGAGCTATTGCAATAACTTCTGCCGTTGACGCGCTCCGCGGTAGGCTAAGGCATATCCTGAGGTCTTGGGGTTGGATACCTTGAATTGCATTAATTCAGGTCAATTATCCAGGTATTGGAGATGACCGGTAGGCAATACCGCAGGAATCAAATGAAGAAGACCCTGTACAGTTGCAGCATAGAGGATATTGACACTCCTTAGGTCTTTCCTGCTAGGAACCTAAACATATGGCAAATTCCCGTCAGTCGTTTTTACATATAATTCACATGAGCGTTCCAGGAGAAATTTCTGTCAATAACCACCTCCTAAAATACATGGCTGGTGCTGTACAAGATCAGTTGCCCGTGATAGCGTCTCGCGCTATCACGTATGGAGGTATTGGTTTCCTGGTAAATGCCACCACTGCACACTTTTAATTCACATAATACTTGACGTCCTTATTCTCGAAGGCACGATGATGTTAAAGTGCCAGCCTTTTGAATCCGCGCTGGAAGCTGAAGTCGTGTCAAACCCGACGTCCAAATACAAATGTGGTCGGTATAGATGGAGAGCCGCACAGTCCATGGAAGGGTGTCGGCGAGTCTAATGAGTGTTAAATTGGAGAGCGTTGGCCTCAGTACTCCATCCTGAGGGACCCCACGGTTACTGTAATGCTGAGAGATTGGGCTATCCTCGGTAAGTGTGAAAAATGATCTCCTTTGTCGGCAGCTAATATTCCAGAAGTAGGTCAAGCCGCCAAGTCCTACTGCCTCTAACGTGCTGAAGATCGCTACGTGTGTTACGTTTTCATATGTTCCCTTAACATCCAGAAACCTGAGTTGATGGGAAACTAGGGCGACGACCTTGTTATCACAGCGCACGCCTTCAGCGTGTCGTGCTTTTTTCCACTAATGTACATAGCGCACGGTCACATGACCACAATTCAGGGCCCGCAATTCGTTGTCTTTCAAATAAATCCCAACCATGATGTCTTTCCTCTTTCTTTCTGGCGAATGTGTTTCGGATTTTATCGAAAAATCGGAATCGCCACCCACCCCTAGCTATAATACATGCTATTTGAATTTCGAAAAACATTTTTTTGAAGGGCAATATGTAATTTCGGTGATGCTTGCCATTCTGATTGTCATTTACAAATATGTCACTTGTTAGTAACTTGCAAGTAGCGAGTTCTTTATTTCTGCAGTTTTCTACTCAAATACTCTTCGAACTGGAGTTTTCACTATATACAGCTTATAGTTGATTTATTTGCCCGGTTGTCAACAACGTATCCTAATTGCGTTTTGTGAGCAACTTGCACAGCTCTATGCCGCTTTAAAAGAAAAAAACACTTTACTAGTATACTCCGGCGCCGATTGGCGATCACATTTCGCACTAAATCCTGCAGGATAGCTTTTCACCCGCGAATATTCCTATGGGGATTCAGGTTTTCAGCTTTTTGTTTCCCAAAAAGTTTAAGGAATGTAAAGTTCCGTTCGAATGAGGTGTTCCATTTAACGGTGGCGCGTACTGTACATGTCTGAAGCTTTGGCGTACACACGCGACGTTTCCTTCGGCGGTGATAGGAAGCAGATGCTACGGCACCTTATCCAAGGGCATGTTATTTCGTAGCGATTTTTTTCTTTTCCCTGGATTATATCTCTTTTATCGTGCTAAGTGACTACGGTCTCGGTGAAAGCGACCGCGAACATGGAAGAATAAATTTGTTCGCGCCGTTGACAAAGGTCGTTCGAAGAACAAGAGTATCGTCACATCCCATGTCATATCGGTAGGCGTTCGCTCTAGCTGTCATCACGGTATGCATCCTACAGATCCAGAGAGGTGAGGACTCGGTACTCCCATCCCCCCCCCCTATCGCATCCCCCCTTGACGTCCTTGCCCCCCCCCCCCCCGGGGAGTTTCCTCTAGGTCTGCTCCCGCGCCCAATGCTTATCGAGGGTGGAGAGTGCGGAAATATCACGTTGGAGAGTGAACAACAGAACGAATGCGCAGCTGCAAAAAATAAAGCGCGCCTCGCTCGCAAAATGTCAGCATGGCTTTTTGTTGGACTATTATTTATATCCCAGCTTGAACGTCTGCCTCCGTGGCGCAATCGGCTAGCGCGTTCGGCTGTTAACCGAAAGGTTGGAGGTTCGAGCCCTCCCGGGGGCGACAATGAGTTATTTTGTTTAGGTAGCGCTTTTTTTTTTCTTTTTTTTTTACGAGCACTCTTGATGTAGGTTGTCGCATTGCTAACCAAAGATGTTTGAGACAGTCGCCCTGAGAGCTAAGTTGCGATTTCCTTATTTCGGAACGGCAGTTCATACCTCGCCCAAGCTGAGTTGTACAACAATGCATATTGTCACTCTTTGAGAGTTCGCGTTCTGCACGCTTGCTGTATTCCGAAAAAAGAAAAGAACAAGAATTTTATTCACATGATAAAAGCAGCGTTAAAAATAAGTTCGCTAACACCACAACGCTCTGCGTTCACGGAATGCCAAGACCAGGCTTTTTTTATTACCAAGTGCTAATGTTCTTTTCCATTTCTTTCTTTCTTTCTTTTTTTCTCATTTTTCACGAGCACTCTTGGTGTATATCGCCGAGCTCCTAACCAAATATATTTAATACAGTCATCCTACGAGCTGAAGTTGCGATTTCTTTTTCTCTGAACAGCGGCTCATAGATTGTGTTCCACACGCTTGCTGTATTGTGACAATTTCTTTTTTTTTTTCACGTGAGACACGCAGCGTCAAAACAAAGTATTTTTTTATAACACGCGCATACCACAACGACGCTCTGCGTTCACGGAATGCAGAGACCAGGCCTCTTCAATGTATCCCATAAAACACCTGACACCATGGCGAGTACGCAGAGACACCGGCTGACGTCAAGCGCGCGAAAGTTCATTCTAACGGCATACTGATGATGATGACGAAGACATTAAAAACAGCGTGCTGCATGTTGTCGACTAACACGCGGTGTAAGGTATGTGGATGGTAATGCATAAAAAACACACTCCTGTTGTCGTTAGAGGGTGAAAGGCGTAACTAAAGAATAAAAGAAGAATGGGATGAATAGGTATTGGAAGCATAAACACAGAAATTGCAATGGAATGGAAACGACAGGCAGAAAAATAACGCAGGAAACATCGATACTTGTTTATAGTGAACTCTAACTGAGGAAGGAATAACAATCAGAAAACGTGCCGCTCTGTTATATTTTTAGACGTTATAGTGCGCAGCAAGACTATTCATCTGGGTGAATGGAAAACATTCTGCGCATGGCTGCGTGTCTTTTATGCGACGTCACTTGTATCTGCTTTCTATGGCCTCTACACAATTTTATGATCGGTTAATGTGTTTTGGCGCGTTGTTCTGAATACTTAGTACTAACACTAATACAGTTTAATATACATTGATTGATTGATTGATTGATTGATTGATTGATTGATTGATTGATTGATTGATTGATTGATTGATTGATTGATTGATTGATTGATTGATTGATTGATTGATTGCAGTGCCGTATCAGCGTGTAGTGCTGTACTAATGCGTGATTTGTTAATGCCGAATGTGGCCTCGGGGATCGCAACCACGCACCTTAAAGGTGCACCGTTGCACTCTCAGAGGTCATGTGTCGACGCTATTAGCCGCGATATTAACCTGGTGGTGGGAGCATCGTCACTGCATTATGTAATTAGGGGGTCAGATGCGCGAATTTTAAGCTCGCTTCAACGGTAGCGGTGCTTCGCGGTGAGGAATTTGCCGATTTTCTGGTAACGAAACAGTCTGGCAGAAGCAACCTGGTAATATATGCCGTCATCTAAGGTCATATATTTGCAAGAAAAGCACAGAATTTTAGATTACAGGGATTTACGTGCCAAAACCACTTTTTGGTTATGAGGCACGCCGCAGTGATTTAGATCAACTGGGGTTCTGTAATGTGCACCTAAATCTATGTACAGTCTTGGTCAAAAAACTTGAACCCGCTGTGAACGGCAGGGGAGCGGCTGCGCCCGGCTATCGCGGCGCTGGCGCCGAGGATAAAGAGGGCGAGCGAAGCATGTCTCTCAAGCATCCTATGATGACAGCGCTCGTGAAAAACTAGTGCGTCCTTCGTCCTGCCAGCTTCGAGGTCGTCTTGCGGCCGCTGTGCTACGGCGCTTCGTGCGAGTAAATCCGCTCGCCTGGGCAAAGCTGCCCAGATTCCACGTGGAGCATTATACCATAAAAATTCTCCTAATAATTGAAATTTCCTATTACAATTTTATCCTACGCATTCAAAGGCGAGAGCCTTCGCATTATGTTTCTAGATACACATTTTGAATGTGGTTCTGAGTGCAATGTAAACAAAATATAACATATGAACTAACATCTCTCAGTACTGTTTAGCGTTGTTCCAGGTTTTTATGTAATATGCGGGCAATTTACTCATCGTTCGTTTAGAAAAGGCGAGACGCAGTAATTTTAATAACACAGGCTCCCTTCGGAAAGGGCCTGTAACCGGCGTTACAATATTTGAAATACCGCAGTTCTCCACTAAGGAACGACCACACGATTGCGTTTGGCGTTGAAGTTCCTTAAATAAACCTTTAAATAAACTTTTCAGGACTAGAAGACGTTTGCCCTGCCTGAGTAGCCGATTGAGTTCGACCCATTCTCGCGGCATTACGGAAAGTGCCCACTGCCTGTAGCCTTTTTGATATCTTCGTGCCCACTGCCTCAGTGTCGTTAGATCCCACTTTCAAGCACACGTGAGGCCAGTGCAAGTTCATCCCGTTTGCATTGAGCATCACGCGTTTGAATCGTGTAGACCACGGCCACGAGATTATAGGATTCTCGCACAACGAAGGCGTCACACACCGGCGGTGCTGTCGCTGTCACGGGTTCACTCGAAGAAGTATTTTGGATATAGATAACTGAGGTATCGTTCATCTCTACGAGAAAGGGCTTCACAGGTAGTTTTTAAAAATGGGTTATACGTAGGGTCCTTATAACCAGAGACCTTGGCTAGTTCGCAGTCAAACACATGGGCAAGCTGCAATTGTTCGAGGTAACCACAGACCAAATCACGCTCATTGATGCTCAATGCGTTGAAGGCAGCTCCCCCTTGTGATTTCGTCAAGAGATGCAGGTACCACCCCGGAGCTTATGCTTTCTTGATTGATTTGCTACTTGTGACATTCATGATGACAAATAAGAGATGCCATTGTGGCACATTATTTAATATAGCATTCAGCTGCTAAATCTGATCTTAGCTACGATCCTCACAAGGAGCCCGTGTTCGACCATGCGCAGGACTATTCATAGCGTTGTTCCTTTAATCTGGTCCCAAAAAACATTTGCTCTTGATTACGATACTCGGAATTGCGAAATTTGAGCGTATCGCGTTTGACAGCGGTCGCCAGAGGCCCCCGCCCGCTCATCCAGCACACCCTGCAAACGGTATTCTAGCCTGTCGTGTGGCTTCCGTTTCGCCACCGCCGCGTTCGCGCCGCACTCGTCGCACTAGCTTTTCACGAGCGCTGTTATCAAACGACGCTTGAGAGTAAGAGACACGCTTCCCTCGCCCTCTTCTTCCTCGGCGCAAGCGAGCAGCGGCGCGCGCCGACGGTGGCAACGCCGCGATAGCGTAGCGCAGCTACTCTCAGGCCGTTTACAGAGGGTTCAAGTTTTTTAACCAAGACTGTACACGGGTGTTCTTGCGTTTCGCCCCCATCGAAATGCGGCCGTCGGGCCCGGGATTCGATCCCGCGACCTTGTGCTTTGCAGCCAAACACCACAGTCACTGAGCAACCGCGACGGGCCACAGAATTTTCCGACTTCTACTGAAAACAGAGTGAAATGTCACACAGCTGGGTCTTACTCGGCCACACAATCTCTGTTTTACTTGGTACTTTCTAAACGGCGGTCGCATTTCATGCTCCCTAAAAATTTAACATTGGTGTCAAATCACCCACTCGCCAAATGCCACATTTGCATCGAACCTTGAACAAGTAACAAAAAGCAGCATTCCTCTATAAATAAATAAAAGGTAGTGAGGAAAACCGGGACAGAGCCCGGTTGGCTCCCCTACACTGGGCGATGGGAAAACGGAGGGAAAGATTACGAAGAGAAAGTCCGCTGTGGATATCGGTCACGTAGCAACAGTTTTATGTTATCTCTGGCGGTGTGCACTCAGTCTATCACCGACGGTCACTCAATCCGGTGGCTTTCAAACATTGCAGCAGTGCCCTTGTGGCCTTTTGTAGCTGCGATATGCGAGGCCACGGTCCCAAGATCTTGATCAAGGCGAATCGTTCCCTATCCACCTGATTTAAGGCTGTGCAGAAGGGATGTCCTTGATTTTTCAAAGGTGGGCAGTAGCACGGTAGGTGTTCTATAGTCTCCTAGACACCGCAGGCATTGCACTCGACGCTATCAGCCATTCCAATCAAACATGTATATGCGTTGGTGAATGCAACGCCTAGGCGTAAGCTGCACAGCATTGATTCCCCACTTCGCGGAAGCCCAGTTAACAGTCGCAGTTTCATAGATGGGTCGAGAGAATGCAATCGATGCTGGGAGAATTAGGTGTACGCCACATCTCCGATGTCACACAGCTCGCTAACTTGCTTAAGTAATGGGCTGCTCCATTCCTCGATAAAGGCACAGAAACAATCTTTGTTCCTTCGTGGACTTTCCTAGCATGCTTGTCGGCGAGGTCGCTGCCGGAGATACCGCAATGACACGGCACCCACTGAAACACGACATCGTGTCCTTTCGCGATCATATGACAGTACGTTTCTCTTATCTCCAACACGATTTGTTCGCAAGACCCGCGGCGAAGAGCTCTGCAATGAAGATAAAGTAGCAAATCAGCTCGCATCATTTTACCCTATACACAAGTATATCACCGCTCTGGTTTACTTCTTGCATGCAAATCCTCGTTTTTCCATTGCGAAAACACTGTATAGCTTAATTAATTTAAGTAATATGCATCACTCTGTGCCACAACGTATTAGGATTTATTCCCGCAAGGTTTTCCTTCTGTAATCTGAGATTTATTGCCCTGTTGACAGTACAAACGTAGCACAACTGTCTAGCACACAGCTGATATTGCACGCTCTTGCGCTCAATTGGTACGTAAAAGTTTTTATTTCATTCTTTATTTTCATTTTGCTCATATGCCAAAATGAGCAGGCATTGTTATTTATTTATTTATTTATTTATTTATTTATTTATTTATTTATTTATTTATTTACGAAGCTATGCCACACGTAAAACCGAAAAGACGCAGGCGCTTCAGTATAAATCCTGCATCAGCACTCACCACACTGTCATGTAACGCGCGTTCATCTAATATTCATTTCGGCACGCCGTGTTGTTTGAGTGGTTACGAGGTAGTGCGTTTATTTCACACCATCCGCATTTTGATTGGAGTGAAATGTGAAAAAAAAACTTACGTATTCAGACTTATGTATACAAGATCTAGAGCTGTAAGTGATCGAAATTGATCCGGACGAAGGCCCCATTACGCCGTACCATATAGCTTGTGTGTTGACTCAGAAGGTTAAAGCCATAAATTGAATCAATCTAGAGAAATCAAAGAGAAAAACAGTTGCAGACGGTTAGGCTGCACCAACCGCTGAATTTCGTGCGAAAGAACATTTCTTTGAATCAAATTCGAGATTTTCTTGCGCCAAGTTAGGCATTCCTAGGTCGTTGTTTGGCCGGTTGCTAATTACATCCTTTGCAGTCGCGATGTCGTTCTTAAACTGTCGATTTATTGCACACACGATACGCTTAGTCATGCACACTGGGTTGCATAATGCGTACAGGGTTACTCGGTGGACACACGGGGAGGATTGCAAGCTTGTACGAAGACCACTTTGTGGTTTCACGCCGTACTGGCCAGTGTTGTAGAGCAGGCTTCGCACTTACATGAAGGGTATGCGAGGGGAAAGCATGCCGCGTCGCTGTACAGCTGATCTAAGTGAGGTGAGCAGGCTTGGGCGGATATTTTTACCCATTACTCACAGATGTATAGCAGGGGAAATTAGGGGCCCGTTACCTGAACAGACCGCAAGTGGAAGCCGTCAACGTTCAGTGAAATTAGAGACCCCCTCTGAGATGTAGTCATGTGTTAATGACATAATTATTTTTAAGCGGGAGATCAGACGAAAGGAACTATAAAATGAGACATAGTATACAACGGACATGCTGGACGCTATAATGTCAAGCTAAGCTTTGTGTGAAGCGAAGCCATCGCGTGAAGTGCTTAATTTATTGCTATAAAACTAAATGGTACGCGCATAGGTGTGTTTATTGTCATCCAATGCAAAATTAATCTCTTACAAAGCTTTATGTTTATGCATCGCACAGCTGACAACTTGGATGTCATGTAATGTTAGCAAGAGCAGTTTATGCGAATGGAGTCTCTGAGGAGCTTCAGTATCGAAAGCAAGACACTACTTGACTACCTACAAACAAGAGGATTTCCAAACTTGCGCGTGTGGAACAGATAATGTTCCCCAATGGAGCCGAGAATAGCTCGTAAGGGGATCTCACGCCTCCTATTCGAATATCTCCGCGACACTGAAATGTGGTAGCCGATTTCTGAACAGGGATAGATACGAATAGACGGAGCAATTGCCGGTCTAGGCTGCCAGAGGCCAGCACTCGACATTACAGACCACTATCCCATCTTTTGTCGCTTGTCTCATGCCTCACCACGTGCTGAGCGTTCTTTCCAAAAGTCCTTGTTTAACAAAGTTCAATTCATAGATTCCATCTCTTCTTTTGACTGGTCGACGATAAAATCTGAATCAAACGCTGAGCTAGCTTTTGTACGCTTTTCATCTGTAATACAGCAATGTGTACATGATGCAACCACTTTTGTTCGATGTAACAAGAAGTATCCAGCACCCCACAACCCGTGGCTCACAGATGCTTTGCTAGTGTGCATGCGCAAGAAAGAGAATATGTACAAGAAAATTAAACGTCGCCCATTTAACTTCAAATTGCAGAAGCAATATGCTTGCTATAAAAATGTCTTAAACAAATTGTTGAAAGATGCCAAAAAGAAGTATTATGAAATTAAAATTAATGAAGCTGAAGGTATCGCTAAACAGTGGAAGCTCATAAACTCTTTTTTGAACAGAAACTTAAAAGACTCACCAATAAGTGAGATTTCAAGCTCTAGTGGTACGTATCGAAATCCATCAGACATCGCAAATGAATTTAATAATTTCTTTTCCGATGATAATAAGCCCCTTCCTACCAGTCCTATAACAACACCCCAGAGACAACCACAATCTTTTTTTTTAATATCCTACCATTCCGGATGAAATATACAATGTCATACAACAACTAAAGCTAACAAGTGCAGGTCTTCATGAAATACAACCAGTGCACCTAAAATATGTTGCTTATATTGTTGCTGACCCATTTTCTTATGTAATTAACCTTTTATTTAAATGCGATGTATTTCCATCTAAACTTAAGAAAGCCAAAATAGTCCCTGTATTTAAAAAAGGTGATAGAGGGTTGATTTCTAACTATCGCCCTATTGCTATATTACCCGTGTTCAGCAAAATTATAGAGAAATGTTTTGAAAAGCGTCTAACTAAGTATCTAACAAAATTTGACATTCTTTGCACCACGCAGTTTGGTTTTCGTGCAGGTTACTCTACTAATCTTGCGCTTCTTTCATTCACTGATCGAAATAAACACCACATTGACGAAGGTAAATATGCAGGAGCAGTGTTTATTGACCTCACCAAAGCGTTTGATTCAATTCTTCATAATATTTGAATTACTAAATTAAACGCAATCGGTGTTGTGGGACCGGCGCTGGCTTTGTTCGCGATTATTTAACTAATAGACAACAGGCTGTTAGCATTTCTAATCACCTTTCTAACTTCAAATTAATTGATAGGGGAGTTCCTCAGGGGTCTATACTAGGTCCATTACTCTTCACTATCTACATTAATGACTTAACTGCCCATCTTTCACATTGTGAACCTTATCTCTATGCGGACGACACTACGATTCTAACTGCTGACATCGATATTAATAGCCTAATTTCTAAGCTCAATACCGATTTGGAAAACATTATTCGCTGGTGTCGTCACAATTCCTTAGAAATTAACCCTAGTAAAACAGTCTTCATGCTATTTCACCGCACTCAAAAGAAAGTAATAAATATTCCGACCATAGCTATCGATAGTTATCCCATCAAACCTTCTAGTCATTGTCGTTTTTTGGGGGTTGTCCTCGATTCCAACACTACTCATATTTCACACCTAAAGCAAAAAATTGGATATGGTATCCGGATTCTTATAAAAGCACGTCCATACATACTTTAGACTACCAACCTTGCTTTCTCTTTATCATGCATTCATTCACAGTCACTTCACCTATTGCATTGCGACTTGGGGCAACACATATAGCTCTCACCTTGTTCCTTTACAATACGTCCAGAACCAGGCCATCCGCATTATTACTTTCCAGTCACCCCTATGTAGTGCATCTGCTCTTTTGCAAGAGCATCGCATTCTCACAATTCATAAACTATTTCAATTAAACATGGCAATCCTTTTATATAATTCCCTTCACTCAAACATTCCCCAAACAATCTTTAACACTGAACAACTTGCTAATCATAATAATACTCGATTTGCATTAGCTAACAACTTCTTATTACCTAAAATCAGAACTAATTTTGGCAAATTCACTTCTTCGTTCACAGCGATGTCTTACTGGAACTGTATTCCAACGGACATAAAGCTGTCTCCTAGTATAGGCAGCTTTAAAAAGCATTTATTTACATATTTACTTAAGTTGTGAATGCTGTAATGTAATTGAACATGTTCCGATTGCTTCATTATGGGTAAACTGCTATATCTCTTTAACATTTCACATTTCACCACATTTCACCATTTCACCAATATTTCATAATATCTGTCCACTTGTTTCCTTGTGTCAGTTATTGCTGGAACACTGCCTCTGGGCTACATTTCACTTCCCATGTTTTGTTTTGTTTTCAATTCAGTACATGATGTAATTCTGTACAGCGTTATGCCATGTTTTTAGTTTACTTGTTTTCTTGCACTAATACATGTTAACAATTCTACCTCTTTGCTGTATTTGCATTAACCTGAATTATTTTGTTACTTTTATTTGTTCAAAACTCAATTCTGTGTACTATCAAATAATGTTTCGGTTCCTTTGGTGCGTTTGCTGTAACCTAACTTGTTTTGATCTTTCTAATTAGAATAGGAGGTCCCCCTACAGCCTTGAGCTTTGGGACCTCCTTCTGTATATCTTGTTACTATGATTTTATTTTGCGAGTGAATAAATAAATTCTTCTTCTTAAAACTGGCCGACCGACGTCGCTGCAGTGATGTCACGGGACGAAGACGATGCTTGAAGTTTGTCGACGGAAGAATGGCGGGGGCAGGTGCACGGGAGCTGAGATAAGTGCGACGCGAAAGAAAGCGGTGTAAGGTTCGCTATCATGTGACCCGTTTCTGTCTTGCGTCATTGATCCATGATGGGAACAGCGCACGCGCACGCACACGCTATATACGCGACGTGATGCACTCACCAATCGTTGGTACGAGTGAAGCATGGGTGCGATTAAGAAATTAAATTATGGGATTTTACGTGCCAAAACCACTTTCTGATTATGAGGCACGCCGTAGTGAGGGAATACGGAAATTTCGACCACCTGGGCTTCCTTAACGTGCACCTAAATCTCAGTACACGGGTGTTTTGGCATTTCGCCCCCATCGAAACGCGGCCGCCGTGGCCGGGATTCGATCCCGCAACCTCGTGCATAGCAGCCCAACGCAATAGCCACTAAGCAACCACGGCGGGTATGGGTGCGATTCTGGCCAACTTGTAGATTTAAGTCAAAGCATTAGGCTAAGATCTCACGCACACTTCTGTCACGCTACCGCCAACAGTTCGATATGTGATTGCGCCGCCGTTCAAGATGGCGTGCCCGTTAGTACATTCTTCACGATTGGACTACACACTTCATGGAGCAGACGAATGTATGGCCGAAATGCTGAGCCCATTGTTTCTTCTAGAGTATAGAGTTTGGTCGAATGATTGTTCACGTAAAGGATATGTACGACTAAACACAGTTAAAGACCGAACTGCTGCCCTTTATTTATATCCTGTCTGCTGTTGCCTCCGTTTAAGGGGCGACAATGACTGTTTAAATTATGCGTTGTTATATTTATAAATATGTATTTCGGGTCTGTCTAAAGTCATTAAAATATTATGTATTGCATTTTAACTGTGCCATATTCGAATACGATGTTACACTCGCAGCAATATATACCTCGCATGAAAAAAAGAAATATTGTGGCCGAATGGGTAGATCGTGAGGCTGCTGTACTGGGTACTTATCAGGAGTCCGAGGTACATTTGCCAGCTTTGGACAAGTGAATTCTTTCATTTTCTGTTTGCGAGTCATCGCCAAGACACGGTCAGCAAACGCCGGGAAAACTTCTTATGAAGAATGGTCCGCATTAGTGAAACACTGCACGCAAAAATATGGGGACTGAACTCCCAATTCCATCATGTCACGGGTTGTGCTGTACGGTGGCAGATGTGGCTCGTCAATTCGATAAGGCGTATTAGTAATTTTAGCGTAACGCCTTTCCTGGCCGTGGAAGCGGATGGGCAACATGTCTTTAGCTTCATTTTTACTTTTCCGTATTATTTTTCGACATATTAAACATATTACGTATTACATATTTAATTACATATTAAAATTATTAATACGTAAAAACATATTAACTTCCTGGATGCTTTCTTTGGCTTCATTGGGTGTTGGCTACAGGGCGTTGTAATTAACAACAAATCGAGACCTTCGTTTCCCGTTGTTCTTCTCGCCATTCCTTGCGACAGCTCAGTGGCCATGGGGTTCTAGCTCCAGTCGTAGTTTCAGTCGTGACCGCAGCGGCCCCGCATTTCGATTGGGGTCGAAATGCAAAAAAAAAAAAAAGAAATGCACGTGTGCTTCGGTTTAGGTTCGCGCTAAGGAAGCCGATTGGATATAAACAAATCTCATAATGAGATCCTGGTTTTGGCACACAATGACTCACAACTTAATTATTATTTTTTCCATTGCACCGCGATGGCCTTTATTGGTCAGTTGCTCCCAAAAGATGATGCACTACGTGACGTCTGCGGCTGAAAAGAATTTCCGCATCATCCGCTATGGCCGCGAGTGGCGCTGGCTAACATTACCGTAGGGCTACATCCGTAGACCACCCGAGAAAATGGACTGGAGCACAGTCGCCGCCAAGTCACACCTTCGAACGGCTAGGTGGGAAACCGCGAAGGCCTTGATACCACTGGTATCGCTTAACGTGCAGGAGCAAAGCAGGGTCTCGGACAGATGCAGTGGTGGGAAGCTCCGAATTAGTTTCGTTCACCTGGTGTTCTTTGGTGTTCACCTGGTGTTTTTCGAAGACCACCCAATCTGAATGCGGTCGCCGCGGCCAGAAAACGAACCCGCAACCTCGCGCTCGGCAGCAGAGCACTGTATCCGGTGAACCATCCTGGCGATTAGAAATCGTGGTGGTTAAAAATGACCGATCTCTTGACGGTTTTGACCCCCTACGCCCCACAGAGCAGCAGTGTGGTGAAAAACAAAGGCAATGCGACAGTTTGCAAAGTATACATAGAAACAGAATTCAAAATCACAATACCCGCAATCTATTGCTTAATTCTAATTTTACACGTACTCTGTTACATTGTCATGATTTTACCCAATTAACGCAATTCCACAATTTCTTCGGCAATTCCCATTGCACAATTCTAACGCCAACGTAGACAAAAATACAGATAAATAGAATTCATTTAAGTCCCCTACAATGCATTCTTAACAGTTACACAGTTAACAGTTAGGATTTCGTGAAGGCCACCCCTAGCCTTAAGCGATAAAGTAGGGTGGCCTCACTTCGGCGGAGTCGAGTTGGCATACAGAGATGCATCAATGAGGGCAGGTCGTGTTGATGATTGCTGCGGTTGGTCTGGCTGCTTGGTGTGCACCATAGAGAGAGCGTGATCTTCCGTGCAAGCACTTGAAGTCTGCTGGCTGCGTCGGACCGTGAAAGTGGTATGGCCTCTTCCTGTGTGTCTTCAAGAGCTGTCCGAGCGGCTTTATCGGCGTCTTCATTTCCTATGACGCCGCAGTGACTTGGCAGCCACTGAAACGTCACGTGATGTCCTTTCTCATGTGATGTATGGAGTAGGCATCTAATATCGAGCACGAGCTGTTCGAATGGCCCGCGACGCAGAACTGATAGCACAGATTGTAGGGCTGGCTTTAAGTAACTGAAAATTGACCATTGTCGAGGTGGTTCCCGATTGACGAAACAAAGTGCAGCGCGAAGAGCAGCTAGTTCCGCAGATGTAGATGTCGTTGGGTGGTCAGTCCTAAAGCTGATGGTAATACCTCTTGCTAGGACGACCACAGCACCGGACGAACACTGGATGTTTGTGGAACCATCAGTATACATATGTGCATTGTCCGCGTACCTCTCGTGCAGAAGAAGCAGAGACAGTTGTTTCAGCACAGGCGACGACAAATCAGACTTTTTCCCGATTCCTGGTACGCTGAGATGGACTGTGGGGCTGACAAGGCACCAAGGGGGTATCGATGGTTTAGATGCAGCGGTGAGGCCCGAGGGAAGTTTGTCGTTGTGCTTGACGATAGTTTTAGAGAATGATGCTTGGTGCCTGTCTGAAGGTAGTGTTGCAAGGTGGTGATAGGGGGCACGTGCAAAATGTCTGATATGCGTTCTCAGGGCTTCCACCGTGATGTGAGTTTGCATTGGATGGTCCCGAACAATCGCAATAGTTGCCTCAGTTGACGTTCATCTGGGCAAACCAAGACAAACTCTGAGTGCTTGAGCTTGTGCTGCCTGCAGAGCACGAATATTTGTCTTGCAGGTGTTGTTCAGTACAGGTAGACTGTATCTTAAAGAAACCGAGAAAAAGAGCTCTGTAGAGTCTCAGCATTGCGTCTACTGACATCCCCCACGTCTTTCCTGTCAAGTATATAAACAACTGGGAAGCTGCTGTCAGGCGCCGTTTCATGTAGGCCACGTGCGGGCTCCAACTCAAGTCTCCGTCGATAATTACGCCAATAAATCTGTGGGTTCTGACATAGGGAATGGTCCGCCCATTGCTTGAGATGACATAAGGCGTCATTGGTTTGCGAGTAAATGCCACTAGGGCGCATTTTTCTGGCGATATGCTCAGACCTTGTTCAGACAAGTAGCTCGCTGTCAAAGTAGCCGCTCTTTGAAGCCGTGCACGTATCTGAGGACGTGTGACTGCCGAAGTCCAGACACAGATGTTGTCTGCTTATATTGAAATTTTGGTGGTAGTTGGCAAGTGTTCAGCATGTCCAATAAGAGCGAGGTTGAATAGCGTCGGGCTGAGAGCACAGCCTTGAGGAACGCCCCTGCTGGTATAGCGTCGCGTAGTGGGGCCATCGTCAGTTAACACATAGAATGACCTTGCAGATAGGTAACTTGCAATCCACAAAAATACTCGACCATCTAGGCCAACCGTCACAAGAACGTCGAGAATCGCCTCATGTAATACGTTATCGTATGCCCCTTTCACATCTAAAAATAAAGCTGCAGATAAACGTTTACGGGACCTTTCGTGATGGACATACCAAACGAGATCAACTACATTTTCGATGGAAGAGCGGTCACGTCGGAAACCAGCCATGGAATTCGAATAAATCTTGTAGTATTCAAGGTACCATTGCAGGCGGCCAAGGATCATCCGTTCCATTATCTTTCCTACACAGCTGGCCAACGCTATTGGGCGGTTAGAGGTTAGCTCTAGCGGGGATTTGCCCTGCTTCAAGATTGGCACCACTCGGCTCACTTTCCATTCGTCAGGAACATTCGTCAGGACCCCCGCAAGCCGCTGTCTCACATTTGGAAAACGGTGCAAGGTCTGCGTTGCCTTCCGGAACAGCGTTTTCCATTCAAGGCGCTCGCGCTTTTCCAAGGGCGGCAAGACATCGATGTCGCAGAAGACTTTTGAGCGCGGATGGCAGACCAAGCGACACGTCCAGATCCTCCAGCCCGAGATGACGTCCCCCATTCCCGTGATTGCCGCATGGATCTTCCTTTTTCAATGGAGGAGCTCGAGGCGGCACTAGCTCTCTGCAGGCGCTCATCATCTCCGGGTCCAGGTGGTATATCATACCGAGCCTTGTGCTATCTCGGAGAATCCGCACGGATAGCACTACTGAGTCCCTACAACGGCCCTAAAATGCTTCCCTGTGGTACACCAGATAAGATTGGCTCAAAATCTGATAAGAGTTTCATTTAAACACACCATTTGTTTACGGTACTTTAGGTAAGACTATTAAAGCACGACTCATGCCCCTAATGCCATAGTGACTGAGTTTCTGAGATAATAGAAAGTGGTCAGTCAAATCAAATGCTTTGGATAAGTCTATATATATCCCGAGAACAAGAAGCTTTTCTTCAAAGGCGTTTTTGTTTAGTCAATGTCATCTCAGTCGATCTCTGTTTTCTAAATCCAAACTGGTAGTCAGAAAGAACAGAATGCTTACTTAGAAAGTTAGTCAACTGGCAATAAATAATGTTTTCTAATGCTTCAGACAGTACTGGAAGAATCAATATTGGTCTGTAATTGGAAAAGTCCGAAACAGAACCACTTTTATGTGTGACAACAACCTTTGCGATTTGCATTTCTTTTGGGAAGACGCCGGTACCCAAACAAAGGTAATAAATGTATACTAGTGTCGGGGCTAATAAGTCTATTACAAATTAAAATGGTTGGATTTAAAAACCGTCTTTATCCTTATATTTACTCGACCGGAGGTTGGAAAACACTAATATTATTTCTGATTCAGTAGTTGGAAACATAAATAAGGTTTCGTGAACGCTTCGTGCCGCACAGGCACAACCGACAGGGACACCTGGTGCGACACACAGCGATTTTGTAACATTAATTAAAAGCTATTAAACTCGTTGGAAAGTTCCTTTCCGCACAGAACTTCGCCTTCTTCTTCAATGGAAGCAATAGGACGGCGTGACCGGAAAGAAGCGATTTAGTTGGCCCCATTGCTCTCGGGCACTGTGTCTCGAAACGGGCTCGAAAAGATTGCTAAAGTATTCCAATTTCGACTTCTTCAGTTTTCGGTTTAACTGATTACGGTATTTTTATATGCGTCTAATTTTGGAGGGTCTGGAGATTTAATGAACTGCGTAATAACTTGTCTTTTAATTTAATTTGACGGATTAGTTCTGCCGTTATCCATGGTTTTTTTTTGCATTTTCTTGCGTGCCTCAGAGGAAAGGAAGTGTCGTAAATAGCCTTCAGTTTGGATAGAAAAGCATCTTAATCTGTGTCAGGATCATTTATTGATAAGACGTATTCCCAGTCAGTGTCGGACCTCGCGTTCCGAGAGTTGCTCAAGGTGTTCAGATCAATGCGGCGATACTTGAAATCATGTGGTCTACGAGCGCTATCTGGTCTAGCGTTGTTAACGAAAGCGAAGATTGGGAGGTGATGACTGATGTCACAGGCGACGGTCCGTGCATCTACGTTAGACTTATCTGCATTTGTCATGATAACGTCGATACACGTTGCCGTGGAGCACGTTATGCGCGTCGGGGCTTCGATAACGTTGAAAAACCCATAGGCATCAATTAAGACCACAAGTTCCTTTCCCGGCTTCGATAGGTATTTCATATATATATATATATTCACATCGCCCGACAGATAAAGCAATCTTCCATTAGAAGACGCGTAATCGAAAAGAACTTCTAGCGTTTAAAAAAAGTGCGTGGTCTTGCATTATTATTATTATTATTATTATTATTATTATTATTATTATTATTATTATTATTATTATTATTATTATTATTATTATTATTATTGGAAATAGCACAAGTTGACCATGAACGACGACATTAAAGTCAAGTAAATCTTTAAGTAAAGTATTTTTACAGCAAGCAACTATATTTGAAACCACTATAACGATTTCGTTGGTCCTCTCATAACGTTACGGCTTCTTTTCTCCCTAGAATTCAACGGTGCTGACTGCAGTTGTATTAACTTCATAACACAACACTGCTTGATGTGCTACATAATTGCATTTTCGTTATTGCCATTGCCGCGGCTCGTGAATTTACATACTGTGTTCTAAACCACCTTGTAATCCTATTTTATAATTACACTTGCTGGACCTCTGAACAGGTCGCCCAATTTAGTGAATAAATAT
Source organism: Dermacentor variabilis (assembly GCF_050947875.1). NCBI lineage: Eukaryota > Metazoa > Arthropoda > Arachnida > Ixodida > Ixodidae > Dermacentor > Dermacentor variabilis. Next base: position 9,149,940 of record NC_134568.1, read on the forward strand.
ACTGCAAGCAAGGTACTGCAGAGAATAGAAAAATGAATGCTACCCTCGTGCGTCTGGCAGCCACTTTTCTTTCTCACTGCACTGAAAAGGATTTTCTCTCAATGAGCTTCTGCCCTTGTTAAATAGCCTTCACAAGGGAGCCGGGGTTTCTTCTTTTGCATCATTTGTCTGCGTGTTCTTTGTAATGACCAAGCGAATAAAGAAACGTTGTCTCAGAACAGTACACCGTTCTTGGCGTGCAGGGGGTTCTGCCAGCCCCGCAGCCAGCAGTGCTGTTATCCTTCTTCCTTCGTAGCAAGATGGCGTCCAAAACGATCGGACCAAGCCTGCTGACGGGAAACCCGCAGATTAACAGACGGCGAATGTGTGGCACAGGCTTGTGCGCATATCAGGCAACCAACGGGGCGCCGTTTGCCGTGTATGGAAACGCGCTAAGTACCACTAGCTTCCTCCTAGGCTGTCACCGGGTGAGGAAGCCACGCAGCGGGAATTTCGCCGATCAACGCCCTCGCTCGCTATGCAGCTGCAGGTAGTCATTTCGGTGTAACTCGCGGTTGGCGTAACTTATTGCGGCAATGCGCCAGTGTGACTGCGACGGCGCTGCTTTGCGGTCCTCACGACGAGAGTTTCGACTTCAAAGAAAAAGTCACGCTGATCACATGCTGGCATCTATATGCGAAACGAAGGTTAAGTAAGGGGGTTAATTAAATGATTTGCAACAACTGATGATGCGTATAATTTGATTTTGGCAGGGGTATTCCGAGAAAACTACGAAACCTATCGGGCGATCTTTAGGGATTCTGTACCCGTTGTGTCACAGTGAGACATACCCATTCCGGAGCAAAGACAAAGGACAGGCACACCCGATGTGGCACACACCGAGCGGCTACATCAAAGAAAGTAAAAGAAATCAAAGAATTCCTCAAATATAAATTCACCGTGCTGTTAACAGATCAGTGTGCTTTGGATGTATCTGTGAGCCGACATTATATATTCAAATTTTTTATTAACATGAAAATAAAAGAGAGAGATGTAGCCACCCTACAATGGTGACATCTACTCCTTTTCTCATAACAGAAATAACAATATATAAAAAATGCAGTATTGAAATGAAAAGAAACGACGTCACAGGGTCAGAAATCCACAGCACATAGCCCTATACATCCATGAACATATACATGTAAAAGGCAAATAGCACCACATGGAGTTTGTAAACAAAGTCGCAAAGTCGCACAAGGGGGCTCCCATGTAGACTGGGACGAGCATGCGAACAGATGAGGAATTACAGATTCAAGTTTTATGCAGGAATCGTACGTAGGGGGACATTCTGAAGCATTGGCCAAGAACCCAGTGGCGTATACTGAGTGGCTACATCAAAGAAAATAAGGTAAATCAAAGAATCGATTTAATATATTTCACCATTCCGTTAAGAGATCGGTGTGCCTGTCAGTGAGCACTATACGCGCAAGTTTTATGGAACAAGTTTTTTTTTGCATCCAGAACACAGCTGGACAAATGTGGCCGGCATACAAGATGTACATCATTCACCTTGTAGTTATGGTTCCCTATATGTATATGTCAGTGAAGAGGTGTAGCCCACCAACCCCTCCTTAAGTTTACGGTTAATAAGAATTTTATTTATTTATTTATTTATTTATTTATTTATTTATTTATTTATTTATTTATTTATTTTACTGTCGATTCCACTGTGATTTCGAAAAACCCCAACTTTTATGTTCACGGACACTGATTGTGTAACAAGTGGTGCTCTCAGGCACGTTGGCGCTTAACTTCTGACTGCCGGTACTAAATCTGTAGATGATTTTCGTGGTATTAAAGCAAATGGGTTTTTTTTTTTGCTTCTTTCGCCAATTTTTCTGATCGGTTAGTGGTAGGACTCGGCAAGAAAAACGTTCGCTCGCTCGGGCTTGCATGAAAGTTACCGTCGAAGGTTTCTGCACAGTTTTTATTCCGCTATTTGTCAATGGGCTACTTCGAAGCTTACGGCCATGTTGCTTAGGCTCTCGCCAGGCAAGGAAAAGCAACAAACTTTGCATTTCAGAAGTTGTGATTGCACGGACCAGAACTTTGCCATAGGTTGAGTCGAGCCAATAGCTGCAGTCAACTCCTAACGACGATAAGGCGAGCACGATACTCCACGAGCCGTAGACAAGCCCTATAGACTCGGTTATAGCATTCGCCGAGTCAGGGACGTTATAGAGTGTGAACAGACAATATTAGCCCTTCCACGTTCCTTCCTATGACGTTCAAACAGATCATTTAGACTATCTCACTTCCTTCTTTTTTTCGTTGGAAAACCACGTTTTATCAAGGTAGGATGCCGTGTAGAAGTGCTTCCGAATAATTTGCACTATCTGGTGCATTTATTTTAACGTGGTGTTAGCGTGCCAGCGTTGGGTCTTGAACCCACTACATTAACCCACGTTAACGTGTCCTGACAACACGGGAACACAGAACTACCGCGTACTGCCGGACATCCGTCAATGTTTCTACTTGGGACCCACTCCGAGAAATATGCATACCGTCCACCACAGGCATCGACGATAAGCACGAGTGAAACACCTGCATGAAAAATTATGCTCTGTGGTAATCAATGTAAGCGAAGCTTTCTGTGCTGGTTGCTTTGATTGGCGATAATTAGCGGTGATGTTGACAGCGAAAGCTTAATTTCATCAACGTTTAGTCTGATGCGAGAGTGGCAAATTGATGTTAAACGTTACCTTGAGTACACCGAACATACAGGGAGAGGTGTTTGCTTGAAACTTTGTTATGCACCACATTTTATAACCTATGAGAGGGTTGAGCACTCTCATTGCCTCACATGGCACATTGCATTGTGGAAGAAGTATTAAACTTGAATTGGACTATGGGACTGTATGTGCCGAAACCACAATCGGATTATGGGGCACGCCATAGTGGTGGACTCCAGATTAATTTTGACACCGTGGTGTTCGTTAACGTGTTGCGAAATCTAGCTGCACGTGCGTTTTATATTTCGCCCCGTCGAAATGCGGCTGCCGCGGTAGGGATGAAATCCGCACCCTCTAGGAATGCCATAGCCGAAAAGCTGCCGCGGCGTGCACAGAATTGTTGGTTTGACGGTTGGCCGCTTCCGTAGTGTCGCCTGGACCACACGGTGCACTTTAATTAATGCGGCTCTGCTTCTGCACTCCCTGCGTAAGTTGTCAGCTTGATATATTTGCAAGGTGTTTATTTTTCGGAAAGAGCAGAAACGTACTGTACCGTATTTTGACCTTAAAATTATTCAGTTTCCCCGCTACCGCTGTCGTGTCTATAGTAGTAGCGTTTCCTTGCCTTCTCACGTCACTTGTTCCCACTCCCCCTTGTTTGGGCACTGCCTCTTCTCCCCCTTCCTCTCTAGAATTCTATCTGCGTTCCCTCTGGATTCGCACGTTAGTAGAGCTAGGTAAGCGCTGCAATTCCTGCAGTGTTTCTGAGGGGCGTCACGAGTAATTACAGCTGTCAAGAAGCTAGTTGGCGACGCCTAGAGAGCTCCAGAGGGCATTGTGCACATTCGACGCGGTGGGGTCCAAACGAGTTTCTCGCGTCGCCTTGCTCCTGTCTTGTACGCGGTGTGCCAGACAACAGCAGCAACAGCAGCAGCAGTGGGAAAGTTGAAGGAAGAGGCAAATAACGCTTTGCTTTAAAAGCTTTGCTTCAAAACACGCCATTTTCTCCTGCACGAGGTTGATGGACGCGGCCACGTATCCAGACAGGGACGCTCACGCCGTCAGCGTGGGGAACTCAAAGCTGCCGGAGATCGACGCGATGACGATGTTGAGACACCACTGGCGCGAAAGAGGCGGCCATCGCGTTGGCCATTGGCAGAAAGCCTGGTGAATATCTCTGCTCACCGACTCACAAGCGGGAGAGAGAGAGAGAGAGAGAGAGCAAATGGTAAGGAAAGGTAGGAAGGTTAACTAGGACTGAGCCCGGTTGGCTACCCTACACTGGGGAAAGGGAAAAGGGGACGGAAAGATTAAAAGAAGAAGAGAAAGTCCACCGGGGATATCGTTCAGTCACTCAGTCCGGATCAAAGTCGCTGACTCAATCCAGTAGCCTTCAAATATCGCAGCAGAGCTTTTGTGGCCTTTTGTAGCTGCGATATGCGAGGCCATGGTCCCAAGATCTTCTTCAAGGTGAACGGTGTTCTATCTAGCTGATTGAGAGCTGTGCAGAGGTCATGTCTTTCGTTTTGAAAAGATGGGCAGTAACACAGTAGATGTTCTATAGTTTCCTCGGCACCGCAGGCATTACAGTCGGCGCTATCAGTCATTCCAATCAAAAACGTATATGCATTGGTGAATGCGACGCCCAAGCGTAAGCGGCACAGCATTGTTTCTTCATTTCGCAGAAGTCCTGGTAACAGCCGCAGTTGCATAGAGGGGTCGAGGGAATGCAATCGTTCTTGGGTGAATTCAGGTGTGTGCCACTTCTGTAATGTCATAGGGTGCGCTACCTTGCTTAGGTGTTGGGCTGCGTCGGTCCGCGATAAAGGTAGAGAAACAAGGGTTGCTCCTTCGTGCGCTTTCCTGGCAGCTTCGTCAGCGAGGTCGTTGCCGGTGATACCGCAATCGCTAGGCAGCCACTGAAACACGACGTCGTGTCCTTTCGCTATCATATGATGGTGCACTTCTCGTATCTCCGACACTAGTTGTTCACATGACCCGCGACGAAGAGATTACAGAAGACATTGTAAGGCCGCCTTCGAGTCGCAGAATATTGCCCACCGATTAGCGAGTTGGTTGTTAATGTAATCAACGGCACCTCGGAGGGCAACAAGCTCCGATCCGGTCGATGTTGTCATGTGAGAAATCTTGTATTGGACGCTAATTGATCGTGATGGTATAACCACTCCGCCGGTGGAGCTGGTCTGAGTGGAAGAGCCATCCGTATATATGTGGACTCGGTCAAAGTAGAAAGTGTTCAAACAATCCAGAGCTGCTTGCTTCAGGGCAAAGGTAGGCAGGTCGGTCTTCTTTCTTATACCTGGAACCGTGAGACGCACTCGAGGTTGTTCTAAACACCACAAAGCTGAGGTTGAACGTGCTGAGGGTGTGAAGCCCGAGTGGTAGACAGGCACGATGGATGCTGACCTCGTTGGAGAAGGACGCCTGTGGTCGTCGTTCTGGCAGGCAGGCAAGAGAGCTTGACTGCGTGCGTGAAACATGACGAACATGGGCCCTAAGCGTGTCGATGCCAATGTAAGTCGTGATCGGATGGTCTCGAGCCATTATAATGGTTCCTGCTGTTGAGGCGCTCCGCGGAAGTCCTAGGCAAACACGTAGTGCCTGTGCTTGCACGCTCTGTAGTTCTCGAAGATTTGACTTGCATGTTTTAGCAAGCACGGGAGAACTATAACGTAGCAATCCGATAAAAAGTGCTCGATATAACTGCAGCATGGAGCCCACTGACGTTCCCCATGTTTTCCCGGCGATAAACCTGAAGACATGAACAATAGAAGTGAGCTTCTTCTTCAAGTGGGCAACATGAGGGCTCCAAGAGAGGTCCCGGTCCACAGTGAAACCCAAAAACCGATGATTTCTCTTGTAGGAGATAGGCTGGCCATTAATGCATACTGGATAACGAGACATTGGTTTTCGTGTAAAAGCGACTAACGCACATTTTTCTGTTGAGATGGTAAGGCCTTGTGTGTGAAGATAGTGAGATGCCTGTGTTGCTGCTTTCTGCAGCCTTGCGCTAACCTGCAGACGAGTGACCGCTGACAACCAGATGCAAATATCGTCGGCGTAGATTGAGACACTTACTGTTTCCGGTAGGGATTCGGCCAGCCCAAGAAGCGCGAGGTTGAAAAGAATAGGGCTTAGAACCCCACCTTGGGGAACTCCTCGGTATATGTAGTGGTCGGTAGTCGGACCATCTTCCATACGTACGAATAAGGACCTTTGTGTCAAGTAGTTTATGATCCATCAATATACTCGCCCTCCTAGTTCAAGTGTCAAAAGTGCATCTAGAATGGGTTGATGGGAAACGTTGTCGTAAGCGCCTTTCACGTCCAGAAAGAGCGCTACTGATAATCGTTTCCAAGATTTTTGCTGTTCTACAGATGACACTAAATCGATGACACTGTCAATCGATGAACGGCCTCGTCGAAATCGCGCCATAGAATCAGGGTAAATCTTGTGGTGTTCTAGGTACCATTCGAGACGCATGAGGATCATGCGTTCCATGAGTTTCCCGACGCAGCTGGCAAGTGCTATAGGCCGATACGATGCCAGTTCGAGCGGCGACTTTCCTGCTTTTAGTAGCGGTACCAGGCGGCTGCGTTTCCACTCCTGTGGGACGACACCATCTTGCCATGAACTATTAAAAAGACTGAGGAGCTCTCTTCGTGCTTCTCGGCCTAGGTGGCGCAAAGCAGTATATGTTATGCCATCGGGCCCTGGTGAAGACGAACACCTACAGAGCGCCATAGCAGCTTCTAACTCTTCCATAGAGAATGGAGCCATCATACTGGTATCTCGTGGACAGGGGACGTCGCTTAAAGCCATGTCAGGGACTAAAACTGTGCCGCCGGCGATTAGCGCGCAAAATTCCTCTGCAACGTCTATTTCACGGCGGGTTTGATAGAGAGCAAGGGCGTTAAAAGGGTGTCGTTGTTGGGGTCTTGAGCAAAGACCCCGTAGGGTACGCCACACACAGGACAATGGCTTGCGGGGGTCCAATGACTCGCAAAAGCATTTCCATATTTGGACCGCTAGCTTATCCATTCGGCGTCTTATCTTCTTTTGCATGCGCCGAGCTTCTCTGAGGTCAACAATTGACTTTGTGCGCCTGTACCTCCTTTCAGCACGGCGACGTATTGTACGAAACCTTTCCAATTCAATGTCATTCTCTGTACGCTTTTTCGAATGTGTGAAGCAACGCGTGCAGTCTTGCATTGCGTCTGCAATGATGTCTTCTAATCTGCCTGCGTGCGGTGGCGCTCTCCTCCCTACAATGACTACCCTGCCGTCATCAATCACAATTAGCTGAACCCCCGTTCCCGAAACTCTCGCTGGGAGCCTAATGGCCCGTGCGTGGTCTCGAGCCCACGTTCACCGAGCCTCTCAGTGAGACAACCGTGAAGGGGACAGACTCGAACCGATCCCCAAAAAGTATCACGCAATCCTCCCAACACCTCAGACTTCGAAGAGGGCATGCCCATGTCTTGTGATCACAGGGGGCAGGGTGTTTTTTCCAGCTGCACTTACAGCTTTTCTTCTCTGCCTGCCGCAATCTGTTGGAAATAAAGATATATTCAATTCAATTCGCCCCGCCCAACGCATCGCTCACGCGTGATGAGGCGGTGTACAAGCAACCAGGCAATTACGGACAATGATCACTCGACGTATCCCACACAACAGCATCGGCCACGCTTTACCATACCGCATGCCCCCCCCCCCCCCCCATGCCAAGCTATCCCACTCAATACTATGCAACCCACACCTGAGCGCACAACACTGAGATCCTTCGCTGTCCAACGGCGACTCCCGGAACCAGCTCACTGCCACGGATAGTGTGGATTACGCCGCGCGGCCTCTCCTGAGCCCTAGATTATTACACGTGCGTGTACGGCGTGCACATCTTTAAAGAGCTTTTCTTCCGTGGTTATTGCATGGTCGTAAAAGCTGGTCATCATCTTTTTTTTTTTTTTGACGATGTACAGAAGCATTTAGCCTTGTGCTGTCGTCTTTGCGCTGTCGTAAGATCAGTCACTGCACAAGTTGAGCGAGCCATTATGTGACCGTCCCATCTTCCCTTCGCCACCATCATACCAATTTTATTGTTGCTTCGTGTTTCGAGTAAAAGGGCGTGAAGCATTTTTCTCGGTTTTAAAGAAATCAGCTGGTTGAAACAATTCGTGAATGCCGCGCTTTAAACACTTGTTCTCCTGTGTTGATCACTCCGCAATCACTATGATACCACGCAACATAAATGAGGGGGCATGAATATCATTCTGCGGTAACAAAACAAAAAAGAAGAAGCAAAAGAAAAGGAAAGAAGAAAAGGGAGAAAAGCACAATTGTTAGAAAGCACCATGTATTGCCTCATGCACTTCACTTGCACATTATATTACGATAACAGAATGTTGATAATTGCGACAATTGCATAAATCTCACTTAGTGGTTGTACGCGGTGGTGTGATGTTTTCTTTTATTGTTTAGCTCCGATGCTACGAAGGCATCGATAACCACGGCGGCGAAACCAAGAAAACCCTAGCGGCCGCATTTCAATGGGGTGAAATGTGAAAACACCCGTGGGGCGGGGAGGGGGGTGTACTTAGGTTTAAGTGAACGTTAAAGAACCCGAAGGTGGTCCAACTTTCCGAAGTCCCCCACTACGGCGTGCCTCATAATCAGGTTGTGGTGTTGGCACGTAAGACCCCATAATTAAATTTTTACATTAGGATAACTGCACCTTGATAATTGCGACAATTGCATAAATCTCGTTTATTGGTAATACGCGGCATTCAGAGGTTTCCTTCTATTGTTTAGCTCCGATGTCACTAGCGCGAGTTTAATTTCCCTCGCTAATAAACCGTGGGTGTTTGTGCTTTGACACGCTGCTGCAAAAGGAAAGCGAAAATGGCGTATTTATCAGGGTCACCTGTGACAGCCGTCTCCAGATGCAAGGCATCACCACATTGAGTTGAAAGCCGGTTACTATGATGATATTTCGCTCTTCAGTGTAAGGTTGGTTGCTAGACGGAAAATAGCAGCCATTACTAACGGAAATAAAAACTCAATAATTTTACCCTCTCGAATAATTGCAACTTGGCTCGCAACCATGCAGGGGCAGCTTTGTGCTTAAATTACGCTCTTTTAGTGTACTGCACTGAAAATATTCTCGTCTGAAGCACCCCGGTGATCCTGTTAACGTGCTCTCAATCACAGCGGCCTATCTAGTTTAATTGAACTCAAGAACTGTTGGCGTTTAAATGCGAATTAAAAGAAAGTAAAGCAAAAATGGAACGGAGATGCATGCCTTAAATTGGTAATGTAAAGTGCACATTACCTTGCCGCTTTAACTAAGTTGTACAGCGATGCTGACTTTTGTATAACTAGGGCAATATTCGCAGAGAATGCCGAAATCATCAAGTTCATGAACAGTTTCAGCAGGGCAGGTAGAATGCCAAACATGCACTATCCACAAACATACGTTGTTTCACCGAGTGCCAGTCCCCCGTTGAATGGCAGTTTGTGCTTCTTTCAAGTAAAAAGAAAGTTTCGGCGCATGGCGTGTGAAAATGAGGCCATCGGAGGGTAACACAAAATCAGTTCACTGCAGTGAGCGCATTTAATCACTACAAAATCCAGCCAAATACTTCCCATGGAAGTGCACCGTGTAAATTTCAATGCGTGGCGCTGACCGCCTATATACATCCACACTAACGCAGCGATGGTGTCGCCACCTGTAGCTCAATATCGCGGCGAATTGGGGTTCGACGACTTCTTCAACAGCCCCATCCATGCGCCTAACATGCAGAAAAAATGTCTTACAAGCATAGTATACGTTGTAGTGTCGCACTTTACTTGTAGTTTACAGGTTATAGTGTCGCGCAGAAAGTGTTAATACGGTATCGGACGCTGCTGGCATGGAGGAAAGGGGAAAAAAAGCTAGTAGGGAGCGTCACGTGACAGTTTTAAAGCTTAGTCATAAAAAAATTGATAGGAATGGAATGATGGGAAACAGGCCCTCACGTTATGGCCAAGCGGTAGATTTAGTCGGCTTGCTTTGGTTCGGTCTGCTGCTGAGGTTTTGGAATATGCGCACATAGTACCGTGGCAAACCGCGCGCCGAGGTTGAGCGAAGGAATTCAAGTATAGTGAAGCAGTCGAGTCTGCATTCTTTCAGTCATGGAACGCACCGGACCACAACGCGGCTCCAAGGCAGTATCGAACGAAGGCGTCGGGTAAGTAACCGGCATTGTGACCATTAACAGGCGACGGCCACCTCAAGGGCGACTGGTCGCGTTACGGGACGGTTTAAGGAAAACGAGGAAACCTTTCGCCCTGCAAACGTATGAAGGCAATCAAGCCGTCCTTTCGGCGTCGGTTCGACGCATTTGGGGGCATCTTCTGGGAAATAATATCATGTCTTTCGCCCCTGCATACATGTGCAGGTGATCAAGCGAGCGTCCAGGGCCCGCAGCGACTGCTTTTCCGTGTGAAAAAAATTAGTCCCGTCCTGTGGCCAACGATCGACGGGCGAGCCGGGGGATCTCGACAATATTTGAGACCGTGCCGTCCCACTGTTTACGGCAGACTGCCCCGGTCGGCGCTGTCGTTCTGATCAATGCCTTCTGCCTCTCAACACACCGCCGAGAACTCAATACGCACGTCTCAACAGCGTAAGGACGTCCCACACAATCTTACAAAATAGTGCGCGTCAATCTCAAGGAAAGGCGACGACTTCGGCGTTCAGAGTGCGGGGTATGCTTTCTTTCACAGCGAAAGACACGCAGCAGAACATTTTACTTAGTAAACACGCGAAAAATAACTATCCCGCGAAAGATATCGCCTCATCATAGATAGGTGAAAGACAGCGGAACAAACACTACCAAGAAAACACGCACCGGGGTTTCAGGTACACAACAGCTGATTTGACCAAACAATGGACCAGGCTCGGGCCGGCATACTCTGGATGGTTTTCGAGGTGAGAGCGCCGACTAACTGTGACGTAGTAAGCGCAAGTGAGGCTTTGCTAATGATGTTGTCATGGATCTGGTTCCGTGGTCTTTCTTCACGTGACAAGGCAACGCATTTGAAGCGAAGAACGACGCCCGCGATAGCAGACACCCACGCGTTATACTTCTTACGTGCCTCTGCAGGCAGGCGCCACTGAGCCACTAATCGTTACCACTTACCAAACAAACAAGAATAATCCGGCAACAATGTGGGCCTGTTCCTAAACAGAAAGCGCCGCGCACAGGGCCCCGGCGAGCAGGAGGGACAGTGTTAGAAGAAGTTGGCTTGCCGAGGCTAGCGGAAACACGTGACGCTTCTCCTAGTCTTTTTCTTTTCGTTTCTTCCTTTCTTTTTTGTTTTTGTTTTAATTTCGCTTTAATATGTGGCTTCACGAGTTGAGCGCGGTACCAGAATGGAGCGTGGAATGAACGCAGCAGCGCATTACGGACAAGCATACAGACAAGCATGCAGTCGACGTCCGTGCCAAGGTTTTCGCAGGTGCGTCACTCTCTCGACTCAGCGACGACTGACGACGAACGAAAGGAGGCCGTACACGTTATGCAATAGAGTAGAGCCAACTTCTAGTTCCATAATTACTGAGGATAGTTTTGAATTTTTCTTTAGATACCTGGCGTTTATGAGAAGGTAGTTGGATGACTTTGTTATCACGACGAACGCTTCAGCGCCTCGCGCTTTTGTCCGCTAATGTATATAGGGCACGGTCACATGATCACAATTTAAGGCTCGTAATTCGTATTCTTGCGAATAAATCCCAACCGTAATATTTTTCTTTTCTTTCTGGAGAGCGTGTTTCGGATTTTATCGAAGTAATATGAATCAGCCCTCACCCCTAGCTATAATACATGCTATCTGAATTTCAAAAAACAACTTTTTTTGAAGCCAAATATTGTAATTCGGTGATATTGGCCTTTCTGATTGTCATTTACAAATATGTGACTTGTTAGTAACTTGTAACTAACGACTTGTTTATTTCTGTAGTTTCCTACTCAAATACTTTTCGAACTGGAGTGTTCATTACGCCGCATAGTTAAATTTCTTTGCCTGGTTGTCAGCAACGCATGCTAATTGCGTTTTGTGAGCAACGTGTACAGCCGTGCGCCGCTCTTACAGAAAACACTTTGCTAATATACTCCGGCGCTGATTGCCGATCACGTTTCGCACTAAATCCTGCAAGATAACTTCATCAGCGAATGTTTGTATAGGGCTTCAGATCAGCCACTTTCTTTCCCGGAAAAGTTTAACGAATGTAAAGTTCCCTTCAAATGAGGTGCTCCATTTAACAGTGGTCCTTACTGTAACTGTATGGCCTCAACCAACTGCCTACTTTAGCGCGCACGCGCGACGTTTCCTTCGGTGGCGATATGAAGCAGATGCTGCGGCACGTTATCCAAGGGCATGTTACCTCGTAGCGCTTTTTTTTCTTTTCCATCGATCACATTTCGTCCTGCTGCGGTCTTGGTGGTAGAGGCAGCCAGGTGATGTGCGAACGTGGAATAATAAAACTGCTCTAGCCATCGACAAAGGTCGTTGGAAAAACAAGGGAATCATTACTCGCCATGTTGTCTAGGCCGGCGATAGCTCTAGCTGTCATCACGGTATACGTCCTACGGATACAGAGATGAGAGAACTCGGTCCCCCCTACCCTCCCATTCCCACCTCGACGTCCTTGCCCCCTGGAGGTCCCTCTAGGTCTGCTCCTGCGCCCAATGCATATCGAGGCTGGAGAGAGCGGAATTATCACGTTGGAGAGTGAACAGAAGAACGCGTGTGCAGCTGCAAAAATAAAGCGCGCCTCGCTCGCAAAATGTCAGCATGGCGTTTTGCTCGACTATTATTCATACCCAAAGTTGAACGTCTGCCTCCGTGGCGCAATCGGCTAGCGCGTTCGGCTGTTAACCGAAAGGTTGGAGGTTCGAGCCCTCCCGGGGGCGACGGTTGATGCCTTTTTTAATTAAGTTCCGGTCTTTTTTTTTTTTTTTTTTACGAGCACTATTGATGTAGATCGTTGCGCTGCTAACCAAAGGTTTTTGAAACAGTCGCCCTGCGAGATGAAGTTGCGATTTCATTTTCTCGGAACGTCGGCTGATATCTCACCCAAGCTGAGTTGTAAAACAATCAGATTGTCACTCTTTGCGAGTTAGTGTTCTGCACGCTTTCTGTATTCCGAAAAAAAAAAGAATTTTTTTCACGTGAGACACGCAGCGTTAAAAAGAAACATATTTTTGCTAACACTACAACGCTCTGCGTTCTCGGAATGTCGAGAAGGTGTCTCTCATAAAACACCTGACGCCATGGCGAGTACGCAGAGACACGGGCTGACGTCAGGGTCGCGAAAGTTCATAGTAACGGCATACTGATGACGAAGACATTAAAAACAGCGTGCTGCATGTTGTCGACTAAGACGCGGTGTAAGATTTCTGGATGGTAACGTATAAGAAACACACTCCTGTTGTGGTTATAGCGTGAAAGACGTAAACTAAAGAATAAAAGAAGAATGGGCTGAATAGGTGTTGGATGTGCACAGAGAAATTGCAATGGAATTAGAATGACACTCAGAAAAATAACACAGGAAACAGCGATACCTGTTTATAGTGAGCACTAGCTGAGGAAGGACTAAAATTCAAAAAACGTGCCGCTCTGTTATATTTTTACACGTTATAGTGTACAGCAAGACTATTCATCTGGATGAATAGAGAACATTCTGCGCATGGCTGTCTCTCTTTTATGTGACGTCACTTGTATCTCCTTTCTATAGCTTGTACACAATTTTATAATCGGTTGATATATTTTGACGCATTATTCTAAATCTTTAGTACCAAAAGGTATACAGTTTAAGATTGATTGATTGATTGATTGATTGCTCGATTGCTTGATTGATTGATTTAAGTGCTCCATCAGCGTGTAGCGCTGTACTAATGCGTGATTAGTTGATGCCGAATGCGGCCTCGGAGATCGCAACCACGCACCTTAAAGGTGCGCCGTTGCACTCTCAGAGGCCACGTGCCGACACTATTAGCCGCGAGATTAACCTGGAGGTGGCAGCATCGTCACTGCATTATGTAATTGTGGGGGTCAAAAGCGCGCTTTTTAATCGCGCTTCCAGGGTAGTGGCGCTTCGCTGTGAGCTGTTTCTGCCGATTATCTGGTAACGAAACAGTCTGGCAGAAGCAACCTGGTAATGTATGCCGTCCTCTAAGGTCACACATCTGCAAGAAAAGCACAGAATTTTAGATTATGGGGTTTTGCGAACCAAAACCACTTGCTGATATGAGGCACGCCGCAGTGGGGGACTCGGCAAAAATTTAGACCTCCTGGGGTTCTTTAACGTGCACCTAAGTCTAAGTGCACGGGTGTTCTTGCGTTGCACCCCCATCAAAATGCGGCTGTCGTGGCCAGGATTCGATCCCGCAACCGCGTGCTTAGCAGCCTAACACCACAGCCACTGAGCAACCACGGCGGGTCACAGGATTTTCCGACTCCGAGAGAAAATAGGGCGCAATGTCATGCAGCAGGGGCCTACTCAGCCACACAATCTCTGTTTTGACAGTTTCTTAATCCTTTCAAAACGGCGGTCGTATTTCATACTGGCGAAAAATTTAAGGTAGGAGTTATATCACCCACCTGCCTAATGCCACATTTCCATCTAATATTGCACTAGCAACAAAAACCAGCATTCCTGTATGATATATAGAGGAAGAAAATTAATGAAAGGTAATGAGATTAACCAGGAGTGGGCCCGGTTGGCTACTCTACACTGGGGAATTGGAAAAAGGGAGTGAAAGATTACGAAGAGAAAGTCCAATGTAAATATCGGTGACGTAGAAACAGTTTTGTGCTCTATATCATTGACGGTCACTCAGTCCGTATCACAGACGGCCACTCAATCCGGCAGCTTTCAAAAATTACATTAGCGCTCTTGCGGCCTTTTGTATCTGCGATATGCGAGGCCACGGTCCCAAGACCTTGTTCAAGGTAAATGGTTTTCTATCGAACAAATTTAGAGCTGTGCACAGGTCATGACTTTCACTTTCAAAAGATGGGCAGTAGCACAGGAGGTGTTCTATAGTCTCCTAGACACCGCAGGCATTTCACGCAGCGCTATCAGCCATGGTAATCAAACTGGTGTACAGTCGCGATCAATTTGAAGGTGATCGCGCGAGCATCGACCGGCGGGCCTTCCAAGCAGCATAGCGCCCGATTTTGGAACTGCGAAGATAAAAATTGCGCTGCCTTCTTCCCCTGTTATGCTCTTCCAAGCTGCAACCATAACCCCCAAGACACACTAGCTACATTTTTGTGTTTGTTTCCCTTTCATGGCAATGATCTGTGTGCGTCGCTTCCTCATGTATATCTTGGCTAACAATGACGCCTCTGTGCAAAAGCTCATAACGCAATCGAAATGAATTGGCAGGTTACGCCCTGAACGTTGACGGGAGTGACAGCTTTTCAGGGAACACCAAAAGAGAGAGAGGGGAGCTTTCTGATGTTTCCCTCTCGACCGACGGTGATGACGTAACGTGGCGCTGCTCCTAGTTTTGGTCGCCGCTCGAGCAATCACCTTCAAATTGAACGCGACTGTACGCTTCGGTGGATGCAACGCCTAGGCGTAAGCTGCAGAGCATTGTTTCCTCACTTCGCAGAAGCACAGGGAACAGCCGCAGTTGCATAGATAAGGCGATATATATATATATATATATATATATATATATATATATATATATATATATATATATATATATATATATATATATATATATATATATATATGAGAGAAAGGCAGGGAGGTTAAGTAGAGTTAGAGCCTCTGGTTTGCTACCATACACTAGGGTGAGGGAAAGGGGAAATAAAGACGGAAAGAAATACGGGGACAAAAAGAGAGGCGTGAAATAAAAGGACATGATCATTATAGCCTTTCTAATAGGCCACTGCCACGTAATAACATCACCAAAGCCTTGACCGACTTTCGGTGCGACGAATGTTCATGTCGGCATTCCAAGACTGTCTGTTGCGAAAGTGGCCTGTCATCAAGGCGTGCCAACACGGTCGCTAGCGACAGCCGGTGCGCGCTGTATCGACGACAGTGGCAAAGTACGTGTTCTATAGTCTCCTCGCCGCCGCAGTGACTGCAAGCCACCCTCTCGTCCATACCGACTAGGAAGGCAAAGACCTTGGAAAGCGTCACGAAGCCAGTCGGCAAAGTACTGTTTCGAGTCGATAGAATCTAGATGGGGGTCGAAGTCGAAGGGACGGGTCCAGTCGGTGCAGACGTGTGTGCTTCAAGCTTCGTGTGTTCCATAAAGATCTTATGGCTTCATTTGCAAGCACATGTGTTTTCATTGCTGCGTCTGTTGTTGAGAATGACATGGAGTCTTGCAATCCCTCCTCATGCACAGATCGTGCTGCTGCATCGATATGTTCCTTGCCCATTATGCCACAGTCGTTTGGAATCCACTGTAACGCGATGTCGTGTCTTTGCTCAACGAGGGGGTGAAGCAGCAGTCTGATTTCTAGAACTAGTTGTTCGTGGGGTCCGCGGCGTAAGGCAGAAACGGAACAATGAAGAGCAGCCTTGGAGTCACTGAACACGCTCCATTTTTTGGGCAGTTCATCAGAATTTACGCAAAGTGGCCAACGAATAACAGCGAGCTCCGCGGCAGTCGATGTAATCTGGTGAGATAGGCGAATCTTTACGGTGGAGGTTTTTGCAGGAACAATCACCGATCTTGCAGACCCATTCTCCGTCGTTGAAGCGTCAGTATATAGATGATGATGCTCGTTGTATGTCGCGTACAGCAAGAGCAGTGAAAGATGCTTCAGTGCTGGAGACGAGGGTGGTGCTTTTGTTCGTATTCCTGGTACCATTAGTCGAACTTTTGCTCGAACCAAGCACCATGGGAGAAACGGAACTCTCGCTGGAGCTGTATAACGTGATGGGAGGTATGCACAATGGGACAGGATTGTCTGTCAAAAGGAGGCACGTGGCCGATCCTCTTGTAGTAAGGCTAGATGGTGGGCAGGGGCTCGACCACAGTGTCTTAAGTGTGTTCTGAGCACTTCCACGACTATATGGGTCTTGGCTGCGAAGTCGTGAGCAATCGCAGTTGTTTCAGCTGTTGACGAGCATCGCGACAATCCAAGACACACTCTAAGTCCCTGAGCCTGGACACTTTCGAGTGTACGGATTGTAGTTCTGCAGATATTGGTCAGCATAGGCAAGCTGTATCGAAAATACCCCAGAAAGAGCGTCCTGTATAGTTGCATCACTGCATGTACTGACGTACCCCAGGCTTTTCCTCCAAGAAACTTGAATACATTCGAAACATCCGTTAGGCGCTTCTTTAAGTAGGCCGCGTGAGGACTCCAGCCGAGGTCACCATCGATGATTACGCCTAAGAATTGGTGCGTCCTCACATAAGGTATGCTTTGACCGTCAATAGAGACATAGTATGATCTCATTGGCTTTCGGCTAAAAGCGACCAATGCGCATTTTTCTGGCGATATCTTCAGGCCTTGTTCATTTAGTGACGTCGACTTTAACAGCGCAGCTTTTTGAAGCCTTGCGCGTACCTGTGGCCGTGTCACACCAGATGCCCAGACGCACATGTCGTCGGCATACATTGATACTTTGACCGTGGTCTGCAGTCGTTCCACGAGACCAATGAGTACAAAGTTGAAGAGCGTGGGACTCAAGACACCGCCTTGCGGAACTCCATGGTGCGTGTAATACTATTGCGAGGTTGGGCCAGCATCAGTGTTAACAAATAGACTCCGCGCCAATGTAAATAACTGCGTGTCCAACGATATATTGCAGCAGCGCTCTTGTAGAGTTTCATAGCTGCGATATGTGAGGCCACTGTCCCAAGATCTTGCTCAAGGCGAATGGTTGTCAATCCAACGATACGAATAATAGATTGGACTATTTTTAAATCTCAGATTGAGGACGCTTGTCAGAAAGGCCTCTCTTGTGGACTTCAACAAGCCATCAAGAAAACGGCACAGACGGCCACGCGCACTCTCACGTGTTCTCCAAGGTATTCTGAATTCGACCTGGAATTGGAGTGGCTTCATGCGATTCGCCGTCGTGCTGAAAGAAGATACTGACGCACTAAGTCAATTCAGGATCTAAGGACAGCCCTGCGAATGCAAAAGAAGATACAACGCCGTATTGATAAACTATAGAGGCACAGCGGGGGTCGAAATTTTGAGTCCCAAGATACCTGCAAACCGCTATCTTAAATATGAAGAACTGTGCGAAGTCTACGTTCTGTTCCGGAACAACGATTTCCGTTTAAGGCCCTAACGCTATTCCAGCGCCGACAAGACATTGATGTGGCGGAAGACTTCTGTGCTATTGCTGCGGGTCAGCCAACATGAACAGGTTTGCTTACATTAACCATATTCCAGACTAGAGAGATTCACGCATGGATCTGCCATACACAACGCAAGAGCTTGACGCGGCGCTCACCCTATGTAATCGGTTGTCGTCGCCTGGTCCGGATGACATATCTTACCGTATACTATGTCACATTGGTTAATGGGCACGAAATGCACTCCCTAATATCTATAACGAGTCCTGGCAGGATGGCAAGGTTCCACAAGATTGGAAGATCAGCCGCCTCGTACCGCCTCTTTAAAGGGCCGCTGAAACGGTTCGGACAAATTTTGTAGACGCGTAGGGTACAGCTTAAGTAGAACATTCGCACCACAATTTAAGTGAAGCGTTACGTATTAATGGAGCTACAAGCGATTAGAAGTTACCCTCCTCCCCATCTACGCTTTTCCTCCTCAACTCGTTCGCCGAGCGAGCGGGGCTACGCTCCGCCTTCACTGGTCCTGCGTCACGATGAGACGTCACATCGTCCACTTCCGGTTGTTTTGGAGCCCGCCCCCGCCCGCGCGAGGCCTCTCCGCTAGCCGCTTGGCTGTCGACCCCAAGCGAGAGCTATCGAAGCAGCGTGCGTTGCGAGCATTCTGTCGTAGCGCCGAACGTGTCTGGTATTCCGTTAACCACAGGCAAGCTGGTCATTTCGGCAAATCAATGGAGGCATAAACTGAAGCTGATGAAGGAACTTTGGCGTAGACGTGCGTGAGCGGCCTGATCGGTCTACACGGTCGAGACACTTGTTGGCGCAGCGCTTAACCAGCCAAAGAAAGCGCTAATATTGCTCTAAGTGTAAAACATTTTAAACATTTATAAAAACAACGTGTCGATGATTACACTCCTGCGAAAAATACGCACCAGCAGCAAAGAAGAATACGCTTCGTTGCTGCTACTGTGTATGGTTGCGCTCTATGCCACCAGGTGGCTGCACCGTGCAGACCATTCACATTTGCCCTTCTGCTCATCTCGGCTCATCCCGTTACGGCACAGTAAAGCGGCCAGACCCTGTCCCCTTGCGCTTACGTTTGCCCAAATACCGGACTCGCGAAACGCTGTTGCGTTAGTAATCTTCCGGTGTAAAGTGACGGCCACAAACGCGCAAATCCTGGCGCCGATCAGATAGCGGTAGACCGATGCGCAGCAACCAGTTCGCTCGTACCATGGCTCGTACGCTGCCTTGCAGAGGGACACGATGCGCTACGTTTGCAGTCCACAAGGCAACAAAGTCGAATCATAGTGCTCGCGAAAAGACTGAGACCAACTGTGACCGCGGAGCTCTCGTCAAAATGGAGTACGTTGTAACACAAGCAGACGATACTTGCTGTGTGCCGGAAGTGCTTAAGTGTACTGAAAAATTGTTCTTGTGCATTCTCTTTATGCTACTTTCTTTTCATAAAAACAAATTAACTAACATTCCAACTATTACGAAGATCATTTGTTTACCATAAAGTTGGAAAAGTTATCGATCACGCGCCCTGGTCAGCCAATCGGATAGCTCGACCCACTGACGTCATATGGGTGATTTTGGTCATATGGGTAGGGGCGGCTTAAAATTCCGCCGAGCAGTGCGCTGCGATCGGCAGCGATGTGCATTTTTAAAACCTTATAATAAATTACACGCTTTACGCAGAGCACTTAGATGTGTCAATTAATGATCAGAAGGACCTACTCTAACGACTCAGTACGTTTGTAGAAAATCGTCAAAAGCGTTTCAGGGTCCCTTTAAGCCTGGCAAATCCCCCTTAGAGATCACTTCATATCGACCAATGGCGCTGGCAAGTTGCGTTGGGAAGGTTATGGAGCGAATGATCCTCGCCAGACTTGAGTGGTACCTCTAACACTACAAAATCTACCCAGACGACATGGCTGGCTTTGGGCGTCACCGATATTCTATCGAGAACGTTACCGATCTGGTAACCTATGTTCAACATGAACACACGTGCAAGACATTATCTGTCGCAATGTTCTTAGATATAAAGGGAGCCTAAGACAACTTTCTTCATGATGCCATACTTGATGCAGTGGGATCGGTGGGCCTAGGCGGTCAGTGATAAGGCGAGAGAATGCAATTGATGCTGGGTGAATTCAGGTGCGTGTCACATCTCCGATGTCACACGGTGCTCGCTTCAGTTTTGGGCTGCTTCATGCCTCAATAAAGCTACAGAAACAAGGTTTGTCCTTTCGTGGGCTTTCATAGCAGCTTGGTAGGTGAAGTCGCTGCCAGAGATGCCGCAATGACCTGGCAGCCACTGAAACACGACGTCGTGTCCTTTCGCGATCATATGATGGTACGTTTCTCCTATCTTGAACACTTGTTGTTCACATCACCTGCGACGAAGGGCTCTACAATGAAGTAAAGTAGCAAATCTCTTCGCACCATTTTACCCTATACACAAGTAAATCACCGCTCTGGTTTACTTCTTGTATGCAAATCGTCGTTTTTCCATTGCGAAAACACTGCATAGCTCAATTAATTTAAGCAAGATACGTCACTCTGTGCCACAACGTATTATTATTTATTCCCGCAAGGTTTTCCTTGTGTAATGTGAGATTTATTACCGCGTTAATAGTACGAGCATACCACAACTCTCAAGCACAAATCTGATATTGTGCGGTCTTGCGCTCAACTGGTACGTAAAAGTTCTTTTTTTTATTTTTGATTTTCATTTTGCTCATATGCCGAAATGAGCAGGCATTGTTTTTATTTATATATCTGCGAAGCTATAGTAACGACCGCGATATTTCGTCAAGCTCACAATGCCACACGTAAGACCGAAGAGACGCAGGCGTTTTAGTATAAGTGCTGTATCAGCACTTGTCATACTGTCATGTCACACGCGTCCATGTAATACCCTTCATTTCTGCCCGCCATGTTGTTTCAGTGGTTACGAGGTAGTGGGTTTAATTCACACCGTCCGGATTTTGATTGGAGTGAAATGTGAACAAAAAATTTATGTATTCAGACTTATGTATACAAGATCTACAGCTGTAAGTGATCGAAATTGATCCGAACGAAGCCTCCATTACGCCGTCCCATATTGCCTGTGTGTTAACACACAGAAGGTTAAACGCCATAAAATGATTCAGATTCAATCTAGAGAAATGAAAGAAAAAAAGTTACAGACGGTTAGGCTGCACCAACCGCGGAAAATCGTGCGAAAGCACATTTCCTTGGATCAAATTAGCCATTTTCTTGCTCCAAGTTAGGCATTGCTAGGCCGTTGTTTGGTCGGTTGCATATGAAATCCTTTGCAGTGACTCGTTCTTCAACTGTCGATTTATTGCACACACGATACGCTTAGTCATGCACACTGGTTTGCATAATGCGTACAGGGCTACTCAGTGGACAGAGGAGGAGGATTGCAGGCTTCCACAACGACCGTTTTGTGATTTCACGCCGTACTGGCCAGTGTTGTAGAGCAGGCTTCGCCCTTGCAGGAAGGGTATGCTAGGGAATATCATGCGCGTCGCTGTACAGCTGATCTGAGTGAGGTGAACAGGCTTGGGCGGATATTTTTACCCTTTGCTCACATCCTACAAATAAGCTTTAGTTTGTGCGAGTGAAGTCTCACACCTTCTGCACCCCCTAAACGAAGAGAATTTTTGAACGCAGGGAAAGGCCAAAGCCAAGAACGCATACATGGGCCCGTAACGCAGTCCAAGTCCTTCTCCTGTCACATTCTGTCACAACAGATCGCGTAAAGCCAAACGGGTTGTCAATCAAGTACCGCTTGAAGATGGCCGTCGCAGCCGTTACAAAAGACGTCCCTCGGCCTTCCGATGCGTTTATGCAACGTCCGCAGCTAGTCGCGCATGTCGCGGTTCATCCGTTTCGTCAGCGCGCTTGGCACGTTTGTGCAATCTGTCATTCTCCCATCGCCTCTGTCGTTCTTGGGCAGTTTCTATGACACGTTTCAACGGCGTGAATTGTCTTCTTTGTTGCTGCAGTCGCAATCGCTTGGCCGCATCACCTTTGTCTGTTGACTCGCACTTCCTCTTTCGCTGAGCTCGTTGTTTTTCACTGCGCTTGGCCCGACGAGTCACTTTGGACACTTTCGACGACGATCACAATTTGTGATTTGTACACAAAAAGTAAAGCAGATTGGTGATTGTGTATAACGTATAATGGTGCGAGGTGATTTGCTACTTTACCTTGCAGGGCTCTTCGTAGCGCGTCCTGTGAATAAATCGTGTCGGACATGGGAGAAACGTACCAACATATGATTGCGAAAGGACATGACGTCGTGTTTCAGTGGCTGCCATTGCTGTATCTCCGACAACGGCCTCGCCGACGAAGCTGCTTGGGAAGCCCACGAATAGAGAAACCTTGTCTCTGTACCTTTATTAAGGACTGACGCAGCCCAACACTTAAGCAAGCAGGTGCGCCGTATGACATCGGAGTAGTGGAACACACCTGGACCCGCCGTGGTTGCTCAGTGGCTATGGTGTTGGGCTGCTGAGCACGAGGTCGCGGGATCGAATCACGGCCACGGCGGCCGCATTTCGATGGGGGCGAGAACACCCGTGTGCTTAGATTTAGGTGCACGTTAAAGAATTGACGTAGTAGTTCTGCGGAAACCCGCAAGGTGGAGAGAAGCAATGAATAAAGGGAAAATCGGACATCCTCAGATGGTAGAGCGGCTGCCCCGGAAAGGCGGTGGTCCCAGGTTCGAGTCCCGGACCAGGACGAATTTTTCTTCAACTATGAGGCTTTTCTTTCGAGGAACCCGTATGGGTTTCCTTTGTAGCAATTGCTACGAACGGGTGGATGTCCGATTTTCCCTTTATTCACGTTAAAGAATTCCACGTGGTCAAAATTTCCGGAGTCCTCTACTACGGCGCGCATCATAATCAGAAAGTGGTTTTGGCACGTAAAACCTTTTTTTTTTCTTGAACAAACCTGAATTCCCCCCGCGTCGATTGCATTCTCTCGACCCATCTATGAAACTGCGACTGTTAACTGGGCTTCCGCAAAGGGAGAAAACAATGCTGTGCAGCTTACGCCTAGGCGTTGCATCCACCAATGCATATACATGTTTTATTGGAATGGCTGATAGCGCCGGGTGCTATGGCTGCGGTGTCTAGGAGACTATAGAACACCTACTGTAATACTGCCCATCTTCGCAAAATGGAATACGTCCCCTCTGCACAGTCCCAAATCAGTTCGATAGAAAACCATTCGCCTTGAACAAGATATTGGGACCGTGGCTTCGCATATCGCAGCTATAAAAGGCCTCAAGAGCACTCATGCAATTTTTCAAAGCTACCGGATTGAGTGGCCGTCCGTAAAGCGGACTGAGTTACCACCAGTCATATAGAGCACAAAACTGTTGCTACGTCGCCGATATTCACAGCGGACTTTCTCTTCATTTCGTAATCTTTCACTCCCTTTTCCCATCCCCTGGAGTAGAGTAGCCAATCGGGCTCGGCTCTCGGTAATGTGACTACTTTTCATTCATTTTCTTCCTCTCTCTATTATACAGGAATGCTGGTGTTTGTTACTAGTGCGAGATTAGATGTAAATGTGGCATTAGACACGTGGGTGAGTTAACACCAATGGAAAATTTTTCGGCAGCATGAAATAGGACCGCCGTTTAGAAAGCACTAAGCAATTGTCAAAACAGAGATTGTGTGGCCGAGTAGACGCTTGCCGTATGTCATTTTGCTCTATCTTCACATTGAGCTATAACAAATCACGCATTTGCACAGTACTACACGCTGATGGCGCTGCACAATAAATAAATAAATTAATTAATTAATTAATTAATTAATTAATTAATTAATATTTAACTGCATAAGTATTGGTACTAAGCATTTAGAACAATGCGTCAAAATATATCAACCGATTATGGGATTGTATACAAGCCATAGAAAGGCGATACAAGTGACGTAACATAAGATAGACAAAGGCTTGCGTAGAATGTTTCTATTGATGTAGACGATTATTCTTGTTGTATATTATAGCGGTGTAAAATGTAATAGAACGGCACATGTTTTCTGAATTTTAGTCCTTCCTCAGCTAGTACTCACTATAAACAGGTATCGCTGTTTTCATTATATTTCTGCCTATCATTCACATTCTTTTGCAGTTTCTCTGTTTAGACTTCCAGAACCTATTTAAGCCATTCTTCTTTCAATCTTTAGTTTGCGGCTTTCACTCTATAGCAGTAATAGGTGTGTTATATTTTTTTTGTATACGTCACCATCTACATATTTAACCGGGTGTTAGTCGACAATATACGGCTTGCTGTTTTAACACTTCTGTCATCGCTATGCCGTTAGTATGAACTTTCGAAAATCTCGGGCCAGCCGGTGTCTCTGCGTACTCGCCATGGCGTCAGGTGTTTTATGAGAGACAACGAAGAGGCATCTTCTTGACATTTCGAGAACGCAAAGCGTATAGTGTTAGCAAAAACAATTTTTTTTTCTTTTCAATGCCGCGTGTCTTACGTGAAAGAAATTGTTCTTTTTTGGCGGGGAATACAGAAAGCGTGCAGAACACTAACTCGCAAAGAGTGACAATCTGATTGTTGTACAACTCAGCTTGGGCGAGATATGAGCTGCTGTTCCGAGAAAGTGAAATCACAACTTCATCTCGCAGGGCGACTGTTTCAAACATCTTTGGTTAGCAGCGCAACGATCTAAATCAAGAGTGGTCGTAAAAAAAGAAAAAGAAAATATTACCACAGCGTAATTAAAAGAATTCGTCGTCGCCCCCGGGAGGGCTCGAACCTCCAACCTTTCGGTTAACAGCCGAACGCGCTAGCCGATTGCGCCACGGAGGCAGACATTCAAGCTCGGATACAAATAACAGTCGAGCAAAGCGCCGTGCTGATATTTTGGAAGCGAAGTGCGCTTTATTTTTCCAGCTGCGTATTCGTTCTCTTGTTCACTCTCCAACGTGATATTTCCGCTCTCTCCATCCTCGTTATCTATTGGGCGCAGGAGCAGACCTCAAGGAACCTGCAGGGGGGCAAGCACGTCAACGAAGGATGGTGGGGGGGGGGGGGGGGGGGGGCACTCACCAGTCGTTGGTAGGAGGAGAGGATGCGTGCGATTGTGAAATCGCATGCATACGTACTGTGTATGCGATCGCCTTGATGAAATCATACTTTTAAAATAGGACTCAATATGTACGTATTGATAACGTCCAATCTTCTTTCTTGTCAATTAAAAACGGGGTGCCACAAGGGAGTGTTTCGGGCGCACTATTATTTAACCTATATGATAATGACTTATATTGATGCTACAGTTAATTCCTTTGTGCATGCAAATGATAGCACTTTACTCTTTAGGTGTAATTAGGTGTAATGCAAACTGTCTGAGTGGTCACAGTCCAAGGCGATCAGAATTTATCCGGCTCAGACGAAAGCTGTTCCTTTTTGTGCTAGAAATAAAAGTTTTAAACTGGAACACTGGATAACTTATTTAGAATAATATATTGAGCTAGTTAACGAACACAAAATACTTGGTATACTTTTTTCATTTCATTTAAATTGGCACGCTCATATTAATCAACTTCGTAGTAACAGTTCTGCAGTAGCCGGGTGCTGGCTCTCAGTAGAGCTCTCGTGCCGGTAAAAATCAAACTACAAATTTGTCACGCATTGCTTACCTCTCTGTATAATTATTGTAGTTTAGTACGGGGGACCCCAACACAAACTAACATGAATAAGCTAATTCCATTACAAAAGGCGCTCCGACGGACATTGCCAATACCGATTCCCGATCGAAGACAAAAGCTGGGACACAGAAATACCAATTTATATGGGTAGATTGATACTACGAATATCATGTTTTGCATATATATTATTTTGCAAGGGAAGAGTTAAGAAATTGGCTTACATCAACAGCGACCCTGCAGCGCCATAAAATACCAGTACATCTGAGAGACCCTGTTCCTTAGTATGTACCAGGATTTCGCGCTGAATACAAATTATAATCCATTAGACAGAATTTGCCGAAAATCTTTAATAATTATGTTCACACCACTTGTTTCTCTTGCAGGCAATTGAAGATGTATTTTGTTCACTTATAAACAAACATATTCATATTCATGTGTAGCGATTCTAATTCGATCAACACCTTTTATTTACTTTCTTAACCTTATCGGATATACTTGAATGTTGTCTGTTTCTGATTTGCATGACAGTTATTTTGTGAAAAGGCTTATATAAGATAAATGTTAAAATTGATTTTGTTTAAATTTGGTGCGTGTTAAGTTGATTTAGTTTGTTTAGTGTTTACGTTACAAAGTACTGCCTATTATCGCGCTGTCATCTACAACAACGCCTCCTGGGTCTAGTCGGGCTGCTTACGGCAGCTTTTAGCCCAGCAGGACGTTTCTAGTGCATACCAGAAGAGTTTATAAAGTTGAAGTTGACGTTGAAGCTGCAAATCATTCAATTAACCGCTTTACTTGAGCTTCCGTCGCATAGATTTCAACATGTGACCTGCGTGAGTTTTTCTTTGAAGACAAAACTGTCGTCGTGAGGATCGCAATGCGGCGCCATCACAGTCACACTGGAGCATTGGCGCAACTTAGGCAAAAATGGTACAATGCATTTGTATCGCGAGCGAGGTCGTTGATCGGCCAAATTCCCGCGGCGTGGCTTTTTTACCCGGTGACGGCCAGGATGAAGCTGTTGGTACTTAGCGCGTTTCCATCCACAGCAAAAAGCGCCATGTTGGTGATCGAATTCGGCGGCCTGTTGAGAGGCCGAGCAAGTGCAATTGTAAAATATGATTACAAGTTAACACCACGTGGTTTAGAACAGAGTATGTCATTTCACGAGCCGCGGCAATGGTAATAACGAAAAGGCAATTTTATAGCATATCAAGCAGTGTTGTGTTACAAAGCAAATACAACTGCAGTCACCACCGTTGAATTACTGGGAGAAAAGCCGTAACGTTATGAGAGGACCAACGAAATCGAATTCATTATAGTGGTTTCAAATGCAGTTGCTAGCTGTAAAATACCTTGTAAACGCGCGTCAGCACGTAGCAGGCCGCTCCCACGTCGGTACAGAAAGGCCGAGCCTCTCTGCTGCGACGTGGGCCCGGTGGAGAGCTGTGCTTCAATATCGGGGCTGCTTAGGGCCGCCTCCCATTTGGACGACGTGACACCGTCGCCGTCACGTAACGTGAGGCACTCCCAGAGGATGTGTTCTAAGTTAGCTACGTCTGAACGTAGCTCGCAAATATTGGTCGATTGTATCTCTCGATAGATTCTGTGTAACAGTGCGGGGTTAGGTTATGACCCGACCTGGAGTAACCTGAGCGTTAAAGCCTGTCGTCTGCCTAGTTTCCTACGCGGAAGACGATATCGTCTCCGTCCCATGAAAAATGTTTGGTAAGTTCGTTATACGTGAGGGAGGGTCCCGATTGGTTCATAACCTCAGCGCCGCGCCAAGCGGTCGCTACGCGGTCGACGACTCCTCGCGCAGCCCTATGGGCCGACCCGTTGAGCTTTGGCGTGGCGCATTCGATCTGCCCCATGTGAGCGGGGAACCAGATAATCGTGTGCGGCTTGATGTTCTTGTCCCGCAGAATCCGCAGGGCCTGCTCCGAAACGGTGCCTTTGGCGAACGCTCGGACAGTCGTCCTCAAGTCGCTGCAGATCGTGGTCCTTCTGTATTCCAGCAGGGTCACGGCTATCGCCACCTGCTCCGCCACCTCGGCCGACTTCGTTCGAACCGACGCACAGTTCGTGATTTTTCCATCGTGATCGATGCCCACCGCTACGAACGCCGTTCGGCGTCGACGAAACAGCAATCCCGAGCCCGTTCCCGAGCCTCGACCAGGAGAGCCTTGGCCCTAGCTCGCATCCGACCCACGTTAAGTTCCGGATGAACGTTGCGTGTAATTGGAGCGACAACGATGCGTTTCCGTTGTTCCGAGACTCGATTTCCGCCCGAGGAACCCCCCAGCTCCCGCAGGATGCTTCTACCCGCTTGGGTGACGAACAACCTAGCGTATTGGGCCCTCTCCTGCACTTCCGCAATCTCTCCGAGCGTATTGTGCATACCGACACGCATCTGTCTCTCCGAGCTTGTGTACATGGAGAGCCCGAGGGCCCTCTTGATAGTCTTTCTGATCAATGAGTTCAGCTTGTCCCTCTCCGACCTTTGCGAATTGCGCATGGCCGCCACGTAGGTAAAATGACACATCACAAAGGCTTGCATCAGTTTCACGAGATTGTCCTCTCCAAGACGCTGTTGCCGGTTGGCAACTCTCCGTATGAGTCTGATGGCATTATCCGTTTTCTTGGCTAGTTTAGGCGCCGTTAGGTTATTCCAGCCGTTCGATTCAATCGTCATACCCAGGACACACGTTCACCTGAGGCCACGAATCCCTTGCTCAGTATTGTGCAGTAACAAAACCGGCAAGAGATCGGTCATTTTTCACCACCAGAGTTTACAACCACGAGGATGGTTCACTGGCTACAGTGTTCTGCTGACGAGCACAAAGTTGCAAGTTGTTTCCTCAATGCGGCGACCGCATTTTGCATGATTAGGTGGTCTTCAAAAACGCTTCCCCTCCGAGGTCAACCCCAGGTCAACGTAATTAATTCGGAGCCTTCAACCCCTGCACCTGTCAGAGACCCCGTTATGCTTTTGCACGTTAAACGATACCAGTGATCAAAGCAGTGCATCCTGGGAATCAAGGCCTTCGCGGTTTCCCACAGAGCCGTTCGGAGGTGTGACTTGGCGGCGACTGTCTTCCACTTCATTTTCTCGGGTAGTCTACGAATGTGGCCCTAGCGGATGATGCGAAAATTCTTTTCAGCCGCAAGCGTCACGCAGTACGTCATCTTTTAGGAGCAACTGACCAATAAACCCTCGCATGCTGCCTCCATCGCCTCGCGGCTGCCAAATTAGAGGCCCTCGCTGTGAAATGGGAAATAATAATAATGAAATTCTTAGTTTCTGCCTACCAAAACCACGGTCTGATTACGAGATAGTGGGGGACGCCGAATTTGGTTCGATCACCTGGGCTCGTTTAACGTGAAACTAAATCGAAGTACACGCGCGCATTTGGTCCCCGGTGCACATGCGGCGCCGCTGCGGTCAAGACTGAAACCACGACCTGGAGCGCAGACCCTCTATCCACTGAACTGTCGCGGGGAATGGCAAGAAGAATCAAGGGGAACCGAAGGGCTCGATTTGTTGTTAATCACAACGCCGTGCTTCCAACATGCAATGAAGGCAAAGAAATCATGCGGGAAGTTAACTATTACGTTTTTACGTTGGCATGTAGAAAAAAAAGTAATACCGAAAAGTAAACTGAAAGGACAGGCATGTTCCACATCCGCGTCCAGGACCCGGAGAGGCATTACGCTAAAGTTGCTATACGACTTATCGAGTTGACGAGCCGTATATGCCGAAACGGATGAACTGCGACATGTCCGACTAGCTACGGACGTTGTATGCCAGCACCGCAAGGCCGCTGAACGTCTGTTCATAGAGACAGACGAAAACAGACAACAGGAAATACGTCACGCTGGTATTAATTCCGTCCGTTACCTGCCGCGAGCACCGGAAAAATAGAATGCGAAATGAAGTTAACAGACATTTTTTTTATTTTTTATTCTTTCCCGCAAAAACTAAGAACTTTTGCGAATAAATTATACTTTGCAACTTATTTTTCTTGCGCCACCTAGCTTCAGGCTAACGGCACGCCAGACGCGCCAGATGCATGCGTATGCGCCAAACACGCCACCGAATCGCCTGCGCGATTGTGAAGTTTGCCTGTTTGGTGACCCGTCTCTTTCTTTCTTTCTTTTTTTCTGGTGTAGCCTGGTTTGTTGGGCTCTCGGCGTATTCTTGCGTTCCTTCTGCACTACGACACAGCACCTCTGTGCTATTGGTCTACGGCAAGGTGAGAAATCTTGTTAGATATTCTGCGACCCATCTGAAGCAATTTTCGCTTTTACGGCACGCAACCGAGACTTGTGACTTAAATATCTAACTAAATATAGCGCGGCCGTCCTGGCGTAGTTAATATGAGTTAATGACTCGTGCTGGGAGATGTTTGCGATGCTTTATATGGGCCCCAACATTTTTGTAATCTATTTCGGTAGTATTTGGGCACGCTCGCCGCACCCAGTGATGTGACGCGTTTAGCGAAAAACAGCTTGGCCGTGGTGACAAAGTTAGTTTGGCGCGTACTGTATCTTATAGTCGGACAAGTTGGTGACGTTTTTAATGGCGCCACAACAGCATATACCTTCTTTGGGTACTGACGCTTGTTAAAACGCGACAAGCAATCGCCAAGAGTGGGTAACACGGGAGTGTGTTGCTTCCCCCGGCAGAACGCGCACAAGATAACGCCGAGGAGCTCAAAAACCAGGAACTCGTAACTCAAAAATTCTGTCTTCTGAAGGTCTGAAAACAGGCTTCGCAGCGACGCATTTGTCTTGAGAGCGAGTACAAGACATTCTGCGAACGTTGAGCATGGTCTGGCTGAGAGCCTGCGCTGTGGCCAGCTCTGTATGCGTAGCGTACCATTGCGTCGGCTGAGGCCAAGTTGTTTTAGAAACGCGCAGTTGCCCATGTATTCCTGCCCTTAAAGTGCAGGAAATAATGCCCGGGATTGGAGGATTGCTTGGAAATCATGTTTCATTCATATTTTACGGTATTGTTTGGGATGAGTCATGAGTCGGGTATATTCTACGCCATATATGTAAAAGCCAATTGCTCTTGTTTGAAATGCCGTCCATTCACCACTTTCGCACGTTTCGCCTCTACACGCAGCATTTCTATAAGCTATTAATAATAAAACAACACACGCTTGCAATTAGCTTTCTTTTTTCAGCTCACGCCGCCCGGTGGAGCTTCCTACGGGAACTACTGCTGCTCACCTGGTGCCGCAACGTTCGATGAACGCACAAAATGCCCGGAACGAGCATTTATATAGAGCGAAATAAACATTTCCTCATTTCACAAGGTGTCTTTCGTCTACTTTATGAAATTGCACGTTGCTCAGATTCGATGGACGCTTGTAAGGATCGTTAGCAATCATTTTTACTAAAAAATAAAACGATCACGCACCAAGACCGCGCGGTTGAGCGTTGTAGAAGCGAAAGCAAATGCCGCGCCAATCAGCCCAGCCGGCGTATCGCGCGCCAGCTGGCGTTTAAAACGCGCGAAACCCACAACCGTAACCGGAAGTTTGGTTCAGGTATCAATGCTGGCGGCTTGGTGCTCTACAATCAATTCGGCCGCTGGGCACTATGGGAGTGTCAGCTCTTGTTCAATGTCTTTTCTCGACGGTCCGTCTTTGACAGCCATCGAGAAAAAGACATTCTTTGACAGCGGCTGCGACGGCCATCTTCAAGCGGGACTTGATTGACAACCCCTTTGGCTTTGCGTATTCTGCGTGTGACACACTGCGACACATGAAGAACTTGAACTTCGTCATGGGCCCCATGTACGCCACTTTGGTTTTGGCCCTACCCGACGTTGAAGTATTATCTTCGGTTAAGGTGGGCAAAAAGTGCAATTCTTCGCTCGCCCAAACTAAAGTCTTTGTAGTCTGTGAGTAAAGGGTAAAAAATATCCGCCCAAGCCAGCCCACGTCCGTCAGATGATTTGTTTCCCCTCGCATACCCTTCATTCAAGTGTGAAGGCTGCTCCACAGCACGTCCCAGTAAGGCGCGAAACTACAAGCGATCTTTGTGCAAGCCTGCAATCCTCCTCCTCCTTTGTCCACCGAGTAACCCTGAACGCATTATGCAACCCAGTGTGCATGACTATGCGTATCATCTGTGCAATAAAACAAGAGTTTGAGAACGACATCGCGACAGTAAAGCATTTAATTAGCAACCAGCCGAACAACGGCCTAGCAATGCCTAACTTGGAGCAAGAAAATGGCTAATTTGATCCAAGAAAATGTGCTGTAGCATATTATTCCCTGGTTTTCGTAGCCAAACCATCTGTAATTTTTCTTCCATTTCTCTAAATTGAATAAAATTATGGCGTTTAATCTTCCGAATCAACAGACACGCTATATGGAACGGCGTAAAACGGGCTCCGTCAGGATAATTTCGATCACTTAGAGCTATTGATCGCGCACTTAAGTCTAAATACATAAGCTTCTTTTTTACATTTCTCCACTCAATATCGCACCCACTGCCTCGTAACCACTGAAATAACATGGCGGGCAAAAAAATCAAGAGCATTGCATGAACGCGCGTGACACTATATTCTGCAAAGTGCCGATACAGGATTTATACTGAAGCGCCTGCATCTCTTTGGTGTTGCGTGTGGCATTGTGAGCTTGACGAAAGATGGCGGTCATTGTTATAACGTGGTAAATAAATAAATAAAAACAGTGCCAGCTCAATTTGGCAGATGAGCAAAATGAAAAGAAAAAAGGAAAAATATGGTTTACGTGCCGATTGACCGCATAACCGTGCAATATCAGCTTTGTGCTAGACAGTAGTCCTATGCTTGTCCTGTTAATGTCTTAATAAATGTCACATTTTAAAAAGAAAAAAAAATTGAGGGAATATGAATACGTTGTTGCACAGAGTGATGTATCTTAAATGAATTCAGCTGTACAGTGTTTTCGCAATGGAAAAAGGAGGATTTGTACACAAAAAGTAAAGCAGATTGGTGATTGTGTATAACGTATAATGGTGCGAGGTGATTTGCTACTTTACCTTGCACGGCTCTTCGTAGCGCGCCCTGTGAACAAATCGTGTCGGACATTGGAGAAACGTTCCACCATATGATTGCGAAAGGAAATGACGTCGTGTTTCAGTGGCTGCCATTGCTCTATCTCCGGCAACGACCTCGCCGACGAAGCTGCTTGGAAAGCCCACGAATAGAGAAACCTTGTCTCTGTACCCTTATTAAGGACTGACGCAGCCCGACACTTAAGCAAGCAGGCGCGCCGTATGACATCGGAGTAGTGGAACACACCTTGACCCGCCGTGGTTGCTGAGCGGCTATGGTGTTGGGCTGCTGAGCACGAGGTCGCGGGATCGAATCACGGCCACGGCGGCCGCATTTCGATGGGGGCGAGAACACCCGTGTGCTTAGATTTAGGTGCACGTTAAAGAATTCCACGTGGTCAAAATTTCCGGAGTCCTCTACTACGGCGTGCCTCATAATCAGAAAGTGGTTTTGGCACGTAAAACCCAATTTTTTTTTCTTGAACACACCTGAATTCCCCCAGCGTCGATTGCATTCTCTCGACCCATCTATGAAACTGCGACTGTTAACTGGGCTCCCACAAAGTGAGAAAACAATGCTGTGCAGCTTACGCGGCGTTGCATTCACCAATGCCTATACATGTTTAATTGGAATGGCTGATAGCGCCGGGTGCTATGGCTGCGGTGTCTAGGAGATCATAGAACACCTACTGTAATACTGCCCATCTTCGGAAAATGGAAGACATCCCCTCTGCACAGTCCCAAATCAGTTCGATAGAAAACCATTCGCCTTGAACAAGATATTGGGACCGTGGCTTCGCATATCGCAGCTATAAAAGGCCTCAAGAGCGCTGATGCAATTTTTCAAAGCTACCGGATTGAGTGCCGTCTGTAAAACGGACTGAGTTACCGCCAGTCATATAGAGCACAAAACTGTTGCTACGTCGCCGATATTCACAGCGGACTTTCTCTTCTTTTCGTAATCTTTCACTCCCTTTTTCCCATCCCCTAGAGTAGAGTAGCCAATCGGGCTCGGCTCTCGGTAATGTGACTACTTTTCATTCATTTTCTTCCTCTCTCTATTATACAGGAATGCTGGTGTTTGTTACTAGTGCGAGATTAGATGTAAATGTGGCATTAAACACGTGGGTGAGTTAACACCAATGTAAAATTTTTCGGCAGTATGAAATAGGACCGCCGTTTAGAAAGCACTAAGCAATTGTCAAAACAGAGATTGTGTGGGCGAGTAGACGCTTGCCGTATGTCATTTTGCTCTATCTTCGCATTGGGCTATAACAAATCACGCATTTGCACAGTACTACACGCTGATGGCACTGCACAATAAATAAATAAATAAATAAATAAATAAATATTTAACTGCATTAGTATTGGTACTAAGCATTTAGAACAATGCGTCAAAATATATCAACCGATTATGGGATTTGTTGCGTTTCGCCTGCGACGCGCGGTTTTGCCGGCGCGACTGCGGCGGGGCGGCAGACATTTTGGCCCGTTCGGCGTCGCCGCAACGCTCCCCGCCAGGCGTTTCCAGGCGTTTCCAGGCATGTTCCGATGCCACGTGTCTTCATGTGCGTGTGTGAGTGTATGTGCCATTGTGCCCGAACGGCGGCGATGCGACAGCAGGGGGTCACCCTCTCCTTCCAGTCATTGTGCCCGACCAGAGGCGCTACGAGAGCCGAAGTTACCTTCTCCTCCCAGTCTTTGTGCCCGACCGGCGGCGCTACGACAGTGTGCGTCACCATTAGCCCATTGTACAATCACGTGCTCGTCTATTGAGGGGTTCCTTCTTGCCCTCAACTGCGAGAGTATAAAAACAGCTGCCCCCGGACGCCAAAAGGAGGGCTCCGATTTCTTCTGTTGAGTAAAGTGCTCTCCCGTCTCTCTACTTCGGTCAACCTGACCGCCAACTCTTTGCGATGTTAAAATAAACAAGTTGTTTTGTTGTTACCAGTCGACTCATGCTTTGCCGGGACCTTCGGATGCTTCCAGTTGTACCCCAGGCCGCCAGGCCAACGCTACCCTTGGGGCTTGCGACCCAGGTACAACCACGGGCGTCAGCGCCGAGTTCCCAACAACCGATGCCATCGGTGGGATCCAAACAGATTGTATACAAGCCATAGAAAGGCGATACAAGTGACGTAACATAAAATAGACAAAAGCTTGCGTAGAATGTTTCTATTGATGTAGACGATTATTCTTGTTGTATATTATAGCGGTGTAAAATGTAATAAATGGCCCATGTTTTCTGAATTTTAGTCCTTCCTCAGCTAGTACTCACTATAAACAGGTATCGCTGTTTTCATTTTGTTTCTGCCTATCATTCACATTCTTTTGCAGTTTCTCTGTTCAGACTTCCAGAACCTATTTAAGCCATTCTTCTTTCAATCTTTAGTTTGCGGCTTTCACTCTATAGCAGTAATAGGTGTGTGTGTTTTTTTTTCTTTTGTATACGTCACCATCTGCATATTTAACCGCGTGTTAGTCGAGAATATACGGCTTGCTGTTTTAACACTTCTGTCATCGCTATGCCGCTAGTATGAACTTTCGCAAATATCGGGTCAGCCGGTGGCTCTGCGTACTCGCCATGGCGTCAGGTGTTTTATGAGAAACAGCGAAGAGGCATCTTCTTGACATTTCGAGAATGCAAAGCGTATAGTGTTAGTAAAAACAATTTTTTTTCTTTTTAATGCCACGTGTCTTACGTGAAAGAAATTATTCTTTTTTTTTTGGAATACAGAAAGCGTGCAGAACACTAACTCGCAAAGAGTGACAATCTGATTGTTGTACAACTCAGCTTGGGCGAGATATGAGCTGCTGTTCCGAGAAAATGAAATCACAACTTCATCTCGCAGGGCGACTGTTTCAAACATCTTTGGTTAGCAGCGCAACGATCTACATTAAGAGTGGTCGTAAAAAAAAAAGAAAAAGAAACTATTACCACAACCTAATCAAAAGAATTCGTCGTCGGCCCCGGGAGGGCTCGAACCTCCAACCTTTCGGTTAACAGCCGAACGCGCTAGCCGATTGCGCCACGGAGGCTGACGTTCGAGCTCGGATATAAATAACAGTCGAGCATAGCGCCGGGCTGATATTTTGTAAGCGAAGTGCGCTTTATTTTTCCAGCTGCGTATTCGTTCTCTTGTACACTTTCCAACGTGATATTTCCGCTCTCTCCATCCTCGTTATCTATTGGGCGCAGGATCAGACCTCGCGGAACCTGCAGGGGGGCAAGCACGTCAACGAAGGATGGGGGGGGGGGGGGACCGAGCCCTCCCCTCTTTTGATCCATAGGACGTATACCGTGATGACAGCTATAGCTAAAGCCCCTGCATCTACGCGCCTGGTCGGCGGAAACATGTATGGAGGGGCTTTAGCTATAGCTATCGCCGGCCTACATGACATGGCGAGTAACGATTGCCTTGTTTTGCCAACGACCTTTGTCGATGGCCAGAGCAGTTTTATTATTCCATGTTCGCACATCACCTCGCTGCCTCTACCACCAAGACCGCAGCAGGACGAAATGTGATCGATGGAAAAGAAAAAAGCGCTACGAAATAACATGCCCTTGGATAGCGTGCCGCAGCGTCTCCTTCATATCGCCACCGAAGCAAACGTCGCGCGTGCACGTTAAAGTAGGCAGTTGGTTGACGTCATACAGTTACAGTAAGGACCACTCTTAAATGGAGCACCCCATTCGAACGGAACTTTACATTTCTTTTTTGGGAAACAATGTAGCGGACCTGAAGCGTTATGCAAACATTCGCTCAAGAAAAGTTATCGTGCAGGATTTAGTGCGAAATGTGATCGGCAATCGGCGCCGGAGTATACTAGTAAAGTGTTTTTTTTTTTTTGAGAGCGGCGCACGGCTGTACAAGTTGCTCACAAAACGCAATTGGCATGCGTTGCTGACAACCAGGCAAAGAAAATTAACTAAGCGGCGTATTGAACACTCCAGTTCGAAAAGTATTTGAGTAGGAAACTACATAATTAAACAAGTCGTTAGTTGGAAGTTACTAACAAGTTACATATTTGTAAATGAGAAACAGAATGGCCAGCATCACCAAAATTACCATGTTTGGCTTCAAAAAAAAAAAAGAAATTCAAATAGCATGTATTATAGGTAGGGGTGGGTGGCGATTCAGACTACGTCGATAAAATCCGAAACACATTCGGCGGAAAGA
The DNA here is from genome assembly GCF_050947875.1 of Dermacentor variabilis. Lineage (NCBI taxonomy): Eukaryota > Metazoa > Arthropoda > Arachnida > Ixodida > Ixodidae > Dermacentor > Dermacentor variabilis. Next base: position 9,186,936 of record NC_134568.1, read on the forward strand.
AAGAGAAAAGACATCATGGTTGGGATTTATTTGAAAGACAACGAATTGCGGGCCCTGAATTGTGGTCATGTGACCGTGCGCAAGTACATTAGTGGAAAAAAGCACGACACGCTAAAGGCGTGTGCTGTGATAACAGTCGTCGCCCTAGTTTCCCATCAACTCAGGTTTCTGGATGTTAAGGGAACATATGAAAATGTAACACACGTAGCGATCTTCAGCACGTTAGAGGCAGTAGGACTTTGCGGCATGATCTACTTCTGCATTAGTAGCTGCCTACAAAGGAGATCATTTTGCATACTTACCGAGGATGGCCCATCCTCCCAGCATCCTCCCGGACAGCTTATCTCGTAAGAACAAGTCACAGATTTAGGCGGGTGGTCATTGACATAAATCTCTCGTGGACCCCTCATGTGAATTATGTTACAAAACGCCTGACAGTAATTTGCCATATGTTTAGGTTCCTAGCAGGAAAGACCTGGGGAGTGTAAATACCCTCTATGCTGCAACTGTACAGGGTCTTCTTCATTTCATTCCTGCGGTATAGCCTACCGGTCATCTCCGACACCTGCAGAACTAACCTGAATGCAATCCAAGGTATCCAAGCCCAAGGCAGCAGGATATACCTTGGTCTACAGCAGAGCGCGTCATCGACATAGGTTATTGCGATCGCTCAAGATTACACTATGAGACGACCATTACCATGGAAGCAATGCGTGCTCACATATGACACTTCACACCGACGCCTACCTACCACCTCGCAAGGCTCCCTTCAGAAAAGCTGCACACGACATTCAGTGTAACTGTCTCCGCGCACCGTGCCTCTCTTACTTCAGAGCACGCACCTGCTGCAGGACATTCGATTCCTCCATGGTGTGTGAGCCGTACTCTTGTAAACCTCACAATCCCAGGACTACAGAAAAAGTGGAACTTGCCGTCATCAGCTCTCAAGCAACTTACTTTACTCCTCTTGTACGGGATATACAGCGACTGAACACACGTCTATACTAATGACTCAACTACAAGAACCTGTTCCAGTGGCGCTGTAGGTATGCCAACAACGAGAACCCAACGGTTCAAGACTTCCATATCACTGCGTCTACCGCTGCAGAGCTCGCGGCTCTCCGTGGTGCGCTTCATGTGACCACAAAAAGAGTCCTGAAAAATGCGCAGTCTTCTGCAATTCAAGGCCGGCCTTACAATGTATACAGTCATTTCTCCGACATGGAACTCACGATCAACTGACGGGCGCATTCGCTGAACTCATCCATCATTTCAGCGAAAAAGGCCGCGAAATCACTTTTCAGTAGATATCAGGCCATTGCGGTATCGTAGGAAATGATGACGTGGGTAAGGAGGCTCTAACGTCAAACCAAGAAGACCGCTGCATCCCCATTCATCTGTCAAGGACAGACGCTGCGAGACCGCTTAGCGTTCAAGCACGCACACTCTCGTTAGCTGAGTGTGCCCACTAACTTCGGCGTGGTCAGTGAAACCTGTGCGGAAGTGTGTGTGCAAACCTCCCCCCAAAAGGCGGGTCGGCTACGATTACTTCGAACGCTCCGAATTGGTAGCAGGTTGAACTGCCGTTTTTCCCTTACCTAGGGATCTAGGGAGGATAGAGTGTTTATAAGCAGCTGCTGTGCGGCTGCTGAGAGTGCATTCCTCTTTTAGTCATGTTACACTGATGAACTGTAACGTTCTAATGTAGATACTGTAAATAAATCCTGTATTCCTCGTTCTCGATGAGAAGCAGTCTTTCCCTTCAACAACGTCCTCAGCGTGGATAAGTTCGACGACGGCATGGGCCAGCTACCATCTACATCATGCCCGACCCCAACCGTCACAAGCCAAGTTCGCGCCTGCCGCTTCGAAAAAGTGTATGTGTTCATGCTGTGCGCGCTTTTAGCGCGTTGAAGTTGACTTTTTTTCGATCGTGCTCTCAGTTTCATGTAGTTTCGTCTTGCGGCGAAAGTGTACGAAAGTGTAGCTGGCCTGTGACATAAAAGCGACTTTATTCATGCTATGTTTTGTGCTCCACCAGAAGTCAGCACATTCTCGACGTTTTTGCAAGGCTCAGTATGACTTACGGATGCAGTCGTTTAGCTTCGAATGTACGCCCGCATGTATTGATTTGGTTTGTGGTGATTAACGTTTTTAACGTCCCGAAGCGACTAAACCTATGAGGGAGGTCGTAGTGGATGGCTCCAGATAACTTTATTGAGGTCGCCTGGGGATGTTTAACGTGCACTTTGATCGTTGTTGTACGTAGGCTGGTAAATTCCTCGTTGGCGTTTCGTGATTCTCGCGCGGGCGCGGTAGCGCTGCCCCAGAATTTGGCGCCTCTGTGTGATTGCGTTTCTTTATTAAATTTTATTTACTAGTTGTAACAACGTGTCAATATTTCGTATTACTGACGGCGCCTCCAGGGTACCAAAGCGGCAACGGGAACACTTGTAATGTCACCTGCTCTCCAGAGACCTCTGTTAGCCGTTACATGTGCCCTCCTGGAGCAGTACTTGTGAAAAAAAATCTATCGTCGCGATTACCGAAGCACCCCGCAACGAAAAAAGCACCCCGCGACTGCTACAACATACCGCGCCCGTGCGAGGAGAATTATGGAACACCAACGAGGAATCTCTTCACGGGCCTCTCGCATTTCGCCTCAATCCCGGCTGCTGCCTGACGTGTCCTCAATATTGGAGACATGAGCAGCGGCTACTCGCACGTTTGGTGTGCAGGATTACAATGGCCGAGAAAGGCCTCAAAGGACCGCAGGACCGCTGATAAGGATTAACATTTTTACTGCTTAACGTCAACATTTTTATGCGTCCGATTAAGTAAATGGGTATCGCATGCGTCATATTCACTGTATGTGAGCCTACGAAACCACGTACACATACTTTCACGCTGCCAAAACCTGAAACTCTGGTAATTACGCGCGTGTGTGAGCACAGCGCGGGCTTGCGTCGTGTTTCAGCAACACGAACTCTCAACGTGCGCGCGCCTTACGCCTTGAATAATGGTCCTTTTCTCTATTTCTTCCGCAATTTCATCACGACATTCTTAAGGCCAGTTACCGACTGACGAAGCAAGATCTCGATTGAAAAAGCAGCTCCGCAGGGCTCGAACGAACTTTTCCGCAGATTTCCTCCCGTAGCGTGTTAGCCGTCGTCTGCTACGGCAGGGCCAGCACCGGCGGCGCCACCATCGAGGCCACGCCGAGCGGAGGAGGAGGGAAGTGGTTGGCGCTACTTTCGCCTCAGTGTGGAATATTGCCAGTATCTATACTTGCCAGTATCTATAGCATCGACAAGTTGATAGACCAAACCGTCATAACATTAGTCGTGCAGCAGACTCGGGCGAGCGTCTCAGTGCGCGTTTTCAGAACATCGCAGATAGGGCGCCGTAGCAGAAATCTTCCTCGCGTCTGTGCTTGCTGCATACCCGAGTTATTGCCGATGACTGTTTGCCGGTTTTATGTTTCGCGAGCCAAGCTTCACGCACGTTGTCCTGCGGCTACGTGTGAATAAGGCTGACACCGAGCTCTGTTGCGTACGTACGGCACTGCTGCCCCGAGCAGTAGCCTACCTTGTTGCGCGCCTTCAAAGGCAGCCACTACCTATTGTAGTGCTTTCAAGCTTTGTAAAGGAGACACTCGAAGCGGGAAAATCTCGCCACTAAATGAGGACCGCAGCGTACGAGGGAATTTAAACTCTCGTTTTCAGCTCGCTTCGGCGCTCCCGAAGCAGCCGACGCGGCCGCTATGTCCACGTGATCCCTAATAGCACGTCACGCCGACGGTGGCGCCAGCTTTTCCAGTGGTGGAGCTCGAGGCCAATACGTGCTTGACGCCACGCATTGAATTCTACACGGGGTGCTTCGCTGGGAACTATTTGGCTGCATTTTATGGTAATAAAACGCGCTCACGGCAGTGAATTGATTTTATATGGCGCTCCAATGCATGATTTTACACAAAATGGGCTGAAACTTTCTTTTTACTTCAAAGAAGCTCAAACTACCATTCAATGGGGGACTGGCACTCAGCCAAACAATACGTGTTTGGCGACAGCGCATGTTTCGCTGGCGGTCCACTTGCTCTGGTAAAACTGGCGTTGAATTTCATGATTACGGCATTCTCTGCGAATGTTGCACTGATTATGTAAAAGTCAGCATCCCTGTACAATTTAGGGAAAGCAACTAGGTAATGTGCACTTTACATTACCAATTTAAGGCATGCACCTCCGTTCCGTTTTTTCTTTACTTTTTTTTAATTCGCTGTTAAACGTGAAGAGGTATTGAGTTCAATTAAGCAAGATAGGTCGCTGTGATTGACAGCACGCTAACACGATCGCCAGGGTTCTTCAGACGATAATATTTTCAGTGCAGCACACTAAAACAGCGTAGTTTAAGCAGTGAGAACTGGCCTTGCATAGTTGCGCACAAAGTTGTAATTATTCGAGAGGCTAAAATCGTTAAGTTGTCTTATTTGCGCTAATAATGGCTGCTGTTTTCCGTCCGCCTACCAACTCCACACTGAAGAGCGAAATGATATCATAACTGGCCTTCAACTCAATGTGCTGACGCCTTGCGTCTGGAGACTGATGTCACACATGATCCTCACTAATACCTAATTGAAGCTTTGCTTTTGTAGCAGCGAGTCGAAGCACAAGGGGAATTAAACTCGCCCTCGTGACATCAGAGCTAAATAACAAAAGAAAACCTCAGACCGCCACGTGTAACCACTAAGCAAGAATCATGCGATTGCCGCCATTATTATCATGCTGTTGCTGTAATATTAAGTGCAAGTTAACTGCATGACGCAATAATGAGTGCTTTCTAGCAATTCTGACCTTCTCTCTCTCTCTCTCTCTCTCTATATATATATATATATATATATATATATATATATATATATATATATTACATTTCCTCATTGATGTTGCTTCGTTACAAAAATTGCGGAGTGATGAACGCATCGGTACAAGTGGGTAAAGCGCGGCATTTGCGTAACGATTCAACTACCTGATTTCTTTAAAACTGGGGAAAATTCTTAGTGTCATTTTACTCGAAAAGACAAAGCGACAGTAAAATTGGTGCGACTGTGGAGAACGGAGGGTGGGATGATCACACATCGGCGCGCTCAACTGGGGCAGAGACTAATCTTACTACAGCGCAAAGATGACAGTGCAAGGCTAAACGCTTCTGTACATCGTCAAAAAAATGCAGACCAGCTTTTACGGCCATGGTACAACCACAGAAGAAAAAGGTCTTTGTAAAGACGTGCACGCCTAGCCGCACGTATAATAATGTAAGGCGTAGCAGACGAGGCGTGGCGTAACCTACACCATTCGTGGTTCTGCCAGTGTCCGCCTGGTGGCGACTCTGCTCGATCACGCGGCCAATGGAGGCTATTGTCAGCGACAACGTAAGAACACCGTGGCATATGTGCCGCTGTATAACTCAAAAGGTAACGTTCATAGATGTACCAACCAATTGCGTTTACTCATTTTAATCACGTCCAAAACTTGATTTTCTTCCCTGTGTTACCCGATACAGAAGAGGGTGGTAACTCGCTACGAAAGACTTTGTCTTTAAAAGAGAAATGTATCTGTTCGCTTAGACAAGGTTGCTGAGCGCGCGTTTTGGGAACGCGCTGGCTGAGCGAGATGCTGCCAGCACGCGGCAAGCGCGGGGTCTGGCAACCATCGGCAACGCGGCACACCATCAGTTTCGTTGCGTGAGCGGGTGGCCATAGGCGCGCGTAGCGTGCCTCGGTGGCCGAGAAGAAGCCTGCGCAGCGGAGGACTTGTCCGACTGCCACAGCTGCCGCCATCTGTGTGTCTGCCTACGTACGCACAGGCGGCGGCAAAATTTCCAAAGCAAAAAATAGGGGCGGAATGAAAGCGAGCAAAGGCGGTGTGGGCCTAATGTCCGCGAAAGTGGATGGATAGATGTAAGGATGCTATGAGCGTCGCCTTTAGAACGGAGGGTGTGCGTTGCGCCACCGGGCTCTCGATAATATATTGCCATATGTCCTGCCCATAACAAGCCTGCCTTATGTAGGTCAATCAAGCCGAATCACACACTGAATGACTAAAGGCAAGGCGTAAAGGCAAGGCACGTCCTACCTATGTTGTGCAGGTGGATGACCGAGGTTACACAGAATTTTGAACAAAGGTACGAACTTATTTATTGTCCTGATGTGTGGTCGAATTCACGATATTGGCGCGCAGACACATTCGCGTATCGTCTCTGTTAACAAACGTGTCCGTGACGTAAGACAATCAATGGCTCATACCGCTCTTAAGCAATGGCTCATGCCCCCGTAAACGCGGCCTGCCCATTTCGACGACAGAAGAGAAGTTCTACGCCGAAATGATGAGCGGCCACGGAACACACACTGGCTGCGGAAGCACCGGGTTAACACTTCCAACGCGAGTTGCCACTTCTTGTCGTCCGTCACGGCAGCGATCGTTGTAATGTCGTTGTCGAACCATAGTGTGTCACAGACGTTGCACGTTAAGCCAAAATGACGATTCCGGTTTTCTTGTGCTTCTCTTTATCTTTTATCCCGCTTCTCCACGTGTGCGGCCAACTTCCCATAGACGTCGCCGCGCTACCATTGCAGGACAATGACCCTTTCGACTACTCTCGAACAATCCCTTTGTCACCCGGCTAATCTAATGTTGCTTACAAATAACGACGAATTAACTTTTTCGTTGGCCGAAGCGGTGTCATTTGCCGAAAATTGCTTTGCTCTTCCATACAGCGGTCACCATACCCTTTAATTGGCAGTCGCGATCCGCTTGTGTTTTGTTTTTTTCGTTAGCCACTTTCTCCTTCCGAATCACTACCCTGACTCGTTATCGCGGTAGCTTTAAACGAAAAGCAGGGCAATCTATATCCGTCACTTACGCTTGCGCTGCAGTGTTTATATTTTTGCTAGTATTTGCTGCCGAAAACGACCACCAGCCTAAAAAGAAAGGGAAAGAGAACCTTCGCTGCCAAGCGACGAATCCCGGTACTAGTTTATTATGGTCAGAAGAGTGCGCCGACAGGCTGCGGCTCAGGTGTCCTGGACTGAGGACTGCGCCGACGACCGAGACCCCCTGGAGGGGAGCGCCCGGGTGGAATCTTGCACGCCAATGAAGTCCATCTTCAAAAATAGATTGCGCCGCTCGTGATATGGCTCGTGATTCACCGCACGCAGTCGTGCTCACTAAGCAGGTGGAAGTTGGCAGATTTTAGCAGCCACTGCGTGCAGCAGAGGAATAGCAAAATCTGCGGGAGGTGTACAAGCATCCCTTTAATAATATACTGCACGGCACGTCACGGAAATCCCATAAACAAGGACGAAAATCATGTACAGCATTTGCCCGGAGACGGCGGCAGGTTGTCGGACGAAGGATGGCCTGCCTGACACACTCTTGCTGTCTGCGGTGAAAGCGCTGTGTTACTGATTGCATGAGACTTCGTGAGTGCCGGAGATGTATATGCAGGGAGCGATCGAGCAATCCATACTTGGAAGGGGCGCTAGCCGCGCTGATGTACTTTAGAACAATTCGGGTAAGCTCTATCAGAGACACATAAGCACTACGGGGTACTTGAAGCGTCTTGCGCATGCTGAAGAGGATGTATGAGCGCTAGGGTACAGGCATGACGTAACCAAATACACAAGTTACATTCATTAACGAATACAATGTTTACATGGCCTCATTACGTTACAGCTAGGCGGGGGCGGGGTCGCGATGGGCCAGTTTGTTTAGCAGGGAAAAAATTAGAAACATTTTGATGTGAGAAAAGCAGAGACGTCGACCGCAGGAGCTTTGACTGGCATGCTACTCATTCTGGGTAGGAGAAAGGGGATTGAAGAGGTGTTTTTCAGAAATGAGGACAATGAAACTTGGCGCGGCGGCGGCTCTCGTTATCAGCGCAGTATGCCGCCTCAGTCAAAGGCGTCCGTCATCGATGCAGAGTTGCATCGGCTGGCCGCAGCCGAAAGTGCGGAAGCCCGCAAAACGCAAGGCTGAGAGCGGATGCATGCTCTTCGAAAACGTCAGACAGGAGATGGCGTGGCAGTTAAGGAAACTGAGTGCAAAAGTAAGAAGCCACGATAACATACCTCAGAGCCAACGCTCGCAGTGAAATACCACAAGCTGTTTTTAATGCAGCTTCTTTTCCCTCGTCCTAACCACTTATGTGAAACTCCATGTATGTGGTAAATAAATGAGCTTGAACTAGAACTTGGCGCAGCGACGAGCACATTCGGTAGTAGGAATGAATGACAATGTTTTATTTTAGATTATTTACACTGACTCCAGATACGGAAGCCCCCTCCGTGTAGAAGCATATTAAGCATCTGAGTTCACATCAGGACACGTCAGCCCTCCTCCACAAACCAAAGGTCTCCGCTTTAAGAACAATAGTCCTCCATAGAAGACTAGACTAGGGAATCTGATGACTGTATCTCGGCCAATCCCAATCATCGAATCGGTTGAAATATCCCTCCCATGCTGACGCACTGTTCTGCCGGACTTCGTCTCCTACGTCGCACCCTCGCCCAGCACACGAGGCAACCACGTCACAATATATATATATATTATATATATATATATATATATATATATATATATATATATATATATATATATATATATATATATATATATATATATATATATATATATATAGTGAACGCGCAACACATGCCTGACTTTCAACGTCATCATCTCCACGTATCTGGTAGTAGCACGAGCTCGGCTGGAATAAAACGGTTCCTTACAAGTGGTGGACGGTTCTTTTCGTTCCCCAAGACCTCTCGCACGTTCTCACTGGAGCTCTGCTCGGGTCGCCGCATAACATCACCGGCCATGCTTGCTTCATCGAACCCCGGCACGTCCGAGGCTGCTGCTCCACTGCAGCCTTCGCCTTCCGTCGTGACCGTCAACAGCGGCCAGCGCGACCCTCAAGTCTTCGCTGGTCTATGTGGGGATGACGTAGATGACTGGTTCCAAAACTACGACCTCGTAAGTGACTTCAACAAGTGGGACAGTTCACAAAAGTTACGGACCGTCCCATTCTACCTGTCCGATGTAGCGAAAACCTGGTTTTGAAACCATGAGCCCGGTCTTCCTGACTGGGCGACGTTCACGCAACAGCTTCAGCAGATTTTTGGTGCCCCAGCTGTTCGCGCTGAGGCCGCGAAGAAGAAGCTTGGAGAGCGCATCCAACTCGCCGGTGAATCGTACGCCTCATACATTGAGGATGGGCATGCATTGTACAAACGTGTGCACGCCCCCATGTCCCAGACCGACCGAATACGCCACGTTATTAAAGGCATAAACACCGTCGCCTTCAATCCCCTTGCTACGCAAAATCCTGCCACCATCTAGGATGTGATAACTACTTGCCAGCGACTTGAGGAGTTGCAGTGCCTTCGGCTATGCACCGATACCTCCGACCTTCGTCTCCCTTCGACCATGGACTTGCGCACGCTTATCCGCGACATCGTCCGTGAAGAGCTCCACGGGTGGTCCTCTTCCTGCGCTCCGCAAAGTACCGTCCCTTCTCCACCAACCGGCTTGCGCGACATCATTCCGCAAGAGATCACGTCGGCATCGCGTCTGCCGTGCTCCGACGGCCCCTGCACTCATCAGGTACCAACGTTTACCGACGTTGCGGCGCTTTCTCCAGCCATCACCGCCCCTTCGCCTACACCAGGAGACCACCTCCCAGTGGCTTCGTTGTCACTGCCAGTGCGTGTACAGCGTTACTATGCTCCGCGTCCTGCCAGGCTCATTTACTACTACTGTGGCTATCGAGGGCACATCTCCCGATTTTGTCGAAGGCGTCAACAGGATGAGCAACGTGGCTACGCTCCCGAGGGACGTACAAGCGTCCATCCAGCATTGGGCTATCAGCGCACGTCTTACAGCTCCTCTTATCGCCGGTCACCTTCTCCTTCCTACCATACTCATATGCCTGTGAATTCTCGTGATTCTCGCCGCAGGTCGCCGTCTCCACGTCATCGTTCGGTGTCGCCTCTCTGACCCGCTTCTAATGTCACGAACGCCCTTTCAGAATACTCCCCGATACAGTTTAGTAGGGGAAATTGTATCCACTGGACAGCCTACGATTCCTTTGGAGAAACCGCCCAATTTGTTGTCAGTGTTTGTAGAAGGTGTATACATCGAAGCTCTCGTTGATACAGGCGCAGCCATTTCGATTATTCCTGCTGACTTTTGCTCCCGCTTCCGAAAAGTGACCACGCCTTACTCGGGCCATTCTCTTCGCGCAACGAGCAACACTATTATCCGTCCGATCGCGCAGTGTACTGTTCGGGTGTCCATAGACGGAATTCTTAACCACACTGTTTTTGCGGTATTTCGTCAGTGAAATCACGAACTCATCTTGGGGTGGTACTTTTTATACTCTGCGTCCGCTTCTATCTCTTGTCGCCAGCGCCTCATACAACTGGTTGCCATCGGCAATTCTCTTCCTAACCATGAAAAACACATTCGTCTTGTCATCTACTCCGATTACGTTCTTTGGCCATCTAGAGAAGAGATTATAAGTGTCAGCTCCTGCAACAATGTGGATGGCGACGTACTCATTCTACCCTACGGCCATATCATATCTCGAGGGATTCTGATTACCCCTGGTCTTATTCGCTTCTCTCAGGGCATTGCTTACCATCTTAAACCAAACTGCCGAACCCAACTGTTGCCTCGTGGATCAACTGTCACTTGCGCTGTTGACGCTCATCCGCTGCAATTGTCACACTTTCGACACTGCCACCCAAGTCAAGATCGCCGCCAAGTAATACCTCTTCCACACCATTGTTGGCAACCATAAGCCCTGACCTAACGCCTCCCCAGAGTCAAGATCTCCTCACACTATTGAGCAAACACCGTTCCTTGTCCGACGTCAATTCGCCCGTCCTCGGCATGACTACCGCCGCTGCTCACCGAATACAGACTGTGGCTCCAGCATTGTTCAGCGGCGCCCATGTCGCGTGTCTCTTACAGAGGGCAAGATCATCGAGGAAAACGTATCAGACATGCTTAGACGAAATATCATACGTCCTCCCTCGAGTCCCTGGTCCTCCCCAGTTGTTCTAGTACAGAAGAAAGACGACTCACTGCGTTTTTGCGTCGATTACCGCGCGCTGAACAAAATCACGCGCAAAGATGTTTACCCCCTGCCCCGGGTCTACGATGCACTAGATTCGCTCCACGGTGCCGAATATTCTTCTAGCCTCTACCTTAGATTCGGCTACTGACAAATACCGATGTCCGAATCCGACAAAGAAAAAACGGCGTTTGCTACCCCTGATGGGCTCTATGAGTTCAGTGTGATGCCTTTTGGACTCTGCAATGCGCCTGCCACCTTCGAACGCATGATCGATAATGTCTTGCGTGGTTTGAAATGGAAAACCTGTCTGTGCTATCTCGACGACATTGTAGTGCTTTCAACCACGTTCTCACAATATTTGCAACGTCTTGATGAAATTCTTGCCTGTCTTGAAAACGCTGACCTGCAGCTCAACAAAAAAAAAATGCAGTTTCGCCAGCAAGACCATCAAAGTTCTGGGGCACGTAGTCAGCAAAGAAGGTATTCGACCGGACCCTGAGAAGCTTGCTGCCGTCCTCGAATTTTGCCGTCCGCTGCGTCAAAAAGACCTGCGCAGTTCTCTCGAACTTGCTTCTTACTTCCGGCGCTTCATACGCAGCTTCGCTGCGCTTTCGTCCCCGCTCCATCAACTCCTCGCCAGTAATGCGTCCTTCGTTTGGTATGACGAATGTGAACGTGCTTTCCTGGCTTTGAAACATGCCCTGACGTCAGACCCAGAACTGAGCCACTTCGATCCGAGTGCGCCCACCATCCTTCACACTGACGCTAGCAGTCATGGTCTCGGTGCCATTCTCCTGCGACGTGACAACACCTTCCGCGAACGAGTAATTGGTTATGCTAGTCGTACACTATCTACTCCAAAGAATAAATACACCATAACCGAGCAGGGAGTGCCTTGCTGTTGTTTGGGCAGTGCAAAAATTTCGCCCATATCTTCACGGCCGCCATTTCACAGTCGTTACCGACCATCGGGATCTGCTGGCTTTCGTCGCTAAAGAATTTATCAGGTCGCCTGGGTCTCCGGGTGCTTCGCCTACAGGAGTACGATTTCGATGTCAGCTACAGGGCTGTACCCCGAAATTCAGACAACAAATGCATGTGCACTATGCAATGACTTAGCGAACTTACCTCACATGCTCTGGCGATGTGCCGCGTTACGCGGCGATGAAAGCAACACTTCTTCACGCTGGGATGCGGTCCTACACAGCTCCAACCTCGAAGAACAGTTATGGGCAGTCCAACGGGCCCGCGACGCGGCCGAGAGGCTCGGCCTCTCTGTCCCGACGTGGGTGCCCTAAAGGACCCTAATAAAGATTTTCATCCATCCATCCATACAAGGCTGGAAAGAAGCATCAAGACGCCGATGCTCTACTCGCTACCCTCAGCCTAATCATGACGATTCACCATCGCCTCTCCGTACTAGCGTACGTCCCGAGTCCTCTTCCTCGGCTTTACCCATCGCAACCCTCGATTGGCTAAGACCTCACAGCCCATCTGTCCTTGTTTCCCACCAACGTATCAACCCATATTGCCGAACTATTCTCCAACGCATGGAAGGTTCTTCGTCACCTCCGAACGCCCGACCTCGCCGACAACTTAACCAATTGAAGCTGCACAATGAGGGCTTTACATCGCTACATTTATCACCTCGACGGCAACAAATGGGTCCCGGTCATAACACGTTCTCTGCAACGTGAGGTGCTCGAAGCCTTTTACGGTCACCTCACGGCCGGTCATCTAGGCTACCACAAGACTTACGACCGATTACGAAGTCGCTGCTCCTGGCCTGGCCTGTCTTCAGCCGTTGCGAAGTACGTTGCATCCTGCGTTCATTGTCAAAACCGCAAACGACCAACAACAGCTCCTTCTGGCTCTTTACAACCTCTCCCTTGTCCCGCTTCGCCTTTCGAAGTAGTTGCAATATACTTGTACAATCCTCTACTCGCGACCTCACATGGAAATCGCTGGATTGTAACGGCCGTAGACCATCTAACACGCTAAGCGGAGACAGCATCTCTACCATCCGGGACTGCTGCTGAAGTCGCCGATTTCTTTCTACACAACATTTTCTTACGTCATGGCGCTCCACGCGTTCTCCTTATTGACCGTGGCAGAGTCTTCCTCTCTTCTATCCTTACCGAAGTTCTGCGCGCCTCTAACAGAATTCACAAGACGACTTCCAGTTACCATCCGCAGACAAATGACTTGACGGAGCGTTTTCATCGTACTCTCTCCGACAAGATTGCGATGTACATCCACCCCGACCACACGAACTGGGATGCAATCCTGCCGTTCGTGACATTCGCCTATAACACTGCTACGCAACGTACCACCGGTTTCTCCTCTTTTTTCCTCATCTATGGTCGTTCACAAAGTTTCGTTCTTGATGTATCCTTTTCGATTCCCGTACCCCCAGAAGCTCCTTTCTCGGAACACTTTCTGTCTCGCCTCGCCCACCTTAATGTATAACTTAACCTACGCCCTAACCTAAGAGCGTAGGTTAGGGCGTGTTGGTATTCCATAACTGAGGTTTTTTAGCGCACGAAAAGGGACGAAAGACAGTGGTAAGACGCGGACACAGTGCTGTGTGCGCGTCTTGCCACTGTCTTTCGTCCCTTTTCGTGCGCTAAAAAACCTCAGTTAAAGTATAAACCCCATGCAAGCGATCTTACGGGCGACAGCGACAAGCGACGCGATGGAGATGGCTGTTGCGTTGGCTAATCGCCTAGAAGTCGTACCCCATGCGAGCGATGACTTCGAGCGACGTCTCTCCAGTGTTGCCGGTATGAGGGCAGCAATATAGGCGCCGAAACTGGCGTGACGCGTGCTTTATTAACTTAAGTTGATGTGTTTTACTGTAAAAAGCAACATAAGATATTTCTGAAGGGCTTCCAGTAGGTTCTTATCCTTGCACTATACATATTCTATCATTTGCTCGTTCCGTGCCACAATCGGTAGTACTTCAGTGATGTACATACAGATCCGGTTTCGCGCTGTTGGCTAGTCGCTCATAGCACTTCCGGGTGGCGAGCGACGAATTCTAGATTTGCAGAACCCAGCGATCGCGTGAAAAGACCGAGCGATCTGTTCAAGCGACTGCCCGATACGTCGCTCGAAGCCGTCGGTCGTCGCTGTCGCGCACAAAATCGCGCTCAAATGCCTTAACACCCGGCATCTCTCAGGATGCTCGCAAGTTTCGTTACGACTCGACCCACCATGCTGTGGCTTCTTCCCCTGGCGACGAAGTTCTCCTTTGGGCTCCTATGCGCGTTCCCGGCTTATGCGAAAAATTTCTCACGCGTTTTTTTGGACCTTACACGGTCATTGAGCAGACATCACCTGTCAATTACCGCGTCTCGCCCCTTAGAACGCCGTGTGATTGTCGTTGCCATGAGACAGAGATAGTGCATGTCTCTCGCTTAAAACCATATGCTCGACGTATTTCATTATACTTCCGCGCGGCCAGGCGGCCGCTTCCACAGCGAGAGGGAATTAGTGTGAGCGCAACACATGCCTGACTTTCAACTTCATCATCCCCACATATCATCATCGATTGTTCATCTCCTTCATCTGTGTATATCATCACCAGCAGCACAGCTTGATCCTCGTGGTAGTAGCACGAGCTCGGCTGGAATACAGCGGTTCCTTACAATCTATATCTATGTATATATATTTTCTCCCCGTAACAATATATATATATATATATATATATATATATAGTGATTCGCAGGAAGGAGAAAAGATGCTGTTTCCTGCTACCCGTGAGGGGGCACAGCTCAGCAACAGGTGGAGGGGGAGAGATGGAGAGAAAATAGAGGTAAGGAGGGGAAGGAAGTAGGTTGTGGGAAGGGTCAGCTGCAGCAACATGTCACGGCAGGACACCACAAGGAGTGGGTGGCCGGGGGGATCGGCTACAAGGGAGAAAGTCCGGCCGCGGAGTAGCAAATTCGAGGAAGGCTTGCAGTGCGGCGACCGGAGATAGGCGGGGGAAGAGAAGGTCTACGGTATTGGCTGGAAGGCCGAGGCGGTCGTATGCGGCTGTCGTCTCCTGTCGTTGAGAGGTTAGACCACTCATTAATCCTGCAATAATCCTCTGGAATACCCTACCAAACGACATAGTTTTGTGCAGCGATCGGAAATCATTTTGCGCATAACTGGCCCCTCATCTCCAGAACGCGTGAATAGTTCGCTGACTTTACCATGTATCACACATTGACTCTGATCTGTGCACATTGCCGCACATATATTGTTTTCTGTATATTGCCATTTTCCTACTAATCCCTTGTTCATATTTATTTATGTCGTTTAGCCCTCCACGTTTGCAGTGTTTGTGTTCACTGTGCTTGTTTTCTATTAAGCGTTGTTCTACACGAATTGTAGCCCCTCCTTATGTCATGACCGCAGGCCTTTAAGGATGAAATAAATGAAATGAAATAGTCCTGGACAGTGGCACAGTATGTGTTCTAGGGTTTCAGGGAAGCCACATCTCCTACAGGCTCCCTACGCTGAAGTTTCGGGTGGCAGGCCAAACGCTTCGTATGCTCAGGCGCAGGAGGAGTACCTGCTCTCGTCTCGTAAGTCCCTTCTCGGGGAGAGACTGGGGTGGCTTGCCGCTAGTCACTCGCGCGTCCGGGTGGGCTGCGGTAAGCAGTTTGAGCAGCCGGTGTCGTGTATAGTCGGATGCGGCTACCGCAGCGGCTACAGCAACGGGAGCATAGTCGGCTGCTTTGGCTGCTGCATTCGCCTCTTCATTTCCGGCTATCCATACGTGTGAGGGCAGCCAGTGGGGCCAGAGGGGGATACCACTCCTCTGGATAGCAGAGGGCTTAGCTAGGAGCAGGGTGACGGTGACTCCAGCTCGATCGGGTTCGAGTAATCCTTGAAGAGCCAGGCAAGTCTCAGAAGGTGGCCACGTGGACCTGCGGTGGGTGGTCCGTAAGGAAGTCAGCTGCCAGGTAGACACCAGCCAGCTCTGCCACTGTGTGCAGCAAATGGGAGTCGGCACTGCATGGTCGTTCCAGATGCCGGCGCTATGCAGGCTGCGGCCGCAGAGCCACTGGGTGGGAGGACAGACCTATCCGTGAAGATGTGAAGATACCCACCTAGTTCGTGCAGCTTGGACAGCGCTGCCTGCGCCAGCTCGGATGGTGAGGACTTCTTCTGCTTCCCCTCCAACTGGAGATGGACTTCCAGTGGCTGTTGGTGGGGTGAGGGGAGTATCACTGCTTTGAAGGACTGGCCTACTAGCTCGTCGAACAGTGCGCAGGTGCTGCCCATCCGGGACGGCTCCACAGTCTGCGCCCCAGGACATCGCCGTCAGGAGTGTGGTGCAGGCGGTCTATGTGGAGCAGCTTCTGTCGCAGCATTAGCAACGAGAGAGGCCACGCCTGGGCCTCCGCCAGTGTAGCAGCTGTCGGTGAATGGCGTGCAAGTCCTAAGAATGTTCGTATCGCTGTCCTATGTTCCAGAGCAAGTTGTTTCATACGGGTGGGCGTTAGGTTCGCCATAGGCAGCGCATACAGGAACATGGAGGTGGCAGCAGCATGGTATAGACGTAGGGCCTATCAGGATCTGCAGCCTTTTCCTCGCTGGAGTAGCCGGCTGACAGCTGTTCTCATCCTGCGAGCCTTGATAGTGGCAGCCTTGGCAGTGGGTATCCATGTTCACCTGGAGCCCCAGATATCTGTCCTCCTTCGCCGATGGGATGGGTATGCCTCCCAGTACCAGCCTTCCGACGGTGACGCGAGTGGCAGCTACCGGATGGATGAGCAGAGCCTTTGTCTTTGTGGGGGAGACTAGAAGTATGTTCCGGAAGTATGCAGCTACTGCATCCAGAGATCGTTGCAATGATGACCGGATGGCCTGCAGGTTCCGTCTGGGTCCGTGCGCCCATAGGGCCATGTCATCTGCATACACCGAGCAGTGCGTCGGGAACCTTGGGTCTGCAGGAATGGCTGCGGGAAGTCCAACCAATGCCGCGTTGAATAGGAATGGGCTCAGGACGCCGCCCTGAGGGACGCCCGTAGCCACCCTGCAGGGGATACTCAAAGACTGGCGGACTCTCATCCGAAGTGTCCACCCCGTTAAGAACGAGCTGATGAACTGCCGGAGGCAGCCCACGATGCTGAGTTCGTCCAGTGCGTTATCGATGACCTCGTGCGGCAGTCCATCGAATGCACTCTGGACATCCAGCAGGATGAGGAGGGCCACCTCCCCCTTGTTTCTGCCTCCTGCAGGGTGGAGATCACGTCTGCAATCAAGTCAGCAGTGTATCGGTGGCGACGGGAGCCTGTTAGTAGCTCCAGCAGGAACCCCACCGCTCCTGCAATCCAGTTTAGCTGTCCAACTTCTATGGTCTCTATCAGCTTGCGGGCTGCTGAGGTCAGTGATACTAGTCTGTAGGAGGTGAAAGCCGTGGCTGGTCACCCACGCTTTCGGAGGGGTACCACAACTGCAATCGGCCAAGTCTCTGGTAGCGAGCTGGTCTGCGAGATGTCGTTCAGGGCCTCCAGGAGGTGACGTCTCATCCCTTTATCCAGGTTTCGGAGTATCTAGAATGTGATGCCGTCAGCTCTTGGGGTGATGCAGGGTTTCGCTTTTGCCAAAGCTGATGCCAACTCGTGCTCCCGGAGTGGGTCATGGCAGAGAGCACCAATGTGGCTTGATGTCCATGTTGGATGGAAGCCACCAGGCTGCCTTCGGGATGGAGGATCCAATGCAAACGCTGGTTGAGTAACTGGGAGGGCTGTGAATTGGTCCGCCAGGAGCTCTGCCAGTGATGCCTCGGTGATGTCTAGGCAGATGGCTACTGAGAATACTGGCTGAAGTACCCCTCGGCCAGAGAGCAGGGACCGCAGGAGCCTCCATGCTCGATGACCACCTGCCTGACAGAGTTGTATATCCCCTGCGAGCACTGTTGTCGTCGGCGGTGTGCATGTCGTCGGCAGGCAGCATCGGTGCGGTTATGCTCGTAGCGAGGTTCTGGCAGCCTTGTTCTCAATGCTCGCCTTTCAGCTCAGCATCTAGTGGCACGGAGGTTCTGATGTCGAAGGTCAGCAGCAGGTTGGTCTTCGGGCATGCGCGAGCGGATAGTTGTAGCTTGCGCCGCCTCTGCCACGCATCGGAAGGAGTACCTCCTCCTCTGATTGCAGGTGAGTTGGTTCCTGAAAGCCCGTCAGTCAACTGCGCTGCATTTCCCGGTCCGGGGTAACTTCCTTCCTTCCGGGGTGATGGAGATCGGCAAGTGATCTGAGCCCCAGCAGTCTGGCTGAGTAGCCAAGCTATAGTTCGTTCCTTCAGTCGACAGGCTCACATCGATGGCCATACAGGTCGCGCGCACTGCCCTTGGAACCTAGGTGAAAAATCCAGTGATCAGCGCCTGTAGTCCCAAACTGCGAAACACCTCCATTATGTCCTTTCCTCGTTTCGAGCGTCTGCGGTTTCCCCAGTTCGTGGCGTGTGCGTTCGTGTGCTCGCAAAGGAGGAAGTCGCGGCCGAGCCGTGTGGCTAGCTGCAGGAGGGTTGACGGGTCCCATCGTTTGCAGAGGCGCACGTAGATAGAAGCCACTGTTGTGCCCACCCCTCGGAGCCTGATGGTCACAGCGCAGCACTCCATGGGCCATCCCGTCAGGTCAGCCACATTCACCTCGGCTTGTAGCAGCTCGCGACGTACGTAGATGGCGCAGCGTGGAGACCTGGGAATAGTCGCTCTCCAAACAGGGGACAGCTAAGCAAGTAGGCAGGGTACATGATGTGGTGCTGGAGTACCCTATGTAACCACAGAGGCCCAGGTCGCCAGCAGCCACGTAGACCTCCTGCAGGGCAAGTACGTCGTACTCGCTCTGCAGGAGACGTATTGATAGGTCTCCTTGCCGCCGCCGCCGCGAAAAAGCGTTCCATTGGAGGACAGTGGGATGGCGATGGCTGTTCCTGCTGGTGTTAGCCATGGTGGCTACTTGCGTTTGGCAGTTCACTTGCCTGGAGGCAGGTGAACTCCCCGCAGTGGTTTGTCCTCCGGGAGTAACGCTGCAACCAACCGCAGCAAAACCTCCATCTGGTCCAACTGTTGTGCCAACACAGCCGTGGTAAGAGCAGAGGATGGCTGGTAGGAGGGAACCGCCGTACCTGGGCCTGCAGCAGTGGTTTCTTGGTGGGGGGCTGTGACGTTTAGGGAGGGTGGCTTCTCGTTACCACCTCTGTGTAGCTCTTTTTGGGAGCTTTCTTGCGGCGTGGTGCAGGGATCGGCCTGGTGAGAATTGTCTCCTTTTTTGGAGCGGCAAAAGCCTGTTGGCGCGATATGGGTCTTATGGTGGCAACCTTTTTCTCCCCTTGCCAACGACGGAATCTGGTATCGTCAGCAGCATGGTTGGCACCACAGTTGGGGCAGCGGGCCCTCGGAGCAGTACAGGGACCTTCATGATGTTGTCTGCAATGCAGGCAGCGGGTTGGCCACTGGCACGCAGCAGTGGCATGACCCAGCCTCCCGTAGTTTGTAGGCAGCGTAGGTCGCGGGCGTGCAGGGCGGACTGCGAACGGCAGCTTCAAACTCTCCGGATGGGACGGAGGTTCGCTTGCTTCGAAGGCAACTCTTAGTGCGTTGCCATTCCTTGCCACCGAGATCGCCCGGACAGGTGCGGTCATGGCGGCGAGCATCAGCATGTCCGTGCATTCTTCGTCGATGCCGCAGACGTAGCCCCTGGACTGGCTTCGGTCCACTGGCATGCGCGCTCGAACAGCCACTCCGCATATGGAGTCTATAGAGAGCAGCTCCTGTTGTCGTTCCTCAGTGTCCGTGTCTGCCTCAACAGTTTTCAACTTGGCGTTGACGCTTACAACAAGGACGCCAGGTAGGGCAGACAGGGCCTGTGCAATGGCGATGCATGACGAGCGATGAAACGATACCGACTGCTCTGCTGGTCGGAATAGCACCGTACCTGCAACTGGCTAGAGATGTGGGCTTTTGTGGGAGAAGTGGTCCAATCTCTGGGAACACCGGACGCTTCCAGCGAGGTCACTTGAGCCTTTCGACGACCGCGAAGCCATCCTCAGGTGCTGACAAGAAGAGTTCCGAGAGCGAGAGTGCAGGAGCATTGCCTTCCGGCGTGCGCTGTTTAGTGGGCTCCACTTCAGCAGTAGCGGGCAAAGCTGCATTAACTTCTGGGGCTCCAGATGGAGGGAGCGTCTGGATGGGGTTAGGAGCACTGTGAATCTCCTTTCTAGAAGCATGGGACACACCTCGTTCCGCAGTAGGGTCGGCCGCCGAGGGAGTCGCAGTGTCCGCAGTCTCGTCGTTGGCACCTTGTTTCTCTGGTGGGACACACGTGGCGGCATCTTGCGCGGTGCTTCGTCGCCGCCTTCATGCGCCGCCTTTGCGAGTGCTTGTGGTGTCAATGCTTTCATCACAGTAATCGCCAGAGTCCCCGGGGAGCGGAATAGAGCAAGCCTCTGCACTGAGACCAGATGCTCTCTCGGAAGGGAATGCACAGTCTGTTCCGCCAACACGGGCGGCACTGACTTGAGCGAGGGACGGCGACCTCGAAAGTGCAGCCCCAGCGTGCACGGAAGGCTTAGGCAGGCTGGGTAGCATGGTAGAAGATTGTAGAGGGTAGGAGTGGGGGGGTGACAGGCCGAGGCGGCTGCCTGCTTCGCCAACCACTTGTCAACAATCCTGGCTGCCTTCGCCAGCCAGGATTCTCTGTCAGCACCGTTCGGCGCTGACAGGTTCAGCCCGTTTCCTCAGTATACCGCATGCCTCAGTAGGCGGAATAAAATATCCTCAAGAATTCCCCACATGCAAGCCAGCGCATTGAGGCCCTCGGCGAAGTTGATTGAAAGATCAAGTGATCGAACTCCTTCGGCGGTCGACCCTACTGCGGAACGAGGTGTGTCCCATGCTTCTAGAAAGGAGATTCACAGTGCTCCTAACCCCAACCAGACGCATGCCTCAGTAGGCGGAATAAAACGTCCTCAAGAATTCCCCACATGCAAGCCAGTGCATTGAGGCCCTCGGCGAAGTTGATTGAAAGATCAATTGATCAAACACTCCAAGCGATCTCTTGCCGACGTCAATAATGACACATAAGCATATTGATTTCTTTAGATTTAATACATTTTCTGATCAACATTACTCACATTAACTGTACGATTTCCCTTCTCGTCAGAATTTAAACGCCAGGTGGCAAAAGCCGTCTAGGCGTTTTCGTGGTCCGATGGCAGGGACCTGGTCCTTAGAAGAAGCTGTATTCTAAGACCTCAGGTTCGATAACTTTGCTTGATGGAACGAATTGTAACACAGCCTATGCAGACTATGCATACCCGGCCAGCTTATGCCACCGTTTTCCCACACGTAGTAGCAGTGGTAGGGGGGCTAGAATAGCACCTGCCCACCGCCGTTACTTAGTGGCTTTGGCGTTGCGCTGCTAAGCCCAAGCTCGCGGGATCAAAACCCGACCGCATTTCGATTGGGGAGAGAAATGCAAAAACGCCCGTCTACCGTGCGTTGGGAGCAGGTTAATTAATCCCAGGGCGTAAAAATGAATCTTGAGTCGCCCACTGCGGGGTGCCTCATAATCAGATCTTGTTTTTTTTTAACTTACACTCATTATAGAATATTGCCCGCCGGTGAGAGGTCGCTGCAGCGAAGCATCGCGTCCCTCACATCTCGCTAACATGCCGCCCCGCGTGTTTTCAGAAATCCGGCCGAGGAGCTCCCGAGAAACGCCAATCCCACTGAAGCAAGGCGGGCCCGCATGCGCGCCAAGACCACTTCGCTGGTCCAGATGCAGAAACGACGTGCTGCTGCATAACTGGCGCACACTGCAGCTCAACGCCGGATATTCCCAGACATGGCGCCGGGCGAACAGGAGGCTGAACCTAGGATACAACGTCGACAAAGCCCTGCAGTTCGCACGCTCGAAGCAGACGCACACATCAGGCACGGCGTGAGCATGCCTCAGTACGGGAACGCAGTGGTGCACAGAACGCACCAACGCACTACCCGAAAATATGGCGGGCTTCCGCAGGCGCCGGTGTGAGATGGATGTTTTAGACCTTGTTACATACGTAGATCATGAGAGGAGCTGTGGAGGAATCCCTATTGCAGCGTTTCTAGACATAAAGCTCACACTTGACACAGCCAGCCACACTCACGTACTCCATGGGTTAATTCAGTTGGGCATAGTTGGCCAAACACTGAGATGGATTGCGGATTTCTGAAGAGACAGGAAAATCTTTCTTGAAACTGCTGATGGCAAAAGCACAGACCATAAAGGGAATCAAGGCGTTCCGCAGGGTAGCGTACTCAGTCCATTACTATTTAACTGTGTTATGGCTGAATTACCCCATATCTTGCCTGCTACCTTGAATTATTCACTATATGCAGACGACTTGTGCATATGGGCATCTGACTCGAGCGCTCAAGCCATTCAGCAAAAGCTACAAGCTGGCCTAGCACTAATTAATGATTTCTTGAAAAGCAGAGGTATGCTTATTGAGCATGAGAAAACTGTTGTACTTCCTTTTACAAGGAAATGCCTCAAAAGATAGCAGCTCGTGCTAGACTCTAAGCGTCTGCAACTTGTGCAACAACACAAGTTCTTGGGTGTTATCATAGACAGGTCATGGTCTCCCCAAATGAAAGCATTAGAGGAGAAAGTAAACTCCCTAATCAACATTCTCCGTCGATTTGCTGGAGTGAGATGGGGTAGTTCAACCTCTTCCTTATTACGCATTCACTCGGCAATAATCAGACAAAGAATATGATACTCTGCTCCTGCGCTACAAGGAAAATCCTGTAATCTAGAGGAAGCAATTCAAATGTTGCTGGCCAGAAGTCTTCACATATGTCTTGGTGTTCCGCGTGCATCTGCCAGTGCCTTGGTAATCGCTGGGTCCCGCCAACGAACTTTTGATGCACTAAGATTTACGGAAACTTGTCACTTTTTTTCGTTTGGCTACACAACACGCTAATCATCCACTATGCCAAGACCTTCGGCATAGAACCGCTGCACGCATACATGAAGAAATACGGCGGTGCACTAACTTACTGCCTGCTTACGAATACTGGCCTGCTGGCGAAACTCATCCCCCATGGCGACTAGCGATTCCAGAAATAGTCACTTCAATTCCTGGAGTAGGTCGCAAATGAGATATGCCGGTAGTTGCGTTAAAGCAATTAACTTTATCACATCTTTACACTAAGTACGTAGATCGCATTCACGTGTATACCAATGGATCATGCTAGAAATAAAGCTCTACATCGGCGTTTTATATACTTGCATACCAAGAGAAAAGAGCTTATAAGCTTTGCCAATTTACAACGTCCACAACTGCAGAACTTTACGCAATACTTTCGGTTTTAAAATACATATGTAACGTAACAGAGCGTCCATTTTTCATGTGTCGCATTCTGGAACACACTACCATTATACATAAGAACACTTAAAATTCAGGATTTCAAGAAACAACTAAAAGATTACATCCTGTCGCATACTGATGCCTAGTCCATACTCACAACCATTCTTTCAGGGTGCCTTGATTTCATTTTCGTTGCCATACCGTTAGGTTTCTGTTTCTGCCCCCCATATACATTCGAGTTAGCAAACTATACTGTGTTCGTCACGTCATCTACGCTGTTACTTTATCAGTTGTCAACGAGATTGTGTTACGGTGCCTTTTTTCATGACATTTATGCATATGTAATTCTTCAATCGTGCTATTCATACTAAAACCTGTAATTTTTTTATGTTAACAATTTGTTGAAACTGCTGTATTTTTGTTTTATTACGTTCACTTTGTAAAGGAGGTCTCATTGCATTCTTTGACTTCGGGACCTCCTTCTCAATATTAACAACTTGTAATCTTTCTAATGATCTCAATAAAAAACGATTCTGATTCTGATTCTGATATGTCAGCAGTCAGCACCACTTCGCCGGGCAATTCTGAGTGACTCCCAAACCTGATTGTAGTGCTTAAAAGAAATCAGCTTAAGAAACGCAAACAGCACATTGACATACGAAATACAGAAGACATACGCCATGGCGTAAGATCTACAATACGACATAACTTTCCAGTGGATTCTAAGTCACTGTGAAATCACAAGAAATGTAACAGCTGATCATATGGCACGTGCAGCACATCAAGAGAATGAATTATCACTACTTCTTCTAGCGGCGAGTGATGCGCGATGTCTATTGAACAAACTATAAGGTAGGTTGTCCAAGGAAACTTGGTTCATAAATGATGCGCGGGACATTCCTGGAATAGAATTCAATATTCCGTTTAAAATTAGTCGACCTGTTGAACAACAGTTTCAACACTTTCAACTGTTTCAACAGTTCATACTGTTGTTCATACTGTGGTTCAACTGTTGAACAGCAGTTTCAACAGTTTCAACTGTTTCAACAGTTCATATTGTTGTTCATGCTGTTGTTCAAACAGTTTAAAAACTGTTTCAACAGTTCATAGGCTACGACTAGGCGCTGCCTACACCACAAGGTTCCTGTATAGGATAAGAAAAACTAACAGTGCTACATGCTCATGTGAAGAGGCTGAAGAAGACATAGAACACCTTCTTCTACACGGTAAAAATCACGATGCTCCCTGCAAGAATCTCTCGAAAAAAACTACATAGCTTGGATAGACAGCCACTATCCTTACGAGAAAGTTTAGGTCCATAGCCAACAGAAAAACTTTAAACCATCGCTGCGCGCGCCTTAGTACAATGTTTGGAGGAATCAAAAATATCACAAAAATACGAAGTCATACAATAATTATAGCTCGCATTGTTATTATTAACAGGTACCCTCAAGTGCATGTTCATTGTGTCTTCGTGTTCATGTAGCATTTGTATTTGTTGCGTTGACAGTGTGGCATTCAAGTGCCCAACATCTTCTGTGTGAATACCTTGGTTTTGTGAACATTTATGCTATGTGAACTCCTCTGTTGCGCGAACGTTTATTTATATTGCAGTACTGAGACTTAGTACGTGAATGTTCGTTCATGTGTTTATTTGTTCAGTTTGGTGATTGTTGACAACTTTCCGACAACTATCACCTAAGAGGAGTAGCCGGCGCCACACATAGGCACCAACTTCTTCTTAAGTACATTTAATAATAATAATAATAATAATAATAATAATAATAATAATAATAATAATAATAATAATAATAATAATAATAATAATAATAATAATAATAATAATAATAATAATAATATGGGCAGTGTTGTGGCCGCACCGTTATCGGTGCTTTCGGTAACTGTATTAACACAATATCGCGCTTATCCTTCTACATAAAGTGACTTCGCAGGGCAGGTCCAACGTGTTTCACAGCTTATTTGTCATCATTTATTAAGGGCCATTTCAAAAACTGTCGCAAAGAATATTTATTTTACCTCTGTCAGCACCGTTCGGCGCTGACAGGTTCAGCCCGTTTCCTAGCTTGCACGTATAACGGTTTGCCGCTGTAGAAGGCGGTCGTGGCATTCCTCTTGAAGTCGCATAAGCGCTAGTTCAACTGCCACTACTCCGCGCAGTTTTTCTTATTTTTATTTTAGTGAGAATTGACTTTTCAAATAAGTATGGGCACGTTCAGCTCATAATTGATGTTCGCAGCAATAATTAAGGGGTCCAGAAAGTAGCATTTTACCGAAGCATTTATCGCTTTCAGAGCATAAAAAATGCCTAGAAATAAAACTGCGCATCTAAACTATTATTACTTCGGAACTACTACCGCAAGGAACAATTATTGTTCTTTCTTTCTTATAGTTCTCATGTTTTGTAATTGTCCACCTTGTATCGTTTGCCACAATATAGTATTTGACAATTTTCCCTCCTAGATTATTGCTATTAGCCATATGTTAAGCAAAATTGTAGAAATACTTTATGGAAACCGTTCAAAATGTGCTTTTGCAAACAAACTGTCACATAATTAAGCTGTAACAGCTACGCGAACTGGGGCCCTATAACGTAAAACTATTCTAATATGTTTTATTCCAATCTCCTGACGTCAAATTTGCGTAACCGCCGACGCAAGCATCGGGCGGTCACCCGCAGTGATGTCTGAACAGACCAATCAAACGCTCTCCTCGTTTATAGGTGGTCACTTTTGTTTGCTTGAGAAACGAATAACATTGTCTACACTGAGGGGCTTGTCTTATCTTATTGGCTGACAAGAAGCGAGGAGCACGCTCAAGTGGAGAGGGATTCGATAGGGCCGGGCCACTGCACTGAAAATCGATAACCGGATGACGAGGGTGGCGCCGGCGTCTGCGATTGGTCCGCTTTCCCTTACTTTGCTTGCGGTGGCTCGTCGACAATCGCGGCGGCATGCAACGGAAACTTAAGAATGACGCTAAAACGGATCCTCAGCAAAGAAGAGTTGGCAGAACGAGGTCGCAAACGTGCCGAAAGTGCTCGAAAACGTTACACGGCCAAGCAAGAAGTTTTATTACACGCAAATAAACCCATGCTCTCCGACAGGAGCGAGTAGCCAGTGCCTGAGCGATCGACAGCAGCCATCTTTTTATTCCTTTCGGAACGGGGCAGCCTGCGGCTATTCAGAAGAAAATTCCGTTTTGTTCGGCATATTAATGCATCTTTATCGCGTACACGTCACTTTGACGCGGTGAGTTTTTGCGGTTTTGTGACGTCACGTGAGAGGCAGGTGAAGTGGGCGCTGCCCGAGAACTTTTGACCAATAGTCGAGGGCTAATGGCGAAGAGGCGTCGAATCAGAGATAACTATTCTTTTTTTCGGTAAACTCATGCATAATCCGTGTGTACATGTTATATCAGATGGGGAGCTATCGCGGTTTTCGTGACGTCGCGTCACGAAAATGTGTGCGGCGAAGCACATTTCACAGGGTATACCTTACTTATTAACTTCCAACGAGAGACAGATAACAGTTATTTTTTGAACGTTGAACATGACAATTATTCCAAACTAATGCCCTTTGTAAAGCTTTACGGTTGGGGTGTGCATCGAAACATTAGGCATCGTATTTAAGCCTCAACGCCCAAATTACGCCCATTTTGCCGCCTCATGCGGATACCATGCAGCGAAACACTGCACATCTTGGTCTGGTCGACTTCGGTCAAGTATCGCTGCCCTCTTTTGGCCGCTAGCATACCGTGACATACACTTCTACGTCAGTGGCTGTATTGCCTCCGTTGCTTCCAATCAACACCGTCATGCGTCACGCCGCTCAAATGATGACTACGCCGATCGGCCGCCTACTTTGATACCTGCTATTGTCAAATTTGTTGTCGCAAATGAAGTGCTAACACATAGGCGCAATCCTGGCAGCCACAGACTTCGCTTTGTTAAACAAGACTCAGATAAAGACTTGTAAGCATGAAAGAAAAAAAGTCCATTGACCACGTCGTAACTTCCTGGCCGGAGGATTGCATTTGTACATAAGTATATCGGACAGCAGTAGTGGCATACAGAAGGAAAGAGGTGGGAAGACACATAAATGGTCTAATTGTGCAGTATGGTTTCTCCAAGAATTTGAAAGGAATTTTCTAACTGTACCCAGTGTACTTTACTCAAGTCTACCTATTAATGGGGGGATAAGAAATACATTAGCCGCGGCAAAAATTTTGAAAACTTACTTTCAAGACATTTTTTAAAGGTTGCGCAAACACAGCAATATATCTTCGCCCTTGATTTTCAGCATTCATGAAAGCTAGCGCCCATTATTTTTGACCCTGTACTTCAGCGAAAGTTTGATTGCAACAAGAGAGGAGAAGGTTATATTATACGCTGTATACTTAGGGTTCCCCGTTTTCAGAATTTATTTGTGGTACAATATCAGAGGCTGTTTCTCGGAGTTTACTTTTGCCACAAAAATAGGAGTTCATGGAAGCTCTATCTTACAGCGAAATGCAAAACGGGGTTTTTGGGTATATTTAGCATTATTCGCGTTTAGTTTCAATCATAACCCAAAAATAGCTTTAATCGCAAACACACACACGCACACACGCACACGCACACGCACACACGCACGCACAGAGAGAAAGTAAGAAAGCCATGGTGGAGTCACAGTAACTTCTTTTTTATTTGAGCTGAGTATTCACAAAAGCAAATGGTTTTATCTCGTTTACAATTTAGTGCATAGAAATATGATGAGCACAGGTCATTGCGGCGCGTTCTTTCCGATTTTCTGAACGAAGCACCGAGAACGCCCTTTCCACGTTCGCACTGGGTACAAGAAAAGCCAGCAGATCTAGCGCAATGCGTGAAATGCAGGGCCAGTTTCGGCCGTGCATCGTCCACAAAACTAGACCCAGTGACAGCCTAAGAATTCGGCACAAGCTCCACCCACAAAACAGCTACCCTCCGTGCCTGCGCTCTCAGAAGCAGCGCCCCCGGCGAAGGCAGCGCTTATCCCAACTTCGCCTCTGAAAGACAGCCGAGTCAGCTGGAATCCGCTCACAACTTATATCTTTTTGTTCTGCTAATGTACACGCTAGGCTAAGAAATAAATAAAAGCTCGTTATTTGTAGCTGAAATATGCCTTTTGGCTGAGCACTGTCGTCACAAATTTCCGTAACATTCGCCAAGCCGTTCAGGTTTCATGCTAAAACCAGTAACACAAGGATAGACCTTGATGGCTAAATTACCCGTCCCTAAGACACAGGAAAAGGGGATGTTGTAAGAGTTGGGGTCGCGCATGTAAAAAAGGGTAGCTGCCCCATGCTATCGTCCGACTCATCCACGCTAAGGGCGTTGTTGAAGGAAGGAACGCGTTCTCGTTGAGAATGAGGAGCACTAGGTTAATTTCGATCTTCTTTGTCGTCTCAGGTAGAAGTCCGAGCTCTGGGGGCAGTCCTTGCAGTCTGCGGCCAGCACGCTGGCCTTGGGCGATGTTGGTTTTGTCCTCGGGCTTCGGG